>NC_057795.1:100996871-101608788 GCF_018294505.1 Triticum aestivum
ACCGACAAAGGCTCCAAGATGGGATCTCGCGAATATAGAAGGTTACGGTGGTGGAAATAGCTTTTTGTGGTCGCCCCTGATGTTTTCGGGGTACGTGGGTATATATAGGAGGAAGAAATACGTCGGTGGACGCCCGAGGGGCCCACGAGATAGGGGGCGCGCCCAATAGGGGGGTGCCCTCCACCCTCGTGGCCGCCTCGACAGCTTCTTGACTTGCACTCCAAGTCCTCTGGATCACGTTCGTTCCAAAAATCACGCTCCCGAAGGTTTCATTCCGTTTGGACTCCGTTTGATATTCCTTTTCTTCGAAACATTCAAATAGGCAAAAAAACAGCAATACGGGTTGGGCCTCCGGTTAGTAGGTTAGTCCCAAAAATGATATAAAAGTGTAAAGTAAAGCCCATAAACATCCAAAACAGGTAATATAATAGCATGGAACAATCAAAAATTATAGATACGTTGGAGACGTATCAAACATCCCCAAGCTTAATTCCTGCTCGTCCTCAAGTAGGTAAATGATAAAAACAGAATTTTTGATGTGGAATGCTACCTAGCATATTTCTCAATGTACTTTATTTATTGTGGAATGAATGTTCAGATCCAAATGATTCAAAATAAAAGTTCATAATGACATAAGAAATAGTAATACTTCAAGCATACTAATCAAAGCAATCATGTCTTCTCAAAATAACATGGCTAAAGAAAGTTATCCCTACAAAATCATATAGTCTGGTTGTTGCTCTATCTTCATCACACAAAGTATTTAATCATGCACAACCCCGATGAAAAGCCAAGCAATTGTTTCGTACTTTAATTATCTCAAACTTTTTCAATTTTCATGCAACACATGGTGTGAGCCATGGACATAGCACTATATGTGGAATAGAATGGTGGTTGTGGAGAAGACAAAAAGGAGAAGATAGTCTCACATCAACTAGGCGTATCAACGGGCTATGGAGATGCCCATTAATAAATATCAATGTGAGTGAGTAGGGATTGCCATGCAAGGGATGCACTAGAGCTATAAATGTATGAAAGCTCAATAAAAGAAACTAAGTGGGTGTGCATCCAACTTGCTTGCTCACGAAGACCTAGGCATTTTGAGGAAGCCTATCATTGGAATATATAAGCCAAGTTCTATAATGAAAAATTCCCACTAGTATATGAAAGTGACAACATATGAGACTCTCTATCATGAAGATCATGGTGCTATTTTGAAGCACAAGTGTGGAAAAGGAGATAGTAGCATTGTCCCTTCTCTCTTTTTCTCTCATTTTTTCTTTTTCTCTTTTTTCTCTTTTTTTTTCTTTTTGGTGGGCTTATTTGGCCTCTCTTTTTTTCATGGGCTTCTTTGGCCTCTTTTATTTTTATAAAGTCCGAAGTCTCATGCCGACTTGTGGGGGAATCATAGTCTTCATCATCCTTTCCTCACTGGGACAATGCTCTAATAATGAATATCATCACACTTTATTTATTTACAACTCAAGATTATAACTCGATACTTAGAACAAGATATGACTCTATATAGATGCCTCCGGCGGTGTACCGGGATATGCAATGAATCAATAGTGACATGTGAGGGAGTCCTGGATTAGGGGGTGTCCGGATGGCCGGACTATGACCTTTGGCCGGACTCCCGGACTATGATGATACAAGATTGAAGACTCCGTCCCATGTCCGGATGGGACTTTCCTTCGCGTGGAAGGCAAGCTTGGCGATACGATATGAAGATCTCCTCCCATTGTAACCGACTCTGTGTAACCCTAGCCCTCTCCAGTGTCTATATAAACCGAAGAGTTTTAGTCCGTAGGACGAACAACAATCATACCATAGGCTAGCTTCTAGGGTTTAGCCTCTCTGATCTCGTGGTAGATCCACTCTTGTACTACCCATATCATCAATATTAATCAAGCAGGAGTAGGGTTTTACCTCCATCGAGAGGGCTCGAACCTGGGTAAAAACATCGTGTCCCTTGTCTCCTGTTACCATCCGCCTAGACGCACAGTCCGGGACCCCCTACCCGAGATCCGCCGGTTTTGATACCGACATTGGTGCTTTCATTGAGAGTTCCTCTCTGTCGTCACCGTCAGGAAGGATGCCGCACCCCGTCTTTAAAGACGGCGCTGTTGCTAAAGGAGCTTTGGATGTCGGCCAAACTCTCCGGCTAGGCAGTTTTTTTATGACCGCCTGTTCGGCCGCCGCGCCGACGATGACCTCTCGGGCCATCGAAAGCAACCTCCACATCAGCTCGGAACTTGCCGAGCAGTTAGATCCGATGGAGCTCTTTTCCCTAAACGAGCTCTTGGATCGCATTGCCGCCCTGGGAGTCGCTACAGATTACGGCCAGATTGGGCTTAAACCCGATCAGAGAGAGATCGACTCTCCACAGGTCACCCACCACGTTGAAGTGGTGGAAGAACAATGCAGCGAATCTTCGCCCATCCTAAGGACCAGATGTGTCCGGATTCCTGACCCCTCCAAGCCGGACACCCGCGGAGGGGAAGATGTTACCCAAGCCCTGAACCTAAAGTCAGGCAGTAGGCCTGATTCATTGAATAACGTCCAAGAAAACAAGCTTCCGAATTCGGAAATTTCTTGGCCCCTGAATCTTATATCGGGCGAGGTTCCGGATTTAAATCCACCCGCCCACCCAAATATAAGGGATCTATCCCAAATACGGCAAGAGCCCGGGGAAACAGTACACCACTACTGGGCCAGATTCCTCCTGGTTATGAACAGGATAAAGGACTGCCGTGAGAAAGACGCAATTCATTCTTCTGTAACAACTGCACGGACATCAGAATCCTCAACACCATAAGTCGCCGTGAAATTACACGCTTCGCCGACTTGACATCCATAGTATGAAAGTACTGTGCGACAGAAAGCGTTCAGAAAACCGAAACTAAATTCTGGGACAATCCGGCCCTGAATACAATACCAGTTCGAAACAAAAAGGCGCATTATCGCTAGGCACCTGAGCCAAACAGCAAAAAACAAAAACCCTCTACAGGGTATGGGACCGTACTGGAGGGATGGCTCAATGGACCCTGTAAAATTCATAGTTCAGGGGAAGTCACACCAACTCACAGCCTTAGAGCATGTTGGATACTCCGGCAGGTGGCCAGAAGTGGCGAGGAGCTTCTAACTCCAGAATCCGCAGAGCACCACCCCAGAAACGCCAGTACGGTGTCGACAGTCTTCGAGACTTTCGCATCAAACAATGTGAGGAAATGAACGCTCCACAGCCTTACCGAAGTCTACCAAGTAGCAACAATAAACCCATGGAGTGACATGGCTATTACCTTTAATGCCAGTGACGAACCTAAATTCCGGACAGCCCGAGCACCGGCCGTATTGGTCCTCAGTCCGATAGTGGACGGCTTCCGACTTACAAAGGTACTCATGGACGGCGACAGCGGACTCAACCTCATCTACGAGGAAACCCTGCAAAAAATGGAAATAGACTGGAGCCCCGTTGAGCGAAGCAACACAACCTTTAGAGGAATAATACCAAGTCGGGAAGCGTGTTGTTCAGGGAAAATCACACTGGATATGGTGTTCGGCACGCCGGATAATTACAGATCCGAGGAGGTCACATTTTAATTGGCCCCGTTCAGCAGTGGATATCACGCTCTGTTAGGGCGAGAAGCATTTACAATTTTTCAAGCCATACCCCATTACGGGTACATGAAGCTCAAAATGCCCGGACCCAACGGAATCATCACTCTCGCTAGTGATCCGGACATAGCGCTCCGTGCCAAAAACAAGACACATGCACTGGCCCTGGAGGCGTTATCTGAAGCCCTAGCGGCCGAGGAACTAACTATGTTGCGCTCCATGGTGAATAGGGACGATGTGATACTAGATAAGAGATCCAAGTCCACCTCTTTTAAACCAGCGGACGAAATAGTCAAATTCCAAGTCCATCCAACGGACCCCACAAAAACGGCTTCCATCAGGGCACAACTAAAACCTGATGTAGACGCCGCACTCAGAGAATTCCTGCGAGAAAATTGGGACATTTTCGCCTGGCACCCTTCAGACATGCCAGGAATCCCACGCAGGCTGGCCGAGCACAGCCTGAACATCCTAAAAGGGTTCAAGCCCGTTAAGAAGACTCTTTGGTGTTTCTCCGAACCCAAGAGACAAGCCATGTGAGAGGAGCTAGCAAAACTACTGGAAGCCGGATTCATCAGAGATATAAAACATCCGGACTGGCTAGCAAACCTGGTGATGGTACCAAAGAAGGACAAATCCTGGCGCCTATGCGTCGATTTCAAAGACCTAAATAAGGCCTGCCCAAAGGATCCCTTCCCCCTCCCCCGAATTGATCAAATCATCGACGCCACTGCAGGACACGATTCATTGTGTTTCCTCGATGCATACTCTGGCTATCACCAAATCAAGATGGCAGAGTCAGACCAAGCCGCAACGGCATTCATCACCCCATACGGCCCATTCTGCTTCAACACGATGCCCTTCGGGCTCAAAAACACCGGCGCAACATATCAGCACATGATTCAGACATGTCTGGCTAACCAGATCGGCAAAACAGTTAAAGCATATGTAGATGATGTGGTCGTCAAAACCGAACACGTCGATACTCTAGTAGACGACTTGAGGCTCACATTCGATAATCTCCGAGCATATGACATTAAGCTCAACCCGGAAAAATGTGTTTTCGGCGTACCAGCCGGAAAGCTCTTGAGCTTCATCGTATCCGATAGAGGAATTGAAGCAAACCCAGCCAAGATCCGAGCTCTGTCACAATTGGATATCCCAAAAGACCTCAAACAAATACAAAAATTGACTGGATGCGTGGCGGCTCTAAGCCGCTTTATCTCCCGCTTAGGAGAAAAGGCATTACCCCTTTATCGCCTCCTGCGACGCACCAAACACTTCGAGTGGACGGATGCCGCTACGGCCGGACTCGACGAAATCAAAGCCATATTGGCAACAAATCTGGTCCTGGCCGTGCCCAACACGGGTGAACCAATGCTATTATACATTGTGGCAACCCATCAAGTTGTAAGCGCGGTGCTCGTTGTCGAACGAGAAACGGACGGACACAAGTTCCCTCTCCAAAAACTAATTTACTACGTGTCCACTGTCCTAACCCCATGCAAGTCACGGTACCCGCATTATCAAAAGATAGCATACGCAGTGTTCATGGCATCCCGGAAGCTGTGACACTATTTCCAAGAGTGTTCAATAACGGTAGCCTCCAAAGTACCTCTTAATGACATTATAAACAACCGTGACGCAACAGGCCAGATTGCCAAATGGGCCATTGAGCTCCTCCCGTTCGACATAACTTACAAGCCATGGCAAGCCATTAAGTCGCAGGTTTTGGCCGACTTCATCGCCGAATGGACTGAAGCCGAGCTCCCTAAAGAGTATGGCGCATATTCCAACTGGATCATGCACTTCGACGGCTCCAAAATGTTGGCTGGCCTGGGGGCTGGCGTTGTTCTGACGTCCCCAACCGGAGATACAGTCCAATACGTACTTCAGATAATGTACACGAACTCCAACAATGCGGCCGAATACGAGGCCCTTCTACACGGTCTCCGGATGGCAGTCTCCAAGGGCATTCAGCGCCTAGAGGTCCGCGGGGATTAAAACCTTGCGATATCCCAAATAAATGGAGATTTTGATGCCAAAGATCCAAAAATGGCAGCTTATCGCAATGCCGTCTTAAAGATGTCGGCCCGGTTTGAGGGGCTCGAATTTCACCACATAGCCCGGGAGAATAACCAGGCAGCAGACGTGTTGGCACGCATTGGCGCAAAGCGCGATGCCGTCCCTCCCAACATCTTCGTAGAGAGGCTGTTCAAGCCATCCGCATCATGGGAGGGAGAGTCCGGAAACAATAGCCCAGACATAACCACACTGCCCTGACCGAACATTCTGACACGGTTGGTGGCTCCACCACCGAAACAACACCGTCAGCCCACACAATAATGGCAGTCATTGCCCCGTGGACAGAACCATTCCTAGCCTACCTAACTAGGCAGGAACTTCCCGAGGACCATAACGAGGCCCGCTGCATAGTGCGGCAATCTAAAGCCTATAAAGTCCATGAGGGAGAGCTTTATAAGAAAAGCACAACCGTAGTCCTTCAAAGGTGTATCGCCGAAGAGGAAGGGCGAAACCTTCTGGCTGAAATTCACGCCGGACTCGGCGGGCACCACGCCGCAGCCCGGGCCCTTGTAAGCAAGGCCTTCCGTACCGGATTTTATTGGCCGACGGCCCGGGCAGACGCTCAGGATTTAGTGCAGCAATGCGTCGGTTGCCAATTATTCGCTAACCAAAGCCACATGCCGCCTACCGCCCTACAAACCATACCCATTACCTGGCCTTTTGCGGTCTGGGGGCTTGACATGGTTGGACCCCTTAAAGGAGGAACCCACAAGCAAAAATACCTACTAGTCATGGTGGACAAATTCACCAAATGGATAGAGGCCAAGCCTGTAAAGATGGCCGAATCCGGACCGGTGATAGACTTCATATCTAGGGTCGTGCACTATTACGGCGTCCCCCACAGCATCATAACTGACAATGGCACAAACTTTACGGCTGACGAAGTTAAACTCCGGTGCAAAAACATGGGCATTAAGCTCGACTACGCTTCAGTCTATCACCCTCAAATCAACGGTCAAGTCGAGCGAGCCAACGGTCTCACTATGAGCGGCATCAAACCCAGATTAGTGCGATCCCTCAAGGAATCTAACACGCACTGGGTAGAGGAGCTTGACTCCGTACTCTGGGGGCTGCGGACCACGCCGAATCGCACTACCGGATTCACACCATTTTTTATGGTATACGGTGCAGAGGCAGTCCTGCCCTGTGACATAATTCATGACTCACCTCGCGTGCGCATGTACGAAGAAAGAGAAGCCGAGCTCGATCGGCAGGACAGCTTGGACGCATTGGAGGAGGAGCGCGACGTGGCAAAAGCCCGTTCCGCATTCTACCAACAGTAGGCTCGAAGATATCAAAGCAGAGAAGTATGGGCCAAAACTTATAACGTTGGCAAACTAGTTCTACGCCTGCCGGACAAGAAAAAGGACAAACTAAAGCCCAAATGGGAGGGTCCCTTCATAATAGACCAAGTCCTGGCTGTGGAGCATACCGTCTGCGAAACGCATCGGACAACCGACTTGAGCCAAACCCATGGAACGCAGCGCGCCTATGAAGATTCTACGCCTAGCGCCGGACTCTGTGTTCGTCTCCTTCCTTTGTACCTTTTTTTATTTTTATTTTTCACATTAGTTGTCTGGCATTTATCTCCTTCTCTCTACCTTTTTTCTCCCAAGCCCTTAGGGGCTTGCCTGTGCATTGTTTGCACATACTTGACGCGCCACCGGCGCTCATCATACCTGGGGGCTTCTTTATCAGAAGTTTATATAAACAGGCCTCATGCCCAAAACATGTGTGACACTTCCGCATGAACCTTTTATACACCATTATATGCATCGATATGACTTAAGTTTTGGCCAAGCTGGGTTGCCTGGCTCCTATGCTTACCCCTACGTTCCCGTTCGTTCGGCTAGGTGGTAAAGGGAGCACCTCTGCGATTATTACTGCCGGGTCAGCCGGATGTGTACCTCAGACTGGGTGAAGCCAAAAGCTAGCGTTCTTAAGGGAATATTCGGTCAGTGAACTAAAAGATGATTTTTCTTGTTTATCTATCTGCCCTCAGATGCTTTTCTGCTCTTTTTAGCAGTTCGGACATGCACTTTAGGGCATGCCTCCCAGGGAAAGGAACCCCTAACGGAACTATTCTCCCTGGAAGATGTTTCTTACTAACCATGTAATATAACATAACTAGTTGGGCACTTGTCTGCTAAAGCAATTATGACCCCTATGCCTTGTCTCCATGCGTGCCCCGATTCTTACATAATCGAGAGGGTATTCTGACACACTCCGGACTATAGGGTCCAGAGGTCGAAGCGTAAAGGTCCGCAATGACAAACTATTTACAATCTGGCTAGAAGGCATTTTTCATGTCATTTTGAATTACAGAGTCAATCCGACTCGGTATATTCTTCTTCAATACCATCCAATAGGCGGTCTAATTTACAGTCCTGTTGAGAATACTTTGCAGCCAGCTCTACCTGGCCATATACTAAGCTGACAGGGATCTCCTTTCCGTCAGGACCCATAGGGCCGACCTCGGCCATGTGGTTCGGGTCAGCCTTCGTGTACCGAGTCTTCACCATGGCCCAGGCCTCCCTAGCACCTTGACGGCAGGCCGATATCTTCCACAACCGGAAGCGCTGCCGCACTCCCTCCAGCTTATTTGCAAGCTCCCAAGGCCTTCTAGCATGGAGAGGGATGGCCACATAGCCTGGACGACTGTCACGCCCAATATGCGATCCTATCCAAAAGGAACTCGAAGGTCCCACAAAGGATAGACCCGCATATTGAAACGCTTTTGCAAGGTGGATATCATTACATCAACATTACATAATAGATGGGGATACATACATAAGGCATACAATGCCACATGAATACAACATCACAATACATAAGAGCATCACCCGACTACGGATGAAACTCAAACGACATCCACCCTACTAGCCCAGGCTGCCGACCTGGAACCTATCCCCTGATCGAAGCAGAAGCAGAAGAAGAACTCCAACACAAGCAAACATCGCTCTCGCGTCATGATCATCGCAAAACCTGTACCTGCAACTGTTGTTGTAGTAAACTGTGAGCCACGAGGACTCAGCAATCCCATTACCATGGGTATCAAGACTAGCAAAGCTTAAAGGGAAAGGAAGGGTTAAAGTGGTGAGGTTGCAGCAGCGACTAAGCATATATGGTGGCTAACATACGCAATTAAGAGCGAGAAGAGAGCAAAAGGAACGGTCGTCAACTAGTAATGATCAAGAAGTGATCCTGAACTCCTGCTTACGTCAAACATAACACAGAAACCGTGTTCACTTCCCGGACTCCGCCGAGAAGAGACCATCACGGCTACACACGCGGTTGATGCGTTTTAATTCGTATCTGGTGTCAAGTTGTCTACAACCGGACATTAACAAATTCCCATCTGCCTATAACCGCAGGCACGACTTTCGAAAGATTATACCCTGCAGGGGTGTCCCAACTTAGCCCATGACAAGCTCTCGCGATCAATGAAGGAATAGACCTTCTCCCAGGAAGACCCGATCAGACTCGGAATCCCGGTTTACAAGACATTTCGACAATGGTAAAACAAGACCAGCAAAGCCGCCCGATGCGCCGACAATCCCGATAGGAGCTGCACATATCTCGTTCTCAGGGCAACACCGGATGAGACATCCTACGAGTAGAACCAGACCTCGAGTTGCCCCGAGGTGGCCCCACAGTCTACTCGGTTCGGACCAACACTTAGACAAGCACTGGCCCGGGGGGGCTAAAATAAAGATGACCCTTGGGTTAATTACTCCCAAGGGAAATATAGGTGGTGGTGAGGCAAATGGTAAAACCAATGTTGGGCCTTGCTGGAGGAGTTTTATTCAAAGAGAACTGTCGAGGGGGTCCCATAAATCACCCGACCGTGTAAGGAACGCAAAATCCGGGAACATAACACCGGTATGACGGAAACTAGGGCGGCAAGAGTGGAACAAAACACCAGGCATAAGGCTGAGCCTTCCACCTTTACCAAGTATATAGATGCATTAATAATATAAGAGATATTGTGATATCCCAACCAAAAATCTTGTCCACCATGGAGAAATCTTCAACTTCACCTGCAACTAACAACGCTATAAGAGGGGCTGAGCAAAGCGGTAACATAGCCAAACAATGGTTTGCTAGGAAGGGTGTCAAAGGTTAGAGGTTCATGGCATTTGGGGGGGGGGGGCTTGAAGAGCAACAGATAGGTAACGCAGCATAGCGATAGAACGAAGCAACTAGCATAGCAATGATAGTAGTGAGATCCAGGGTAGCGGTCATCTTGCCTGAAATCCCGCAAGGAAGAAGAACGAGTCCATGAAGTAGACGAACCAACGTAGTCGAACGAATCCTCATGAACGCAACGTTACCGGAACTAAGAAGCAACACCGGAAAGAAACAAACAACATGGTAAACCAACAAGCATAAGCATGGCATGATGCGCAAACAAGTATGATGCATGTCCGGTTTAATGAGGCATGGCATGGCAAGTGCAACAAACAATACTACAAGTTAAGTGGAGATCAATATGCAACGAGTTGCATATTGACGAAACACCACATCAATTATTTAGTTCTCTCTCGGTTAGGTACACAACAATATTAAATGTTGTTAAACATGGCAACAGGTGAAACATAATAAAACTACCTATCTAAGCAAGTTTAAATGAGGCCGGAAGTAACAAACAACAAGTCCGGAAAATCCCCATATGCATATTTTAGATTCGGTACTGTTCTGCCCTAAACACAATTTTATTGTTGTTAAACAGGAAAATAAAGTGCACCATGTTAATCTAGGCATTTTTCCACCCCATTTACATATAAAGTTTATTTAAAACCGAGCTACGGTTATTTAGTTATGAAATAAAACATTTTAGCATGGCAGTTAAGCAAATTAATGCAAACAGCAATTTAAACATTTTAAACATGGATGAAAATGGCATATTATTAATCTACACAATTTTCTAAGCATTTTACATATATAAATCATTTTAATCCGATGCACAGTTTGAGAGATATTAAATGCATGAATATTGAGGGGTTTTCTGTAAAACTGTTAATTCACTGGATAAATAGCAAATTCGAAGACGGTAAAAAAACCACATCGGGCCGGATCTAGCTGGCCCAAGAGGAAAAACAAACAAAAGGAGGAGGCGCTGGGGGTGGCCTCACCTAGTGGGCTGAGGCCCAGTCAGTGGAAGAGGTAGGCTGGCGGGGCGCTGGGCCTTGGCGCTGGAGGGGAGGCAGCCCAAGCGCGCGGTCAACGGGGAGAGCGGGCGAGCTCCTCGTCCTCTGCTCGATGCAGAGCTGCAGGCGGCGATGGCCACGGCCGGACTCGAGCGGCAGCGGCTGCAGGGAAGGCCGACGAGGCTCGGAACGGACGGATCCGAGGGCAGGGGTCCCAGATCCGGCGACGAACGGCGGTGGTGACGCGCTTCCAGGGCAGAGGCGGCTCCCGAGCTCGGGTGGAGAGAGCGGCAGCCGGGCCCAGATTGGTCCGTTGCGGGCCTAGTGCGGGCATGGCGGGCCGCGGCGGCGCTGGGGGCTGCGGGGGCGCGGGAGGACGCGTGGCGCCCTGCGATTTGCTGCGGGAGGCTGCGCGGCGACGGCTGGCCAATGGGGCGCTGCCAAGTGGCGCAGGTGAGGTGGAGGGCACCGGAAAACAGGGAGGAGGTGGATGGATCTGGCTGGTGGCGCGGTTTTCGAGGGGGATGCGGCGGCTGAGGGTAGGGGAAGGCTAGGGGCACTCAAAAATGGCAAGGGGGGCTTCTTAAATAGGCAGGGGTCTAGGGTTAGGGGTTAGGAGGGGTTTCCGGACCCTCGGATCGCGATCGTGCGCTCCGGACAGAGAGGGGGACTAGGTGGCTGCAGGTGGGCTGTGAAGAGGAGTTGGGCTGAGGTGAGAGGGAAGGAGTGCAACCCGGTAGCTGTTTCCTAAGACCGAAAACATCTGACGATAATACCGGCAACGGTGCCGCTATATATTTAACGGTTGGGCTATCAAATGGACTCCGAATGCGATGAAACATGGCAGGCGCTCTGTCTACACTATAATAAGACTGCACGACAAGTTGCAACCCATTCCGAGAACATTTTTATGCCACTTATAAAATAATATTTCAGAGGTGCTGTGGGCGCATGCGAGTGTGGTCGGACTCAGAACGAAGAACGGAGAGAACCGGCGGAACACGAACGGATGCAAGTTTTGAAAAACATGCGGATGAAATGCAGATGATGACATGAGATGAGATGCATAACAAGAACAAAATGCAAAACAACAGACAAAAACCCAACCACAGAGGAAATAACATATCGCATCTCCGGAAAAGGCAAGAGTTGGAGTTGCGAATATGGAAAGTTGCATCCGGGGCGTTACAACACTCCACCACTACGAGAGGATCTCGTCCCGAGATCTAGGATGGCACCGAAGGGAAAAGGAAGAGGAAGAGAAGAGGTAAAACTAAGTTGCTTCTTCGACCAATGAGTGAAACCATGAACCTTGAGAGGTTGAGCAATTAGAGATGAACGAGATTGCAAACAATCCGTTAGAAAAGAGGAACAAGGAACATTACGACAACTTGAAGGTTGCCAAGACATTAATGACGAGCACAATGGACAAGAAGAAATTGAAACCACTCTGGTTGAAACGAGATAAGAATGAATAAGAATGATATAATTTTGACAGCACTCCGACTGTAAATGGAAGAAATTGAACATGAACTTGAGAAGATGGGATGATACTTGATGAAATCAACAACACACTGCCTCTGAAACTATTGAAAGAATGGCATAATGGGTAAGAAGGATTTCAAACAGCACTCAGGTTGAAAAGAGAGGCAAAACTTGATAAGATGAAAGAACTTGAAGAGATGACACAACACTCCGGTTAAATGGATAAGAAAGAAAAGAACACAATCCTCACAATTCGAGATGATGAGTGAAAAGAGCAACATCACAATGCCTCCGGGAGAAAGGATAGAAGATATATCGTTGGAATAACAGAATGTAGGAGAAAATGCCAACTTCTGCCACAAATGAGCTTGGAAAGCACCCTTCCAAGAAAGTTATAACGGAGTTGTTGCAAAACCAACAATGAAAAGAATAAGCTTATTATGGGCTTATGGAAACATCTCAAGACTATGAGATGACATTCTGCCACTAACGAAAAGCAATTGCTTCCTTGAGATCACCGAAGAGATGAAAAACCTCTTTCACTGAGAAGGATATGGAGAAAGCTTGGATCATTGATAAGCACCACAAATAGCAACATTCCTTAGGGAAGGCTTTAGGTGAAATCTATACCAAGATAACTCCAATGAAGAGATTGATGGATTGAGAAGGACTCATGCTCGAAGGAGTTGATGGGTTTAACTACTTCATTCTTGACAACTGTTGAATCACGAAACATGAAAATTGTCAAGAATGATATAACACCAACTCAAAAGATAAGGTAGAAAGAATTGCACTTTGGAATGCAAGATGAAGAATACTTGAACTCCTCAAAACAAAACATGTGTTGAGCACCATGTTTATTTTAGAGTATAGCTTGACGGATCATAACTTCAAGAGAAATCTTGAAGAACAATTGAAGAATGAAAAGAATCCTTGACGAACCATCATGTAGAGCCTCCATGGAGAACTCCGGTAATAAAAGGATGATGAAAAGAAAAACAAGTTGAAAACACAAGGTGAAACCTTGCAAGGATTTAGATGGATCTTCGCGACGAGATAATGCGGAAAACTTGGAAATCCGGAAAAGAATAGATGAAACAATGGAACCGAGAATTACTTCATCATGAACAATCTCCGGAAGAAAGAATTGAATCACCTCGAGGAAATAAGAATAAGATTTATTGCATTCTTATCCTTCATCAAATTAAATTGATGACAAGCAATGGATTTGGCATACTACTTATTCTCGTAGAAAGGATTAAGAGAGATATAGAGCAAACTTGAGAAGGTCTTGATGGAACCACCGGTGGGATTTGGAAACAACAAATGAATGAATGAATTGATACGATGACGAATGAAGAGAAATCTTGAACGAACCACCGTAAGAATAGAAAACGAATGAAGTAAAGGGGTGAATCACCGGTGAGAATTAGAGAACGAATGAAGATACTTGAGGGAATTTGATACAAGAGAACAAAGAGATCACGAGCTGATTAGAGAATACTTGAGCGATGCACCGGTAAGATATGGAGAAGGAGAGCTAAAAGCTGAGAATGAATAAACCCGAAATGATGGCCTTCATAGGAATAAAATGGAAAGAACTCACGAAGTGCTCCATATGGGTGAAAAGAATTATGACAATCGAAAACAATTATGAGAGGATGGCATCAAGCTTGAACTATGAATCTTAAAGAGAGCGGACCAAGATTTAGAGGAAACACTTCTTCGGTCTTCCCATGTTGAGAATGATGACGAGAACCACCACCAAATTGTTGAGAAACTCCGGAAGGATTAAAAGAGGAAAGGTTGAGCCAAAGATGAAAAGAATTTGAAAGCGACCTTGGAGAAGGCATGTGACTGATGATAATTCATTCTTACATCAAACTTCGAAAGGAATTTTAGAAGCTCTGGGAAAATTAGAAGAGTCAGGTAAGATCCTGGGAAAAGACCTATGGGTTAGGGCCCACTCAAAATAAAACACCGTTGAACGATTTTGAAGAGAGATTGCACCGGTTGAATTAAATGGCTTGAATGAGATAACAACCTCGAAATATCTTGAACTGATTGAGAATGGAAACACAAGTCTTTTGAGATATCTTGAGCACTCCGGATAAGAATAGAGAGAGGTTAACAATTAAGAGGTGCACCAGCATGAGAAAGCATTTGACACGAGCAAAGGAATATGATCAACACTAAAAGCTTGAATTGGATCCACCGGAGAAGAAAAAAGAACGAAGGATGATGAACTTGAAACTCCGCTAGTATCTTCGTGAGAATCACCAGATAGGGACATTGATTGAAAAGAGTGAAGAGACTTCATATGAATAAATGGATACTTGATTAAAATATATGAGTCCTTGAAGAAAAGGGTGGGAGGGTGGGGAAAAACAAAGACAACTTGGGATGAACGAAACAAACACCGGTGAGAAAACTTAGAGTTGATCTTGCGGATGTTGAAAATGATTGGAACCACTTGAAGAGAAGCACACCGGTTGAAAAAGAATTAACATGACGACCTCGATGATCAAGAAGGATTAGTATTCACATAGGAATATGAGAACACCGTTTAGGAAAGGTATGGATTCAACATTTGACTTTGAAGCAACTCGAATACCACAAATAAAATAATACAAAGGGTTTGGCTTGCAGAATAAGCAGGAACAAACATATGATAGACCCCATATCGTATCAAGTGTCTGTTGGAAAGATAAAACTAGAGCTACTTGAATTCCCACCTATAAACTTCCGAAACTTTCTGGTTATGCAATCTGGTGTTGGGGATACAGGGGAAGCAATATATCTCACCCAAACTAACAATACCTACATCCAGGCTGTATCCGTCCATCAACACATAACCAAGAAACCTTCGGAAATCGTGTACCTCAACCTTCAAAAAGCATCCGTTATACGAGTTATGGCAATACTCCCAAACTCCCAAGTACTGGGTGACGTCGAGGTTATCTCACCAACAACTGCATAAAAGAGATTATCGATGTCGGCAAAACTCAGGTATTCCAGAACTGCAACAATAAAATTGTGACGACAACACCTCGGAGCTCAACTCCCCGGGTCAATGCCACATAATAGACAGGAGGCACCAAGAACAATGTTCTCGTCACAAAACCATCGGAACAATTCCAAGATACCCGCGTGATCCTAAAAAAAATTAGTGAAATTTGAGGAGAGGAAAGACAAAACATCTACGTCAGGAGACCTCACCAGAGCGACGAAGGGGCTGAGGAGTAAAAAGAATCCTACTCTCCGATATATATAATCCTAAGACTCAAAATAGTTTTCTTCTAGACTCAACAACGGCCAACAATCAAGGGGGCTCCTATGGTCGGTCGAGGCTCTGATACCAACTTGTCACGCTCAATATGTGATCCTATCCAAAAGGAACTCAAAGGTCCCACCAAGGATAGACCCGCATATTGAAACGCTTTTGCAAGGTGGATATCATTACATCAACATTACATAATAGATGGGGATACATACATAAGGCATACAATGCCACATGAATACAACATCAAAATACATAAGAGCATCATCCGACTACAGATGAAACACAAACAGAAACTCAAACGACATCCACCTTGCTAGCCCAGGCTGCCGACCTGGAACCTATCCCCTGATCGAAGCAGAAGCAGAAGAAGAACTCCAACACAAGCAAACATCGCTCTCACGTCATGATCATCGCAAAACCTGTACCTGCAACTGTTGTTGTAATAAACTGTGAGCCACGAGGACTCAGCAATCCCATTACCATGGGTATCAAGACTAGCAAAGCTTAAAGGGAAAGGAAGGGGTAAAGTGGTGAGGTTGCAGCAGCGACTAAGCATATATGGTGGCTAACATACGCAATTAAGAGCGAGAAGAGAGCAAAAGGAACGGTCGTCAACTAGTAATGATCAAGAAGTGATCCTGAACTCCTACTTACGTCAAACATAACACAGAAACCGTGTTCACTTCCCGGACTCCGCCGAGAAGAGACCATCACGGCTACACACGCGGTTGATGCGTTTTAATTCGTATCTGGTGTCAAGTTGTCTACAAGCGGACATTAACAAATTCCCATCTGCCTATAACCGTAGGCACGGCTTTCGAAATATTATACCCTGCAGGGGTGTCCCAACTTAGCCCATGACAAGCTCTCGCGATCAACGAAGGAATAGACCTTCTCCCAGGAAGACCCGATCAGACTCGGAATCCTGATTTACAAGACATTTCGACAATGGTAAAACAAGACCAGCAAAGCCGCCCGATGCGCCGACAATCCCGATAGGAGCTGCACATATCTCCTTCTCAAGGCAACACCGGATGAGACATCCTACGAGTAAAACCAGACCTCGAGTTGCCCCGAGGTGGCCCCGCAGTCTACTCGGTTCGGACCAACACTTAGACAAGCACTGGCCCGGGGGGGCTAAAATAAAGATGACCCTTGGGTTAATTACTCCCAAGGGAAATATAGGTGGTGGTGAGGCAAATGGTAAAACCAATGTTGGGCCTTGCTGGAGGAGTTTTATTCAAAGAGAACTGTCGAGGGGGTCCCATAAATCACCCGACCGTGTAAGGAACTTAAAATCCGGGAACATAACACCGGTATGACGGAAACTAGGGCGGCAAGAGTGGAACAAAACACCAGGCATAAGGCCGAGCCTTCCACCTTTACCAAGTATATAGATGCATTAATAATATAAGAGATATTGTGATATCCCAACCAAAAATCTTGTCCACCATGGAGAAATCTTCAACTTCACCTGCAACTAACAACGCTATAAGAGGGGCTGAGCAAAGCGGTAACATAGCCAAACAATGGTTTGCTAGGATGGGTGTCAAAGGTTAGAGGTTCATGGCATTTGGGGGGGGGGGCTTGAAGAGCAACAGATAGGTAACGCAGCATAGCGATAGAACGAAGCAACTAGCATAGCAATGATAGTAGTGAGATCCAGGGTAGCGGTCATCTTGCCTGAAATCCCGCAAGGAAGAAGAACGAGTCCATGAAGTAGACGAACCAACATAGTCGAACGAATCCTCATGAACGCAACGTTACCGGAACTAAGAAGCAACACCGGAAAGAAACAAACAACATGGTAAACCAACAAGCATAAGCATGGCATGATGCGCAAACAAGTATGATGCATGTCCGGTTTAATGAGGCATGGCATGGCAAGTGCAACAAACAATACTACAAGTTAAGTGGAGATCAATATGCAACGAGTTGCATATTGACGAAACACCACATCAATTATTTAGTTCTCTCTCGGTTAGGTACACAACAATATTAAATGTTGTTAAACATGGCAACAGGTGAAACATAATAAAACTACCTATCTAAGCAAGTTTAAATGAGGCCGGAAGTAACAAACAACAAGTCCGGAAAATCCCCATATGCATATTTTAGATTCGGTACTGTTCTGCCCTAAACACAATTTTATTGTTGTTAAACAGGAAAATAAAGTGCACCATGTTAATCTAGGCATTTTTCCACCCCATTTACATATAAAGTTTATTTAAAACCGAGCTACGGTTATTTAGTTATGAAATAAAACATTTTAGCATGGCAGTTAAGCAAATTAATGCAAACAGCAATTTAAACATTTTAAACATGGATGAAAATGGCATATTATTAATATACACAATTTTCTAAGCATTTTACATATATAAATCATTTTAATCCGATGCACAGTTTGAGAGATATTAAATGCATGAATATTGAGGGGTTTTCTGTAAAACTGTTAATTCACTGGATAAATAGCAAATTCACAGACGGTAAAAAAAACCACATCGGGCCGGATCTAGCTGGCCCAAGAGGAAAAACAAACAAAAGGAGGGGGCGCTGGGGGTGGCCTCACCTAGTGAGCTGAGGCCCAGTCGGTGGAAGAGGTAGGCTGGCGGGGCGCTGGGCCTTGGCGCTGGAGGGGAGGCAGCCCAGGCGCGCGGTCAACGGGGAGAGCGGGCGAGCTGCTCGTCGTCTGCTCGATGCAGAGATGCGGGCGGTGATGCCACAGCCGGACTTGAGCGGCAGTAGCTGCAGGGAAGGCCGACGAGGCTCGGAACGGACGGATCCGAGGGCAGGGGTCCCAGATCCGGCGACGAACGGCGGCGGTGACACGCTTCCAGGGCAGAGGCAGCTCCCGAGCTCGGGTGGAGAGAACGGGAGCCGGGCCCAGATCGGTCCGCTGCGGGCCTGGTGCGGGCATGGCGGGCTGCGGCGGCGCTGGGGGCTGCGGGGGTGCGGGAGGACGCGTGGCGCCCTGCGGTTTGCTGCGGGAGGCTACGCGGCGACGGCTGGCCAATGGGGCGCTGCCAAGTGGCGCGGGTGAGGTGGAGGGCGCCGGAAAACAGGGAGGAGGTGGATGGATCTGGCTGGTGGCACGGTTTTCGAGGGGGATGCGGCGGCTGAGGGTAGGGGAAGGCTAGGGGCACTCAAAAATGGCAAGGGGGGCTTCTTAAATAGGCAGGGGTCTAGGGTTAGGGGTTAGGAGGGGTTTCCGAACCCTCGGATCGCGATCGTGCGCTTCGGACAAAGAGGGGGACTAGGTGGCTGCAGGTGGGCTGTGAAGAGGAATTGGGATGAGGTGAGAGGGAAGGAGTGCAACCCGGTAGCTATTTCCGAAGACCGAAAACATCCGACGATAATACCGGCAACGGTGCCGCTATATATTTAACGGTTGGGCTATCAAATGGACTCCGAATGCGATGAAACTCGGCAGGCGCTCTATCTACACTATAATAAGACCGCACGACAAGTTGCAACCCATTCCGAGAATGTTTTTATGCCACTTATAAAATAATATTTCGGAGGTGCCGCGGGCGCGTGCGAGTGTGGTCGGACTTAGAACGGACGACGGAGAGAACCGGCGGAACACGAACGGTTGCAAGTTTTGAAAACATGCGGATGAAATGCAAATGATGACATGAGATGAGATGCATAACAAGAACAAAATGCAAAACAACAGACAAAAACCCAACCACGGAGGAAATAACATATCGCATCTCCGGAAAAGGCAAGAGTTGGAGTTACGAATATGGAAAGTTGCATCCGGGGCGTTACAACGACGCCCTGCATTGCCTGCCGAACTCGTTCGTGCAGTTGCAACAGCTCAGGAAGAAGGTCCCCCGTTGAACCGGGCATTTCCTCCACAGGATGACCTGTCAGCAGACCTACAGACATAGCTCTGTCAATCGACTTCCTCGCCGAATTCTTTTTTCAAAGATTCGTTCAAGCACTTACTAAAAATGTCGCGTCTAAGTCGCCGATTCTCCTTTACGGAAGCAGATAGCTGAATACGAACATCCTTTAGTTCCTCGCCCAGCTGGGTATTGGCGTCTTGAAGTTTGTTCTTCTCTTGCCTCACCCTCGTCAGCACGCTCTCGCCAGCCTTTAGTTGGCGTAGGAGTTGTTGCTTGTCCGGATTTACTCCGGCCCCATCTGCACTATTATCGTCAGAGTTGCACACATGCCGCACTTCGCAACGGAATTATCTTTCGAAGCATATATTACCTGAGGAGGTCCCCTTGGCATT
Source organism: Triticum aestivum (assembly GCF_018294505.1). Lineage (NCBI taxonomy): Eukaryota > Viridiplantae > Streptophyta > Magnoliopsida > Poales > Poaceae > Triticum > Triticum aestivum. Next base: position 101,016,736 of record NC_057795.1, read on the forward strand.
ATCTGAAGCGGCCAGTGCGGCCTCGAGTTGGGCCTTGCACTCTTCAAGCTCCTGGGACAATTGCGTGTTCTTCTTTGTAAGACCCTGCATAGCATATGATCCTTAAAATAGTTATTTTAACTGTTTCAAGTCTCGGGGGCTACTGACATATATAACCTTCAATTTTACTCACCCGTATGTCTTTTACATACTGCTCTGTGGCTCTGGCTAGACCATTTTGAGCGGCACGGAGGTACGCATCTCCTGTATTAAAGGCGTCCAACGCCTCTGGGGAAAAACATGCGTCACGAAGAACAGTCCGGCGACGCCTGTGGTTCATGGCACTCTCCACCTCTGAATTGGTGGCAGATAGCCCGTCTGCGTCCTCTGTCGGAGGAACGCCCGAAGCGCGCCCCGTGTCCGCCTCCGCTCCCGGACCCGGCCTTGAACCCTGGCTGGTGGATACAGTCCGGCGGGCTCACTTCTTTCTAAGAAGAGCATGAGCGTTAGTATGACTTGAGGGCATAAACCCTAGGCGTTAAATTCGCACGCCGTACCGTTGCGCCAGAATCTCGATCTGGTCCGCACTTCTTTTTGGCCCGCCTGGCTTCAGTGGCCCTTGTTGGCTGCCCACCGCGGGCTCGGCCTTCCGCCTCGAGGATTTACCCTGCGAAACGAAACACTATTAGTTCATGACATTCAAGATAAAGCATGGATGGATCTCCTTGAAAGTACTGGGACTTCGGTCTCGATTACCTTTGAGGCTGGAAGTAGTCCGGGATAGTCGGCCGTAATGGCCACTAAGGTGTTGTCCTTACTCAATTGATGAAACACCCCATCAATTAACTCCACACATAAGTCCGGGTCCTCTTGGGAGTCCGGATCGAGGGGCCGTTCCGGGTCCTCGGGTTGTGGAGGAGGGTTGTTTATCTCCTTCACAGTCTGGCGCAGCTCCTGCGTTAACATAGCTAGACTAAGTACTCAATTATGGGAATTTCGAAAGCGGGTAGGCAAGTGAAAATGTTCGCTCACCCAGCTTGGAGGACTGTACATGGAGAATCTGCCCCATGGATTGACCCGGAGGAATTCCTCTTCTTCTCCCTTGTACAAGGCGGATAAGATCTTCGTTAGAGTGGCAGCCGAATCCGGCCCCTTGCGACCGCACCGGGTGGCGTCGTCCTCCCCGTTGAAATCCCACATGGGGTGGCCTCTGTACTGAAGCGGCTGCACCCCTCGTGTAATGCATGTGGCCATGACCTCGATCATGGTCAATCCGGAATGAGCCAGCAATCTTATCCGGCTCATCAGGTAAAGGACGTCCCTATCAGTTTCCCTCTGAGGGTTTCGTGGGCGCCAGCTCAGGCGTTTCTTCAACGGAGCATTATTAAACTCAGGGAGGCCGATCCGAACAGGGTCCGGCAGGGGGACGTCATCCATATAAAACCATTCCGAAGGCCAGTCCTCGGACGCCATCTTTGGGGTACCGGATAGATATCCGGTCCCGGCGATGCGCCATAGTTCGGCTCCGCCCACTTGATAAATTGACCCCTCCTGAGAGCGGAGCACAAGACAGAACAACCTCTTCCACAGCGCGAAATGGGCCTCGACGCCCAAAACAGCTCCCAGAGGGCCACGAAGCCCGCAATATGCAGAATGGAGGCAGGCGTGAGGTTGTGTAGCTGGAGGCCGTAGAACTCCAGCAACCCTCGGAAAAACGGATGAATTGGAAATCCGAGTCCTCTTATTAAGTAAGGGACTAGGCATACTCGCTCTCCTTGAGAGGGATTGGGGACGCTCTCCGCCTGCTCTCCGCCGCTATAAGTGGCAATCCCGGCTCGAACTGGGACCATATATGCTGGGGGGAGGAGCCCCTTGGACTGAAGCACTACTAGCTTGCTATGCGGGACGGAACACCGCTCCCAATCTCCAGGCCGAGGGCTGGAGAGGCGAGAGGAGGAGCTGCTCCGACCGGCCATGGTGGAATGGATCTCTGTCGAAAGCGCTCTGATGGATACTCGCGGAGGAAGGGTAGTGTGAATTGGATCTAAATCCCCGTCTCTTTTATGGGCGGCTCATTAACGCAACTGGGGGGTAAATGAAAAAAAATTGGCTTTTCACATTCGTTTGACACGTGGAAGATGGTCATTATGGGGCACAGAAGCCGAGGAGAGCAGCACGCACTAGAAGCCAGACACTATTCGACAGGTACATGGAATTTGGAGAAGAACCCGCCTTGCAATGCCGAAGACAAACTTGTGTGCCGGACTTATCATCATTGAAGCCTGGTTCAGGGGCTACTGAGGGAGTCCTGGATTAGGGGGTGTCCGGATGGCCGGACTATGACCTTTGGCCAGACTCCCGGACTATGATGATACAAGATTGAAGACTCCGTCCCGTGTCCGGATGGGACTTTCCTTGGCGTGGAAGGCAAGCTTGGCGATACGATATGAAGATCTCCTCCCATTGTAACCGACTCTGTGTAACCCTAGCCCTCTCCGGTGTCTATATAAACCGGAGAGTTTTAGTCCGTAGGACGAAGAACAATCATACCATAGGCTAGCTTCTAGGGTTTAGCCTCTCTGATCTCGTGGTAGATCCACTCTTGTACTACCCATATCATCAATATTGATCAAGCAGGAGTAGGGTTTTACCTCCATCGAGAGGGCCCGAACCTGGGTAAAAACATCGTGTCCCTTGTTTCCTGTTACCATCCGCCTAGACGCACAGTTCGGGACCCCCTACCCGAGATCCACCGGTTTTGACACCGACAACATGTATGGAAAATTATGAGGTGGCTTTGCCACAAATACGATGTCAACTACATGAGCATGCAAAGAGCAATATGACAATGATGATGGGTGTCATAATAAACGGAACGGTGGAAAGTTGCATGGCAATATATCTCGGAATGGCTATGGAAATGCCATAATAGGTAGGTATGGTGGCTGTTTAGAGGAAGGAATATGGTGGGTGTATGGTACCGGTGAAAGTTGCACGACACAAGATAGGCTAGCAATGGTGGAAGGGTGAGAGTGCGTATAATCCATGGACTCAACATTAGTCATAAAGAACTCATATACTTATTGCAAAAATCTACAAGCCATTGAAAACAAAGTACTATGCGCATGCTCCTAGGGGGATAGATTAGTAGGAAAATACCATCACTCGTCCCTGACCGCCACTCATAAGGAAGACAATCAATAAATAAAATTGTGCTCCAACTTCATCACAAAGCGGTTCACCATACGTGCATGCTACGAGAATCACAAACTTCAGTACAAGTATTCTTTAAATTCACAATTACCCAACTATCATGACTCTAATATCACCACCTCTATATCTCAAAATGATTATCAAGTATCAAATTGATCATAGCATCCAATTCACTTTCTATGATAGTTTTTATTATACCCAACTTGGATGCCCATCATTCTAGGACCAATTTTATAACCATAGCAAATACCATGTTGTTCTAAGAGACTCTCAAAATAATATAAGTGAAGCAAGAGAGATCAACAATTTCTTCAAAATTAAGCCACCGCCGTGCTCTAAAAGATATAAGTGAAGCACTAGAGCAAAAATTATCTAGCTCAAAAGATATAAGTGAAGCACATAGAGTATTCTAATAAATTCCAATCAAGTGGGCTTCTCCCAAAAGGTGTGTACAGCAAGGATGATTGCGGTAAACTAAAAAGCAAAGACTAATATCATACAAGACGCTCCAAGCAACACACATATCATGTGGCGAATAAAAATATAGCTCTAAGTAAAGTTACCAATGAATGAAGACGAAAGAGGGGATGCCTTCCCGGGGCATCCCCAAGCTTAGGATTTTGGCTATTCTTGAATATCTTGGAGTGCCATGGGCATCCCCAAGCTTAGGCTCTTGCCACTCCTTATTCCATAGTCCATCAAATCTTTACCCAAAACTTGAAAACTTCACAACACAAAACTCAACAGGAAATCTCATAAGCTTTGTTAGTGAACGAAAGAAAAACCACCACATAAGGTACTGTAATGAACTCATTCCTTATTTATATTGGTGTTAAACCTACTGTATTCCAAGTTCTATATGGTTTATACCCTTCCATACTAGCCATAGATGCATCAAAATAAGCAAACAACACACGAAAGGCAGAATCTGTCAAAAACAGAATAGCCTATAGCAATCTGTAACTTTTGAATACTTCTGGAACTCCAAAATTCCTACCAAAATAGGAAGTCTTAGGCAATTTTTCTATTGATCTACAGAAAAAAGAATAAACGCAAAAGCACGTTTATGTGATTTATTGAATTTTTCTCGTGAGCGCCAAGTTTTTGTTTTTCAGCAGAATCAAATTAACTATCACCATAGGTTATCCTATAGGTTCTACTTGGCACAAACACTAAATAATACAAGAAAACACATCTAAACAGAAGGTAGATGCAAAATTTATTACTAAACAGGAACAAAAACAAAAAACACAAATAAAATTGGGTTGCCTCCCAACTAGCGCTATCGTTTAACGCCCCTAGCTAGGCATAAAAGCGAGGATAGATCTAAGTGGTGCCATAATAATAAGATAGATCACGAAAACTCATCTCATATTCTCTATGTTCAGTGGCAAGTTTTCTTTGAGGCAAGAAAAAATAATCAAAAGGGCTAAATTTAATGGGACAAAAGTCCCCAAGATCAATCTCAGGAGGTATGGGTTCCTCCTTTGGCCCTTCATATTGCACAACTAATTCGTCATTATAAGCATTCTTTTGGCAGAACTTCATGAGCCTATACTCAAGAGAGTATCCTAGCTCATTGTTTCGAAGAGCAAAATCATTATTAAGTTCAGAAATTCTATCAACTAGGACATTGGTAGGAACCTTTTTTCTAAGGTTTTCGTTAAAAGCAACATAGTCCAAAGATTGAAAACGCCTAATTTCCTCTTGATCGAAGAGGATCGCTCCGATGGGAGGACGGCCAGCGTCCACCCTATAGTGCGCAAAGATTTCTTTGGCATCTTTTATTATAAATCTAAACTCATGTGCCACAAAGATAGTAGCGGCGTGCTTAACAGACGAGTGCTCAATATTAGAAAATTCCAGAAAAATTCTTTGTATGCAAGGATCCATATGCATAAATTGTCTTTCAAGCTCAACTACAAGCATGGCTATAGCATCCGCAAGACAACTAGTTCTATGAAGAATAGAACCACCCATAGAAGGTAAAGCACCGGCACAAGTAAAGAAGTCTTGAATAACCCCTTTTCCAATAATATTACCACTACCGATTTGAAACTTTTTAGTATGCAAGATAGGGGGTTCTTCAGCAAGAGCATCAGAATTTTCCATGTTATCATTATTGTCTATATCGACGATAATCTCCCCAATTTCAGACATAACGGCAAATGAAAGCGAAGAGGAAGAAGAGGGCAAGTAGGCACACGGAAAGACAAGCAAAAGAGAGAGAAGGTTGGGAAAGAGAGGGTGAATAAAACGGCAAGGGTGAAGTGGGGGAGAGGAAAAAACGAGAGGCAAATGGCAAATAATGTAAATGCAAGGGAGATGAGTTTGTGATGGGTACTTGGTATGTCTTTACTTGAGTGAAGACCTCCCCGGCAACGGCGCCATAAATCCTTCTTGCTACGTCTCGAGCTTGCGTTGGTTTTCCTTGAAGAGGAAAGGGTGATGCAGCACAGTAGCGTAATTATTTCCCTCAGTTTTTGAGAACCAAGGTATCAATCCAGTAGGAGGCTCCTCACAAGTCCCACACACCTACACAAACAAACAAAGAACTCGCAACCAACGCAATAAAGGGGTTGTCAATCCCTTCATGGCCACTTGTGAAAGTGAGATCTGATAGAGATACTATGATAAGATAAATATATTTTTGGTATTTTATAATATAGATTGGAAAAGTAAAGATGCAAATACAAGTAGAATGAAAGCTTATATGATAAAAGGAAGACCCGGGGGCCATAGCTTTCACTAGTGGCTTCTCTCAAGATAGCATAAGTATTACGGTGGGTGAACAAATTACTGTCGAGCAATTGATAGAAAAGCGAATAATATCTAGGCATGATCATGTATATAGGCATCACGTCCGTGACAAGTAGACCAACTCTTGCCTGCATCTACTACTATTACTCCACACATCGACCGCTATCCAGCATGCATCTAGAGTATTAAGTCCATGAGAACAGAGTAACGCATTAAGAAAGATGACATGATGTAGAGGGATAAACTCATGCAATATGATATAAACCCCATCTTTTTATCCTCGATGGCAACAATACAATACGTGCCTTTATGCCCCTGCTGTCACTAGAAAAGGACACCGCAAGATTGAACCCAAAGCTAAGCACTTCTCCCATTGCAAGAAAGATCAATCTAGTAGGCCAAACCAAATTGATAATTCGAAGAGACTTGCAAAGATAACTCAATCATACGTAAAAGAATTTAGAGAAGATTCAAATATTTCTCATAGATAAACTTGATCATAAACCCACAATTCATCGGATCTCGACAAACACACCGCAAAAAGAGTTACATCGAATAGATCTCCAAGAAGAGGAAGGAGAACATGGTATTGAGATTCAAAGAGAGAGAAGAAGCCATCTAGCTAATAACTATGGACTCGAAGGTCTGTGGTAAACTACTCACAACTCATTGGAGAGGCTATGGTGTTGATGTAGAAGCCCTCCGTGGTCGATTCCCCCTCCGGCGGAGCACCGGCGAAGGCTCCAAGATGGGATCTCGCGGATACAGAAGGTTACGGTGGTGGAAATAGCTTTTCGTGGTCGCCCCTGATGTGTTTGGGGTACGTGGGTATATATAGGAGGAAGAAGTACGCCGGTGGATGCTCGAGGGACCCACGAGATAGGGGGCGCGCCCAGTAGGGGGGCGCCCTCCACCCTCGTGGCCGCCTCGGCAGCTTCTTGACTTGCACTCCAAGTCCTCTGGATCACGTTCGTTCCAAAAATCACGCTCCCGAAGGTTTCATTCCGTTTGGACTCTGTTTGATATTCCTTTTCTTTGAAACAATTAAATAGGCAAAAAAAATAGCAATACGGGCTGGGCCTCCAGTTAGTAGGTTAGTCCCAAAAATGATATAGAAGTGTAAAGTAAAACCCATAAACATCCAAAACAGGTAATATAATAGCATGGAACAATAAAAAATTATAGATACGTTGGAGACGTATCATATTCAAATTTGAATTATGCACATAAATGCATCAAAAACTCAATTAATGCATAAAAATATCCAAACGAACCCCGAAAGATTGACACAACACTCTTATTGTTCTCCGTTGACACTAGAAAAATTTTGAAAGCAATAATAGGCAGCGGATATCATTTCGTCCCCAAAGGTGGGACGTTCCCTTTCGAAACCATTAGTCTTGTTGTGAGAAGCTCTGGTTTGTGAGAAGCATATCCCCAAACCTGCCCCAAATGGGACAACAAATTTACCACGACATGTTGATGCCGCTCCATGATAGCATGTCAAGTTTCATGAATTTCAAACGAGTTTTGGATTTACTAGAATTTAAAAACAAGGAATCTCAATGTCTGCGACCGAGTGACAGTGGCAGAGTGTTTGACATTCGTTCTCATTTCCTGCATGGGACCTAAGCATGCAACCAAGTACACAGATTTGAATTTTCAACCAATTTATATGCATTAGAGCATGTGCCTGTAGTTCAAATTTGAATTATGCACATGAATGCATAGAAAACTCAGTTAATGCATAAAAATGTCCAACGAACCCAAAAACTTCCCAGAACACTCGTGTTGTTCTATGTTTACACAAGAAACATTTTGAAAACAATAAGAGGCAGTGGACATCGTTTCATCCCCAAAGGTGGGACGTTCCCTACCGAAACCATCAGGCTTGTTGTGAGAAGCTCTGGTTTGTGAAAAGCATATCCCCAAACCTGCCCCAAATGGGATAAAAAATTTACCATGGCATGTTGATGCCGCTCCATGATAGCATGCCAAGTTTCATGGATTTTAGACGAGTTTTGCATTTACAAGAATTTAAAAACCAGGTATCTCAATGTTTGAGGCCGAGTGACGGTGGCAGGGTGTTTGACATCCATTCCCATTTCTTGCATGGGACCTAATTAAGCATGCAACCAAGGACACAAATTTGAATTTTCAACCAATTTATATGTTAGAGCATGTGCATGTAGTTCACATTTGAATTATGCACATGAATGCTTAGAAAACTCAGTTATTGTATGAAAATGTCCAAGCAAACCCCCCAAAATCTCAAAAATTGACACAACACTCATGATGTTCTATGTTGACACTAGGAAAAAATTGAAATCGAGAAGATGCAATGGATATCGTTTTGTCCATAAAGGTGAAATGTTCCCTACTGAAACCATCGGGCTTGTTGTGAGAAACTCTGGTTTGTGAGAAGCATATCCCCAAACCTGCCCCAAATGGGACAAAAAAATTACCACGGCATGTTGATGCCTCTCCATGACAGCATGCCAAGGTTCATAAATTTCAGACGAGCTTTGGATTTACTAGAATTTAAAAACCAGGTATCTCAATGTTTGCGGCCGAGTGACGGTGGCAAGGTGTTTGACATTCATTCTCATTTCTTGCATGGGACCTAAGCATGCAACCAAGGACACATATTTGAATTTCCAACTAATTTATATGCATTAGAGCATGTGCATGTAGTTCAAATTTGAATTATGCACATGAATGCATAGAAAACTCAGTTAATGTATAAAAATGTCCAAGCAAACCCCGAAAAATCCCAAAAATTGACACAACACTCGTGTTGTTCAATGTTAACACTAGGAAAACAATTTGAAATCGAGAAGAGGCAACTGATATTGTTTCGTCCAGAAAGGTGAACCATTCCCTACCGAAACCATCACACTTGTTGTCAGAAGCTCTGGTTTATGAGAAGCTTATACCCAAACCTGCCCCAAATGGGACAAAAATTTTACCATGACATGTTGATGTTTCTCCATGATAGCATGTCAAGTTTCATGAATTTCGGACGACTTTTGGATTTACTAGAATTACAAAAACAAGTAGGTCAAAGTTTGCTGGAGAGCCACAGTGTCGTGGTGTTCGAAATTCATCCCCATTTCTTGCAGGGGACATAAGCATAAACCCATGGACACATATATGATTTTACAACCCATGTTGGTGCATCAGAGCATGTGCATGTAGTTTAATTTTAAATTGTGCACCTGAAAAGGCTAGAAAACCAATTTAATGTATAAAATGTCCAAACGAACCCTGAATAATTCCAATTCTTTTATGACACACATATAGTTGCATGTTCACTGCAGATAAACGGTCTAGCAATTCAAACACCGTCCATTGCTGATGTGATCCCATTATGTAATTCAAATCAAGAAGAAAAATCAAGTAGATCCCACACAGTTTATTATAACCAACCGTGTGAGATGCAGCACAAAATATCTTGGAGCATCGTCGGAGTATAGTACACATACACCTTACGCGAGAAGGTGCGACAGATACAGTCTACAGCCCGCTCTGAATAAGGGACTGTGTCTGATGACACTTTTCGCGCCGGTTTTTTCGCTGAAGCGATTCCAAATTTTTGGCTTCCGCGAAAATATCTACCTCCCCGCCCCCGCCCCCTCCCCCTTACCAAAAGCCACATTTCCCCTGTTTTTGCCTTCCTTTCTAAGTTGAAACCTTCACTCCTTGCTTGCAGCGCCTCCTCCTCACCGACGACCCTCCTTCCCACTGCTCGGCCTCGCCTATCCAGGCAGGTAATCCACACTCGACCCCCATCCTCCTCCTCCTTCCACATCCCACATGCCCCGACCGCCGGTGCGAGCACGACACCTTCCACCCAAATCGCCGACCCCTCCACCAAATAAGCGCCACCCTAATCCATGGTGCACACATTATAGCCAGGATCTCAAGGAGCATTTGGCAGCGGAGAAGCAAATCGCGGCCGCACGCGCGGATGAGGTCGCGATGGCTGCCATTAGTGCCGACCCCCAGATCTTGGAGGAGCACCTCGCCATCGAGGCCACCATCGATGCCTTGCGCACCGATGCTGCGACGCAGTTGGCTGCTTTAAATGTCAGTTCGTGGCATTTTCTCGAGGCCATCGTCGGTGCCTTCAACGAAGACTACGAGGTGTTTTCTCAGCGTGCATGTGCTTACCTCGTATCGAGAGCCAACAGGTTGGTGCCCAGAGCGGCTTAGGCAACTCACCACTATGACGAGGGCACCCACGACGCGGAGGCCTCGCCCTCTTCCATGTCCAAGGAGCCAATCGTCATCGATATCTCCGACAATGAGTAGCTTGTCTTATTTGCTAACTATAAGGACTCATGTTTAGTTTGCTAGCTACTCCCTTTCCTTAACAAATTGTGTTATCTACTTTTACCATGCAATCTTCTGCTCTAGTGTATATGTTCTATATGTCGTGCAATGTGGTGTTCAGTTAACTGTTTGGTTCAATTCTGCAAATGTGATGTTCAATTCTTTAGGCTGCAATTTTCCAAGTTGTCAAGCATGCTTGGTTTGGTTAACTGTCTGATCTTCTATTAGGAGTATGTCATATTGTGCAACGTGGTGCTCATTTAATGTTTGGTTCATTTGTTGTGGTGTTTAGTTAACTGTTTGGTTCAATTCTGCAATGCGAGATTCAATTGTTGTGTGCGCATTCTATTATTGTATACCATGTGAGAAATAAATCAAATTTCACTGTATTAAATACATGAGAAACAAATACAATTGCTATATTTCTAAGTTGTTAAGCATGCTTGGTTTGATTGACTGTCTGGTCTTCTATTAGGAGTATGTTCTATTGTGCAATGTGGTGCTCAGTTAATGTTTGGTTCATTTGTTGTGGTGTTTAGTTAACTGCTTGGTTCAATTCTGCAATGCGATGTTCAATTGCTATGGCTGCATTCTGTTATTGTATACCATGTGAGGAATAAATCAAATTTGGCTGCACTTAATACATGAGGAACATATACAAGTGCTATATTTCCTAGTTCTTAATAATGCTTGGTTTGGATAAATGGGTTTACCATGTGGCTTGAATTAATCTAATGAATCTGCAATGTGCTTATGTTTCATCAACATATTTTCTATACCATTATATAGTGTGCCAATAGCTTCAAATATTAGTCGTTGGATATGCCCATCCAACAGTTAAGAGATGGAAAATCCGAACATTATCATCCGTTGGATATAGTTTTTAACTCATAGGATACTGCCACGTGGCCTTCTGAAAGTGCAAGTATCCCTGGGTGGTTTTGGTAATTCCTAACAACATATAGCTCATTGAGCTAATGCTATTTCAAGATAAATATTTCAGGAAAGCTCAGTGATTGGCATGGCATGGATGAGAAAAGTGGACCCCTCAAAAAACTAAGGGCAAAAGGATTGGCTCAAGCTCAAAGCTCAAGACTCTACATTTTCTATTTTAGTGATCCAAGATCACATTGAGTCTATAGGAAAAGCCAATACTATCAAGGAGGGATGAGGTGTTGCTTAATGAGGTTCTTGCTCAAAATGCTTAGTGATATGCTCCAAAGCCCTCAACTACTTTCTCACATCCACCTATGACCTAAACCAAAAGTCAAACTCGGCCCCACCGATTCTTTCTATCCGGCGCCACCGAGTTCAGATGTCATAGCCACTGCCACAAACCCTAGGCAAATCGGTCTCACCGATAGGGATCTCGATCTCACCGAGATGGGATTGTAATCTCTCTGTTTCCCTTCGTAACATTTCGGTCTCACCGAGATGAGCGATCGGTCCCATTGAGATTGCAATATAAACTCTCTATTTCCTTTTTGTAACGTTTCGGTCCCACCGAGATGAGCGAATCGGTCCCACCGAGTTTGCCTGACCAACTCTCTGGTTAGCTTATTACCAAAAGCGGTCTCATCGAGTTTGTGTAATCGGTCTCACCGAGATTACGTTATGCCCTAACCCTAACCATATTGGTCCTACCGAGTTGCATGTTGGTCCCACCAAAAATCCTAACGGTCATATGATTTTCTAAATTGGTCCGACCGAGTTTCTCAATTCGGTCCCACCGAGATTGGTAAGTTGTGTGTAACGGTTAGATTTTGTGTGGAGGATATATATACCCCTCCACCCTCTCTTCATTCGTGGAGAAAGCCATCAGAACATGCCTACACTTCCAACTTACATTTTCTGAGAGAGAACCACCTACACTTGTGTTGTGGTCAAGATATTCCAATCCTACCATATGATTCTTGATCTCTAGCCTTCCCCAAGTTGCTTTCCACTCAAATCTTCTTTCCACCAAATCCAAATCCAGTGAGAGAGAGTTGACTGTTGGGGAGACTATAATTTGAAGCACAAGAGCAAGGAGTTCATCATCAACACACCATTTGTTACTTCTTGGAGAGTGGTGTCTCCTAGATTGGCTAGGTGTCACTTGGGAGCCTCCGACAAGATTGTGGAGTTGAACCAAGGAGTTTGTACGGGCAAGGAGATCGCCTACTTCGTGAAGATCTACCCCTAGTGAGGCAAGTCCTTCGTGGGCGACGGCCATGGTGGGATAGACAAGGTTGCTTCTTCGTGGACCCTTCGTGGGTGGAGCCCTCCGTGGACTCGCACAGCCGTTACCCTTCATGGGTTGAAGTCTCCATCAATGTGGATGTACGATAGCACCACCTATTGGAACCACGTCTCAAAAATCTCCGTGTCTCCAATTGTGTTTGCCTCCTCAAACTCCTCCCCTTTACCTTCGTATGCAATTGTGTTACATTCCGCTGCTATACTCTAGAATTGCATGTGTAGATTGATTGCTTGACTTGTGCTAAGTTGCTAAAATCTGCCAAGAATTAAAATTCGGAAAAGGCAAGTTTTTATTTGGTCAAGTAGTCTAATCACCCCCCCCCTCTAGACATACTTTTGATCCTACAAGTGGTATCAGAGCTTTGGTCTCCATTTGCTTTGATTTCCATAGCTTTTGGTAGTTATAGCCTTGGTTGCACAACCTAGGAGAGTATGGCGTCTAGCGAGGGAAATTATCACCGTAGAGGTCCTTACTTTGATGGAACTAATTTTGCTAGTTGGAAGCATAAGATGAAAATGCATATTCTTGGACATAACCCTTCTGTATGGGCTATTGTGTGTATTGGCTTGCAAGGTGAATTCTTTGATGGGAGAGAACCGAACCGTGAAGCTAGCGCGGAAGAATTGAAGATGCTGCAATACAATGCTCAAGCTTGTGATATCCTCTTCAACGGATTATGCCCCGAAGAATTCAACAAAACCAGCCGTCTTGAGAATGCAAAGGAAATTTGGGACACTTTGATTGACATGCATGAAGGTACCGACTCCGTCAAGGAATCCAAATTGGATGTGCTTCATAGTCAACTTGACAAGTTCAAGATGAAGGATGGTGAAGGCGTCGCTGAAATGTACTCTAGGCTTGCTCTCATCACAAATTTGATTGCCGGCTTAGGAAGTGAAGAGATGACCGACAAATTCATCATCAAGAAGATGCTAAGAGCCTTGGATGGAAAATATGATACCATGTGCACATTGATCCAAATGATGCCCAATTACAAGAATCTCAAGCTAACAGAGGTCATCGGAAGAATTGTTGCTCATGAGATGTCACTCAAGGATAAGTAAGAGCTCCACAACAAGTCAAGTGGTGCTTACAAAGCCTCATGTGAAGCTCCCACATCATCAAGTGAGAAACAAACCTTCAATGAAGAATTGAGCCTAATGGTGAAGAACTTCAACAAGTTCTACAAGAGTAGAAGCAAGGAAAGAAGTTCCAAGTCAAGGTCCTACAATGACAAAAGATCTTCGAGTCAAGAGCGTAATTGCTACAATTGTGGAAGAACCGGACACTATTCCAATGAGTGTACGGCTCCCTACAAAAGAAGAGAAGAATCACCAAAGAGAATAAGTAGAAGAGAAGAATCACCACCAAGAGAGAGAAGGAGTAGAGATGATCGTTATGAACGAAGAACATCCCGGAGAAGCAAGGATTCGGAAAGGAAGGACAAATCATCAAAGAGCGACACAAAATAAAGACATCAAGCTCATGTTGGTGAATGGGTATCCGGCTCCGACTCCGAACATCACTCCGAGAGAAGCTATCACTCTGACTCAGAACATACTCAAGATGAAGGTGTTGCCGGTCTAGCACTTGTGTCAACCAACTCCTACGACATATTTGATTCACCAAATGAAGGACTTGGAAGATGCTTCATGGCTAAAGGCCCAAAGGTATCACACCCTGAGTATGTTGATTTCAATAGTGATGAAGATGACTTGCTAGGTGATGATGATTTACTTATTGACAACTCTAGTGATGAATACTATGATGAAACGTCAAATAATCATGCTAATCAAAATGAAATGAATGACAATGATAAGGAGAAGATTGAGCTTCTAACTAAAGAACTAAACACTCTTAAGTTAGCTCATGAAACTATCTTAGGAGATCATCAAGAACTTTTAAGGACTCATGAGAAATTACATTTTGAAAAGCTCAACCTTGAGCAAGAACATGAGTTTTTAAAGGCTATCAATGATGATCTTCTCAAGAAAAGTTCTTCTTACATTGCCAAGCGTTTACTCTTATCTACTTACATGCCTCAAGTCAAGTCTAGTAACAAGTACAAGAAAGATTCTTCCTCTAGTAGTAACAACAATCATCATGCAAAATCCAATGTTGTTGCTTCTATTAGTTCTCTTGATTCCACTAACGATTCTCTTAGCCAAGTTACACTTGAGCAAGAAAACAACTTATTGAAGGGAATTATAGAGAAAGGTGTTTACAAGAGCCTTGCCGAAAGTAAGCAATTCGAGGAAATTGTACGCAAGCAAGGAAGGCACTGGAAGAACCAAGGTGTTGGTTTTGAATGAAAGTTCAATGCCAATGGAGTTGAGTGGGAAGAATATCAATACCCCAAGACGAAGTTTGTTCCTCAGCAAGAGAAGTATGATCCTACTTCTTTCAAAGGGACACAAGCTCAAGATGATCTTTCACCACAAGACCACAAGCAGAAAGGCAAGGACAAGCTTCAAGAGGAGATTGATGCATTTGAAGAAGCTCCTAAGGCCTTGGTCAAGTGGGTTCCCAAGACTACATCAAGTTCTACTTCATCAAGCACGACTACAACTCCAAGGATTCCCATCAAGATGGTGTGGATCCCAAAGAAGAAGAACTAGAGAGTTCTTGAGGGTGACTCCGCCAACATACTTCACTCTTATCATTTTGGCAAGAACAAGTGCAATCAACTTCCACATCTTGCACTAGTTCATGGAGTCACAAACCCTCTTGTTGGTAAGACAAGGGACAAGGTAACCCAATGCTTTCATAGACATCATCTTGTGTGTGCATTACTCTATGTCTATGGATATCCTTGTTTGTTCCTTGTGGGACTAACCCGTGTAGGTATTGAAAGTACAACTCACTCCAAAGGATTGCTCCAAATGATCTACATCAACATAGAGCATCCGCATCTTCAGCATCTACATGAAGTCATCATCGACAAAACCCAAGGTTAGTTCATCCCTCTTAGGGGGGATCTCACATCTAGGGGGAGCTTTACTCTAAGAATTGAGCTAAAGCAACTCAAAAGGTGTGAACACAACAATGCATTATGTAAAAGTGGCAACCCCACTTGAACTTAAACGATGAGTATGACCTATGATCAAATGTTCTCATTTGACTCCTAAGTCAATATACTCATATATAGATGACCTAGTCATCGCCAATTGCTTGATAGATGCTAGAATTGGTTGTGCATGCTTTGTCACATATTTTATTTGCCATTTTATTGTGTGAGCATGTCGTTTGCATATTTTACTCATTCAAGGACACCCACTTGTTGTTTTGCTTATTTGGCTTCTTTTCTTTTGCCAAGTGGATGGACAAGAATGCCTAAGAACCTTCTCTAGATATCTATGATATTCTTGTCTCAAACTCTATTCATGCTATATCACAAAGTTTGATCAAGTCAGATTCGAACCACTCTGTGTGAGGAGCACTCGGAGTCCCTGATTCGTCATAGACTTAAACCTTCCAAAACCTCTTTGTGCGTTTCGGTCTGACCGATCCATCCATTTCGGTCATACCGAGATCACTAAGTTGATCTAGGTTTTCAATCTTGGTGCAACCAATTTGAACTTTTCGGTCACACCGAGTTGTAGTAACTGCTTTCAGTTATGCATCTCGGTGCCACCGAGTTGTTCCACTCGGTCACACCGACAGGGTCAGGCTATATATATCCCCGGGCCAAAATTTGGAAAATTTTCCGAACCTCTTCGCCCGTGCATAGCCTGCTCTGCCTCCTCGGGTCTCCGCGTCGTCCTCCACGTCGCCAGCTGCCTCCCGCCGCTGGTCTCCACCGTCGTCAACGGGATTCGTCACCGTCATTGCCGCCGTAGCAAGTCCACCGCTGCATTAGGGTATGGACTTGATCTTTGTGCTATTCTCACTCCGATTCCTAGCACATTGCATTGCCATGTATCTTGCCACGATTGAGATCATCTTATCCAGTGAAATCACTCCGTAGATTAGTTTTGAATTGAAAATTTAGGGTTAGGTTTCCGCCGAACTCATCTCGGACCGACGGAGTTGTAGAAATCGGTCCCACCGATTTGGCTCAGGCCAGTGCACATGTGATTCTTGGTCTGACCGAGAATTGCAAATCGGTGTGACTGAGTTCAGAACTTTGTGAAACCCAAGCAGTCTTGGTGCCACCGAACTGTGACTCGGTCTGACCGAGTTCACTAGTTTAGGTTCCAAAAGTTGCTTCGGCATCACCGAGTTTACAAAATCGGTAGCTCCGAAATGCTTTCTGTGGAAAACTAAAACTAAGTTTTTGACTCAATTGTTTTGCAAAAACCTCTGTGCTTTGTGATGCTCATCTACTCTACCTCATCTACAACCTATTCACAGGGTCTGCTGATAGTTGTGCTTGAAGATGTCAGATCAAAGTGATAGTCAGAACAAGTCAGAGGAGCAGGCTCAGTTAAGTGAGGGCACTAGTCCCTCAAGCAGCTATGATGAGGGTAGCAGGAGCACACCTAGTAACTTGCCCAAGGCAGCTACTAGGACAAGGAAGAAGAGAACATCTGATTATGAGGATGAGGACTACATTGCAACTGAGGATGAAGCCACCTCAAAGAAGAAAGTGATAAAGAAAGAGTTTGGAACTGCAGCTTCAACAAAGCCAGGAATGAACAGGAAAGCTCCAGCCAAGAGAGTTCCTATGCTAAAGGTCAGAGCATCCACTCAAGAGACTTTGGATCTGAACCCAAATAAGCAGTTGTGGCTGAGAAGAAAAGGAAAGAAAGGGTCAAGAAGACAGTGGCCAGAGTTGTTGGAAAGCCCTCAATGATGGAAGATGAAGAGGAAGAGGTCGCTGCACCAGCACCTAAAGCTCAAAAGCTAATGGGAGATGCTATAATATCAGGGGCTGCTCCATCTAAGCCCAAAGATTCTCCCAAGGCTGCTGCTCCAAAACCCAAGTCTGCACCCAAGAGGAACACCAGGAGTATTCCAGCTGCAGAGAAGAACAAGGCCCCAGTGCCTGAAGCTGCTGAAGAAGAAGAAGAAGAAGACTCACTGGTCTTGAGAAAGTTGAAGCCCAAAATCCCAGATCATAATGATACTCATCCAGTAGCTGAAGACATGAAGCTCAGGAAGGATGCAGGACTTAGACAGTGGAGACTGAGTGACCCCTATGCTGCCAGGAGAAGAACTGTTGTGGACTACAGGTTCCATACTAAGGAACATCAGGATTTCTATGAGACAGTGCTGCTTGACAAGAAGCCCATAGTCTGTGATATGAGATGGGTGGACTGGGACTATATCAAGAAGAATGAAGAGCACTATCCTGGAGTTTATGACAGTTTCAAGTCTTGTGGAGTAGTAGACTTTGTTGGGCAGAAGCTCACAAAGTGGAATGATGAGCTCATTATGCAGTTCTACACCATAGCTCATTTCTACCCAGATGGGAGGATAGTCTGGATGTCTGAGGGTACAAGGTACCAATCAACAGTTGAAGAATGGTCTGAATTGATCAATGCTCCAAAGGAAAAATAGGATGACTTGGATGTCTATGCCAAGAAGAAGAAAGATCACAACTCCATGGCTCACATGTACAGAGAGATACCAGATGCTGCACTTGAGACACACAAGCTTGGATCCGTACATTTTCTGCTATCAGGTCTGCCCACTATCAACTGGATCCTAAGGCATACTCTATTGCCCAAGTCAGGTGATCACAAGATGATCAGAGGCCATGCAATCAACTTGCTTCATATATTTGATGTGCCTTAGAAATTCAAAGTCATGAGCCTGATTGTGGAAACAATCAAAAGGACTGCTGCTGATCAGAAGAGGAGTTGTGGGTATGCCCCCATGGATTCAGGAGCTTATAAACTCCAAGATGGGCACTGACACATATCTCTTGGACAAGGAACACCTGCCCATCTACCCTGACTTTGAGGACAACACTGTCGTGATGGATGAAGATGAACCATCATCTGTGCAAGCACAAGAGAAGAAGGAGAAGGCAAGGACTTAGAAGGCTGCCAAGATGCCAACTGCTGAAGAGGCATCTTAGTATTTCCTAAAGAGCAAGCAAGATCACCTTGGCTACTTGATTGCCTCCACTCTGAGGATTGAGAAGGGCTTGGCCACCCTGACTCAAAACCAGGAGAGCTTGGAGAGAATCATAGAGCAGAAGTTCTATGCTCTTGATGTCAAAGTGACAGAGATCCAAACTGCAGTTGAGCAACTTCAAGAGGATGTGGAGGAGAAGAAGGGCAAGTCAACTATGGATGCTTTTGCTAGAGTGCCCAGAGGACAGAGATCTATTGCAGTGCCAGTAATAGACACCAGAGCTACAACATCTGCACCAGCTACAACTTCAGTGCATCCAGCTCCAGCAGCCACTCCACCAGCTCCATCTACATCAACTGATGCTTTCATCCTTGGATTCATCTCTACACCACCTCATCAAGACCAAGCCTGAGAGTCGATTAGCAATATGCATTTTTATGAACTTTTTGGTAACTTGTTGCCAAAGCGGGAGAAAATGTATAGATCATAGGCTTCGAGAGAGAGAGTTGCTTTTGTTCTCTCTTGTTTTTGGTGGTTGAACTTCATTATTTGCTTGTTTGAGATACTCTATGCCATTTGTGAGATACTTGAATGATCATGTGTTACATCATATGATATGCTACATTTATGCTTGTTGGATGATATTATCTCTTGCATTTTCATATGATCATTCACTTTGCTTGGTGATGAGTGCATGTATTTAATTATTATCATTTTGAGCGCTCCACCAAGATGTATGTGACATGAAAGAGTGACCCATGATCCTAACTCATTGTGCATTTGCAGTCCAAAGCAAATTTTAAATAATGCACAAATTTAGGGAGAGCTCTTACTTACCACATACTTCTCAAAGCGACAATGTTTTTCAATCTTATTATCATTTGTCGAAGCTTTGATCTATATGTTGTCATCAATTACCAAAAAGGGGGAGATTGAAAGTGCAACTATCCCTGGGTGGTTTTGGTAATTCCTGACAACATATAGCTCATTGAGCTAATGCTATTTCAAGATAAATATTTCAGGAAAGCTCAGTGATTGGCATGGCATGGATGAGAAAAGTGGACCCCTCAAAATACTAAGGACAAAAGGATTGGCTCAAGCTCAAAGCTCAAGACTCTACATTTTCTATTTTAGTGATCCAAGATCACATTGAGTCTATAGGAAAAGCCAATACTATCAAGGAGGGATGAGGTGTTGCTTAATGAGGTTCTTGCTCAAAATGCTTAGTGATATGCTCCAAAGCCCTCAACTACTTTCTCACATCCACCTATGACCTAAACCAAAAGTCAAACTCGGCCCCACCGATTCTTTCTATCCGGCGCCACCGAGTTCAGATGTCATAGCCACTACCACAAACCCTAGGCAAATCGGTCTCACCGATAGGGATCTCGGTCTCACCAAGATGGGATTGTAATCTCTCTGTTTCCCTTTGTAACGTTTCGGTCTCACCGAGATGAGCGATTGGTCCCACCGAGATTGCAATGTAAACTCTCTGTTTCCTTTTCATAACGTTTCGATCCCACCGAGATGAGTGAATCGGTCCCACCGAGTTTGCCTGACCAACTCTCTGGTTAGCTTATTACCAAAATCGGTCTCACCAAGTTTGTGTAATCGGTCTCACCGAGATTACGTTATGCCTTAACCCTAACCATATCGGTCCTACCAAGTTGCATGTCGGTCCCACCAAAAATCCTAACGGTCGTATGATTTGCTAAATCGGTCCGACCGAGTTTCTCAATTCGGTCCCATCGAGATTGGTAAGTTGTGGGTAACGGTTAGATTTTGTGTGGAGGCTATATATACCCCTCCACCCTCTCTTCATCCATGGAGAAAGCCATCAGAACATGCCTACACTTCCAACTTACATTTTCTGAGAGAGAACCACCTACACTTGTGTTGAGGTCAAGATATTCCAATCCTACCATATGAATCTTGATATCTAGCCTTCCCCAAGTTGCTTTCCACTCAAATCTTCTTTCCACCAAATCCAAATCCAGTGAGAGAGAGTTGAGTGTTGGGGAGACTATAATTTGAAGCACAAGAGCAAGGAGTTCATCATCAACACACCATTTGTTTCTTCTTGGAGAGTGGTGTCTCCTAGATTGGCTAGGTGTCACTTGGGAGCCTCCGACAAGATTGTGGAGTTGAACCAAGGAGTTTGTACGGGCAAGGAGATCGCCTACTTCGTGAAGATCTACGCCTAGTGAGGCAAGTCCTTCGTGGGCGACGGCCATGGTGGGATAGACGGGGTTGCTTCTTCGTGGACCCTTCATGGGTGGAGCCCTCCGTGGACTCGCGCAGCCGTTACCCTTCGTGGGTTGAAGTCTCCATCAACGTGGATGTACGATAGCACCACCTATCAGAACCACGGCTCAAAAATCTTCGTGTCTCCAATTGCATTTGCCTCCTCAAACTCCTCCCCTTTACCTTCATATGCAATTGTGTTACATTCCGCTGCTATACTCTAGAATTGCATGTGTAGGTTGATTACTTGACTTGTGCTAAGTTGCTAAAATCTGCCAAGAATTAAAATTGGGAAAAGGCAAGTTTTTTATTAGGTTGAGTAGTCTAATCACCCCCCCCCCCCTCTAGACATACTTTCGATCCTACACCTTCTAATTGAAATCCCAACTCTACCATCTCATGTGTTCTAGAAGTATCTATCCACATGCTTATCTGATACTCTAATAAAAAGAGGTTAGAATAATCTGGATTATAGAGAGGTAAGAACCAAGTTGGATCTTGTCTAGTACGATTCTAGAAAATGAAGTACATATTAAAATGTATTTTTCCATGCTTTTTATATATATTTAAATGACATGCAAAGCACGTACAATTTACTAGTACTGATAGCATGCGAACCCTCACTTAACTTGATGACTAACTACCTTATATGTGTTGCAGGGAAATAATGGGAACCACTGAGGTTTACAATATGGTACTAACTATTATACCTTGCCTTTTTTCATTCCTTTGCCCCATTTCCAATACAGAGAAGATATTTATGCACATCCTTGTTTTCAGGCCTTTCCAAAGCAGTTCATTGATGATTACCTCTCAAACCACCTCTATAGTCAGGAGGCGAGGAAAGTTTTCATACAACACCCACGGTTCTATATTGAAGTGTTCCTGAAGACGACGAAGGATGGATGGTCAATCATCCACAGGCACAGGCCTAAAGTTGCAAAGACCTTCAACATGAATGAAGGCTCAATATTCGCCTTCCGCTTCAGCAGTTTTCTAGATGAGATGCATTTGTCTGTGTACCGTCTATGAAGCTAATTTAAAAAGGTTCTAGATGTTGCATGTGAAACTTGGTGCTGGTGCAGTTGTGTAATGGGGTAGCTGAGTGCTGAAGCTATATCATGTTGTACTCGGATGTATTTCAATTATGAAATCTTGCTTCCTTAATATAGAAATGAAATATATCATGTGCTTGATATGAATGTCAATTAGATTAATAAATGGATTATTAATAATAGGGCAATTATCCTGCTAATTGGGTTTTCCTATTGCAAATGGTTATTGAGAAAACACCGTGGGTGATGACCTCAGACAACGCACACAGTTTCTAGGAATAACCCGTGTTGGATCAATGAACAATCACACATGACATTCTCTTGAAAACTGTTTGCGTTACGCCACCTTGCGCAAATTTTTTCCTTGGAGGGACTATGTGGGATGTATATACGAACGGAAACTTTTAGCAGGGACTGACTGTGTGGGATGTACTTACAACCGGAAACGATTTCGCATGTATAATTGTATTTTTTAGCACTACTGTATGTATAACCGTATTTGGTTGCTCACCGGTCGCACACGACCTCATTTTGCCGAGCGTGTGTGCCAGGAGGGAACATCCCCGACGGTTTCTGGGTCGTGTGGGAAGGACCCCCCCTATCGCAGTCACTCACTAGGTGACGGTTCCGAACACCATCGTGGAAAGGGGTTAAAAACCATTTGTATAGCACCGACGCGTCCCAGTGTAACTAGTCGACTAGGACCAATTAGAACTAGAACTATTAGAGGAGCCTTCAAAACTTGTATATCTAAAAGAGCAAAAAAACCTAGTATATATATATATAGGTTGGAGGAGAGGGAGAGGGCAGCCACCAAGGGGAAAGTTTCCCCCCTTGGGGCGCAGGCCTAGGAGGGGCAGGGGCATTCCTCCCCTTGTCCAATTTGACCTCTTTCTTGAGGCGCCTTGATGACCCACAAGTATATGGTATCAATTGTAGCCTTTTCGATAAGTAATAGTGTCGAACCCGACGAGGAGAAGAAGGAAATGACAAGTGGTTTTCAGCAACGTAATGTCTGCAAGCGCTAAAATTGTAAGTAGCAGAGTAGTTTGATAACAAGATAATTTGTAACGAGCAAGTAACGATAATAGCAACAAAAGTGCAGCAAGGTAGCCCAATCATTTTGAGGCAAAGGACAGGCCAAAATGATTTCTTATGATAAGCAAAATGTTCTTGAGGGTACACGGGAATTTTCATCTAGTCACTTTCATCATGTTGGCTTAATTCGTGTTCGATACTTTGATAATTTGATATGTGGGTGGACCCGTGCTTAGGTGTTGTTATTACTTGAAAAAACCTCCTACTTATGATTAACCCTCTCGCAAG
Organism: Triticum aestivum; assembly: GCF_018294505.1. Taxonomy (NCBI): domain Eukaryota; kingdom Viridiplantae; phylum Streptophyta; class Magnoliopsida; order Poales; family Poaceae; genus Triticum; species Triticum aestivum. Next base: position 101,039,914 of record NC_057795.1, read on the forward strand.
CATCCGCAACTACGAGAAAATTATTAAGAATAAATTCTAACCATAGCGCTAAACTTTTGAATCCAATCGGTCCCTTACGGAATAACGCATAAACTAGGGTTTAAGCTTCTGTCACTCTCACAACCCATCATCTAATTACTACTCCATAATGCATTCCCTTAGGTCCAAATATGGTGAAGTGTCATGTAGTCGATGTTCACATGACACCACTAAAGTAATCACAACATACATACTATCAAAATATCGAACACATATCATGTTCACATGATTACTTGTAACAAGATTTCTCCTGTGACCTCAAGAACAAAAGTAACTACTCAAAAATGATAATCATGCTCAAGATCAGAGGGGTATTAATTAGCATATTCTATCTGAACATATAATCTTCCACCAAGTAAACCATATAGTAATCAACTACAAGATGTAATCAACACTACTAGTCACCCACAAGTACCAATATGAGGTTATGGTACATAGATTGAACACAAGAGATGAACTAGGGTTTGAGAGGAGATGGTGCTATTGAAGATGTTGATGGAGATTGCCCTCCCCAAGATGGGAGAGTTGTTGGTGATGATGATGACGATGATTTCCCCCTCCGGGAGGGAAGTTCCCCCGGCGGAATCGCTCCATCGGAGGGTAAAAGTGCTCCTGTCCAAGTTCCGCCTCGAGACGGCGGCGCTTCGTCCCGAAAGTTCTCTCCTTATTTTTTAGGTCAAAATGACTTATATACCAGAAGAGGGGCACCGAAGGTGGGCTGGGCTGAGCACAACCCACCAGGGCGCGCCTGGGGGGCCAGGCACGCCCAGGTGTCTTATGCTCACCAGGTGGCCCCCCTCCGATAGTTATTTGCTCCAGTATTTCTTATTTATTCCATAAAAATTCCTCATGAAGTTTCAACTCATTTGGAGTTGTGCATAATAGGTAGACTGACGTAACTTTTTCAGGTCCAGATTTCCAGCTGCCAGAATTCTCCCTCTTTGTGTGTACCTTGCATATTATGAGAGAAAAGGCATTAGAATTACTCCAAAAAGCATTATTATGCCTAAAAATATTATAAATAACAGTATATAAACATGATGAAAAATGGACGTATCAACTCCCCCAATCTTAGACCTCGCTTGTCCTCAAGCGAAGCTGAAATCGAAAAACATGTCCACATGCTTAGAGAGAGAGAGGTGTTGACAAAAACAAAATACGGACATAGAAGCATCATGTAAATTATTGTAACAGCAACAAACTTTAACATAAAACTTTTATCATAGAATTATCATGAATAAGTAACAATTCATCACAACATCGAAGTATAAAGCATAAACTCTATTAGAAACCAACAAATTATGTTCTCAGTCAACTTTGCAACTACAATTCATCATCTTTTTAGGAAGGGTCACATATCAGAGCCTTTTTGGCAAGTCCACATACTCAACTATCATATAGTCTTCTATGATTGCTAACACTCACCGCATACACATGAGCAAAACATTTCAACCAGACACATAGAAAGATAGGGAGTTATAGTTTTGCCTCCCAACATATTCACCTCAATGGTGATGTCAACAATAATAACTCATACTATCCATATCCAACTGTATATATGTGCCTATATCTTTCCTCACCACATGATGCTTGCCAAAAGATAAAAATAAAAAGGAATAGAGAGAGAAACTTAGACTCTTGCATGAAAGTAGATACATAAAAGTAAAAGATAGGCCTGATAACCCGCAAGTATATGGGATAGTTGTAGCCTCTTTCGATAAGTAAGAGTGTCGAACCCAACGAGGAGCTAAAGGTAGAACAAATATTCTCTCAAGCCCTATCTGCCACTGATACGACTCTAAGCACGCTTAGTGTTCGCTCTACCTAGAACAAGTATGAAACTAGAAGTACTTTGTAGGTGTTGTTGGATAGGTTTGCAAGATAATAGAGAATACGTAAATAAAAAGTAGGGGCTGTTTAGATAAAGATGCAATAAAGTAAATATAGCGAGTGTGGAAAAGTGGTGGTAGGAGTTGTGAAATTGTCCCTAAGCAATTGACTACGTTACTAGACCGGTAATCACTATTGCAATTCTATTTGAGGGAGAGGCATAAGCTAACATACTTTCTCTTCTTGGATCATATGCACTTATGATTGGAACTCTAGCAAGCATCCACAACTACTAAAGATTCATTAAGGTAAAACCCAACCATAGCATTAAAGCATCAAGTCCCCTTTATCCCATACGCAAACAACCTACTTACTCGGGTCTGTGCTTCTGTCACTCACGCCACCCACCATAAGCAAATCATAAACATATTGCAAACCCTACAGCGGGAATCCCTCATGCTTGCGCGACACGGAGGGCACAATAGGACAGCACCAACAACAAAACATGCAACTCAAACCAATCATAGCAATTCATCAATCACCGATAGGACAACGAAAATCTACTCAGACATCATAGGATGGCAACACGTCATTGGATAATAATATGAAGCATAAAGCACCATGTTCAAGTAGAGGGTAAAGCGGGATGTGGGAGAGTGGACCGCTGAATATAGATGGGGGAAGGTGATGGAGATGTTGGTGAAGATGGCGGAGGTGTTGGCTAAGATCGCGGTGATGATGATGGCCCCCGGCGGCGTTCCGGCGCCACCAGAAGCAAGGGGGAGAGAGCCCCCCTTCTTCTTCTTCTTCCTTGACCTTCTCCCTAGATGGGAGAAGGGTTTCCCCTCTGGTCCTTGGCTCCCATGGCTTGGGAGGGGCGAGAGCCCCTCCGAGATTGGATCTATCTCTCTGTCTCTCTCTGTTTCTGCGTTCTGGGATTCTGCCCTGGCACCGTTTCCTTTATATCTGGAGATCCGTAACTCCGATTGGATTGAAACCTTCACCCAGATCATTCTCCAAAATTTAGCTTTCTTGCGGCCAAAGAATGGCATCAACCACCTTACGAGGGGCCCACGAGGGTGGGGGCGCGCCCACTTGGAGTGGGCGTGGGCCCCTGTCTCGTGGCCACCTCGGGCACCGTCTCGCGTTGATTCTTCCACCCCAAAATCACAAATATTCCAAAATAATTCTCTGTCCGTTTTTATCCCGTTTGGACTCCGTTTGATATGGGGTTTCTACGAAACATAAAACATACAACAGACAGGAACTGGCACTGGGCACTGGATCAATATGTTAGTCCCAAAAAATAGTATAAAAAGTTGCCAAAAGTATATGAAAGTTGAATAATATTGGCATGGAACAATCAAAAATTATAGATGCGACGGAGACATATCAGCATCCCCAAGCTTAATTCCTGCTCGTCCTCGAGTAGGTAAATGATAAAAAGATAATTTTTGATGTGGAATGCTACCTAGCATAATCTTGATCATATGTCTAATCATGGCATAAATATTAAGACACGAGTGATTCAAAGCAATAGTCTATCATTTGACATAAAAAACAATAATACTTCGAGCGTACCAATAAAGCAATCATGTCTTTTCAAAACAACAAGGCCAAAGCAAGCTTATCCCTACAAAATCATATAGTTTGGCCATGCTTCATTTTCGTCACACAAAATGCTCCCATCATGCACAACCCCGATGACAAGCCGAGCAATTGGTTCATACTTTTTAACGCGCTTCAGCTTTTTCAAGCCTCACGCAATACATGAGCGCAAGCCATGGATATAGCACTATAGGTGGAATAGAATATGATGGTGGAGGTTTATATGGAGAAGACAAAAGGGAGAAAGTCTCACATTGACGCGGCTAATCAATGGGCTATGGAGATGCCCATCAATTGATGTCAATGCGAGGAGTAGGGATTGCCATGCAACGGATGCACTAAGAGCTATAAGTGTATGAAAGCTCAACAAAATAAACTAAGTGGGTGTGCATCCAACTTGCTTGCTCATGAAGACCTAGGGCATTTGAGGAAGCCCATCATTGGAATATACAAGCCAAGTTCTATGATGAAAAATTTACACTAGTATATGAAAGTGACAATATAGGAGACTCACTATATGAAGAACATGGTGCTACTTTGAAGCACAGGTGTGGTAAAAGGATAGTAACATTGCCCCTTTTTTCTTTTTTTCTTTTTTTATTTTTTTTTCTTTTTGGGTGGGCTTCTTTGTCCCCCTTTTTTATTTAGGCTTCTTTGTCCTTTCCTTTTTTTTCTCTTTTTTTATGGGGCAATGCTCTATAATGATGATCATCACACTTTTATTTACTTACAACTCGATATTACAACTCGATACTAGAACAAAGATATGACTCTATATGAATGCCTCAGGCGGTGTACCGGGATGTGCAATGATCTAGCGTAGCAATGAAATCAAAAAATGGACAAGCCATGAAAACATCATGATGTCTATCTTACGATCATGCGAGGCAATATGATAATGAATGCTCAAGTCATGTATATGATGATGATGGAAGTTGCATGGCAATATATCTCGGAATGGCTATGGAAATGCCATGATAGGTAGGTATGGTGGCTGTTTTGAGGAAGATATAAGGAGGTTTATGTGTGATAGAGTGTATTGTATCACGGGGTTTGGATGCAATGCACAGTACCGAAGAGGCTAGCAATATGGAAAGGTAAAAGTGCGTATAATCCATGGACTCACATTAGTCATAAAGAACTCATATACTTATTGCAAAAGTTTATTATCCCTCGAAGCAAAGTACTACTATGCATGCCCCTAGGGGGATAGATTGGTAGGAAAATACCATCGCTCGTCCCCGACCGCCACTCATAAGGAAGACAATCAAAGAAACACCCCATGCTTCAAATTTGTCACACAACGGTTACCATACGTGCATGCTATGGGACTTGCAAACCTCAACACAAGTGTCTCTACAATCCACAATCACCCACTAGCATGACTCTAATATCACCATGTTTATATCGCAAAACTATTGCAAGGAATCAAACATATCATATTCAGCGATCTACAAGTTTATGTAGGATTTTATGACTAACCATGTGATTGACCAATTCCTGTCATCTCTCTAAATAGATATAAGTGAAGCAAGAGAGTTTAATTCTTTCTACAAAAGATATGCCCATGCTCTAACAAATATAAGTGAAGCAAAAGAGCATTCTACAAATGGTGCTTTTCTATGTGAAGAGAAACAGGCAATCCAGACTTCAAATGATATAAGTGAAGCACATGAAGCATTCTATAAAGCTATACTCAAAAGATTTAAGTGAAGTGCAATGAGCATTCTATAAATCAACCAAGGACTATCTCATACCAGCATGGTGCATAAAATAAAAATGAAAACTAAATGCAAAAGACGCTCCAAGACTTGCACATAATGCATGAACGAAACAAATCCGAAAACATATACTTGTTGAAGAAAGAGGGGATGCCTTCCGGGGCATCCCCAAGCTTAGACGCTTGAGTCTCCTTGAATATTTACTTGGGGTGCCTTGGGCATCCCCAAGCTTGATCTCTTGCCTCTCTTCCTTTTCCTCATATCGAGACCTCCTCGATTAGACACTTCATCCACACAAAACTTCATCAGAAAACTCGGTAAGATCCGTTAGTATAATAAAGCAAATCACCACTCTAAGTACTATAGCAAACCAATTCATATTTTGTTTTTTCATTGTGTCTACTGTAATATAGCTTTTCCATGGCTTAATCCACTGATATAAATTGATAGATTCATCAAAACAAGCAAACTATGCATCAAAAACAGAATCTGTCAAAAACAGAACAGTCTGTAGCAATCTGAACATTCACCATACTTCTGGGACCCCAAAAATTCTACCAAAATTAGGAAAAATAAAAAATTTGTTCAGAAAAACAGTGCAAAAGGAATCATAACCATTTGACGTTCCAGCAAAAATCGTAAAATCAAGCACTACAGCCAAAGTTTCTGTCCTGCACCGTACAAACCAACAAGCATTGTAAACATCCTAAAGGCAAACCTTGGCACATTATTTTTATAATACAATGGAATTGTACAAGGGGATAATTATTTTTGATGAAAAGTTTCTGTAATCAAGGTTCACAAAGTTTCCGTGAGCATGAACAAAGTTCAAGGCTAGCTCCCACTTCAACAATGCTTGTCTTTCTACTTTCACTTTCCTTTTTGAAAAGTTTTTAGGTTCCCCTCTTTATTTATTTTTTTTGTTTTTAAACTATATAAAAACACTCAAGAGAAATAAATGACTCTCTAAAACTTCTGGGTTGTCTCCCTGGCAGCACTTTCTTTAAAGCCATTAAGCTAGGCATATAGTGCTCAAGTAATGGATCCACCCGGATCCCAAGGTATATCAAAGCCAATTTTAATTAACAATGGTTTGTGATTTAGTAGTGAGCACAAAATAACATATATCATGCAACAACAAAGTCTAACTCTCTTTCTATGCATCTGCATGTCATAAAAGAACAATTCATGCACACCAAGTAAAGGCCAATGCATAGTATAAACAGTTTCTTGTAATTCTATCGTGTTGGAAACATAGAGAGGTGGAGATATAGTTCCTATATCATAATAATTGCAAGTAGGAGCAGAAAGCACATGCATATTATATTCATCAAAATCATCATGTGCAACGGTAAAAGGCAACCCATCAATATAATCCTTAATAAGCACAAACTTCTCCGATATAGTAGGGATGGCAATGGGTTGGGTTTGGGGCGGGTGGAGTTGGTCCAAATCCAACCCATGACCCATCTTCCCGCCCCTGCCCATCCACCAAAGTATCCATGGGCACAACTTGTGCCCATGCCCAAATCCACTGGATACCCAGATACCCATGGAGCTCCATGGGCATAGAAAAATTAGCATGAAGACTTCCCACAGAACAAATCAAAATAGAAGTTGCATAAATAAAGTACGTAGCATATTTAAATTCAAATGCACTACCAACATTATGTGCACTAGTAATTGGAGACCTATTCGACTGTCCACATGAGCACACTTGGCTCCAAATTAGTCTTCAGTAATGATGGAGTCATTTTCATCCTGACATACGGTCCCATGTGTCATAAGGGTATCCACTAGATATCCATGGAGCAGAAATTGTAACCGTGCCCAACCCGACCGTTCGCGGGTATCCAGATCCATGGATCCATGGACGGAAATGTGCTCCATACCCTTGCCCAACCGGGTCGGTTATCCATGGATATCTAGATCCATGGATAAAATTGCCATCCCTATGATATAGTGTAGTCGGGAGAATTCAAAAAGATAATAGGACTATCATGCGTGGGTGCAATAGCAACAATTTCATGTTTAACATAAGGAACTATAGCAAGTTCATCTCCATAAGCATAATTCGTATTGGCATCTTGGCCACAAGCATAGCAAGCATAATCAAAAAGGGATATTTCAAACAAATTCAAGGGATCATAGCAATCATCATAGCAATCATCCTTCGGTAAGCATGAAGGGGAATTAAACAATGTATGAGTTGAAGAGTTACTCTCATTAGAAGGTGGGCACAGGTGATCAATCCGCTCTTCCTCCTTTTGTTCTTCGCTCTCCTCATCATCTTTTTCATCCAATGAGCTCACAGTTTCATCAATTTCTTATTCCATAGCTTCCTGCAAAATATTAGTCTCTTCTTGGACAGCGGAGACTTTCTCAATAAATGCATTAATATTGTAATTGTATTCATAATTTTCATAGCAGTATCTAAGTATAGCAAAATTTACTGGTCTATAAATTGAATCATCAAAATCGTCAAACGCTTTGAACATAGATTCAATCTCATAAGCACCCATAAAAGCAACAAATTCTTCTATTTGTTCCACATCATAGTAATCATAGATACCATTAGCATAAGAGGCTAAGATTTCATTATCATTAAATTTGCATGAAAAGGGAAGGTGTGGAGCCTTCATCCTAGAGCAACAAGTAATATCATATCTCAAGCATAGATCCCGGGCATACCAACGCAACATATTAATTTGATCCCATAATAGTTTCCCTTTTTGTGTCAAGCGATAATCCCTAAAGTATTCACGTTGATCCAACGTTACTCCCATTATATAGTTGAATGGGGTTTTCTCAGGATTATTAAAGTAGTACATAATATCTTTCACATAACGATCATCGAGGGTTTTAGGAGGTTCTCCATCTCCATGAGTAGCAAGTACACCTAATTTTTCATGTTCCATATCCATAACTAAAGGTAGAGAATAACTTAGAACAGCAAAAAAAATTACTTAGTGATAAAGCAAACAAGCACACACGAGAATATTCACCCCACGCTATGACTCCCCGGTAACGGCGCCAGAAAAAGGTCTTGATAACCCGCAAGTATACGGGATATGAAAGTGATAGTTATCGACTAGAGGGGGGGTGAATAGGCGATTTTTATCAAAGTCTTCAAAACGTGGAAGTTTTGAAGACAAACAATAGAAATGACCTAATTGATATGCAGTGGAAGATAAACTACAACAAGCAAGCCATAGTCAAGTATGCAATAATGTGAGAGTACAAAGACTGATAGCAGCTTGGTAGTAAGGATCAGGATGGAAGATGGTATGAAGCCAATCAACGATAGCAGTCAAGCAATGAAGTCAAACAGTTATGACAAACAAGCAATGACTTCACGAAGACAAACTTAAGGTAAGGGGAGTTAGAGGATAAAACCAGTCACTTGTTGAAGACGTAGGATTTGTTGGACCAGTTCCAGTTGCTGTGACAACTGTACATCTGGTTAGGGAGGCTGAGATTCAACTCAAAAGACCGTGTCTTCATCTTATTCCCCTTGAGCTAAGGACACACAGTCCTCGCCCAATCACTCTGGTAAGTCTTCAAGGTAGACTTCCGAACCTTCACAGACTTCGTTCACCGGCGATCCACAATGACTCTTGGATGCTCAGAACGCGACGCCTAACCGGCTGGAGGATACACAGTCCTCAAGTGTAATAAGTCTTTAGGTCACTTAGACAGAAAGACTTCAGTGATGCCTAACACTCTTTGGCTCTGGGTGTTTGGGCTTTGTCCTTGCAAGGATTTCTCTCTCTCAAAGGCTTCAAGGTGGGTTGCTCTCAAACGACAAAAGCCGTAAACTAACTCTGAGCAGCCACCAATTTATGGTGTAGGGGGTGGGCTATTTATAGCCACCAGGCAACCCGACCTGATATGTCCGAAATGACCCTGGGTCACTAAGGAACTGACACGTGTTCCAACGGTCAGATTTCAAACACACACGGCAACTTTACTTGGGCTACAAGCAAAGCTGACTCATCCAGCTCTGGATAAGATTTGCTCTCATTGTCTTCGCTCGAAGACATAGGATTTGGGTTGAGCATCACTTCAGTCATTCTGACTTTGTTCATTTGGACCCCACTTAACAGTACGGTGGTTCCTATGACTCAACAAAGAAGAAAAGGAAACAACGAAACAACACAGTCTTCGCGCTCCATAGTCTTCACTCATTGTCTTCTCATGTCATAGTCTTCAATGTGAATATCTTCACATACCACCATTGTCGTCAATGTCTTCATACATTTTTAGGGGTCATCTCCGGTAGGTAAACCGAATCAATGAGGGACACTACCTGCGTTATCCTGCAATTCTCACAAACGCATTAGTCTCTCAACCAGCTTTGTCGTCAATACTCCAAAACCAACTAGGGGTGGCACTAGATGCACTTACAGGATAGTTGTAGCCTCTTTCGATAAGTAAGAGTGTTGAACCCAACGAGGAGCTAAAGGTAGAACAAATATTCTCTCAAGTCCTATCTGCCACTGATACAACTCTACGCACGCTTAGTGTTCGCTCTACCTAGAACAAGTATGAAACTAGAAGTACTTTGTAGGTGTTGTTGGATAGGTTTGCAAGATAATAAAGAACACATAAATAAAAAGTAGGGGCTGTTTAGATAAAGATGCAATAAAGTAAATATAGCGAGTGTGGAAAAGTGGTGGTAGGAGTTGTGAAATTGTCCCTAAGCAACTACGTTACTAGACCGGTAATCACTATTGCAATTCTATTTGAGGGAGAGGCATAAGCTAACATACTTTCTCTTCTTGGATCATACGCACTTATGATTGGAACTCTAGCAAGCATCCGCAACTACTAAAGATTCATTAAGGTAAACCAAATCAATGAGGGACACTACCTGCGTTATCCTGCAATTCTCACAAACGCATTAGTCCCTCAACCAACTTTGTCGTCAATACTCCAAAACCAACTAGGGGTGGCACTAGATGCACTTACAATCTCCCCCTTTTTGGTGATTGATGACAAACTTGTTGAAGTTTTCAACGGGAATGAAGTATGTGAAATTGTAAAGGATAGGGTATTGTCTTCATAAGTGGCAAGGGCTCCCCCTGAAGATGTGCATATAAGTAATTTGCTTTTGGAATGCAAATGCACATGGCAGGTTGTACTTGTGGAGATCCTCTTCAACTTATGAAGATAATTCATCATGCATGAAATGATATAACTAAAAGAATGACATGCATAATGGAAAATGGACGTCTGCAGAATGATCTAAGTGCGGAATGATCTAAGTGCGGAAGTTATCATCGCACATGAAAGAGCAAATAAGTAGCAGACGACCATCGAGTTTAAGTGTTACAACTCAACGAACGGAATGTCTCAAAAGCAAGAGTCGTAACCACTAGGCAAAATATAAAGCAACCGCCCATATGAACCCGCTTGAAGACTATCAAACTCATATGCTTCTCCCCCTTTTGTTAGTAATGACCAAAAAGGTTTGAAGACATAGAGCATCTACTCGTCCTCACGAGGAGTAGGTGAAGCAGCAGGGTTGTCGTTGTTGGTTGGCGGTGCAGACGAACTTGGTGCAGTGTCGATGCGTGCAGAAGTAGGGGGTGGTGAAGTAGCATTGTCTTCATCATCGATCACGTTGGCATTCACAGTTGTCGCGGAGGAAGAATAGTCAGAGTCTTCAAGGGATGGAGTTCGACGTAGGACAGCATTCTATGGAGGAGTGGAGTCAAACTTGAATCTTTCAGTGAAGCCATCGTCTTGAAGATCTGCTTCAGCACTCAGCAATGTCAAACTCTTCCATGATCGCCGACAGGTTTCGTGAGTGACAAATGCATTCTTGGTGGCAAGATTTCGAATGCGATTTATGTCCACCAAGAGGCTTTGCATCTGTCGCTTGAGCCAAAAGTGATGCTTGTCTTGTTTCTGATGCAGTGCCACAAGAAGTTCTCGGTCATTTAGGACCCGAGAGCGCTTCTTAGGCCGTTGAGCAATTGTGCTCTCAGTAGCTTTAGTTGGTGCATGATGAGGCAGACGAGTGTTTCTAGCCATCGGATAGACACGAGTTACAGCTTGGACTCCTTCCATAGGCTGAGTGAAGCTTTGGTGGTCAGCATTTTGAAGACAAAGAGGCTTCTTGGCAGGCTCAGGGTATATGGCTTCAACTGACATATCAACCTCTGGTAGAAAGATCACATGATCGCAAGCAGAGGGCTGATAGTTGATAGCAGAGTGTAGCTTGATGAGGCGCATGACCCATGGAGCATAGAATTTCAGGCCAAAAAGGTCAGATCCAGACGCAGCCAGTTGCCGGAGGAAGAAATCTTGTGCATTGAAGCTGATGCCATTGAGGATGTAAAAGACCAATGTCTTCATGGCTCCTTCAAGTTTTGTAGCTGATGAATGCCCTTTGATAGGCCATAGAGTCCGCCTTATGATGTGATATATTGTGCGCGGCAGATACTCAAGGTCATCAACAAAGAACTCCTTTGGGTATTCAGCGTCATGTGGCAAAGGCTTCATCATGCTCAACATCTGGCTCATGTTGGGTTCTGGCTTATGGAAGATGCTCTCCAGTGCATTGTGGTGGTGTTGACAACCAGGTTCGTACATCTCTCCGGGAGTGGATAACCCTATAATCTCAATGATGTCAAGAGCTTTGGCTTCATGATGAACATTTCCTGTCATCCACTCGAGAACCCATGTTTTTGTATCCCTGTTGTAGCCGTGAATGTGGAGGGTAGCATAGAATTGAAGTAGAAGTTCCTCATTCCAATGTTCTTTATCTGTCACAAAGTTGAGCAGACCTGCATCACGAAAGCAGTCAAGTGCTTCTTATAAGCATGGCAGTCCTGCAATGGCTTCAGTGTCGAGGCGCATATGAGGGAAAATGCACCCTTGATCATATAGAACACAGGAGTAATAGCTTCGTTGTTGATGACTCCAAAAACGATCAGATGATATTCTTGGCCTTGAGTAGGGGTTCTTTGCGCTGTCAAAGAAGGTGTTGTGGCTTTTGAAGCCATTTGCATTGAAGGACCCTGTAGATGTGACAGTACCTGGGAACCTTGGCAGTCTTGGCTTTGGTTTCTGGATCTGAGGCCTATGCTCAATGTGATAATCAAAATGAGGACCAGAGACATGAGGCGGAGGAACTAGAACGGGCCATCTGACAGTGATTAGCTGGCCATGGTTGTATGCTTGCTCAATTGTATGGGGCCTTGGTGGCAGAACAGGAGCAGTGGCAACAACAGTGGCTTCAGGCTGCACATCAGAAGCTTCAGGAGCAGTTGGAGCATTGGCTTCTGGCATATTGGTTGGTGCAGGCTCCACACTAGCTTCAGTCATGACAACGTCATGGGCTTCATTTGTGTTGGTGGGGGCAGCCTCAAGATTTTCAACCTCCACTTGATGAGCTGGAGGGTCTGGCACTGGCATGTTCACTTCAGGAACAGCTTCTTCAGTAATGGGGGAGTAGGGACACGTCCTTCTTCTTGTTCGGCATCGGCTGATGCAGCCGGATTGTCTTCAGCAACTTTGGCTTCAGACTCTAAGATATTCACAGTTGGAGTGGCATCTGGAAACACTTGACGTGCAACAGATTGGTGGTGCTCATCTCCTTCTGGAACACTTGGAAGAGGGGCTTGAGGCCTTGGTCCTTTGTGAAGCCTTTGTAGTACAGGCGACGCCTTTGGAGATGGAGTTGGCTGGGCCTCATCCTCTTCAACTTGCACAGGTGGTGTGACTTGTTGTTGTTGGGGAGTACTGGGGGAGTCTTGTTGTTGTGGGCGATCAGCCCATGATGCATCCTGAGCAATTGGCGTCAGAGGACGACCAATGCTGATGATTTTGCTATTCGTGAGAATAGGCGATGATACCAAGTTGTGCTCGATCTGAGGAAGAACGTCATCATCTTCAACATTGTCATGGTGACCAATGTCTTCAGCAGCGATGGGATCAACTGCTGGAATGTCTTCAGCTTCATAAGCCTCTGTGGAAGCAGGCTCATGAACAATCATCCGTCGTTCTTGGTGTTCAGATGCAGGGCGAACCACTGAGATAGGTTCAACAACTAAGGGCTCTGTGGGAGCAGCCCGATTCTTCTTGATCTTGCGCTTCTTTTTGGAGGGAGCAGCATCAGAGGCTTCTGAGGTTTTCCTTTTTCTGGCTTCAACCTCTGTAGCCCTCGTCTTCTTCTGTTCTGAAGCGGTTGACATGGCCTTTGGCTTCGAGCCAGTCATGCTGCTTGGGAAGACTATGCGAGGTTCATCCTGCCTCGAAGGTGCAGGTTGGACAGTTGATAGCTTCTTCTTCTTTGCAGCCATTCTAGGGTCGATGCCAGGATGACCATGAGCCTTGCGCTTCTCAGCCTCATTGTAGGCTAGCACACACTTGTCAGCCAGATTCTTCATGCGCTCTTGACAGCCTCGAGCTTCTTCACGCTTCTTGTGAAAGGCTTCTTTGAGCTCGTGCAACATGATCTTGAAGTTTTTGACATCTTGCATGCTGAGCTTGGCCACATGCTTCTTGAACTGAGCCTTTTCATAGTCGATCTTGTGCTTCAGTTCGACGATGCACTGAGCAATAGCTAGCTCAGAAGCAATAGCGCCATTGAAGGAGATACTGAGGCCAATGGGAAGTTGCAAATCATCAAAGCTGAGATTTGGTGTGTCAAACCACTCATCAATGAAGCTATGGATGATTTCCACGTCAAAGAGAGGCAAATTATTGAAGATCGCTGCTTCTTCCTTGCTCTTGATCAGTTGCTCAAGAGCATCATCCGCAAGATCGTCATCGTTGGACAGATCAATGTGCTCTTCACGCAGAATGGCAGCAGGAGTCAATGTCTGATCAGTATTCTTGACGATTTTCTTTTTCTTCTCCGTCTTCTTGGATATGCGTGAAAGATCTTCAGACTACACACTGTCTTCAGGAGGTGCAGTGTCCAGTGGCTTCGCACGTGAAGCTTTTGGAGGAGCAGCTGATTGTGAAGCCTTAGTTTTCTTTGGCTTCTGCGGCCTCGGAGGAGGAGTAGGGGCTTCATCAGTATCAGCATCATTATCAGAATGATCTACTCTGGCACCCTGGACCAAGATGTATGTGATGAGGCCATCAAGGTTCAAAAAGGGGCCGATGACATTGGGTTCTGCATCACATGAGCCGTCAGCACGAGGAGCAGAGGGACCAGGGTTGAAGTCTAATCCCAATGACTTCTTGTTTTCCCTGGACGATGCCTTTGCGTGCTGGTAGTTGCGCTTGAAGAGATTATCGTCACGACACCAGAGCAGTGATGATGGGTCGGCATTTTCAGGCTGAGGTCCACGGACCATACAAGGATAGAAATCCTGTGCAACAGCTTCAGCTCTGTTCTTGGGTGGAAGGCCTTGATAGAGAATATCACCCAAGGACTTTTGATAGCATTCTTCTCAGCATATTCCTAGGTCACGAACTTGTACTTGAACCATTGTTCAGCCCAATATCGTCGAATCCATTGGATTCGGGTCTTGCGCTGATTATAATCCTCTTCAGGATCTGTCTTGTAGATTTCTGCGAGGTCATCAGGCAAATCTTTTGATGTTCCCCCTCGACGTTGTCTGCCACCCTTCCTTACTGATTTCTCTGCAGCCATGAACTTCAAACTGAATGGCTTCAATACGTTCAAAGGCTTCAAGGGCTTTGGCTTGCTGGTCAAACAGGAACTAGCTTCAGGAGAGTTAATGTGTTGCTTTAGGAATTCTGCAAACGAATGCAGACTATGAGAACCAAGGGATTCTCCCACGGACATGTACGTGTGACAGCATTAGAGATGCGAGGGAAGGGGAAGAGGTCATGTGCATTCTCAGAAGATTTGAAGATAAATCAGTTTGAAGACATTGACCTCATGATGCGAAGACATTCACTTATATGTTGAGAGTTGGTTCCAGATTTGTACAAATCCGTGAATAAGTACAAGTGAGGAATCTAACTAGATATGAAGCTTAAGTGAATATACTAGGCGGTATGAGATGCAGACAGAATAGATCTAACATCATATAGGCAGAAACCAATTTTGGTAAATAGGATGAATCATTGAGGATCAAAAAGATGGTAAAAATAGAGTTATATTTACCACACGAAGAACTGCTAGATGGGATGAATAGGAGACGAGCAGTTCAATCCACCGTGCCCTAACTTGGCGATGGAGGACACCTACGGCGGCGGCGGAGAGGACGATGTCCGCGACCGGTGTGAGGACGGCGTCGGAGAAGTCGCGGCAGCTAAGCGCTTTGTTGCCGGCGTCGTCGCGAGCTAGCGGTGGCGCTAGGGTTTTGACGAGGTGGAGAGGTGGAAGAAGGTTTTCTTGACTGCGGGGGACACGTATTTATAAGAAGGTGTGCGGCATAGCGCAATTACACAGGTGCCCCTGCCTGTTCACATCTGAGGGACACGTGGCAAGCATGCAACATACTCAGAGTTGTCCCACATTCCCACGCCCGCCAAGTTTGTCGAATGGTTGTTCCGGCTTCTCCGGATTTCAACAATAATGATGAATCATTTAAAAAGACTTGATGTTTGTCTCTGTGTCTTCTGCTGACAAGGATGCAGAGAAGACATTCGACAGTTTCAATAGAATGCATATGATTTGGACAGATAGATTTTGAGATAGTAAGCATAGAGAGATTAGGGTCCGATCACATTCACTTAGTTCAAAAGATTCAACAAGGAAGACATAGCTATAAGTGAATGCTGTAGAGGACAGAATACTAGTATATATCTGAGAAAGCAATCAAATCGACATAGTGAAGTAAATCATGAAGATAAGTTGAAAGTTGAAGACAAATCAAATGCGAAGATATTGCAACAATAACGCCATGAGTGAAACACTTCAAACCAAGAAATTTGGTGGTGGCGTTACCCACCGTATAGGAAGTATTAGACCCAGACACGGCGCACAATTATCGTGGCGCTCCGAAGTCAAATTCCACGTTAATGTATTCACACTCAGAATGTAAGTCTTCATTGATTGAAGATATACTTTACTTCATGTGTTGCACATCTAAGTCATCAACATGCATAAGTGTTAGGACGTGTGCTAGATCACAGGACATTTGAGGATTCCAAGATATTTAGCTCACACCGTAACTTGCAAAACCCTTTCTCATCCAAGGGCTTTGTGAAGATATCTGCCAGTTGCTCTTAAGTGTTGACGTGAATGATGTCAATATCTTTCTTCATGACATGATCTCTGAGAAAGTGATGACGAATTTCAATGTGCTTTGTCTTCGAGTGCTGGACTGGATTATTGGCAATCTTGATAGCGCTTTCATTGTCGCAGAAGAGAGGTACTTGTTTCAGATTGATGCCATAGTCCTTGAGAGTTTGCTTCATCCACAGAAGCTGAGCGCATCAAGATCCAGCAGCAATGTATTCAGATTCAGCAGTATACACAGTTTTGCTTCTTTGAAGACCAACAGACAAGTGATCGTCCCAGAAAGTGACATGTGCCTGATGTATACTTGTGATCAACCTTGTCTCCAGCATAATCAGCATCCGAGAATCCAACCATATCAAATCTTGAGCCCTTTGGATTCCATAATCCGAGTGTTGGGGTGTAAGCCAAATATCTAAGAATTCGCTCCACAGCTAAGTGATGTGATTCCTTTGGTACCGCTTGGAATCGAGCACACATGCAAACACTAAGCATGATATCTGGCCTAGATGCACATAGGTAAAGTAAGGAACCAATCATGGAGCGGTATACCTTTTGATCGAACTCTTTACCATTGTCGTCAGGACCAAGATGGTTTTTGGCTGGCATTGGCGTCGTGTAACCTTTGCAATCTTGCATTCCAAACTTCTTCAGACAGTCTTTGAGATATTTTTCTTGAGATATGAAGATGCCATTCCTTTGCTGACGAATTTGAAGACCAAGGAAGAACTTCAGCTCACCCATCATGGACATCTGATATTGCTCTTGCATCATGTATCCAAACTCATCACTATACTTCTGGTTGGTGCAGCCGAAGATAACGTCATCCACATATATTTGGCACACAAACAGTTCACCATCATATGTCTTCGTGAAGAGTGTGGGATCGAGGGATCCAGGTTTGAAGCCTTTGCTCTTCAGGAAGTCTTTGATCGTATCATACCAAGCGCGAGGAGCTTGTTTGAGGCCATACAGTGCTTTGTTTAACTTGTACACCATATCAGGATGTTTTGGATCTTCAAAGCCAGGTGGTTGAGCAACGTACACTTCTTCAATTTTGCCGTTGAGGAATGCACTCTTCACATCCATTTGATATAGTAAGATGTTATGGTGGTTTGCATAGGCTAGCAGTATGCGAATAGCTTCAAGCCTAGCCACGGGAGCAAATGTTTCATTGAAGTCAATTCCTTCAACTTGAGTGTATCCTTGAGCCACAAGACGTGCTTTGTTTCTGACGACTTGACCATGCTCATCTTGCTTGTTTCGATATATCCATTTTGTGCCAATAATGCTATGCTTGCGAGGGTCAGGGCGCTTGACAAGTTCCCAAACATTATTCAGCTTGAACTGTTGAAGTTCTTCTTGCATGGCTTGAATCCATTCAGGTTCCATAAAGGCTTCAGCAACTTTCTTGGGTTCTGATATTGACACAAATGAAAAATGCGCACAGAAATTTGCTAAATGTGTTTCTCTTGAGCGAGTAAGTGGACCAGGCGCATTGATGCTATCAATTATCTTCTCAATTTGTACTTCATTAGCAACACGAGGATGAACTGGACGAAGACCTTGCTCTTGCTGATCATTGTCATCATTGGGACGATTGTCTTCGGTTTGAGCATTGTCTTCAGGTTGGTTTGGTGCAGAAATGATAAGTTCCTCTTCAGGCTGTGCTTCAGAGGGCATGATTTCACCTGTCCCCATCAGCTTGATTGATTCGCTGGACGGAGCTTCATCAAGTGTACTTGGCAGGAGCTCTCTTTGTGAACCATTGGTTTCATCAAATCGCACGTCCACAGTTTCAACGATTTTGTAGTGATAGAGGTTGAAGACTCTGTAAGAGTGTGAGTCCTTTCCATAACCGAGCATGAAGCCTTCGTGAGCTTTCGATGCAAATTTTGACTTGTGATGGGGATCCTTGATCTAGCACCTAGCACCAAAGACTCTGAAGTAGCTGACATTTGGCTTCTTGCCAGTAAGGAGCTCATAGGATGTTTTGCTCAGAAGCTTGTGGATGTAAACACGGTTGATGATGTGACATGCTGTATCAATAGCTTCAGGCCAGAACTTTCTTGGTGTCTTGTACTCGTCGAGCATTGTTCGAGCCATCTCAATGAGGGTTCTGTTCTTGCACTCTACAATGCCATTTTGTTGAGGTGTGTATGGAGCAGAAAACTCATGAGTGATTCCCATTGTATCCAGATAAATATCAAGCCTGGTGTTCTTAATTCAGTGCCGTTATCACTTCTGATATGCTTGATCTTGACGCCATAATTGTTCATGGCTCGATTGGCGAAGCGTCTGAAGACATCTTGTACTTCAGTCTTGTAGAGAATTATGTGCACCCATGTATATCTTGAGTAGTCATCAACAATGACGAAGCCATAGAGACAAGCTGTTATTGTGAGGGTAGAGTAGTGAGTAGGGCCAAATAAGTCCATGTGTAACAGCTCGAAGGGTTGAGATGTCGTCATGATTGTCTTCGAGGGGTGCTTTGCCCTAGTCATCTTTCCAGCTTCGTAGGCACCACACAAATGATCTTTCTTGAACTTGACACCCTCGATGCTTATGACATGCTTCTTCTTGACGAGTGTGTGTAAGTTCCTCGTGCCAGCATGCCCCAGCCTCTGATGCCAAAGCCAGCATTCTGAAGCTTTTGCAAGAAGACATACGGCAAGCTGTGGACCTGCTGAGAAATCTACCATGTATAGATCATCTTTCCGATACCCTTCAAAGACTAGAGACTTGTCAGATTCCATTAGTACAAGGCAATGATATTTTCCGAATAGTACAATCATGTTCAAGTGACAAAGCATTGAGACAGACATTAAGTTGAACCCAAGGGATTCAATAAGCATCACTTTATCCATGTGTTGATCCTTTGAGATTGCAACTCTACCTAGACCCAATACCTTGCTTTTACCAGTGTCAGCAAATGTGATGTGACTCTTGTCGGATGGACGTAAGGTTGAGTCCATGAGAATACTTCGATCACCAGTCATATGATTAGTGCATCCGCTGTCCATAATCCATTCTGAAGCACGAGTTGTCATACCCTTGGCACCACGTGCCATGAAGCAGTAGGTGGGAGCAGGATCATCCATGTCATCAGCTTCAGCGTTGGTGTTGAAGTCATTGTCTTCAGTGTTGAAGATGGACTTGGCAACATAGGCTGTGGCTAGAGCCAGACTCGCAACACCAGGGTTGGACTCTTCTTCAGACTCCACCTCTGCCTCCTCAGAAGCAGACTCCTCCTCTGAGTCCATTTCCTTGCCAACAAAAGCACGAGCCTTGCTAGAAGAGCTCTTCTTATGAGATGAAGACCTTGATGAGGACTTGGAAGAAGACTTTGAGGATTTCTTCTTCTTCTTGTCATCAGAATCATATTCCTTGCTCTTCTTCTTCTTCTTCTTCTCATTGTCCCACTGTGGACACTCAGAGATATAGTGTCCAAGTTTCTTGCACTTGTGACATGTTCTCTTCTTGTTGTCATGAGTGGAAGCTTCATCATTTCTTGAGCTAGATCGTGAAGACTTCCTAAAGCCCTTCTTCTTAGTGAACTTCTGGAACTTCTTCACAAGCATAGCAAGTTCCGTTCCAATGTCTTCAGGATCATCAGAACCGCAGTCAGATTCTTCTTCAGATGAGGAAACAACTTTTGCCTTCAAAGCGCGAGTTCGGCCATAGTTGGGACCATAGATATCTCTTTTCTCAGAAAGCTGGAACTCATGTGTGTTGAGCCTCTCAAGTATATCAGACGGATCGAGTGTCTTGAAGTCAGGGCATTCTTGTATCATGAGGGCAAGGGTGTCAAAGGAGCTGTCAAGAGATCTCAGTAGTGTCTTGACGATTTCATGCTTGGTAATCTCAGTGGCGCCGAGAGCCTGAAGCTCATTTGTGATGTCAGTGAGGCGGTCAAACGTGAGCAGGACATTTTCATTGTCGTTTCTCTTGAAGCGGTTGAAGAGGTTGCGAAGAACACTGATCCTTTGGTCTCTCTATGTAGAGACGCCTTCGTTGACCTTGGATAGCCAATCCCAGACTAGCTTTGACGTTTCCAGAGCACTCACACGGCCATACTGTCCTTTGGTCATATGACCACAAATGATGTTCTTTGCAGTGGAGTCCAGTTGAATGAACTTCTTGACATCAGTAGGGGTGACACCTTCACCATTTTTGGGAATGTCGTTCTTGACGACATACCAGAGGTCGACATCAATGGCTTCAAGATGCATGCGCATCTTATTCTTCCAGTAGGGATATTCAGTTCCATCGAACACGGGACATGCAGTGGAGACTTTGATTATCCCTATAGTCGACATAGCTAAACTCTAGGTGGTTAAACCGAATCACACAGAATAAGGGAGTACCTTGCTCTGATACCAATTGAAAATGCTAGTTATCGACTAGAGGGGGGGTGAATAGGCGATTTTTATCAAAGTCTTCAAAACATGGAAGTTTCGAAGACAAACAATAGAAATGACCTAATTGATATGCAGTGGAAGATAAACTACAACAAGCAAGCCATAGTCAAGTATGCAATAATGTGAGAGTACAAAGACTGATAGCAGCTTGGTAGTAAGGATCAGGATGGAAGATGGTATGAAGCCAATCAACGATAGCAGTCAAGCAATGAAGTCAAACAGTTATGACAAATAGGCAATGACTTCACGAAGACAAACTTAAGGTAAGGGGAGTTAGAGGATAGAACCAATCACTTGTTGAAGACACATGATTTGTTGGACCAGTTCCAGTTGCTGTGACAACTGTACATCTGGTTAGGGAGGCTGAGATTCAACTCAGAAGACCGCGTCTTCACCTTATTCCCCTTGAGATAAGGACACACAGTCCTTGCCCAATCACTCTGGTAAGTCTTCAAGGTAGACTTCCGAGCCTTCACAGACTTCGTTCACCGGCGATCCACAATGACTCTTGGATGCTCAGAACGCGACGCCTAACCGGTTGGAGGATACACAGTCCTCAAGTGTAATAAGTCTTCAGGCCACTCAGACAGAAAGACTTTAGTGATGCCTAACACTCTTTGGCTCTGGGTGTTTGGGCTTTGTCCTCGCAAGGATTTCTCTCTCTCAAAGGCTTCGAGGTGGGTTGCTCTCAAACGACAAAAGCCGTAAACTAACTCTGAGCAGCCACCAATTTATGGTGTAGGGGGTGGGCTATTTATAGCCACCAGGCAACCCGACCTGATATGTCCGAAATGACCATAGGTCACTAAGGAACTGACAGGTGTTCCAACGGTCAGATTTCAAACACACACGACAACTTTACTTGGGCTACAAGCCAAGCTGACTCATCCAGCTCTGGATAAGATTTGCTCTCATTGTCTTCGCTCGAAGACATAGGATTTGGGTTGAGCATCACTTCAGTCATTCTGACTATGTTCACTTGGACCCCACTTAACAGTACGGTGGTTCCTATGACTCAACAAAGAAGAAAAGGAAACAACGAAACAACACAGTCTTCGCGCTCCATAGTCTTCACTCATTGTCTTCTCATGTCATAGTCTTCAATGTGAATATCTTCACATACCACCATTGTCGTCAATGTCTTCATACATTTTTAGGGGTCATCTCCGATAGGTAAACCGAATCAATGAGGGACACTACCTGCGTTATCCTGCAATTCTCACAAACGCATTAGTCCCTCAACCAGCTTTGTCGTCAATACTCCAAAACCAACTAGGGGTGGCACTAGATGCACTTATAGGATAGTTGTAGCATCTTTCGATAAGTAAGAGTGTCGAACCCAACGAGGAGCTAAAGGTAGAAAAAATATTCTCTCAAGTCCTATCTGCCACTGATACGACTCTACGCACGCTTAGTGTTCGCTCTACCTAGAACAAGTATGAAACTAGAAGTACTTTGTAGGTGTTGTTGGATAGGTTTGCAAGATAATAAAGAACACAAAAATAAAAAGTAGGGGCTGTTTAGATAAAGATGCAATAAAGTAAATATAGCGAGTGTGGAAAAGTGGTGGTAGGAGTTGTGAAATTGTCCCTAAGCAATTGACTACGTTACTAGACCGGTAATCACTATTGCAATTCTATTTGAGGGAGAGGCATAAGCTAACATACTTTCTCTTCTTGGATCATACACACTTATGATTGGAACTCTAGCAAGCATCCACAACTACTAAAGATTCATTAAGGTAAAACCCAACCATAGCATTAAAGCATCAAGTCCCCTTTATCCCATACACAAACAACCTACTTACTCGGGTCTGTGCTTCTGTCACTCACGCCACCCACCATAAGAAAATCATAAACATATTGCAAACCCTACAGCGGGAATCCCTCACGCTTGCGCGACATGGAGGGCACAATAGGACAGCACCAATAACAAAACATGCAACTCAAACCAATCATAGCAATTCTTCAATCACCGATAGGACAACAAAAATCTACTCAGACATCATAGGATGGCAACACATCATTGGATAATAATTTCAAGCATACAGCACCATGTTCAAGTAGAGGGTACAACGGGATGCGGGAGAGTGGACCGCTGAATATAGATGGGGGAAGGTGATGGAGATGTTTGTGAAGACGGCGGAGGTGTTGGTGAAGATCGCGGTGATGATGATGGCCCCTGGCGGCGTTCCGGCGCCACCAGAAGCAAGGGGGAGAGAGCCCCCTTCTTCTTCTTCTTCCTTGACCTTCTTCCTAGATGGGAGAAGGGTTTCCCCTCTGGTCCTTGGCTCCCATGGCTTGAGAGGGGTGAGAGCCCCTCTGAGATTGGATCTATCTCTCTGTCTCTCTCTGTTTCTGTGTTCTGGGATTTTGCCCTGGCACCGTGTACTTTATATATGGAGATCCATAACTCCGATTGGATTAAAACCTTCGCCCAGATTGTTTTCTAGAAATTAGCTTTCTTGCAGTCAAAGAAGGGCATCAACCGCTGAAAGGATCGATATGGTTGACTAGAGGGGGGTGAATAGGCTACTAACAATTTTTAGACTTTTCTTTAACAATTTAAACCTTGCAATGAAATAGGTTGTCTAGATGTGCAACTACGTGGACAACCTATATGATGTAAAGACAATAAGCACACAAGCAAGCAATAGATATAACTCAAGTAAGCTTGCAAAAGTAAAGGGACAAGATAACCAAGAGTGGAGCCGGTGGAGACGAGGATGTGTTACCGAAGTTCCTTCCTTTTAAGGGGAAGTACGTCTCCGTTAGAGCGGTGTGGAGGCACAATGCTCCCCAAGAAGCCACTAGGGCCACCGTAATCTCCTCACGCCCTCACACAATGTGAGATGCCGTGAATCCACTATTGGAGCCCTTGAAGGCGGCAACCGGACCTTTACAAACAAGATTGGGGCTATCTCCACAACACTTGGAGGCTCCTAACAACACCACGAAGCTTCACCACAATGGAGTATGGCTTCGAGGTGACCTCAACCATCTAGGGTGCTCAACACCCAAGAGTAACAAGATCCGCTAGGGATAAGTGGGGGGAATCAAATTTCTCTTGGTGGAAGTGTAGATCTGGGCCTTCTCAACCAATCCCGAGCAAATCAACAAGTTTGATTGGCTAGGGAGAGAGATCGGGCGAAAATGGAGCTTGGAGCAACAATGGAGCTTTGGGGGAAAGAGGTTGGTCAACTTTGGGGAAGAAGACCCCTTTATATAGTGGGGGGAACAATCCAACCATTATCCCACTGAGCAGCCCCGCACAGAGCGGTACTACCGCTAGGGAAGGGCGGTACTGCCGCTCCGGGCGGTACTACCGCTCAACCCAGTGGTACTGCCACGCTGACAGGGGCCTGACCCTAGGGCGGTACTACCGTGGGGGTAGGTGCGGTACTACCGCTTGGAGCGGTACTATCGCCACAACTACCGCCCTTAGTACCGCAAAACCCGACACGAAAAACATCGTTCTCGAATCGAGGCGGCAGTAGCCCGGAAGCACTGCGGTACTACGGCCGAAGGTCCCAAGCGATACTACCGTTCGGAGAGCGGTACTACCGCTTGGAGTGGTCCTACCGCTCTGAGAGCGGTACTACCGCTGGGGAGCTTCGGCGGTACTACCGCTATGGGTCGCAGTACTACCGTTGGGGCAGAGCAAAGCATACTAAGGGGAAAACGGCAGCTCCAATGAAGCGGAAAGAAAACGATGGGTGTGATATGGATGTGTACGTGTTGATTCCACCCAAGTCTTACCAAAGCGGATCCCCTCTTGATAGTACAGTGACTCCTACGAGACTAGAACACCAACAACGAAACGAAGGAGCTACACCGTCTTGAATAAAACACCGAGGGGAGAAAATCGTCTCGTGCCAAAGGATGAATCTCTGAAAGAACTTAATGCATGCGATTAGTCCGCACAAGCATTGTCATCAATCACCAAAACATCTTGGGGATAAATATGCCCTTACAATCTCCCCCTTTTTGGTGGAATGATGACAATATGGAATTTGCACAATATGATAGATAAAGGATAAGCGCAAAAACACAACCGTCGTAAAATGTAGAAGGGCTCCCCCTGGATGTGTGCTACCTAGATAAGTGCTTTGGACTGCACGGCACAGATGCCAGGATCAATGCACCCCCTACATTTTAGAGACCAACTACCTAAGCAAGATATATGAGAGCAACATAGATAACAGGATAAGCATGCAACTCATAAGCTAGATAGACAAGATAATGATACTGGAAAGGTAAGGTAGCATATGTCTCACACCATATGACTCGAGCTTAGGTCTCACTGACAGAAACCAGAAATTAGGTCTCACAGACACAAACCAAATAAAGCAACAGGCGAGGAAAACACAAACACAGAAGACGGAAGACACAAAGCACAAATCCCTAAACTCTCTCCCCCTTTGGCATCGAGACACCAAAAAGGAGAGGGAGTGCTGCTACGGCTCCAGGTGATGGCAAACGAGGGACACACATCAGATCTCAGAGGGATCATCTGCGCCACCATCGTCAGCCGGGAAGTGCTCAACATCAGAATCAGTCCAAGGGCAGTGCTGCTGAATCCACTCCTCCTCGGTAAGCTGATCCTCAAAACCACTAATCACAATAGCACCCATCTGACGCATGAGCTCCTTGTGGCAACCTCGGGCCTTCTTCTCAGCCACATGAGTCATGTACTGACCGTGAGACTCCATGCAGAATAGCTTCTTCACCTTGATCTTGAGCTTCTTGGCCCAAGAGGGCTCTGCCTCAGAAGGCACGTAGTCATCATCTTCAGCCTCAGCCTCAGCCCCAATCTCCTCCTCAGTCTCCATGGCAGCAGTAGATGAAGGAACTCCAGTCCTAGGGGCCTGAGTGCCCCAGTTATCCTTCTTCCTCAGACGCTTGACATCGTGAGAGACCAACTCTCCAGTCTCCAGTAGCACCTTGGAATAGACACGATCCCAGGCCTTCTCAATGAGCAGCATAATGAACGGACCATAAATCGGGCACTTGTGCTCGGAGATAGCAGAAAGCAGCTCGGACCACATAACATGAGAGATATCCAAGGACTCTCCGGTGTTCTGTCCCTTCTCACGCTGGCAGAAGAGAAGCATGTCCACGAGATAGGAGTGAACCTGGTCCAGATTCCCGATACGAGGGAAAAGAGTCTCTCTGAAGATACGGTGAAGGATATCCAGATAGGCAGGCAGCTCATAGGTTTCCTTCTTCGTCTCAGGGTTGATCCTCAAAGTGCAGTAGGGCCATAGAGCTTGCTTGTGAGTGGCATTGGCGCGACGGTGGGGGCGAAAGCCGACAGACGACTCAAGACCTAGATCTTCCACCCCAATCAACTCCATGAAAGCTTTCCACGTGACTGAAAGCAACTTGCCATTGGTCATCCAAGTCAGTGTCCTGTCCTCATCAGTCCCAAGGTGAACCGTGGCATAGAATTGGGCCACAATATCAGCATCATAGTCCTTGTTGAATTGCATGATCCCGAGAATGTTCAGTTGAGTGCACATCTGAAGAGCTTCACCAAAGTATTCAGGATCGTTCTCCATATGCTCGGTGTTGATGGAGTGCATGTTGACATAGAGATTCTTCTTGGCTTTGAGAACATCAAAGAAGATGGCAAACTGGAACCTGTTCCAGAACAGACGGTTGACCAAAGTGGGATCTTGGTCGACCTCATACGGGTTGCGGCGGCACCTTGCCCAGAACTCCTTGGGCGGCATTTCTGGCACGGTTTTGCCTGGCTTTGGCTTGACCCCAGGCTTCTTCTGCAGTTGAGGAGGAGGTGGAGCACTAGAAGATCCTCCGGCGGGCTCAGTGGTGCGGTAGTGCTTGGACGAGGCATGACTGGGGTTGACACGATGAGCCTGATGCTCAGGAACCTCATCACCTGGAACCACACACACAAACACGCAAACAACCAGAGAGAACGAGCGTAAGCCACAAAACATGAGCAAAAAGATCACTGAGAGGTAGGAGCATGACAGAAACTAGTAGAGGGGCGGTAGTACCGTGACCCTTCAGCGGTAGTACCGCTCTAAGCTGTAGTACCGCTCTGGAGAGAGCGGTAGTACCGCTCCAAGCGGTAGTACCACTCTGGAGAGAACGCGGTAGTACCGCTCGAGGCGGGGAAACAGCAGTTTCCTACTTCCGTGGTCAGATCCGGTACTACCGTCCTACCAAATTCCAAAATACTCCAACCAAACACTAATCAAATCTGTCTAGAAGCAATCTCCATCCTACTCACGCCTAGATCTGGCCAAAAATCTAGAGATGCAACTGCTATTGCCCCTAAGAAGCTAGATTGGAAATCTAGACACAAGGAAAAAGAGAACGGGGGCAATACCGGCATCCATGGCAAGAGGAAACGGTGGGGATCGACTCCACCGAAGGAAATGGAGAGCAGCGCCCCGGAGAGGGAGATCCGCCGGAGCCCTCCGGCGGCGCCGATTGCTGAGGAGAGAGGAACAGAGCGAGGGGGCGAGCGAATGGGTATGGGGGAGAAGAAAACTCCCCCTGCCCCCGATATAACCTCCGGCCCGCGCCTCACGGCGGTAGTACCGCGCTGGAGGGCGGTAGTACCGCTAGGAGCGGTAGTACCGCTCGCCACCAGCGGTAGTACCGCTTCAGCAACCACACTGCTCCTAAACCTACGGCTAATGCTCCAAAAAAACGAAAGCAAGGGCAAGAGAAAGAGAAGACCAACCAGGCAGCACACACACACAAACAACAGACCAGAAACCACTCAAACAAAAACAAACACACGAAACAGAGCGAGCTCTGGCCTCTCTCAGGACAGGACGGTGGCCGGAGCCACCTATGTTTGAGTCAATTGGTATGGCACCGCGAAGAATTATCCTTGGGCCCATGACCAACACTCGTCTTTGAAGCACAAGTACCATCAAAAATGGCTAATGTGAAAGGGTTGATCGATTTATGCATAATGGGGGGAGGGAGAGTTCATTGAGATAACAACACTCTCCCTATGTCCATGCCTACATCTAAGCTAGACACCAAGTTGAGTGGGGTGGGGTGTGCAAGGGTTCAAGTCACATTGCTCGAATCAATGATATTTAGCTCATGCCTTAACTCGCGAAATCTTGCTTCATCCAAGGGCTTCGTGAAAATATCTGCAATGTTATCATGAGTGTTGACATACTTGAGCTCGATCTCTCCTCGCTTAATGTGATCCCGGATGAAATGATACCGAATCTCAATATGCTTCGTCTTGAAGTGTTGCACCGGGTTGAGAGAAATCTTGATGGCACTTTCATTGTCACACCAAAGAGGCACTTTGTCACAAATGACACCGTATTCCTTTAAAGTTTGCCTCATCCATAAGAGTTGTGCACAACAACTACCGGCCGCCACATATTCAGCTTCGGTGGACGAGAGAGATACACAACTTTGCTTTTTGGAAGACCAACTCACCAAAGAGCACCCAAGAAACTGGCACCCTCCGGAAGTGGACTTCCTATCCACTTTGTCTCCCACCCAATTGGAATCCGTAAATCCTTCAAGCTTGAAGTTTGCCCCTCTTGGGTACCATAAGCCAAAGTTTGGGGTATGAGCCAAATATCGAAAGATTCGCTTGACCGCCACATAGTGACTTTCCTTCGGTGCAGCTTGAAACCATGCACACATCCCCACACTCAACATGATATCCGGTCTAGATGCACAAAGGTAAAGCAAGGAGCCAATCATGGAGCGATATACCTTTTGATCCACCGCTTTACCATTGGGATCAATGTCAAGTTGGCACTTGGTGGGCATTGGAGTAGAGGCCGGCTTGACATCACTTATCTTGAATCTCTTGAGCATGTCTTGAGTGTATTTGGCTTGGTTGATGAAGGTACCTTATCTTCTTTGTTTGATATCAAAACCAAGGAAGAACTTCAACTCTCTCATTGAAGACATCTTGAACTTAGAGGTCATGAGAGCGGCAAATTCTTCATTGAAAGCTTTGTTAGGGGAACCAAAGATAATGTCATCAACATATAGTTGGCATACAAACAACTCCCCTTTGACCTTCTTAGTAAAAAGAGTGGGATCGATTAGCCCAACTTCAAATCCACAATCTTGTAACAACTCGGTAAGGTGGTCATACCACGCACGTGGGGCTTGTTTAAGGCCATAGAGTGCCTTATCGAGTTGATATACATGATCCGGAAAGAAGGGATCCTCGAACCCGGGGGGTTGCTTGACATAGACCAACTCATTAATAGGACCGTTAAGAAAAGCACTTTTCACATCCATTTGTTGCAACTTAAAAGTTGGGATGGGAAGCATAAGCAATCAACAAACGAATGGATTCAAGGCGAGCAACGGGAGCAAAGGTTTCACCGTAGTCGATACCCTCGACTTGGGAGTAGCCTTGAGCTACCAATCTTGCCTTGTTGCGAATTATGTTCCCATGAGCATCTTGCTTGTTCTTGAAGATCCACTTGGTTCCAATGATGTTATGGTTCCCGGAAGGCCTTGGCACCAACCTCCACACCTTGTTGTACTCGAAGTTGTTGAGTTCTTCATGCATGGCATTGAGCCAATCCGAGTCTTTGAGCGCCTCATAGACCTTATGGGGTTCAACACAAGAGACAAACGTGTGATGTTCACAATAGTTTGCTAATTGTCTACGAGTTCTTACCCCCTTTCTTAGGCTTCCAACCACATTCTCCATGAGATGACCTTTGGTGGTGAGTTTGGAAGCAATCTTCACGGCACGACGCTCCAATTCCTCCTCGGATGTCAAAGGAGGAGGGTTCACTTGATCATCTTGAGCGTCGTCATGAGCTTGTTCTTGATCTTGAGCTTGCTCATGATCTTGAACTTGGTCGAGGGGGAGAACTTGACCTTGGGCATCATGTGAGGGTTCACCACCATCTTGAGATTGATCTTGCCCTTGGTCTTGTTCCCAAGGATGAGAGCCTTCACTTTGTTCTTCGGAAGCGTGTGGGTCTTGAGTAGGTGAAGGCTCCACAGAGGTGGAGCATTGTCCTTCTCCTTCGGCCACAAGGGGTTCCTCAATGGGTAGGATATGACCAATACCCATTCTTCTTATGGCTTGGGGAGGAATTTCATCACCTACATCACAAGTACCACTTTGCTCCACTTGGGAGCCGTTATTTTTGTCAAACTCTACGTTACACGTCTCCTCAACGAGTCCGTTGAACTTGTTGAGAACACGGTAAGCATGAGAGTTTGTAGCATAACTAACAAATATGCCCTCATGAGCTCTAGCCTCGAATTTAGACAAACGAACACCTTTCTTGAGAATGAAACACTTACACCCGAACACCCGGAAGTACTTGAGATTGGGCTTGTTCCCGGTGAGTATCTCATATGAAGTCTTGTTCAAGCCTTTGCGGAGATAGAGCCGATTGGATGCATGACCTGCTGTGTTGATGGCTTCGGCCCAGAAGTTGTATGGAGACTTGAACTCCGCCATCATGGTCCTTGCCGCATCCATCAATGTCCGGTTCTTCCTCTCCGCAACACCATTGTGTTGAGGGGTATATGGTGCAGAATATTGATGCTTGATCCCTTCATCACTAAGAAACTCATCCAAGGTGTAGTTCTTGAACTCGGTGCCGTTGTCACTTCTTATAGTCAGGATCTTTGCATTATGTTGACGTTGAGCTTCATTTGCAAAGTCGATGACGGTTTGTTGAGTCTCACTCTTCCTCTTGAAGAAGTATACCCAAGCGTATCTTGAATAATCATCCACAATCACCAAGCAATACTTTCTACCCCAAGACTATCAAAGGATGGAGGCCCGAAGAGGTCCATGTGCAGGAGCTCCAAGGGTCTCTTCGAGTAGATGATAGTCGTGGGAGGGTGAGCCGTCTCATGAAGCTTTCCTTCGATACAAGCACTGCAAACACGATCTTTGGCAAAACTAACATTCGTTAGTCCATGAACATGGTCCCCCTTGAGAAGACTTTGCAAAGATCTCATATTGACGTGGGCTAAACGGCGATGCCAAAGCCATCCCACATCAACTTTAGCCATTAGGCATGTCGTGGTCTTAGTGGGTTGCTCCGAAAAGTTAATCACATAGAGACCGTTCTCGACATGCCCAACAAAGGCTACTTTAAGAGTCTTGCTCCACAAGAGGGCCACGGTATCAATATCAAAGAACGTGGCAAAGCCCATGAGTGTGAGTTGACGAACGGAAAGTAAATTGAACGCAAGGGACTCAACAAGCATGACTTTCTTGATCGTTAGATCATGAGAAATGACAACCTTGCCAAGACCCAATACCTTAGAATGTGAGGCATCACCCCATTCAACATTGGTGGGCATAGATGGGATCTTGTGCACGTCCACCACCAAGTCCTTGCTCCCGGTCATATGATTTGTTGCTCCACTATCGAGCAACCATGATCCTCCACCGGAAGCAAACACCTACAAGATATCAATGCTTGGTTTTAGGTACCCATTGAGTAATGGTCCTTTGATGTTAGTAACAAGGGTCTTAGGAACCCAAATAGACCATTCAATGTACTCATAAGAAGAACCAACAAATTTAGCATAAACATGCCCATCGCTAGCACGACACAACACATAAGAAGGGTTAAAGTCTCCGGCTTTGTTGGGAGAGATGGCTTTGCGCTCTTTGGCATCACCACTCTTCGCATTGTCATTCTTCTTCTTAGGAGCACCCTCTCCCTCCTTCACAAAAGTTTGCTTGAGCGGGGGAGGTCGATTGGTCTTGTTATTCTTCTCCTTGTTCTTCTTCTTGTTCTTGGACTTGGGCGTAAACCCAACTCCCTCCTTGCCCACAACTTCCTTTTGATTGCTCAAAAGGTCATTTAGGTTCTTCTCGCCTTGTATGCATGACACAAGACCTTTCTCGAGTTCTTCCTTCAACTTGGCATTCTCCTCCACAAGATGCACATGCTCACAATATGGGTTAGTAGCATTTGCATTATCAATTAAGACCATGTGAGGAAATGTGGCCTTTTCCTTGGTAAGCTTAACTTGGAGTTGAGCATGAGACTCCTTGAGGTTTGCATGAGCACCTTTCAAGACCTTATGGGCCTTGTCAAGTACATCAAACTCCTCCTTGAGTCTAGCATGATGAACCCCAAGTTTAGCCTTCTCGAAAGTTAGAACACGAGACACAACAAGAGCATGATCAAGATCTTTCTTTAATTTGGCATGGTCATCGTTGTGTGACTCCTCAAGATCCAAACGATGCCCACGCTCCTTAGCAAGATCATCCGATAGATCCGATATCTCATCGGCGTAATCACGACTATGACCTTCCATCTCAGAGATGGTCTCTTTGTGAGCCTCTATCATGTCATTGGCTTCACCAAGTTGTTCCAAGAGAGCAACAAAGTGCTTCTTGGATTTGCCCTTGAGCTTACTCATGAAGGACTCAAATTCATTAATCTCCTCATTAGACCTCTTACCATTATCAAAGTCATCCGTTGAAGGAGGATTAGGAATAATGGTGGTTTTGATATTGGGGGTTACCTTGTTGGTGGCCTTAGCCATGAGGCACTTGGCGGTGATGTTCTCGTTAGGTGCATCGAAGAGAGACACCCGGGGAGTTGTGACAATGGCAACGGATGCCATGGCCTTCACCATCTTCATCGTCATCGTCATCCTCACGGTATTCTTCTTGAACCACCAACCCGCGAGTAGGAGTCTTCTTGGTGAAGTTGTTCTTGTTGGGGAAGGACTTGGCTTTGTCTTTTCGGATGAACTTGCCACCATTGTCTTCCCGCTTCTCGTAAGGATAATCCGCAACGAAATGGCTAACATTGCCACAGTTGAAACAAGTTCTAACTCGTTGCTTTCCCTTGAGGCCACTTGAGTTGTTCTTGTTGAAGTTGGGTCTTGTATTCTTCTTACTCCAAAATTGTCTTGAGGCAAGAGCCATGTGCTCATGATAATCATACTTCATGTCCTCGGGGTTGCTCTCCTCATCT
Source organism: Triticum aestivum (assembly GCF_018294505.1). NCBI lineage: Eukaryota > Viridiplantae > Streptophyta > Magnoliopsida > Poales > Poaceae > Triticum > Triticum aestivum. The sequence continues at coordinate 101,072,659 of NC_057795.1, forward strand.
TCCTCTTCTTCTTCTTCTTCCACACTAACCTTGGCCTTCAAGGCAAGATTGGGCTTCTTTGCCCTTTGAGAACGGAGCACCGCATTATCGGCGGTCTTGTCCAAGATGCTCATTGCAACAAACTCATCCAACACTTCACCTGAGGTCATGGAGTGGAAGTCCGGTCTTTGGCGAATGACGGAGGGCATGGCCTTGTTATAGGGCATCATGGCCTTGAGGAACTTGCGCTTGATCCAGTTGTCATCCGTGTCCTTGCTCCCATGATCTCGGAGTGCGACCGCGAGTTTGGTCACTCTTCGAAAGAGCTCACGAGGTTCTTCAGCCTCTTTCATTGCAAACTCATCGGTTTCATCTTGCACCACTTCATAGTTGGAGCGTTGAATGCTAGAACTTCCTCGATAGAGAGACTCAACACATTTCCATGCTTCTTTAGCCATGACATGAGGTCGAAGATGAGGGAGATCTTCGGGAAGGATTGCATCTTGGATGATGAAGAGAGCACTCTCATTGAATTGATTGTCCACTTCTTCTCGAGGGGCGAAGTTGCTTGGATCATGAGGAAAGAAACCTTCTTCAATAATTCTCCAAAGGTTAGTGTTCACATGTTTTAAGTGACGCTTGAAGCGATAAACCCAAGAGTCAAAATCTTCACTTTTCACATATTTAAGAGGAGGACCGGCATGATTCAAATGAGTAGAGGGGATCGGTCCTCTATACACTGGGGGTTCCACATTGGCAAAGATGCCGGTGCCATTTCTACCACTAGTAGACAGACTCTTTTCACTGTTAGCTTCCCCTTTGTCGGAGGTAGCATCCGTCACCTTGTTAGTGGGATCACCCACTTTCATCGGCGAGGTAGATAGTTTAAGTCCGTCTAGGAATTCAGAAAACATGTTTTAACCTCGGCCGTCATGGAGGTTTTCAATGTGTCTAAAGCCACATTGAATTCCTCAAGTGAGAACGAGGCTCCCCCTTCGGCCGTGGACGAGATGGGATTCACACCGGAGTGCTCCTCCGCACCGTCGTGGGTGTCAACCATACTCTTCGGACGGCAAAGTCCTTAATAAAGAGACGAGGCTCTGATACCAATTGAAAGGATCGATATGGTTGACTAGAGGGGGGGTGAATAGGCAACTAACAATTTTTAGACTTTTCTTTAACAATTTAAACCTTGCAATGAAATAGGTTGTCTAGATGTGCAACTACGTGGACAACCTATATGATGCAAAGACAATAAGCACACAAGCAAGCAATAGATACAACTCAAGTAAGCTTGCAAAAGTAAAGGGACAAGATAACCAAGAGTGGAGCCGGTGGAGACGAGGATGTGTTACCGAAGTTCCTTCCTTTTAAGGGGAAGTACGTCTCCGTTAGAGCGGTGTGGAGGCACAATGCTCCCCAAGAAGCCACTAGGGCCACCGTAATCTCCTCATGCCCTCACATAATGCGAGATGCCGTGAATCCACTATTGGAGCCCTTGAAGGCGGCAACCGGACCTTTACAAACAAGATTGGGGCTATCTCCACAACACTTGGAGGCTCCCAACAACACCATAAAGCTTCACCACAATGGAGTATGGCTTCGAGGTGACCTCAACCGTCTAGGGTGCTCAACACCCAAGAGTAACAAGATCCGCTAGGGATAAGTGGGGGGAATCAAATTTCTCTTGGTGGAAGTGTAGATCTGGGCTTTCTCAACCAATCCCGAACAAATCAACAAGTTTGATTGGCTAGGGAGAGAGATCGGGCGAAAATGGAGCTTGGAGCAATAATGGAGCTTTGGGGGAAAGAGGTTGGTCAACTTTGGGGAAGAAGACCCCTTTATATAGTGGGGGGAACAATCCAACCATTATCCCACTGAGCAGTCCCGCACAGAGCAGTACTACCACTAGGGAAGGGCGGTACTACCACTCCGGGCGGTACTACCGCTCAACCCAGCGGTACTGCCGCGTTGACAGGGGCCTGACCCCAGGGAGGTACTACCGTGGGGGTAGGTGCGGTACTGTCGCTTGGAGCGGTACTACCGCCACAACTACCGCCCTTAGTACCGCAAAACCCGACACGAAAAACATTGTTCTCGAATCGAGGCGGCAGTAGCCCGGAAGCACTGCGGTACTACGCCCGAAGGTCCCAAGCGGTACTACCGTTTGGAGCGGTACTACCGCTCTGAGAGCGGTACTACCACTGGGGAGCTTCGGCGGTACTACCGCTGTGGGTCGCGGTACTACCGCTGGGGCAGAGCAAAGCATACTAAGGGGAAAACGGCAGCTCCAATGAAGCGGAAAGAAAACGACGGGTGTGATATGGATGTGTACGTGTTGATTCCACCCAAGTCTTACCAAAGCAGATCCCCTCTTGATATTACGGTGACTCCTACGAGACTAGAACACCAACAACGAAACGAAGGAGCTACACTGTCTTGAATAAAACACCGAGGGGAGAAAATCGTCTCGTGCCAAAGGATGAATCTCTGAAAGAACTTAACGCACGCGATTAGTCCGCACAAGCATTGTCATCAATCACCAAAACATCTTGGGGATAAATATGCCCTTACAACCGCCTTACGAGGGGCCCATGAGGGTGGGGGCGCGCCCACCTGGAGTGGGCGTGGGCCCCTGTCTTGTGGCCATCTCGGGCACCGTCTCGCGTTGATTCTTCCTCCCAAAAATCACAAATATTCCAAAATAATTCTCCATCCGTTTTTATCCCGTTTGGACTCCGTTTGATATGGGGTTTCTGCGAAACATAAAACATGCAACAGACAGGAACTGGCACTGGGCACTGGATCAATATGTTAGTCCCAAAAAATAGTATAAAAAGTTGCCAAAAGTATATGAAAGTTGAATAATATTGGCATGGAACAATCAAAAATTATAGATACGACGGAGACGTATCAAGGCCCTTCGCAGGGGAAAGCAGAGGTTGCCATGCGCTTTTTGTTTGTATGCTCAACCCCTTAGTGCAAAATAACGTCATGTTATATTGCCCCTTATGATATCAACCTTTATTATGCAGTCTTTCGTTTTTATTCTTTGCTATCACAAGTTTGTACAACGCTCAATTTTCTCTTACACTAAATGATCTAACACTTTTAGAAGCAATTTTTGTTGCCTTATTGCACCGATGACAACTTACTTGAAGGATCTTACTCAATCCTTAGGTTGGTATGGTGGACTCTTGAAAATAAGATTTGGGTTTAAGGGTTTTTGGATGCACAAGTAGTATCTCTACTTAGTGCGGAATTTTTGGCTAGCAAAGATGGGGGGCAAGCACCACATGTTGAAGGATCTATGACAATATGACTTCTATGTGAATATGAACAAACATAAATCATTATGTTGTCTTCCTTATCCAATGTCAACAATTTTGGCATATAATATTTTGATGGGGGCTCACAATCACAAAAGATTTCCAAGATAGTGTATTTGTATGTGAATCTTCTCTTCCCTTATTAATTCTTTCATGAATTGCATCATTGACCAATGCTATGTTTGTTAATCTCCAATAAAATTTTCTACTTATACTTTTCCTTATGTGATGTCCTTACTTACCATAAGATTAATATATGATCTTTTTCATTTATTTCCTTTCTTTTTATTGGAACATGAAAGTAAAGAAAGCAAAACTCAAACTAAACTTTATTATATATCTCGCACGCAATTACAAAGATAGATCACTAGGCAACCACTTGAAAACAAAGGATCAAACTAAACTTTTTATTCATCTAAAGCAAAAGATAATTATGGATTGAACTAACATAAGTAAAGGAAAAAGATAGTGGAGGTTATACGATACCGGGGCACCTCCCCCAAGGTTGGCGCAAGCCAAGGGGAGTGCCCATACCCGATACTCAATTTTCTTTCAATGATGAAGAAGAAGGTGGTGGTGATGAAGTAGCGATCTTGTCCTTCATGATCAAGAGATTTTCCAGCCTATGGACGAAGCTCCGGAGGAAAGTGATGTGCTCTTGCAACAGAATATTTTCACGGGTGAGATATTTATTTTGCACACGAACCGTTTTGATGACCCGAAAGGCTTCGATCTCGGCGGGGGTGAGTTGATCATAGTAAGGTTTAAGGATATCTTCTTCTTCCTCCTCAGTCGGCCAGGCCTACTCAACCACCGGCGCTTGATCTCCGGTAGCCTCCTTTCTCTTGTCCCCTTTGACGGCTTCTAAGGGCTCTTCTCTCTTCAGCTCGATCTTCATCAACCAAGCACCCTCTTCCACGTTGTTGGCGGAAGAAGAGGACATGTTGCCTAGCTCAACAGATCCGCAATACAGTGGTCAACATGTTCGGGGGGTATATAAAGATTTTTTTATCTTGGGAAACAGGCAAACAGAAGAAAAACGGAGTCCGTAAGGTACCCGAGGTGGGCACAACCCACCTGGGTGCGCCTGGCATGCCAGACGTGCCCTGGTGTCTTGTGCCCACCAGGGTCACCTTTCTGGTAGTTTCTTATTTCACTTTTTTTTAAATAGCCAGGCGCGCCCAGGTGGGTTGTGCCCACCAGGGTCACCTTTCTGGTAGTTTCTTATTTTCCTATTTTTTAAATACTCCAAATCTGACAAAAAATATTTTTGCGGATTTTTTGGAGTCCGTTTACTCACCGTATCACGTACCTCCTCTTTTTCACGATTTTGGAGTGTTCTAGAAGGTTTCTTTTATGTGTTCTCGGTGTCATAGTTTGGATAATATTGTTTTCAACATTAATGGGCGTACCTGAGATATAATGTTTTATTCATTGCCCATTAACAACCTTCGGGTTAGTACCTTCGGCATTATTTATTTTGATGGCTCCAGATCGTTAAACCTCCTCGATAACATAGGGTCCTTCCCATTTGGAGAAGAATTTTCCTGCAAAGAATCTGAAACGAGAGTTGTACAAAAGAACATATTCTCCAATTTTGAACTCACGCTTTTGGATTCTTTTATCATGCCATCTTTTAACTTTTTTTTAAATAAATTGGCATTTTCATAAGCTTGGGTTCTCCATTCATCAAATGAGCTAATATTAAATATCCTCTTCTCACCAGCAAGTTTAAAATCATAGTTGAGTTCTTTAATTGCCCAATAAGCTTTATGTTCTAACTCAAGAGGCAAATGACAAGTTTTTTCATAAACCATTTTATAGGAAGACATGCCCATAGGATTTTTATATGTTGTCCTATAAGCCCAAAGTGCATCATCTAATTTCTTAGACCAATTCTTTCGGGACCTATTGACAGTCTTTTGTAAAATTAATTTTATTTCTCTATTGCTAAGTCCAACTTGACCACTAGATTGAGGATGATAGGGTGATGCAATTCTATGGTTAACATCATACTTGGCAAGCATTTTACGGAAAGCACCATGAATAAAGTGTGAACCACCATCAGTCATTAAAAATCTAGGGACTGCAAACCTTGGGAAAATAACTTCCTTAAGCATTTTAATAGAGGTGTTGTGATCAGGACTACTAGTTGGAATAGCTTCTGCCCACTTAGTAACATAATCAACATCAACCAAGATATGAGTATACCCATTAGAGGAAGGAAAAGGTCCCATGTAATCAAAACCCCAAACATCAAATGGTTCAACAGGAAGTGAATAATTCATAGGCATTTCTTGACGCTTACCGATATTACCTACTCTTTGACATTCATCGCAAGATAAGACAAACTTACGAGCATCCTTGAAGAGAGTAGGCCAATAAAATTCAGATTGCAATACCTTGTGAGAAGTTCTGTCTCCCTCATGATGTCCTCCATAAGCTTTGGAGTGATATTTTCGTAGGATTTGTCCCTGTTCATGCTCAGGTACACAACGTCTAACAATACCATCTACTCCTTTATAAAGATGTGGGTCATCCTAAAAGTAGTGTCTTAAATCATAAAAGAATTTTTTTTCTTTTGTTGATATGTAAAGCTAGGTGGTAAATATTTAGCAACAATATAATTAGCATAGTCAACATACCAAATAGTGCTATTAGAAACATTTATTGCAACTAACTGCTCATCAGGAAAGCTAGGTTTTGTTCTTTTTTCTTGTTATTGTATTCCCGCATCCCCGTGACAAAGTCACATGTGTCCAGCCAGATGATAATTGATGTCGTCATACCGAGAGGGCCCTAAGAATATCTCTTCATCGTCGGAGGAGCAAATCCCATTCTCGAGATATCTAATCCCTTGTCAAACTTTTTGATGAACCTGTAAGTTATCGTTATGATCACCATGTTACATGCGACGTTTGAGCAACCCCAAAGCCCTCCGTACGGTAAGAAGTAACTACGATACTCTCATGGTCTAAGGAGTAAAGTCACATGTGTAACAGTCCGTGTTATTATAATTGAATGCAGACGATATTAACTCAATTCCTAACAAACAAGATCGGGTCGATTCAATATGATCTTTCTTCCAACGTCATATTCTCAATGTTGTTTTAGGACTACCGTTACAGTAAATGATATCGTAAGATTCGGAAAACATGATCATGAACAACACTTGAGCTAGTCCTAGAGGCAAGACTAAAAACCTTATATTTACTGCTTATCATTTCACACATGCATATGAGTTTTTTACCGAATCGCTTAATTCAAGATCATATCAGTTATAGTATAGAATATAAACTCTATAATTATGAATATAAAAAATAATAATACAAATATTATTGCCTCTAGGGCATATTTTCAACGGGGGGAGGGGGGTGGGGGTGGGGGGTGGGGGCTGCGGCGGAAGAAGTTGGCATGGCTCCATGTACGGCGTGGTTTCTCTGCTGCTTCCGCTTCACGCTGGCGACAGAAGCAATTAGTGCGGCCGCAGGAAACACGGTCGCGAGAGGACGAGGTGACATCGATGAGACAGGCGGCACATGAAATGCGCCTACCGATAGCTATGGGAACTCTATGCCGGCGATTGAAGGCACGACAAGGTGAGAGGACGCAGGGCCAGAAAGATTGGCGGCGTGGAGGGGTGGCACGGAAGGGGCGGAAGTTTCCCTCCCGCTAAATCGCGCGTGGGGTAGAGGGAGCGGTAAACTGGGGACGAGACGAGGAAGAGACAAAATTGTGTTCGATCTTGTAAAATGGCGGTTATTTTGCGGTAAGGGGCAATATAGTTAGTGCTAGTTACCAAAAATAAAAATTATCGGGAGTCCTTTAGGGTGCGTTTGGTTGCAAGCGCGGTCATGAATGGGTTGGGATCGTTCAGAAAATAGACATGTTTGGTTATAAAGCACATGAATGGTTCGAACCAAAAAAGAGAATATGCCATGAAGATGCTGAACCGTTCCACCCAACCAAATCGGTCGAATCAAATGGTCACCCTTTGCATGCATGACTATGTGAGCATGACTGGTGGTCCCGTCCTAAATAATTAGCTCACCACTTATATTCAGCCAAACACATGAATTGAATGGTTCAATCCCAAAAAAATTGAACGGTCCCAATCCATTCATACGACAACTTCAACCAAACGCATAGGCAACTTCGCGGCGTCGGAACAGCCGTGGCCTCTACGAAACCTACACCACAAGTCCACAAGCATATTCCCCTAAATAAAAAGAAGTCCACAAGCATATCTGACCCCGACGCGGCAGCCAAGTTTCCGATCCCTGCAAAACTCGGGCCACAAACGACCCCCACACGCGCAGGGTCTCCCCTCGGCGAGCGCGGACACCGCACGAATCCCAAAGCAGCCCGTAACCCTAGCCGACATGGCCGGCGGCAAGCGCCGCTACAAGCGCAACCCCACCGCCGGCGGGCCCCGTCACAGCGCCGGAGCCGGGCGCCGGCGCTCGCTCCCAGAACTCCCTTCCTTCGTCTCCCCCACCTCCGTCGCCGCCGCGTTTGGCCCTTCCTCCTCGGGCGGCCGGGGGCGCGGCCGAGGCGGCCGGCGCGGCGCCGCGGCGGAACCCGCCAACGCCGTCCCCTTCAGCTACACCGCCGCCCTTCGCCCGTGCCCCGCCTCCGCCGGCGGGGCGACGCAGGCGCTGGAGGTGGCCATAGACACCGGCTCCTGCGCCGATCCGGCCGCCTCCGCGTCGATGTACTCGTACGAAGTGGTCGGAGGGATCGGGCTTGGATTCCACGGCGACGAGGAGGCGGAGGGCCAGGAGGAGGCCGGTGAGGGCGCGCCGCATCTAGGATTGGGATTCCACGATCGTATCGAAGAAGAGATGGACGCTGAGGTTGAGGAATTGGAGGAGGTCTCCTTCGTGACACCGAGGCAGGCTAAAAGCAAAGGGAGGCAGAATGGTGGATTTATCTCCATTGGGGGAGTCAGGATCTACAGCGAGGATACCTCATCACCGGAATCAGAGGGGATGGGCGACTCCGACGAGGAATCAGATTCCGATTATGAGGTGAGAGATCGCAACGCTGATGTTGATAGCAGTGAGGAAGATAGTGATGATGATAAGGTGGATCCGGAGTCTGATGAGGACGGTTCAGGGTCAGACTCCGAGGAGGGTCTCAGCATTGGGGACTCATCGGTTGATGATGAGATTGTTGCCGATTACATGGAGGGGATTGGTGGCAGCGAGGAGCTATTGAGCAGTAGGTGGTTGAATGGCATGAAATTGGTTGATTCAGATGATGATGAGATGGATACAGACGACGATGAGGACGGGTTCCTAAAGAAGGGGAAGGAAAAGCTTGAGGGTTATGCGCTAATGCGTGCATCTGAGCAGTATGGGATGAAGATGCCCAACTCGGCTGAAAGGCGCAAAGGAAAGAGCACTAATGTCAGGGATTGTGACAGGGGCCTGGCTAGTATACAAGTTATGGGGCTGGAGGATGTGATGATGGTAAAGGATGCAAGGATGGCAAATCGGTCAAGTAAGGGTTCAAAGGCTTCATCGTCCTCTCAGCTCTCCAGGTCCTGGCCCGATGCGTCCAGGAAGAGCAAGAAATATCAGAGGGTCCCAGGTATAAGGTCTTCCATGTTTTGTGCTACTTTTCTTTGTAGTGTGAAGTAAGATTGTTATGTTGAATTTGATAGTTAATGTGGAAAAACAAAGTAACTCTGCATGCCATGCATTTAGGGTCTGTCTGCAAGTACTCAGTGAATTGGAAATATGACCTAACGAATCTCATTTAATTGTTAATTCTGTAGTTTTTGGCTATCTATTTTGGTATAGAAGAGGTGAGGACTATAATTCAGTATGGAAGAACCAAACGTTGAATCTATATTTAGTTTGTATATGGAAGCTAGCTTTTGAACTTTAGTATTACATACTCTTCTAGCTCCTAGTTGTAAAAAGATGGTATGCTCATATAAACCGCAAAACATAGGTTACATGTTGGAAAACCCACCTATGCTTTGAACCAACGGTCACTCTAAAAGCCTTGTTTATTCATCTTTTTATTACTATATTTATGTGTGTCTGTCTCCTTGTATGTTTAGATTTTTTTTCTACAAAGTCATAACATTTGGCTATGCGATTTAGGTGAAAAAAAGAAGCACAAGAAGGAACACATTGCAAAGAAACGCCGTCAACGGATGCTAAGTAGAGGAGTTGACTTAGAGCAAATCAATACTGTGAGTCATATAATTAGTTTTTTTTACGGATCTTGGTTTATTCTGAAGATCTTTGCAAGTTTTATCTGTTTGCTTGTTTCTAAAGCATCATAACTGGAATAATCTTGTTATAGTTCGCTATTGCCACCCAGTTTAAGATCAGTTATATGAGCATTTTATGAATTTATATGATACTCCCTCCGTCCGGAATTAGTTGTCTTAGATTTGTCTAGATACAGGTGTATCTAAAACTAAAACATGTCTAGATACATCCGCATCTGGACAAATTTAACACAACTAATTTGGGACGGAGGTAATATATAATAGACAATGCTGCTCTATATTAAGTTGCAGAATAGGAGGAAAAAATGGCTCTTGTTGAAACTTAAAACGTCTGTGGTAAAATGCAGGAAAGGAGTGTGATAGTTACTAGTTCTATCAATTCATTTTCATTTTGAGTGCACTCGTGTACAATGGTGCATTCGTGTAATTTCATCTTCACATTTGCTTAGAATATACGTGATAAAAGTAATGCAGATGTTGATGAAGGTTGTATGTTTCACCTTTGCTCTGTTATGTCATCATGTAGCTTTTCTAATGTTTTCAACCTGCACATATTAACTTTGAGCTATCTTGTTTCCTGAAACTGGATTATTTCTCTTTCCAATATGCAGAAACTGAGGAAGATGGTTGTCAATCAACTTGATATGTTGTGCTTTCAGCCTATGCACTCTCGGGACTGTTCTCAGGTATGGGTGCCATTCAGTTGCTGGGTTGCTTCTTGAAGCAAGATTGTGACATTATTAAAATATATCCCAAATCAATTTATGTGTGTGGTCTCTATAGAGGTGCTATTTTTTTATCCACATTGACAACAAACTGTATATGCCATTGCTTGGTAGACTGTAATCAACTTACTTGCATTATGAAGCAATTAAAGGGAAATTTAGATAGGACATAATCAAACACTAATACACTGGTGCTACATAAATTAATCAATTTATCATCCTTTTGTGCCCATATGAATTAGTTATAATGTTCTTCCTTAATGTTTGTAGGTACAACGCCTCGCATCTATTTATCAATTGAAAAGTGGGTGTCAAGGTTCAGGCAATAAAAGGTAATGCTAAAGTTGAATATGAGCTTTATGCTTTCCATCAAGTAAATTATCACAGTAATAGCACTTCATGTCATCTTGAATCATGATGCGTCTGGCTCATACTTCCATAATAGTACATGTTCCCATCTTTTGGATGCTGAATATTATTAAGTAAGCTAAATATCCTTGGGATATGGTTCTGTTGTAGCACAGTAAGAAAAACACCAAATTGCAAATACCATGTATGTGTATTTCGTGTCTGGTTGGAGTGCCAAAGATCTTTGCATCATTCATCGCCACCATGCTGCCAAGTGGGCATGGAATCAATTGTTTTATTATCTTTTACTTTCCAATGCCTGTGCAACTTTGACAGAAATTACTGGTGTAGCTTCATACGTATTTATTACAGTATGTTATAATCTTGAGGTAGAGAGGTGCATGACCTCTCCTGCAATTATCCATAAGTCCTATTGTGGACAATTATAAAAGGATTAGTGGCTCACCAACCACTGTTCTGTATTGCATGGGCATTGATACGAGACGTATGCCACTGACATGCACGCCGGTCGTGCTCAGTGTGAATACTGTCTAATAAGACAAATGCGTAAGCGATGTGTCCGTGAATATAGCAACTACCGTAACGCGGTTATCTTACCGTAATGGTTATGGGACAGTTTGCTGCAGGATATTGCACCTCTCATTCACAAGCGTGTGTTGCAATTCACCTTTTTTTTCTGCGCTTTTCATGTTTAGTCACTTAGTTGATTTCCTTGGTTTTGTTGTTGTTTCATATATCAATTGCGGAAATGCGATTAGATAAGCATGGGAACATAATGTTAAATGGTTAAGATCAGTGAATGCTGCTTCCTTTTGTCACTACCATAACCAGGTAAAATTAGTATTACATGTGGTAGTGCATTATGTTTAATATTTACTCCAGTGGTTAAGTCAAGTAAATAGAAAACATTACTCCACCTCTCCATCATTTTACTCTCGATATCATTGAATAGAAAATGCATTGTATGTACCTACCCCGGCGTTGCTGTGGGAGTTGGTTGCAATATATAGTGTTCGAATCACTAGCTCTCTAGCTGCTTCACACACACAATGAGCTACCATTAATGGCAAGCTTTATTAGATATCTCAATTGCTACAAGCTTGCATTTTACATATGGGGTGCCTGCTTATATAGGCTGCAGGGGAGGTGATACAGTAACGGACCTGCTACAGTAGCTGACCTCCACAGCTCACAGCCTAGTTGTGTGCTCTGGAAACTACAGCTAGTTATATAGGATTTGTGTCAAATGTTGTTAAAATATTATTGTTATTCGGTACCAAGTAATCCTGCCTTACAGGTTTGTTACGGTGACATTAACTGGACAGTCTTCCATGCCATCTGCAGATGGTCAAGTTCGACTTGATAAGGTAGGTAGGTAGTCTCTATGTTTGCATTGCTGGGACTATACTGTGTGTGATATTTCTCTTGTTTCTCAGCTATCCTTTTTTGACGTGAAGTCCCTCAGGTATCTCTTTGCTAATTATGGCTTGTTTGCTGATTCCAGCTTTTGGGGACTGAGCCTGAGGACTACAGTGTCAACTGGAACAGCTCCAAAGGTCCAGCAAGAGCGAAGGGCCTTTCAGCTCCAGGGAAATTGGTGAGGCACAGCGATTCTTGTGGGAAGAAAGTTCCAACGAAAAAGGTCTCATTTGCGGAGCGTCCTGTATCTTTTGTGTCTTCTGGCACTATGGCGGAAACTGCTACCGAGGCAGTAGCAGTTGGCTCAACTGCTGGCGATGTGTCATGTGAGAAGGTTGTCGGAAGCGACTCCAAGCTGGGCACCTTTGAGACGCACACCAAGGGCTTTGGTTCCAAGATGATGGCGAAGATGGGATTCATAGAGGGCACTGGCCTTGGCAAAGATGGCCAAGGCATATTGCAGCCTGTCCAAGCAATTCAGCGTCCCAAATCTCTTGGGTTAGGTGTAGAATTTGACAGCGAATTGGAGGCGGCCAAAGCAAGGTCAGAGCCACCGGCCAAAGCAAGGCCAGAGCCACCGGCTAATGCAACGCGAGAACTGAGTAGAACCAGGTCAGAACCGAGGCGCAACACACGGCCACTGGAGATGTATGACTGCGGCACTTTTGAGAGGCATACAAAGGGTTTTGGATCCAAAATGATGGTGAAGATGGGGTTTGTTCCGGGTTCTGGCCTGGGGAAGGATGGCCAGGGCATTGTCAACCCCTTGACCGCGGTAAGACGACCGAAATCACGGGGGCTCGGAGCTACCGACAAGTACTAACATGTCACCATGCCATGTCTGCTTTATATTTATGTCTCCTGTCATGTACGTACGTGTTACCTCTTGGATCACCTAGGTGTGTGTATGCAGGGAGAGCACAACCTGTTGTCTGCGGCAATAGCAGGCGTCAGGGTTTTGATGCCCCTTTTCTGTTCAAGTAGCCATAGGATTTCCCTTGTTTACATGGCAACAAAACATTCCTGCTGTTGTTTATCATACTCACTGAAATTTGTTTTAGAGTCGGTGCTGTACTGTTATTTCATTGCCTTCTCCTTTTATGGAGATAGTGATTTCGCAATCCTCTCATGGAGCATTCACTTCTTATTGTTCCTGGGAATGTCTATATTTGATTGATGAAGAGCAGCCAGGGTCTATTATACTCGAGCAACTGCACGCTTTGCTGTGACAATATTAATATGCAATTCCCTTTTTAGAGTTCCTGATCGCAATGAACATAAACAGACAAATACCATAGTAAAAAGAGGTAGCGTTGCAATTGTTCCTATGAGCTGCATAGTTGAGACGTTCATTGAGGCCAGGAGAAGCAAATTACAGAACCATTCTTACAACCAGGAACTGCATGTGTCCTAGCATGTCCACAAATTGCACCCCTGAAAAGAAGTTGCTCACAAACTGCACACCGGAGTGAATTTCGTTATAGGTAAAAGGCAAGAAGTAGCTGCACTGAGAACAAAGAATTTCGTTACGGGACCATTCTTACAGGCAGATGTATGGAATGTTGCTGACAAACTGCACCCTGGATTGAATTTTGTTATAGGTATAAAAGAACAAACAAAGAATGGGAACATCGGTTGGTCTCTTGGTAAACCACCGAACGATTTGACTTGACGATCTATATACACTCAGCAAATAAAAGCATTCGTAATGTGCCGCAAGACTGATAAACATGGAAACATTTGATGTATTGTGCTAAATATTTTGTTCGTCATGACAGATTATGTTCAGTTGTTCGTCGATTACAAGTTGAATAGTTTATCTTATATGTCATCATTTTGAGTATACTGGGAAATTGTTTAGGAGGAAAATCGACGGCATGAAAGGAATGATGAGAACACGAATAGAAACAGTGTCGTCAGGACTCCAACCGACAAGAGTAGTTCCGTTAAGTAAAAGTGAATTACCAAGAGCAAGGTATAACTCTATTTTGATCTAGTATATCTATATGTGCCTTGGAATAGAAAACTATTTTGTGTATAATGTATGATAATGTTTGTAATAAGTTGATACAACTACGTAACATTCTTACAAAATGGAAATCAATTTATTAGTTCTATTTATGTTCTCAAGTGATTGAAACTGAATCCGGCTTGTGGAGATATTGTGCCCGATTTTCTGTACAATTAGCTGATCGTAAAAAATAATGAGTGAATATGTCACGTGTGCTCTAAAATTGTTAAAGATGTTAGGAACATAGAGTACTTATGACTTAGAATTTGAATTCGGAGTGCCCGATCATTGGATTTCATTTTCACATAGCATAGACATATTTGATGGAACTGGTATTTCTATATCCATACCTCTATTGTGCAAATTGTTGGCAGTTAACATAATTAATCGGGTTGCAAACCAACCTATGGTTGGATTGTTAGGAGGACAGTGATATTCACAGCCTAGTGGAAGGAGACATTTCTGTCGACTACGAAGGTGTCTGCAGCGACTTCGTCAATCTCAAGATGATGTGTTGTTTCAGTCTCTCACATATGCAGGTGCTCATAAGGGTATGGTATGTGTGTGTGTGCATGTACGTTCATAGAGATGAGTGTATGTGCATATGTATGAGCGTCTGTACCTATACTATGTTAAAAAAACACAAATAATCTGGTTTCCCTAGTATAATATAAAAATATAAGAAACGACTCAGTGCGTTTGAAAGAAGAGGAGAGGGAACCATTAGAAATTGAAGGCCACTCACGTCGCTCCACAAGGCCAGATGTGCTAGAAGAAGAAGCAACCGTGCAGCTGTTGGCTGCGTTTGGGCATGCATTCGGGCTGTCTTGCAACATGGCCAAAAGCTCCATCTCGCCGATCCATTGTAAGCAGGAGGAAATCCATCAAGTAACATCAATCCTTGCCTGTTCCATTAAGGAATTCCCGCTAACCTATCTGGGCTTGCCTTTCTCGGTCACTCGGTTTCCAAAATCTGCTCTCCAACTGCTCATTGACAGAACTGCTGACTATCTGCCCACCTGGAAAGCTCGATATCTTCGTAGGGCTGGCAGACTCGTCCTAATCAACTCAACGCTCACCGCAGCCTCCATCTACCTAATGCTTGTGCTTGACTTGCCGGCGTGGTTCATTTCATGCATTGACAAAATCAGACGTGGATTCTTTTGGTGTGGACACGAAGAGGCCAAAGGTGGGAACTGTCTAGTCAACTGGAATCGTGTTTGCACGCCTAAAGTCTATGGTGGACTCGGGACACAATCTCAAGTTGTTGAACCATGCCCTACTCCTCAAATGGCGCTGGTTTGAGAAGGTTGCTGAAGAGGCTGATAGTGTTTTTAGTGCTGGGTTGCAATGCAGAGGCTGATAGTGTTTTTAGTGCTGGGTTGCAATGCTCGCTTGGTAACGGCAATAATATCAGGTTCTCGACTGACCCATGGATCAATGGCACCGAAATTCACAGCTTGCCCCGTCCCTTTTGAAGTTTGTTCGGCCCGCTGCCTTGCAAAAATCTGTTGCGGATGATCTGCCTAATGGGGCTTGGATTAATGACCTACGTGGAAACCTGGACATTCATGCCATTGCGGATGTTCTCAAAATCTGGCCAATGATCTCCAACTAGAGCCTGTCGGAGCTATCAAATGCGTTCCGATGGAGGCAAGCGTCAGATGGGATTTTCTCAGCTAGCAGTGCATACCACCTCTTCTTCTTAGGCCGGGAATTTCATCCTGCTGCTGCTGAGTTGTGGACGTCATGGGCACCACTGGAAATAAAGATTTTTGTTTGGCTTGTCCTCCATGATCGACTTTGGACTACGGATCACCTTGCTAGGCGGCAGCTGGAGCACCCGGAATGCTGTGTGCTTTGTGCACAGGAGGATGAGAACCTGAATCACATGTTGTTGGGCTGCTCTTTTGCAAGGGAAGTGTGGTACAATGTTCTGCTCCCATGGCATTTGGATAGAAGAACTCTAACCCCAGCCGACAGCATCAAGGATTGGTGGCCGACGCTCAGCAACGCTGCTCCCAGTAGAAGCCGCCCCAGAATAAACACCATGGTCTGCCTTGTGCTACGTTTCATATGGCTTGAGCGCACTAGGCGGGTTTTCAACAAAGTTGCTCTCATGCCGCATGTAGTGGTGTAACTGCATCTAGTGCCCCTTAGTGATTTTGGTGTATTGAAGACTTATAGGTTAAGGGACTAATATGTTTGTGAGTGTACACATGCTCTATAAGTCGATGAGGACTTTGATATTTACGATGAAAGTCGACCCCTAAAAATGTATGTCTTCAACTGAAGACTTTGGTTCTCCTGAAGATTTTGAAAGTGAAGAAATTGGTGTGACCTTGAAGACTTGGATATTCATGTGAGGATTATGAAGCCATAGGAAACACCGTACTGTTAAAGGGGGTCGAGGTAATACTAAGGAAACTGATTTCCAAGTGATGCTCATCTCAAAATCCTACACCTACCTAATCCTTTCGAGTGAAGCCATTGGAAATCTCATATCAGTTTAATCAATTTCTTCAGTGACAGAGACGAAGATCTTCTGGTCTTTGAGAAATTTTTTCTGACTGAAGAGTTAGGAATTTGCCAGTGCGGATTGCCTACACAGTGAGGAACATGATAGCCCTGAGCAATTCGAACCTCAAATATCCGACAGTTGCTGTGCTACGCGCTAGCTGTCCCAAAATATCTACCCACCTAACGGTCATATCATTGAAGGGCATTTATGTCTTATCATGTCGGGCTGCTCCCTAGGCTATAAATAGTCGCCCCCTACAACCACTAGCTGGTTGGCCGCTCCGCGAGAAACTAACACTTGTCATTGAGAGCATCCCATCCTCCGAGGACTTTGAGCGAAAATCATCAAGTGAGGAAAACCCAAACCCAAACACCAACAAACCCAAAGTGATTGAGCATCACTGAAGAGATTGTTCCTGTGTGGAACCGACGCTTGTTACCTTTGAGGATTGTGTATCCTCCAAACGGTTAGGCGTCATGGTCTGAGCATCCAAGAGGAATTATGGATCGTCGAGTGACCAATTCTGTGAAGGTTTGGAAGTCACCTAAAGACTTATCACGAGTGTTGGGCGAGGTCTATATGACTTTAGCTCAAGGAGAATACGGTGAGGACTGTGTGTCCTCGAGTTTGAATACTCAGTCGCTCCAACCAGACGTACAACTGTACATCAGTTGGAACTGGTCTACCAAATCATTATCTTCATTAAGCCAACTGGTTCTATTTCCTAAACCCTTCCAATTCCTCATTCATGTGTTGATGGACCTGATCATTACTGTTTGAAGACTTTGACTGAAGACTTTCTCTATTTCCTCAATCCAATTTCTTCAGCCACATAGTCTTCAGCCTGCTTATCCTATTATCATGCTATCTGTACTCTGTGCTTGTTTTCATTTCATCATGATGACTATGTTGTTGCTCTGTTCTGTTTATACCTGAGTACTTATTCCGCTACTAGTGTGTCGTTCCTTCGGAATTTATTCACCTAGAAATTCCTCAGTGACGAATTTGTAAAAATTGCCTATTCACCCCCCTCTAGTCGACATGACACACTTTCAATTGGTATCAGAGCAAGATACTCCCTTGTTCTGTGTGATTTTGGTTTAACCACCTGGAGTTTTAGTTATGTCGACTGCAGGAATGAAGAAAGTGACATGCCCCATCATTGACGGTCATGAGTATCCCAAGTGGAAGGCCATGATGAAGAAGTGACTCATGGTGATGAACAACGAACTGTGGACCGTCACTGAGATTGGTCTTACCGATCTGTGCAAGATGGCGGAAGCTGATGATATTCACAAGTACACTCTACTTAACCTCACTGCGAAGGATATCATCTGCTCCTGTTTATCCCAAAATCAGTTCAGGAACATCATGCATCTCAACCATGCGAAGCTTATCTGGGACCGACTCGCTGAGGTCTATGAAGGTCATCGAACTCGTCAAGATCCTTGGTTTGAGGATTACAAGGAATCACTCAAGGAGATGATTTTCGCTCCAGAATCATCATCCTCTGCACCATGCCTTATGGCAAAAGGTGCCAATGTAACTGAATGCTACCTTTCTGAATCTAGTGATGGTGAATCTGGTGATGAATTTGGATCCAGCTACACTAAACTTGCTTCCCTTGCCACTAAACAACAAAGAGGTCTTGAAAAAGTTCAAAACATGCTTGATGAAAGCGATGATATGTTGGGTGAGGAATTGAATCGAACTAAGGTTTTGACTGATAATCTTCAGAGACTTCAGTCTAAGTTTGACAACCTTCAAAGTCATCATAACACTCTCTTATCTGATCATGATAAGCTTTCTTATGAATTTATTTAGAGAAACAAGATCTTGAGAAGTTAAAAGTGAGTTATGAAGATCTTCAGAAGGAAAACGATTCATTGCTTGCTCAACAGATCAGTTCCGCTTAGGAAGAATTTATTCCACCATGTCTGAAATGCATTGAGCGTGAATCTGCTAATTCTTTCCCGGAATGTTCAAATACTTCTATTTCTGCAAATTCTTCAATTGCCTCTGTGGTCACAAATTCCTCATTTGAGGATACCACAAGTATCACCGACGATAATGCAGGGTTGAAGGAATTGTATGTGACATGCATATACAAAAGCCTGAAAGGGCATCAGACTCTTTATGATGTGCTCAAAAAGCAGATCTTGAACAGGAACCCTAGGAAAGAGGGTATTGCCTTTGAGAGGAAACTCAATGCTGATGGGACCTACTGGAAACCTGAGCAATACCCCAAAACCTTATGGGTTGCTGTGAAAGTACCTTCCATAGATCCATGCACTTTATCTGGCTTTACTTGTGAATCTTCATATTCCTCTGATGAGTCATTTGACTCCAACTACAAACTGTTCAAGAATTAGAATGGTGAAGTATTTGCTCGATATGTTGGAACTAACTGCAGGAACGGCCCCCCTATGAAGAAAATCTGGGTTCCCAAAAGGTGCCTTGAAAATCTTCAGGTGAATGTCATCATGACACTACCTATGAAGAATAGGAACCCCAGATCAAATTCTTCATATGGATCCAAGTCCTCGTATGGACCAAATTCTTCATCTGGATCAAATTCCTCATGTGGATCCAAATCCTCATATGAACATCATCGTGCTAACACTTCTATTTCGCAAGGAAAGTCCAAAGGCTATGAATATGTGCATTATTCTTCAAACCATTATGTTCATAAGTCCTCGAAGAATTTCTCTGCTTATTCATATGCTTATCCTAACCCCTCTTCTGTGAAACAAAGTGCACTGGCTTCAATGCCATCTTTTTCTTATGGAGCTCGTAGAATGATGAACTCTTTGCCACCCCTTCAAATGTGGGTGGTGAAGAAAAAGAACTAATCTCTTATGCAGGGTCAGGTCTCCAGACGAACTTAATCGTTTGAAGAATTTGCCAGAGACCTGAATGTGCTTGAATGGACGCAAGCTAATCATGAAAAAATGAATTACTCATTTCTCACATCCTCATAATTGCTATATCTGTTACTGCTAATGAAATTGATATCATATTCTTCACTGATGAAGTATATGAGTTCGTAAGTTGCACGAATTCATCTGCAGGATGAACAACCCAAAGCTACTGAGTGGGTCCTCGACAGTGGATGTACAAATCACATGACCGGTGACAGGAACTTATTGATGGACACTACTTTATCTCCATCTCATCTGAAGCATATCACCTATGCTGACAAAGGCAAAAGAAAGGTATTGGGTCTAGGTAGGGTTGCAATCTCAAAGGATAGACACATGGACAAAGTCATGCTTGTCAAGTCCTTAGGATTCAACCTCATGTCTGTCTCAATGCTTTGTGATCTTGATATGATTGTCGTCTTTGGCAAATATCGTTGCATTGTGTTAATGGAATCTGACAATTCCAAAGTCTTCGAAGGCTTTATGAGAGGAGACTTGTATATTGTTGATTTCTCTACAGGACCACAGCCGACCACATGTCTACTTGCAAAAGCTTCAGAAGGCTGGTTATGGCATCAATGACTTGGACATGCTGGGATGAGGAACTTGCATACACTCGCGAAGAAGAAGCATGTCATTGGAATCGAGGGTGTAAAATTCCTCAAAGATCATCTTTGTGGGGCTTGTGAGGCTGGAAAGATCACCAGAGCTAAGCATCCCTCTAATACTATCATGACCACTTCTCGTCCCTTTGAATTACTTCACATGGATCTCCATCGCCCTACTCATTATGCCACATTCACTAATTATGCATCATTATATGGCTTTGTCATTGTTGATGATTATTCTCGTTATACCCGGGTGCATATCATCACTTACAAAAATGAAGTGCAGGAAGTGTTCCAACGATTTTCCTCAAGAGCATCTACGAACTTCGGTGTGAAGATCAAGTATATCACGAGTGATAATGGAACCGAGTTCAAGAATACTGGTCTCGATGAATATCTTGATATGCTTGGTATTACTCATGAGTTATCTGCTCCCTATACTCCTCAGCAGAATGGCATCGTGGAGCGCAAGAACAAAACTCTTGTTGAGATGGCTTGCACTATGCTTGATGAATACAAGACTCCACAACGTTTTTGGCCAGATGCTATTGATACTGCATGCCACATCATCAACAGGGTATATCTTCACAAATTCTTCAAAAAGACCTCATATGAACTCCTCACTGACAAGAAACCCAATGTAAGTTATTTCAAAGTCTTCGGTGCTAAATGCTGGATTAATGATCCTCACCACCACTCTAAATTTGCACCGAAAGCACATGAGGGTTTTATGCTTGGTTACGGAAAGGATTCGCACACCTACAGAGTCTTCAACACCTATCATCACAAGGTTGTTGAAACTGTAGATGTGCGGTTCGATGAAACTAATGGCTCGCAAAGAGAGCACCTACCTCCTGTGCTAGATGAAATGTCACCTGAGGAATCCATCAAGTTCAAGGCTACTGAGGATGTCATCCCTACCGAAGAATCTGCTGAAGAAGTCATTCTGGATCGTGAAGAAAATCACGCTGGTGCTACTGAAGAAAATGGCCCTGAAGAAATTGCTGGGTCAAATCAAAGTCGTCAACCTGCTCATCCTCGCATTGCAAATGAAGTGCAGATTGAGAGAATCATCAACAACATCAATGCACCAGGTCCACTCACGCGCTCAAAAGCTTCACATTTGTCTAACTTTTGTGGGCATTTTGCGTTTGTCTCTATCACAGAGCCCACCAAAGTTGATGAAGCATTCATGGAATCTGAGTGGATTCAAGCTATGCAAGATGAATTGCATCAATTTGAGCTCAACAATGTGTGGGAGATTGTCAAGCGACCAGACCCACACAAGCACAACATCATCGGCACCAAATGGATCTACCGCAACAAACAAGATGAAAATGGCCTTGTGGTGAGGAATAAGGCTCGTCTTGTAGCTCGAGGCTACACACAGGTTGAATGAATTGATTTCGATGAAACTTTTGCACCTGTTGCTAGACTTGAAGCTACTCACATATTACTTCTTATGCTAACCATCATAATATCATCTTACATCAAATGGATGTGAAAAGTGCATTCCTCAATGGTAAGCTTGAGGAAGAAGTATATGTTGCTGAACCACCAGGTTTTGAGGATCCAAAATTTCCATATCACGTCTACAGACTCAACAAGGCCCTCTATGGCCTCAAGCAAGCACCTCGGGCGTGGTATGATACATTGAAGGAATTCCTCATGAAGAAAGGCTTCAAACCCGATTCACTTGATCCAACTCTTTTCACCAAAGCATATGATGATGAATTATTCGTGTGCCAAATATACGTTGATGATATTATCTTTGGCTATACTAACCAACGTTACAGTGACGAATTTGCCTATATGATGAATGAGGAATATCAAATGTCCATGATGGGAGAGTTGAAATTCTTCTTATGTCTTCAAATTCGTCAACAACACAATGGCATATTCATATCCCAGGAGAAATACCTCAAGGATGTGTTGATGAAATTCGGCATGCAAGATTGCAAAGGCATCAAAATCCCTATGCCCACAAATGGCCATTTATGCACCAATGAAAATGGTAAAGACTTCGATCAAAAGGTATACCACTCCATGATTGGCTCTTTATTGTATCTATGTGCATCTAGGACGGATATTATGCTTAGTGTTTGCATGTGTGCCCGATTTCAAGCTACACCGAAGGAATCACACCATAAGGCTGTGAAGCATATTCTTCAATATCTAGCTCACACTCCAACACTTGGATTATGGTATCCCAAGGGCTCTTCTTTTGATCTCATTGGATATTCTGACTCTGACTATGCCGATGATTGGGTGGATCGCAAGTTAACATCAGACACATGTCATTTCCTCGAACGATCCTTGGTATGTTGGTCCTCGAAGAAGCAGAACTGTGTATCACTCTCTACTGCTGAAGCTGAGTACATTGTTGCTGGATCTTGATGTGCTCAATTGATATGGATGAAGCAAACCCTCAAGGACTATGGCATTATGTGAAGAATGTGCCACTCTACTGCGACAACGAGAGTGCTATCAAGATTGCTCACAACCCAGTTCAGCACTCGAAGACAAAGCACATCCAGATTCGTCATCATTTTCTTCATGACCATGTGTTGAAGGGCGACATCTCCATCGACCACGCAAATACTGAAGATCAGCTGGCCGATATATTCACAAAGCCCGGATGAGAAGAGATTTAGCAAGTTGCGGTGTGAGCTAAATATCTTAGAATCTTCGAATGTTCTTTGAAAAGGACACACATCCTAACACTTATGCAAATTTGATGACTTAGATGTGCAACACACGAAGTAATCTTTTTATTCAACCAATGAAGACTAACCCTCTAAGTGTGAAGAAATCAATGAAGAATTTGATTATCAGAACCCTACGACAATTCTAGGCGGTGTCTGAAATCATCATTCTTATACGATGGGTTACGCCACCAACCAAAGTTGAAAATCTTCAATTTGAGTTTCTGTGATTTCTTCAAATTTTCAATTTCCTGAGTCTTTCCGTCATTGTTCTTCATTGCTATACATATATATTTGAGTTTTTCATGTCCTCTACAACATTCACTTATAGCTAATTCTTCAAGTTGCTTTTTCATCTAAGTGAATGCGATTGGACCCGTTTCCCCTCTATGCTAAACTCAACCCAGTCTATTCACAAATTCTTCATGTGCGTTCTATTTGAATCCCGTTCAAAATCTTCATTGTGTCCTTGACAGCTGAAGAATTTGCAAACGAAACGTTAAAATTTTCATATCTAATTTTTCGGCTTTTGCCGCTCAAATCCTTCCGCATCCCACGACTGGATTAAAAAACTCACCCATGATCTCACTCGATCTCCACCTCTCTATATGTGGGTGACACATGTCGCTAGGATAGCAAGGGTCAGGGGCACGTTCGTCCAAATTCTTCGGACGAACAAATTTTCACTTCCTTATAAATACCCCTCCCCTTGCACCTCAGTTCATTTACTCCACTCGACCTCTTTCTCTCTCCCGCTCGATCTCTCTGACCTAGCGCCGCTGCTAATCTCCATCGTCGCCGGTGAGGAAGAGCTTAGCTGCCTCGACCTCGTCGCCGTCGTACTCGCGCCGGCCGCGGAAATCTTCACCTCTGCCGCCGTTGTAGCTATCTTCCTCCGCCAAGTTAGGGCGTGGACGATCTGAACGGATGAGCTTCCATAGTTCATCTCTCTGTTCATCGCGTTCTTCGTCAAGGGTAAATAAAACTCGCTTTTACTGCCCTCGTTGATTCTGATGATTTACACAAAATCTTCAAAAGGTGTTTATTCTTCAATCTTCACATTCTTAAACACCACAGTTGCATCTGTTCTTGATCTTTCTCTCTAAGATGTACTTTTCTTCAAGATTCCTCGATTGTGTGGATTTTCAATCTATACAACTCTGGAACCTAAGACAAGAACTCTTAGTGAAATTCTTCAAGACTCCCTGGTCAAACTCCTCAAACTTGATTCCTTAAAAAAACAAATTCTGAGAAAGCATATGACCTCTTCAAATTCTTCGCACCTATACTCTATTCACAGGTACACATGTCTGCTTCTGAATCACTAGGTTCTCATCAACTTAACTCATTTGCAGCGTTCCTCGAAGAAAAACTGCATACTTCCTCAGAGACATCTATTGTTCAATATCCTCAACTGAAGAATATGGCTGAAGAAAAGCGTCCTCAGAAGGGAGGCAAGGGGCCTAAGACCAACACAATGTTTGAAATCCCTGAAGATATCTATGCAGATTAATACACTCCTGATGAGGCCACTCATGGCAAGGAGAATAAAAATCAGCGCAAGGTGCGCATTTAGCGGATTGAACAAAGAAGGGTACAGGAATGGAGGGAGTACCGCTATGTCACTCCTAAGTACATGAAGAAATTCGCTGTAAATCATCCATCCCCAAGACCTCCGCTGGCACCAGGACAAATAGCTGATCCCTCTAGCATCAGAAGAGCTGAGGAGTTTTCAAAAGAATGGGCCAAGCGCCAAAGGAAATTGGCTAAAGTAGCAAAGGAGGCAGTGAAGAAATTCAACGAAGATTCTGCTGCTGCTGCTGCTGAAGCCTCTGCTAGTCAGCCTAAGAAGGCTATGAAGAAGAAATCTATTGTAAAGCCATCTTCTTCTACAATGCCCTCATGACCCAGCTCCTCAATGCCCTCACGGCCCAGCTCCTCAAAACCCTCATGGTCTTCTGCTCAAGCAAAGCCCTCAGCTGCACCAACAAAGTCCTCAGCACCAGTGCATCTTGCCACGTGCCAAAGGACTACAGGCTTTTCGATTGCTTTAGGAGCTTCAGCAAGTTCCTCAGCACAACCGCAGCTGCTGAAGAAGAAGGTCACTGTTGGACGCGGCACAAGGCCAAGTCCTCATAAGAAGCAGGTCGCCTTTGAAGTTCCGTCATCTGAAGATGAAGCTGATGATGAAGAAGTGGCTCAAATCATCAGAGACCGACAAAACCGGGCCGCTAGTGCCAAAGGTAGTGCTGTGCCACCCTTGCTGGATCCGAAGAAGATCCTTGACTACATCGATCTTTGGCATAAAGATCCCAACACACCCCTTCCTGATCTGAACCTCACACCAGGCCAAAGTCACGTGTTGACTGCTTTCATTGCTGAAGAAAAATGGAAGTTTGAGAAGGCCAGATCAGTGAAGAAAGCTCAGTACAAGAAGGAGCATTATCTGAAGAAGAATGTTCTGAAAATGACGACCAAGGAACTTGTAACTATTCAGTCTAAAATCAAAGCTCTCAGTGCTGAATTTGGCGCATACAAAGCTGTTTGGCTAGGAGCCAAAGTCAGATTCGTCAAGCTGGCTAAAGGCCTCAAGCCCAATGTTGCTGTTGAAGCGCAACAAGAAGTTCCTCAGGGTGAAGCATCTGCTCAACCCACTAAAGAACATGCCAGCACCGCTGATGAAACTGAGAGTGCCAGAGCTGATGATGATATTCCAGCTCATGATGAAACTGCCAGGGCAACCACCAATGTTGCGCTTGAAGATCAAGCCAGGACAACTGAAGAATCTGTCGCTGTGCCTGAATAATCTAAACTTGCCAGGGCAACTGACACAGTTGTGCCTGAAGAATTGTGCCTCTTTCATATGCTCCTCCTGCAAAATCTTCACAGATGAAAAGCACTCTCCTTCCTTCTGTATTAAAAGCGAAGAAAACCAAGGCTGCCGAAAGGGCAACAACTAAGAAGAGGAAAGCAGCAGATGCCTCAGAGTCTTCAGCTCCGAAGAAAGTGAAGACTTTGACGAGCTCCTTTGAGAATCCCATTGATGTTGTTCCACTAAATGTCATGCCACCAAAGGAAATTGTTCCTTTTGGTGAAGAATATGTCATCAATGATGACATTGATGAAGAAGAATCATCTACTGCTATGTCAGAGCAGTTGGATGAAGAAATCGAAGTGGATAATATCCCTTCACCACTACACGTATCATCACCCCTACCTCAGTTCACTGCTGAAGAGGCCGGTGTTGAAGAAGTTGAAGCCGATGAAGAGGATGTGGACATCGGGTCTACAACTCCAGTAATGAATGACGATTTTTGGGGAAGTCATCATCCCAATTCTCCTATGTTCACTCCTCTGCAGCAAATTCCTCAGTCCCCCGTGCACACTGAAGTCACTCACCCGGCTTCTGATCAAGGTCAAGCTTCACTTCACTCCATCCCCAAAGAAATTCCAGCCACTAGTGCTGATGAAATTGAGAAGAAGACATCAGAAGAAACTGCTCCACAGATTCCTCAGCCTGAGGCTCCAAAAGCTGCGCTTGAAACGACTGTGAAGACTTCAACTATAAATCTTCAACCCAAGCCACAGAATCCTTACTCCAAGAAGCAGAAGTTCAAGGCTGATGACTTCTTTGCTGAGCATCATTTCTTCTCAGATTTCAAACCATATGACGCTGCCCGCCTTCGCCGCAAGCACTTATGGACTGCTTCTCAGATGAACTTTTATTCCTCGCTGCTGTTTGACAAGGATAAAGTGTTTGACCATGAGCATCTTCCTCATGTGGATATGGAGTCACTTCCGTGCTTTACTCTAGTCCTCAGTGTTCTTCATGATGCAGGGCTGCTCAACTTCTGCATCGACATCTGTGATTGGAATGAAGAGCTAATTCTTCAGTTCTATGCCATCTGCATCTGACAGGCAATGTTGACGATGTGAATTCATGGGTCTTGGACTGGATGACTGAAAATACTCATGACAAAGTTCCGACCTCTGAATTTCTTTATGCCGTCCCAGTTAGTCCGCCCACTGAAGGAGCACTGAAGCTATATGAGGAACCTGAACTATCAAATCATCTGATGCAAGTGCTGACAAAGACTTTGAAGGCTGGCGAAGCGCCAAGGACAAATTTCCTCGTCAAAGATCTGCTATATGTGCCAAGGACTGTCTATCGCATTATGGCGAAAACCCTCAGTCCCATGAAGGGCCACAACTCTAAAGAAGAAGAAGTTATTGGCATCATGAATAACTTGCTTTTCAACATAATGCATGGTATTCCAATCAACTATCATGATTTCTTCATGAGGACTTTGGCCAATGCTACTTTGTCACCTTTTGAGTTGAAGCCTTACGCTCCCTGGATCATGGAATTCATCAGATCAAGGACTTCAATTCACTACAAGGCTGATTTTCAAAATCATCTCAACTATTTTCCCCCGATTGAAGCTCTCAAACGGACTAATTCCTCAATTGATGAGAAGGGCAAGGCTGCATTTATTGATGAAGGCACTCGTCCTTTGGATGGACATTTTCGAAAGGCAGCATCCTACTCCACTAATGATGACTTTGCCACACATGATACTGCTGCAAATGCTTCAAAGCAAAATCCTCAAGCAACAACTTCGCGTGTGATGACTGATCGTGAGCTGCTCCTAAGTCTTCATCAGAAGGTGGGCAGAAATCACAAGTGGGTCAAGCGTCAGTTTGGTGCTATTCTTCACAACATGACAGTCACTCAAAATACTGTGAAGAAGAATCACTATTATCTGCATCAAGTCTTCGACCGCACCTGGGCTATTCTTTCACATGTCTACACCGATGATGAACTCAAGAAGATAGACTTCCAACAGGACTTTGACTGGTCTCAACCACCTTCAAAGAAATTCAAGAAGGTCAAAGTTCCTCCGCTGGTCATCAGCTCATATTCTTCATCGCGCGAGACGGACGAAGGTGAAGATTTGGACAACACTACAGCAGGGCCTACTACATTGGACGACCCCAACAACGCTGGCGCTCCTCCATCGACATCATGATGATATTCTTCTGGGGTGTTACTCCTCACTTTTCATCCCTTTTGGTCATTTGATGACAAAGGGGGAGAAATTTGAGTTAGTCTTCAAGCGGGTCTATATATGGGCATTTTTTTTGCTAAGTTACAACTGTCGTTCTTCTGAAATATTTGTTGGATCAAGTTGTAAACTTAAGTACGATGGTGGCCTGATACTTTTGCTCTGTTTTTCTGTTTGCTATTTCCTCATAGATGTTAATGTACGCATGCTGAATTACATCAGTCACCATATTTCATCATGCATTTCAAATTCTTCATTCGATATGTTAAATGCGTGTATGAATTACAAGATATAGGGGGAGATCTCCATGATATTACTCTACAATGTGCATTCCTTGTTGAAAGCAAATTCCTCACATGTGCACATCTTCATGGGGAGTTCTTCTATATCTCGCAATCAAATTCCTCAATATTGAGCACTTTCAATTGATATGTTTATCCCCGTTGAAAACTTAACCTATTTGTCACCAATCACCAAAAAGGGGGAGATTGTAAGTGCATCTAGTGCCCCTTAGTGATTTTGGTGTATTGAAGACTTATAGGTTAAGGGACTAATATGTTTGTGAGTGTACACACGCTCTATAAGTCGATGAGGAGTTTGATATTTACGATGAAAGTCGACCCCTAAAAATGTATGTCTTCAACTGAAGACTTTGGTTCTCCTGAAGATTTTGAAAGTGAAGAAATTGGTGTGACCTTGAAGACTTGGATATTCATGCGAGGATTATGAAGTGTGAAGACTTTTGTTTCGTAGTTTCATTTTCTCTTTCTTGAGTCATAGGAAACACCATACTGTTAAAGGGGGTCGAGGTAATACTAAGGAAACTGATTTCCAAGTGATGCTCATCTCAAAATCCTACACCTACCTAATCCTTTCGAGTGAAGCCATTGGAAATCTCATATCAGTTTAATCAATTTCTTCAGTGACAGAGACGAAGATCTTCTGGTCTTTGAGAAATTTTTTCTGACTGAAGAGTTAGGAATTTGCCAGTGCGGATTGCCTACACAGTGAGGAACATGATAGCCCTGAGCAATTCGAACCTCAAATATCCGACCGTTGCTGTGCTACGCGCTAGCTATCCCCAAATATCTACCCACCTAACGGTCATATCATTGAAGGGCATTTATGTCTTATCATGTCGGGCTGCTCCCTAGGCTATAAATAGTCACCCCCTACAACCACTAGCTGGTTGGCCGCTCTGCGAGAAACTAACACTTGTCATTGAGAGCATCCCATCCTCCGAGGACTTTGAGCGAAAATCATCAAGTGAGGAAAACCCAAACACCAACAAACCCAAAGTGATTGAGCATCACTGAAGAGATTGTTCCTGTGTGGAAACGACGCTTGTTACCTTTGAGGATTGTGTATCCTCCAGACGGTTAGGCATCATGGTCAGAGCATCGAAGAGGAATTGTGGATCACCGAGTGACCAAGTCTGTGAAGGTTTGGAAGTCACCTGAAGACTTACCACGAGTGTTGGGTGAGGTCTGTGTGACTTTAGCTCAAGGAGAATACGGTGAGGACTGTGTGTCCGGGACTGTGTGTCCGCGAGTTTAAATACTCAGCCGCTCCAACCAGACGTATAACTGTCACAACAGTTGGAACTGGTCTACCAAATCATTGTCTTCATCAAGCCAACTGGTTCTATTTCCTCAACCCTTCCATTTCCTCATTCATGTGTTGATGGACCTGATCATTACTGTTTGATGACTTTGACTGAAGACTTTCTCTATTTCCTCAATCCAATTTCTTCAATCACATAGTCTTCAGCCTGCTTATCCTGTTATCACGCTATCTGTACTCTGTGCTTGTTTTCATTTCATCATGATGACTATGATGTTGCCCTGTTCTGTTTATAGCTAAGTACTTATTCCGCTGCTAGTGTGTCGTTGCTTAGGAATATCTTCACGTAGAAATTCCCCAGTGACGAATTTGTAAAAGTCACCTATTCAGGGAGGGAGTCCTGGATTAGGGGTGTCCGGATGACCGGACTATGACCTTTGGCCGGACTCCCGGACTATGAAGATACAAGATTGAAGACCTCGTCCCGTGTCCGGATGGGACTTTCCTTGGCGTGGAAGGCAAGCTTGGCGATATGATATGAAGATCTCCTCCCATTGTAACCGACTCTGTGTAACCCTAGCCCTCTCCGGTGTCTATATAAACTGGAGAGGTTTAGTCCGTAGGACGAACAACAATCATACCATAGGCTAGCTTTTAGGGTTTAGCCTCTCTGATCTCGTGGTAGATCAACTCTTGTAATACCCATACCATCAATATTAATCAAGCAGGAGTAGGGTTTTACCTCCACCGAGAGGGCCCGAACCTGGGTAAAAACATCGTGTCCCTTGTCTCCTGTTACCATCCGCCTAGACGCATAGTTCGGGACCCCCTACCCGAGATCCGCCGGTTTTGACATGGGGGTAGAAGCCGACGACTTGCATCTCTCAGATTTGATAAACGGCCGCACAGAAGGCAATATTTTAAATTAACAAGCGTTGCTTAACGCACATGAACAAAGTTTTCAGCGTACAGGATAACAAATGTGAGTCTACTCAAAAATTACATCTTTGGAGCACTCATCCGCTATACGGCGGGCACCCTTCAGGACGCCCTTATAATACATCTCGGGCGTGCGATACTCCTTGCCCGGCGGTGGCGCGTCCGTCAAAAGCTTCTCCGCGTCCAGCTTGCCCCAGTGCACTTTAGCACGGGTGTCGGTGTCAAAACCGGCGGATCTCGGGTAGGGGGTCCCGAACTGTGCGTCTAGGCGGATGGTAACAGGAGACAAGGGACACGATGTTTTTACCCAGTTTCGGGCCCTCTCGATGGAGGTAAAACCCTACTCCTACTTGATTAATATTGATGATATGGGTAGTACAAGAGTAGATCTACCACGAGATCGGAGTGGCTAAACCCTAGAATCTAGCCTATGGTATGATTGTTGTTCGTCCTACGGACTAAAACTCTCTGGTTTATATAGACACCGGAGAGGGCTAGGGTTACACAGAGTCGGTTACAATGGGAGGAGATCTTCATATCGTATCGCCAATCTTGCCTTCCATGCCAAGGAAAGTCCCATCTGGACACAGGACGGAGTCTTCAATCTTGTATCTTTGTAGTCCAGGAGTCCGGCTGAAGGTTCTGGCCATTCGGACACCCCCTAATCCAGGACTCCCTCAGTAGCCCCTGAACCAGGCTTCAATGACGACGAGTCCGGCGCGCAAGTTGTCTTCGGCATTGCAAGGCGGGTTCCTCCTCCGAATATTTCATAGAAGATGTTGAACACCAGGGTAGTGTCCGGCTCTGCAAAATAAGTTCCACATTCCTTCGTAGAGAGAATAATATTTGTATTAATCGGATCTGCTGACGTATTCTGTGGCGTGACATCATGCCACAGCCAGGCTCTTTATTTGTTTTATTGTTCCACCTCAGCGCGTTTAGTGAGGCGGTTTCCTTGGCACGTCTTGTCAAAGCAGAGATCGTGTCCCCTCATTCCAGGATTCTCATCAATACGGGTGTGGGTAACCCAACCGCGCCATTAACCGCGGCGCTTGGGGGATAAGCGAGTTTTATTAGGACGGTGGGGGGCTCATAGTTTTGGCCGCCCATCTAAGGGGATAAGAATCCGCCCTTTCCATTCACGCCCTCTTCCTCCTTTGCTTATCCGTCCCTGCGCGCTCGAGCTCCAGCGCCCAAGCCCGCACTTCCCACCTCAACCTTCTCCAACCATGTCAGGAGCGGGAGGTAGATGGATGGCCTCCTCCATCACGGAGGGACAAATCAAAAACCTGAGGAAGGCCGGATACTTGTCTAACGACATCGCGCACCGGCTCCCAGATGCAGGGCAACTTATCCCCACCCCCAGGCCCCATGAGAGGGTTGTCTTTCTTCCCCATTTCCTCCGCGGACTGGGTTTTCCTCTTCACCCGTTCGTCCGAGGGCTCATGTTCTACTACGGCCTGGACTTCCATGACCTGGCCCCAAACTTCATCCTCAACATCTCGGCGTTTATCGTCGTGTGCGAGGCCTTCTTCCGCATCCAGCCCCACTTTATCCTATGGCCGAAGATCTTCAGCGTCAAGTGCAAGGCCGACAGGCGGAATGCGGAGGTGCCATGGTGGGCAAGATAGCCAACGTCACCTGGCTCGAGGGTGCCTTCGTGGAAACCATCAAAGGGTGGCAATCTGGGTGGTTTTATATTACCGAGCCGCGTGACCCTAAATGGGCAGCGGCCCCTGAATTTCGATCCGGCATCCCCACCCGGCTCACATCTTGGAAAGAGACGGGCTTGTTGTGGGGAAATCCGGAAGAGGTGACCGGACTCCAAACCTGCGTCCGAGACCTGGTGGCCAAGAAGGTCAAACTTGTCAACGTGGTCCAGGTCATGCTCTTCCGCCGGATCCTCCCGTGTCAACGACGGGACTTCAATTTGTGGGAGTTCGACCCGGCCCGGCACCAGACTCTATCCCGGCTCTTCGAAACGAAGCACGAGGACGCCTGGAAGGTGCTTTTCAAAATCTTCGAGGTCTCCCCTCCTGTCACCGAGGATCGCGGGTTCTGCACCAAACGTCAAGCCTTCGAAGTAAGCTTACCTTTAGTCCCTTACGGGATACCCGAATTTCGTAGTGTGACTTTATGTGGGATCTAAACTCCCGTTCCTTTGACAGGACTGGAAGAGGACATCCAAACAGTTCGACTGTCCGGCCCCTTTGCCCGAAGGCCCAATAGACGTAGACTTAGCGAAGCTACTGGTTCCGGCACCCCACGTGGTGCCGGAGAAGAAGGCCAAGGAGAAGGCCACGGGGACCCGAAAGAGTTCCCGGCGACCGGTGTCGTCGGATTTTCCTGACGGCCCCAACGCACCCTCCGCCTCCGAAGACGAGGAGGAGGAAGAAGAAGGTGCCTCTCCCCCTCCAACGGGGGGAGGAAAGAAGAGAAAGGCCGCCCTCACTAGGGAAGCCGGAGGGTCCAAGAAGGGGAAGTCCCTTCTGCTGGACTATGCCCCCGATGCCGAAGACGGCGGAGAGGACTGGCCATCGATCGTCAAGCCCCTGGCAAAGTCGTAAGTGTCTGGCTACCCGAATGAATTATTGCACTCCTTTATTATTTGATAGCTTCTAACACCAAAGCTAATCATGCAGTCCGCCCAGAGCTCAGCTGGGTGATTCGTCGAGCGGATCTCTGAATTCGTCGGATGTGAATAGCACTTCACTTCCGACGGCCTCCTCCCCTCTCCCTACAGACGATGCTGAGGCGAAGTCCTGTAGGGGACAAAACCAGGAGGAGGTGGTCCTGGAAGCACCACAAGACGACCTTCCGGACTCCCAGCCCAAAGGGGGTAAAGCCCCGGAGGGATCTAAGTTCGGCCCTGAGCCGGACACTGCTCCGGAACCATCAGTGGTTCTAGAGCCCGACAGGCGGCGCCTTCATAAGAAGGGCAAACCTGCAACGCCGGCGACTTCCGTCCATCCGGAGGCGCCGGAAAATTTGCTGGAGGCGCTTAATGGCACCTCCATCGACGAAGAAGACCGCATTGTTATGAGTGCGGTGATTCAGAAGGTTCAGTCCGCCAAGAGCGGGCTGACGGAAGCCTGCACAAGCCTGTTAACGGGCTTTGAGGTATGTGTTTAAAAACATATAAAAATGTTACCGCATAGACAGTAGCCCCTGATGCTCAGTTTGGTGTTCGGAAAGAAGAGCCGAACCGAGGATCTCAAAAGATATACGCAGGAGTCTAATGGAAATATGTCAATATGGGAATGCAGGCTGCGTTGCTGACCTCTGCCGCACTGACTGCGGAGGTCAATGCCTTGAAGGAAAGCCTCGAGCGGTCCGAGAGCGAGCTCGGCCGTGCCAAGAGGCAGCTCGAGGATAAAGAGGGTACGTAGTACCTCCTGTAAATGTATATAGAAATACTTGGTTGCATAATAATAGTAACAGGACCAACGTTAATGTTGCAGGAGCCACGACCGAGGTGGCGACCCTGAAAGAGGCGGTCTCCAAGGCCGAAAAGAGTGTGGCCTTGGAGCGCGCCGAGCGAGAGAAGTAGGAGGCGCGGGTGGCGGAGGTGCGGCAAGAGCTCCAGGCTCTCGTGAAAAAACACGAGAGTTTGGAGCGTGACTGGAAGACTCGAGAGTCCGATCTTGCCTTGGCTCTTGAGAGTGCCAAGACCACTAAGGCCGAAGCCCAGAAGGCCCTTCAGGAGATCGAGGCGATGAAGAGGGTAAGGCATTCTTTATGCAAAGCAAAAATATAAAAGTTAATTATCTGCTACTTACCCGAATCCGGAGCTCACCAGGAGCGTTCGCCGATCTGTCCCGTAGTGTGTCTGATGCCGCTGCATACTACCGAGCCAAAGAGGGGAGCTCGACGGAAAAAGTGTTCTGGTCTCAGTATGCTGAGGCCGAACATCCGGTGCCCCTGAGTGACCAGCTGAAGTAGCTGGTTGAGCTTCACAAGGTGGCCGAACAGGCTGAAAGATCGAGGATGTCGCCTAGAGGGGGGGTGAATAGGCGCTTTAAAATAATTACGGTTTAGGCTTGAACAAATGCGGAATAAACCTAGCGGTTAATTTGTCAAGCACAAAACCTACAACAACTAGGCTCACCTATGTGCACCAACAACTTATGCTAAGCAAGATAAGCAACTATGTGATAGCAAGATATATGACAAAGAACAATATGGCTATCACAAAGTAAAGTGCATAAGTAAAGGGGCTTGGGTAAGAGATAACCGAGGCACGCGGAGACGATGATGTATCCCAAAGTTCACACCCTTGCGGATGCTAATCTCCGTTTGGAGCGGTGTGGAGGCACAATGCTCCCCAAGAAGCCACTAGGGCCACCGTAATCTCCTCACGCCCTCGCACAATGCAAGATGCCGTGATTCCACTAAGGGACCCTTGAGGGCGGTCACTGAACCCGTACAAATGGCGACCCTTGGGGGCGGTCACCGAACCCGTACACTTTGGCAACCCTTGGGGGCGGTCACCGGAACCCGTCAAAATGCTCGGGGCGATCTCCACAACCTAATTGGAGACCCCGATGCTTGCCCGGAGCTTTACACCACAATGATTGAGCTCCGAACACCACCAACCGACTAGGGCGCCCAAGCACCCAAGATGAACAAGCTCAAGGGCACCAAGCACCCAAGAGTAATAAGCTTCTCAACTTGTAACTTCCACGTATCACCGTGGAGAACTCAAACCGATGCACAAATGCAATGGCAAGGGCACACAGAGTGCCCAGGTCCTTCTCTCTCAAATCCCACCAAAGCAACTAATGCTAGGGAGGAAAATGAGAGGAAGAACAAGAAGGAGAACACCAAGAACTCCAAGAACTAGATCCAAGGGGTTCCCCTCACATAGAGGAGAAAGTGATTGGTGGAAATGTGGATCTAGATCTCCTCTCTCTTTTCCCCCAAAAACTAGCAAGAATCCATGGAGGGATTGAGAGATAGCAAGCTCGGAGAAGGTCAACAATGGGGGAAGAACACGAGCTCAAAGGATAAGGTTCAATGGGGAAGAAGACCCCCTTTTATAGGAGGGGGAAAATCCAACCGTTACCCCATTGAACATCCCCGCACAGAGCGGTACTACCGCTAGGGAAGGGCGGTACTACCGCTCCGGGCGGTACTACCGCTCAACCCAGCGGTACTGCCGCGCTGCCAGGTCCCTGACCCCAGGGCGGTACTACCGCTAGGGAAGAGCGGTACTACCGCTTAGGGCGGTACTACCGCTCCTACTACCTCTCTTAGTGCCGCAAAACCCGACATGAAAAACTTCGTTCGAGAATCAAGGCGGAAGTAGCCCAGACGCACAGCGGTACTACGGCCGAAACTCCCAAGCGGTACTAGCGGTACTACCGCTTGGAGCAGTACTACCGCTCTAAAAGCGGTACTACCACTGGGGAGCTTCGGCGGTACTACCGCTGAGGGTCGCGTTACTACCGCTGGCACCAACCTTAAGCCACAACCACGAAAACAAAGAATACTCCAAGGAAAACCAGAACTGCCATAACTTCTTCATATGAGCTCCGAATTGAGCAAACTCAAGCTTGTTGGATAGAGCAAGACGAGTAGCATCAAAACAGCAAGTCCCATCCGGACACAGGACGGAGTCTTCAATCTTGTATCTTCGTAGTCCAGGAGTCTGGCCGAAGGTCATAGTCCGGCCATCCGGACACCCGCTAATCCAGGACTCCCTCAACGGGCAAGGGCCCGACGGGCACCTTCAATGCAGACGGAGCGCTTGATGACCTCAATCCACGGACAAGCGTCTGCCAGCCGCCGCACCAGACCAAAGTAGCTCCCAGGCATGGCTTCCCTAGGCCATAGTCGAACTATGAGGCCCTTCATGGCATGTTCGGCCACCTTGTGGAGCTCGACCAGCTACTTCAGCTGGTCGCTCAGGGGCACCGGATGTTCGGCCTCAGCATACTGAGACCAGAACACCTTTTCCGTCGAGCTCCCCTCCTCGGCTCGGTAGAACGTGGCAGCATCACACACACTACGGGGTAGATCGGCGAACGCTCCTGGAGAGCTCCGGATTCGGGTAAGTAACAGATAATTTACTTTTATGTTCTTGCTTTGCATAAAGAATGCCTTACCCACCGCTATCTTCTTCATCGCCTCGATCTCCTGGAGGGCCTTCTGGGATTCGGCCTTAGCGGTTTTGGCACTCTCAAGAGCCAAGGCGAGCTCAGACTCCCGAGTCTTCAAGTCACGCTCCAAACTCTCGTGTTTTTCCATGAGAGCCTGGAGCTCTTGCCGCAGCTCCGCCACCCGTGCCTCTTGCTTCTCTCGCTTGGTGCGCTCCAGGGCCGCACTGTTTTCGGCCTTGGAGACCGCCTCCTTCAGGATCGCCACCTCGGCCGTGGCCCGTGCAACATTTACGTTGGTCCTATCATTATTTGCAACCAAGTATTTCTATATACATTTACATGCGGTACTACGTACCCTCTTTATCCTCGAGCTGCTTCTTGGCACGGCCGAGCTTGCTCTCGGACCGCTCGAGGCTTTCCTTCAATGCATTGACCTCCGCAGTCAGTGCGGCAGAGGTCAGCAGCGCAGCCTGCATTCCCATATTGACATATTTTTATTAGACTCCTGCGTATATCATTTTAGAACCTCAGCTTAGCTCTTCTTTCCGAATGCCGAACTGAGCATCAGGGGCTACTGTCTATGCGGTAACATTTTGTGTGTGTTTTGAACACGTACCTCGAAGCCTGTTAACAGACTTGTACAGGCTTCTGTCAGCCCGCTCTTGGCGGACTGAACCTTCTGAATCACCGCACTCATAACAGTGCGGTGTTCTTCATTGATGGAGGCGCCGTTAAGCACCTCCAGCAAATTGTCCGGCACCTCCGGATGGACGGGGGTCGCCAACATCGTAGGCTTTCCCTTCTTATGAAGGCGCCGCCTGTCAGACTCTGGAACTGGTGATGGTTCCGGAGCAGTGTCTGACCTGGGGCCGGACTTAGATCCCTCTGGGGCTTTACCCCCTTTGGGCCTGGAGTCTGGGAGGTCGCCTTGAGGCGCCTCCAGGACCACCTCCTCCTGGTTCGGTCCCTTTTGGGACTCCACCTCGGCGTTGTCCGCAGGGAGCGGGGAGGAGGCCGTCAGAAGTGAAGTGCTATTCACATCCGACGAATTCAGGGAGCCACTCGACGAATCGCCGAGCTGAGCTCTGGGTGGACTGCATAATTAAATTCGGCGTCAGAAGCTATCGAATAATAGAGGAGCGCCATAAGTCATTCGGGTAGACGGACACTTACGATTTTGCGAGGGGCTTGACCCTGGATGGCCATTCCTCCCCGCCGTCTTCGGCATCAGAGGCGTAGTCCGGTAGAAGGGTCTTCCCCTTCTTGGACTCTCCGGCCTCCCCAGTTGGGGCGGCCTTTCTTTTCTTTCCTCCCCCCGTTGGAGGGGGAGAGGCTTCTTCTTCTTCCTCCTCCTCGTCTTCGGAGGCGGAGGGTGCGTCGGGGTTGTCGGGCGATGAATCCGACACCACCAGGCGCCGGGAGCTCTCTCGAGTCCCCGTGGCCTTCTTCTTGGCCTTCTTCGCCGGCACCACGTGAGGTGCCGGAACCAGCAGCCCCGTCAATCGGGCGTCCGCTGGGTCTTCTGTTAGGGGAGCCGGACAGATAACCTGCCCGGACTTCTTCAGCCAGTCCTGTCAAAGGTAGGGGACTTTAGATCCCGCATAGAGTCAAACTATGAAAGACAAGAGTCCCGTAGAGGGTAGAATATCTTACCTCGTTGGCCTGGCGCCGCGAGCTGAATCCGCGATCCTCGGTAGCGGACGCGGGGGCCTCGACACCCTTGAACAGCACCTTCCAGGCATCTTCGTACGTGGTGTAGAAGAGCCCGCTCAAGGTTGGGTGTTGTGCCGGATCAAACTCCCACAATTTGAAGGCCCGTTGTTGGCATGGGAGGACCCGGCGGATAAGCATGACCTGGACTACGTTGACGAGCTTGAGGTTCTTGCTCACCAGCTTTTTGACACAGGTTTGGAGTCCGGTCAGCTCTTCCGAATCTCTCCACGTTAGGCCCATCTCTTTCCAGGAGGTGAGCCGTGTGGGAAAGCCAGATTGGAATTTGGGGGCCGCTTCCCATTTGGGGTCGCGCGGCTCGGTGATGTAGAACCACCCCGATTGCCATCCTTTTATTGTCTCCATGAAGGAGCCCTCGAGCCATAGGACGTTGGCCATCCGGCCCACCATGGTACCTCCGCACTCCGCTTGGCGGCCGCCCACCACTTTCGGCTTGACATTGAAAGCCTTCATCCATAAGCCGAAGTGGGGCTGGA
Organism: Triticum aestivum; assembly: GCF_018294505.1. Classification (NCBI taxonomy): domain Eukaryota; kingdom Viridiplantae; phylum Streptophyta; class Magnoliopsida; order Poales; family Poaceae; genus Triticum; species Triticum aestivum. Next base: position 101,111,372 of record NC_057795.1, read on the forward strand.
TGCAGAGGAAGGCCTCGCACACGACGATGAACGCCGAGATGTTGAGGATAAAGTTCGGGGCCAGATCGTGGAAGTCCAGGCCGTAGTAGAACATGAGCCCCCGGACGAACGGGTGAAGAGGAAAACCCAGTCCGCGGAGGAAATGAGGGAGAAAAACAACCCTCTCATGGGGCCTGGGGGTGGGGATGAGTTGCCCCGCATCTGGAAGCTGGTGCGCGATGTCGTCAGACAAGTATTCGGCCGTCCTCAACTTTTTGATTTGCCCCTCCGTGACGGAGGAGGCCATCCATCTACCTCCCGCTCCGTACATGATTGGAGAAGGTTGAGGTGGGAAGTGCGGGCTTGGGCGTTGGAGCTCGAGCGCGCAGGGACGGATAAGCAAAGGAGGAAGAAGGCATAAATGGAAAGGGTAGATCCTTATCCCCTTATATGGGTGGCCGAAACTATGAGCCCCCATCGGCCTAATAAAACTCGCTTATCTCCCAAGCGCCGCGGTTAATGGCGCGGTTGGGTTACCCACGCCCATATTGATGAGAATCCCGGAATAAGGGACACAGTCTCTGCTTTGACGAGACGTGCCAAGGAAACCGCCTCGCTAAACACGCTGAGGTGGAGCAGTAAAACGATTCAAATACAGGCTTGGCCGTGGCGTGATGTCACGCTGCGGAATACGTCAGCAGATTAGATTTGTGTAGAAATTATTCTCTCTACGGCGGTATGTGGAACTTATTTTTGCAGAGCCAGACACTATCCTTGTGTTCAACATCTTCTATGAAGTATTCGGAGGAGGAACCCGCCTTGCAATGCCAAAGACAACTTGCGCGCCGGACTCATCGTCATTGAAGCCTGGTTCAGGGGCTACTGAGGGAGTCCTGGATTAGGGGGTGTCCGGATGGCCGGACTATGACCTTTGGCCGGACTCCTAGACTATGAAGATACAAGATTGAAGACCTCGTCCCGTGTCCGGATGGGACTTTTCTTGGCGTGGAAGGCAAGCTTGGCGATACGATATGAAGATCTCCTCCCATTGTAACCGACTCTGTGTAACCCTAGCCCTCTCCGGTGTCTATATAAACCGGAGAGGTTTAGTCCATAGGACGAACAACAATCATACCATAGGCTAGCTTTTAGGGTTTAGCCTCTCTGATCTCGTGGTAGATCAACTCTTGTAATACCCATACCATCAATATTAATCAAGCAGGAGTAGGGTTTTACCTCCACCGAGAGGGCCCGAACCTGGGTAAAAACATCGTGTCCCTTGTCTCCTGTTACCATCCGCCTAGACGCACAATTCGTGACCCTCTACCCGAGATCCGCCGGTTTTGACACCGACACCCCCCTCTAGTCGATATAACGCACTCTCAAGTGGCCCATAGAATCCAAGATGAATTTCAAATGTGGATTAGAGCCAAAATAGGTGAACTAGTGAGAGATGTAACATAGTATGTAATAGTTTGGGCCTGTGGACTATGCTTCTTTTGCATTGTGTAACTATCATGTAAATGAACTATCTTCTCTCTTAAATGGAAAAGTGTGCAATGCTCTTGCGTGTGCTTGAAAAAAAAGTCGCTCCACAAGAGCGGCTCGGGTAGAAACCTAGCCATCAACCTCGCTGCCCCCTCCACCCCCCCTGTCGTCGCTGGCATGCGCCGCCGAGCAAACCTTGGTGTTGGGTGGCAATGGTGGGCCTCGTTCCCCGTGTGGTATGACTCTCACGTGGGAGCACATCGGCGGTGTAGGTGCTCCGGTGGTGCGTGCGTGGCGGTCCTCGAAGCTCCAGCGATGCTCCGGCTTGTGCGGGTGGTGGGCATCGCAGTCGTCCTGCATCCCTCGACCATGGGATGGGTCGATGGTGAGGGCCTCTACGAGGCATGGGAGGTGGTCCCAGGTGGTGGCCTCGTCCGTGCGAGTCCCCGTCCTGTCATCATCTGGGCGTGTTGTGGTGTGGATCCGATTGAATCCCACACAGATCCATTGAGAGTTGGTCTTTCCCGTGCCTCTGTTATAGACTGGGCTCCCTATTTGTTTGGCATGCGAATGGCGTGTTGGCGTTCTCTGTTGCGTTTGGTGGCGGCCGAGGACTTCCTAGTGTCGTGATGCTGTCTATCAACCCATCGTGGTTGTGCACGTCGACAGTTCCTTGGTTTGCAGATGGCAGCCATGTACTTCCTCTGTCCGGAATTACTTGTCATGGAAATGTATAAAAATGGATGTATCTAAAACTAAAATACATCTACATACATCTATTTCTTCGGCAAGTATTTTCGAATGGAGGGAATATGTGGCTTTCTCCCCACGTGAGGTGCATTGTGGGAGGTTGATAGAGGTTGAAAGGATTGATATGGTTGACTAGAGGGGGGGGGGTGAATAGGCAACGACCACTTTTTAGCTTTTCTTAACAAATTAGATTTAGCAATAAATAGTTTATCTATATGTGCAACTAGGTGAGCAACCTATATGATGCAAACCACAACAACAACAAGTTCAAGCAACGGATACAACACAACAATAGCTTACACAAAGTAAAGAGAAGAGATAACCACAAGCGGAGCCAGTGGAGACGAGGATGTGTTATCGAAGTTCCTTACCTTTGGAGAAGTACGTCTCCATTGGAGCAGTGTGGAGGCACAATGCTCCCTAAAAAGCCACTAGGCCCACCACATTCTCCTCACGCCCTCACACAATGCGAGATGCCGCGATTCCACTAGTAGTGCCCTTGAAGGCGGTGACCGAACCTTTACAAACAAGGCTGGGGGCAATCTCCACAACTTGATTGGAGGCTCCCAACGATACCATGGAGCTTCACCAAAATGGAATGTGGCTTCGAGGCGGCCCCAATCGTCTACGGTGCTCAAACACCCAAGAGTAACAAGATCCGTAAGGGATTAGTGGGGGGGGATCAAATTTCTCTTGGTGGAAGTGTAGGTCCGGGCATTCTCAACCAATCCCTAGAAAATCAACAAGTTTGATTGGCTAGAGAGAGAGATTGGGAGAAAATGAGCTTTGGAGCAACAATGGAGCTTGGGGGAAAAGAGGTCAGGTATTCTTGAAGAAGAAGAACCCCTTTCATAGTTGGAAGACAAATCCAACCGTTATGCACCACTCAGCCTGCAGACATGCGGTACTACCGCTCCAGAAGCGGTACTACCTCCCCAATCCGCGGTACTACCGCTCCTTGAAGGCATCACAGGAGATAACAGGAAACTGGGAAAAACAGAGGCACGAGCGGTGGTACCCGCGGTAATAGGGGCGGTACTACCGCCTATGGGCGGTACTATCGCCTCAACTACCGCTGCTACAACCACCCAGTTTCTAGGGACAAACGAGAAGCATGGTAGTAATCCGGAGGCACTACCGTAGATCCCGACATGAAAAATCGAGGTCCCAGCCACGAGCGGTACTCGTAGCGGTACTACCGCCCATAGGCGGTACTACCGCCCAAGTCCGCGGTACCACCGCTTGCAGCTTTTCACCACTTCTTCGGTACAAACGATGGACAACTCCAATGATGCAGATAGGATCAAAGGGTGCAATATGAGTGTGTACATGTTGATTCCACCCGAACCTTTCCGAAGCGGACCCCCCCTTGATAGTACGGTTATCCCTACGACTCAAGACGACCAGAAAAGAACCGTAGGCACAAAAACCGTCTTCTCTTGAAACTCTGAGGGGCACAAATCATCTTGTGCCAAATGCTTGAACAACTGAAAAGCTCAATGCACATGATTAGTCCGCAAACATGTTGTCATCAATCACCAAAACCACTTAGGGAGAAATATGTCCTAATAGAGGTGAAGGTGTCCCGTCTTTCGATAAGTGGTAGATATTGTTTACGATGAAAGTTGAATTTGCCAATTTGATTACGAACGTGCGAAGACATCTCACCTTAGCAATCGCTAAACCAACTCTGAGTGATTATTGACCACACCGGCACATGATCAACCTGAGCACGAGGGTCTATTTCTTGCACACAAACTAAGAACATGCAAGAAACTGAGAGTGCAATTTGGATATTGCAAATTTAAGAGGAAACCTATATTGATGGAAGTGGGGTTATGAAACGCCTCGGCCTGGTCGTTGGACATAAACAAAGGATGTGAGTTGCAACTATGGTGAACTTTGATAATCTAAGCAAAACCCTAGTCTAAATGACACCTTAATTAAGGGATGTATTAGAGGGAAAATAGGGCAAATTCCGTCCACCCTTGGTAAGGTGGGACTAAAACACCTTTTGAGTCATTTCCACTATAATACAGAGTCTAAAATAGTTTAGGAAAAGGTATATAAAAATACATGGGTCTGGCCTAAAAATAAGGTGGCACAACACCTATAATAAGTTGTGGACAAAATTCATGAAAGGCTCTCTTGTTTATTTCATTCATGTCCTTGGATGTTATCATGGTGCCTTCACAGTGCTGAAAACTCCATTCTTATTCCGTTCGCGTGTGTTGTTATCTCCATGGTTGATCATTCTCCATTTTTTGTCCCTGTTGTCCATGCTAGGCCCTTCATTTGTAAGCAACACAAATGTATCCCATTTAGGTCCCATCATATTCTCATGAACATTAGAAACACTAGCAAGAAACGGAAGTACCTGATGATTTAATTGGCGAGCGCGAGCTCTAGTAATTGTTCCAATAGGTGTAGCAACATGGACTATGGGTGTAGTTGTGGTAGAGATGTTCTCATCATCCTCCCCTGCATGAAATGAAGTTGTCATCGATAGAAGTTCAACTTCCTCACCCAAATAAGACTTCAAATTTACAATGTTAAATATGGGACTAACCCCAAAGTCTATAGGCAGCTCAAGTTTATATGCATTATCGTTTATTTTCTATAACATCTTAAAAGGACCATCAACGTGTGACATTAGCTTAGATTTACGCAAATTGGGAAACCTATCTTTGCGTAAATGTAACCAAATAAAATCTTCCGGTTCAAATACAATATGTGTTCTAATCTTATCACTAGCAACTTCGTATTTAGCATTCATGCGATCAATGTTTGCTTAGTTAACTCATACATATTTAAGCAATTCAGAATGTTGTTTAGCATAAAAATGACCTTCTCCAAAGATGCAAGAGGCAATAAATCAATGGTGCATGAGGAAGGAAATCATACACAATTTTAAAATGGCACATCTTAGTGGTAGATGCAGTGAAGGATTATAAGAAAAATTCAGTATGAGGCAAGTATTCTTCCCACACTTTCAAGCTATCCTTCGAGTCATAAGCATAGTAGACAATGTTTTATTGACTACTTCGGTTTTTCCATTAGTTTGGGGGTGACATGTAGTACTAAAAAGAAACTTTGTCCCCAACTTAGCCCACAAGCATCTTCAAAAGTGGCTAAGAAATTTAGTATCTATGAAACAATAGTATTTGGTACACCATGCAAGTTCACGAAAGAACAAATCAATAACAGTAGCAACATCATAGCTTTTATGACAATGGTATAAAGTGTGTAACAACAACTCCGCCTATGTTGTCTCAGCATAGCCGGTCCCAAGCCCGGGTAAAGGAGGAGGGTTGTGATAGGTTTGGCGAGCCATCGTAAAAACTCAGCCACTCTTATGGATATGAAACCCTAAAGAATGGTATAAATGTCGCCATTGTCAAAAATATATCCACAACAAAAATATGTTATCCCACCCCTTCTTTATTCGAGGTAAACCTAAAATGAAGTCCGTGGATATGTCCTCCCACAGAACACTTGGTATAGGGAAAGTCATATATAGACCATGATGATTGAGTCGTGACTTAGCTTTTTCACATGTAATGCAGCGAGCAACAAAACTCTCAACATCCCTTCTCATCTTTAGTCAAAAGAAATGTGCAACAAGTACGTCCTCTGTCTTCTTCACGCAAAAGTGTCCCAATCCCCCCCCATGCGTCTCTTGCAACAAGAAAAGATGAATGGAGCTAGTTGGAATGCATAGCTTGTTAGCACAAAAGGATGAAAGTTCTTCCTTCTTTATAATTCTACATTACAACTTTAAATTCAGCATCATGCACATATTGATTTTTCATGGTCTCCAAACCGAATATTTTAAAGTAAAATTGTGAAAAAATAGTATAGCGATAAGACAATGCATCAACAATAATATTTTCTTTACTATTGTTGTGTTTAATGACATAAGGGAAAACCTCAATCAATTCAACCTATTTAGCATGTCTATGGTTTAGTTTGCTTGTCTTTTAACATGTTTCAAAGATTTATGATCAAAATATGTAACAAATTCTTTGGGCCATTGAAAGCATAAGTGCTCCCTGGGTGATTTTTGTAATCAATGACAATATATCTCTTGTTGGACTAATATCTTTATCAAGTATATTTTAGATGAGTTCAACAATGGAGTGGCAAGGACAATAGGATGTGGAACCCCTTCAAAATGCTAAGACCAAGATTGGCAAAGGCTCAAGACTCTTCATTTTCATTTTTGTGATCCAAGATCACATTGAGTCCATAGGAAAGCCAATACTATTAAAAGGGGATGAGGTGTTGCTTAATGGTTTACTTGCTCAAGTGCTTAGTGATATTGCTCCAAAACCCTCAACCACTTTCTCATTTCCACATATGTCCAAAACCTAAAGTCAAACTCGGCCCCACCGATTTGATCTACCTGGTGCCACCGAGTTCTTTTGACATAACCACTACTAGAAACCCTAATCAATTTGATCACACCGATATGGATCTCGGTCTCACCGAGATGGCCTTGCAAACTCTCTGTTTCCTATTGCAATTATTTCGGTCTGACCGAAATGTGCAATCTGTCCCACCGAGTTTGCCTGAACAACACTCTGTTTGATCAATCGTTGAAATTCGTCTCACCGAGTTTATGCGATCGATCTCACCAAGATGAGGTTTTGCCCCAACCCTAGCACATCGGTCCCACCGAGTTGATCATGTCAGTCCTACCGAGATTCCTAACGTTCACATTTTGAACTAAATCAGTCTCACTGAGTTTCACTATTCAGTCTGACCGAGTTGGGTCAAATGTGTGTAACGGTTAGATTTTGTGTGGAGGCTATATATACCCCTCTACCCCCTTCTCCATTTGAGAGAGAGCCATCAGAATGTGCCTACACTTCCACTACTTATTTTCTGAGAGAGAACCACCTACTCATGTGTTGAGACCAAGACATTCCAATCCAACCACAATAATCTTGATCTCTAGCCTTCCCCAAGTTGCTTTCCACTCAAATCATCTTTTCACCATAGCCAAATTTGGGTGAGAGAGTTGAGTGTTGGGGAGACTATCATTGGAAGCACAAGAGCAAGGAGTTCATCATCAACACACCATCCATTACCTTTTGGAGAGTGGTGTCTCCTAGATTGGTTAGGTGTCACTTGGGAGCCTCTGTCAAGATTGTGGAGTTGAACCAAGGAGTTTGTAAGGGTAAGGAGATCGCCTACTTCGTGAAGATCTACCCAAGTGAGGCAAGTCCTTCGTGGGCAAGCGCCATGGTGGGATAAACAAGGTTGCTTCTTCGTGAACCCTTCCTGGGTGGAGCCCTCCGCGGACTCGCGCAGCCGTTACCCTTTGTGGGTTGAAGTCGCCATCAACATGGATGTACGATATCACCACCTATCGGAACCACACCAAAAAAAATTGTGTCTTCATTGCGTTTGCACGCTCCAATCCCATCCCTTTACTTTCTTACAACTAGCATGCATTACTATTTCCGTTGCCTATACTCTTGCCATGCTTGCTTGAATTGTGTTGGGAATGCTTAAAATTGTGCTTATCTACAACCCCAACTTGAAGAACTTAAAAACTGCCACCTTTACTTGTTGAGGGTCTAATCACCCCCCTCTAGACACCTCTTCTCAATCCTTTCAATTGGTAACAGAGCATTGGTCTCCATTGCTTTGGTTTAATCACCATTGGAGGAAGATGGATGAGTCTACGATTGGGAGTATTAGACATGGAGTGCATGTGCTTGACGAAGAGTTCTTTAATACTTGGAAAAATGATATGCTTGATATTTTCAATGAATATGGTTTGAACAAGTACATTACTAGCCCTTGTGTGCCCCTATTAATCCCTTGCATCCTACCTCTAATGAGTATCTTGACATGACCCGAAACCTTAGAACTATCAATCTTATCATAAGAGGATTGCCTAGAAATTTGCTTGTATGCTTGCCTACATTTGAATTTGCTTATACTATATGGATATATCTTGAGGAACGCTTTCCAAACTACTCTTTGAAAAATCTAGATGAGATTCTTCGAAAGTCCATAGCTTTTCATAAGATGAAACTTAGTGATCCTAAATTTGATGATTGTCTATTTGAGCTTCGTGATCTCATGCGTGCCAAAGGAGACGTTGGATTCATTAGTAGCATCATCTCTCAAGTCATTAGAATTCATAAAGATGCACATTGTTATGAACATAAATCTAATGAATCACCTTCTCCAGGTGATGATCAATCCCAAGACGATGTTGAACATGGATATTATGAAGAGGATGATGATAGTGAATTTGATCTCGATGAGTCTATGAGGCACTTTGGTCTTATGTCTAACCTTCGTGGTTACATGGCCGGAGGAAAGGAATGGATTCTTGATAGTGGATGTACCAATCACATGACCGGTGACAAGGATATGTTCCGAGAGCTTGCTGAAAACAATGGTCCCCGAAAGTATGTCACTTTTGGTGATAACTCAAATGGTAAGGTGGTTGGCCTTGGTAAGGTGGCCATCTCACATGACAGCTCCATTCAAAATGTTATGCTCGTTGAATCTCTTGGCTACAATTTGCTTTCCGTATCTAGACTAGTCGATTTCGGTTTCAATGTTCTATTTACTGAAGTATATTACCAAGTTTGAAGAGATAATCATAATATGGTCTTTACCGGTATACGTAGAGGTGATTTATACATTGTTGACTTCACTAAAAAGGCTCAACCTACGACTTACTTAATTGCTAAATCTTCTAAAGGTTGGTTGTGGCATAGAGGGTTAGGTCACGTGGGCATGTGAAATCTTGATAAGCTTATTAAAGGTGATCATATCCTTGGTGTAAAAGACGATGTATTTGACAAGGATAGACTTTGCAGTGTTTGTCAAGCAGGAAAACAAGTTGGAGGAAGTCATCCCGTGAAGAACATCATGACCACGAGAAGACCACTCGAGCTGCTTCATATGGATCTCTTGGTCCCAACGCTTACAAGAGTCTCGGTGGTAACTCATTCGGTTTGGTTGTTTTTGATGATTTTTCCAGATTTACGTGGGTGTTCTTTCTTGATGATAAATAGCAGGTCCAAAATATCTTCAAGAACTTTGCTAGGAAGCCCAAAAATCAATTTGAAGTGAAGATCAAGAAGGTTCGAAGCGACAACGGAACGGAGTTAAAGAACGCCAATGTGGATACCTTTCTTGACGAAGAAGGGATTTCACATGAGTTCTCAGCTATGTACACGCCTCAACAAAATGGAGTTGTTGAGAGGAAGAACCGGACGCTCATTGAGATGGCAAGAACGATGCTTGATGAATACAAGACTGTTGGGTTTCGTAGTAATTTCAAAAAAATTCCTACGCACACACAGGATCATGTGATGCATAGCAACGAGGGGAGAGTATTGTCTACGTACCCAACGCAGACCGACTGCGGAAGCGATGACACGACGTAGAGGAAGTAGTCGTACGTCTTCTCGATCCAACCGATCAAGTACCGAAACTACGGCACCTCCGAGTTCGAGCACACGTTCAGCTCGATGACGATCCCCGGACTCCGATCTAGCAAAGTGTCGGGGAAGAGTTTCGTCAGCACGACGGCGTGGTGACGATCTTGATGAACTACAGCAGCAGGGCTTCGCCTAAACTCCGCTACAGTATTATCAAGGAATATGGTGGCAGGGGGCACCGCACACGGCTAAGGAATAGATCACGTGGATCAACTTGTGTCAACTTGTGTGTTTAGAGGTGCCCTGCCTCCGTATATAAAGGAGGAGAGGAGGGGAGGCTGGCCGGCCAAGGGGGGGAGGCGCAGGAGAGTCCTACTCCCTCTGGGAGTAGGATTCCCCCTCCAATCCTAGTCCAACTAGGATTCCTCGGAGGGGAAAAGAGGAGGAGGGGGCCGGCCACCTCTCCTAGTCCTAATAGGACTAGGGGAAGGGGGGGCGCAGCCCATCAAGGGCAGCCCCTTCTCTTTTCCACTAAGGCCCACTATGGCCCAAATAGCTCCTGGGGGGTTCCGGTAACCCTCCCGGTATTCCGGTAAAATCCCGATTTTACCCGGAACACTTCCGATATCCAAATATAGGCTTCCAATATATCAATCTTTACGTCTCGACCATTTCGAGACTCCTCGTCATGTCCGTGATCACATCCGGGACTCCGAACAACCTTTGGTACATCAAAATGCATAAACTCATAATATAACTGTCATCGTAACCTTAAGCGTGCGGACCCTACGGGTTCGAGAACAATGTAGACATGACCGAGACACGTCTCTGGTCAATAACCAATAGCGGGACCTGGATGCCCATATTGGCTCCTACATATTCTACGAAGATCTTTATCGGTCAGACCGCATAACAACATACGTTGTTCCCTTTGTCATCGGTATGTTACTTGCCCGAGATTCGATCGTCGGTATCCAATACCTAGTTCAATCTCGTTACCGGCAAGTCTCTTTACTCGTTCCGTAATACATCATCTCACAACTAACATATTAGTTGTAATGCTTGCAAGGCTTATGTGATGTGTATTACCGAGAGGGCCCAGAGATACCTCTCCGACAATCGGAGTGACAAATCCTAATCTCGAAATACGCCAACCCAACATCGACCATTGGAGACACCTGTAGTACTCCTTTATAATCACCCAGTTACGTTGTGACGTTTGGTAGTACCCAAAGTGTTCCTCCGGTAAACGGGAGTTGCATAATCTCATAGTCATAGGAACATGTATAAGTCATGAAGAAAGCAATAGCAACATACTAAACGATCGGGTGCTAAGCTAATGGAATGGGTCATGTCAATCAGATCATTCTGCTAATGATGTGACCTCGTTAATCAAATAACAACTCATTGTTCATGGTTAGGAAACATAACCATCTTTGATTAACAAGCTAGTCAAGTAGAGGCATACTAGTGACACTTTGTTTGTCTATGTATTCACACATGTATTATGTTTCCGGTAAATACACTTCTAGCATGAATAATAAACATTTATCATGATTATAAGGAAATAAATAATAACTTTATTATTGCCTCTAGGGCATATTTCCTTCAGTCTCCCACTTGCACTAGAGTCAATAATCTAGATTACACTGTAATGATTCTAACACCCATGGAGCCTTGGTGCTGATCATGTTTTGCTCGTGGAAGAGGCTTAGTCAATGGGTCTGCAACATTCAGATCCGTATGTATCTTGCAAATCTCTATGTCTCCCACCTGGACTAGATCCCGGATGGAGTTGAAGCGTCTCTTGATGTGTTTGGTCCTTTTGTGAAATCTGGATTCCTTTGCCAAGGCAATTGCACCAGTATTGTCACAAAAGATTTTCATTGGACCCGATGCACTAGGTATGACACCTAGATCGGATATGAACTCCTTCATCCAGACTCCTTCATTTGCTTCTTCCGAAGCAGCTATGTATTCCGCTTCACATGTAGATCCGGATACAACGCTTTGTTTAGAACTGCACCAACTGACAGCTCCACCGTTTAATGTAAACACGTATCCGGTTTGCGATTTAGAATCGTCCGGATCAGTGTCAAAGCTTGCATCAACGTAACCTTTTACGGTGAGCTCTTTGTCACCTCGAAATACGAGAAACATATCCTTAGTCCTTTTCAGGTATTTCAGGATGTTCTTGACCGCTGTCCAGTGATCCACTCCTGGATTACTTTGGTACCTCCCTGCTAAACTTATAGCAAGGCACACATCAGGTCTGGTACACAGCATTGCATACATGATAGAGCCTATGGCTGATGCATAGGGAACATCTTTCATATTCTCTCTATCTTCTGCAGTGGTCGGGCATTGAGTCTTACTCAACTTCACACCTTGTAATACAGGCAAGAATCCTTTCTTTGCTTGATCCATTTTGAATTTCTTCAAAATTTTGTCAAGGTATGTGCTTTGTGAAAGTCCAATTAAGCGTCTTGATTTATCTCTATAGATCTTAATGCCTAATATGTAAGCAGCTTCATCGAGGTCTTTCATTGAAAAACTTTTATTTAAGTATCCCTTTATGCTATCCAGAAATTCTATATCATTTCCAATTAGTAATATGTCATCCACATATAATATCAGAAATGCTACAGAGCTCCCACTCACTTTCTTGTAAATACAGGCTTCTCCGAAAGTCTGTATAAAACCAAATGCTTTGATCACACTATCAAAACGTTTATTCCAACTCCGAGAGGCTTGCACCAGTCCATAAATGGATCGCTGGAGCTTGCACACTTTGTTAGCTCCCTTTGGATCGACAAAACCTTCTGGTTGCATCATATACAACTCTTCTTCCAGAAATCCATTCAGGAATGCAGTTTTGACATCCATCTGCCAAATTTCATAATCATAAAATGCGGCAATTGCTAACATGATTCGGACGGACTTAAGCATCGCTACGGGTGAGAAGGTCTCATCGTAGTCAATCCCTTGAACTTGCCGAAAACCTTTTGCGACAAGTCGAGCTTTGTAGACAGTAACATTACCATCAGCGTCAGTCTTCTTCTTAAAAATCCATTTATTCTCAATTGCTTGCCGATCATCGGGCAAGTCAACCAAAGTCCATACTTTGTTCTCATACATGGATCCCATCTCAGATTTCATGGCTTCAAGCCACTTTGCGGAATCTGGGCTCACCATCGCTTCTTCATAGTTCGTAGGTTCATCATGATCTAGTAGCATGACCTCCAGAACAGGATTACCGTACCACTCTGGTGCGGATCTTACTTTGTTTGATCTACGAGGTTCAGTAGTATCTTGATCTAAAGTTTCATGATCATTATCATTGGCTTCCTCACTAACTGGTGTAGGTGTCACTGAAACAGTTTTCTGTGATGAACTACTTTCCAGTAAGGGAGCAGGTACAGTTACCTCGTCAAGTTCTACTTTCCTCCCACTCACTTCTTTCGAGAGAAACTCCTTCTCTAGAAATGATCCATTCTTAGCAACGAATGTCTTGCCTTCGGATCTGTGATAGAAGGTGTACCCAACAGTTTCCTTTGGGTATCCTATGAAGACACATTTCTCCGATTTGGGTTCGAGCTTATCAGGTTGAAGCTTTTTCACATAAGCATCGCAGCCCCAAACTTTAAGAAACGACAACTTTGGTTTCTTGCCAAACCACAGTTCATAAGGCGTCGTCTCAACGGATTTTGATGGTGCCCTATTTAACGTGAATGCGGCCGTCTCTAAAGCATATCCCCAAAATGATAGCGGTAAATCAGTAAGAGACATCATAGATCGCACCATATCTAGTAAAGTACGATTACGACGTTCGGACACACCATTACGCTGTGGTGTTCCGGGTGGCGTGAGTTGCGAAACTATTCCACAGTTTTTCAAATGTACACCAAACTCGTAACTCAAATATTCACCTCCACGATCAGATCGTAGAAACTTTATTTTCTTGTTACGATGATTTTCAACTTCACTCTGAAATTCTTTGAACTTTTCAAATGTTTCAGACTTATGTTTCATTAAGTAGATATACCCATATCTGCTTAAATCATCTGTGAAGGTGAGAAAATAACGATATCCGCCACGAGCCTCAATATTCATCGGGCCACATACATCGGTATGTATGATTTCCAACAAATCTGTTGCTCTCTCCATAGTACCGGAGAATGGTGTTTTAGTCATCTTGCCCATGAGGCACGGTTCGCAAGTACCAAGTGATTCATAATAAAGTGGTTCCGAAAGTCCATCAGCATGGAGTTTCTTCATGCGCTTTATACCGATATGACCTAAACGACAGTGCCACAAATAAGTTGCACTTTCATTATCAACTCTGCAACTTTTGGCTTCAACATTATGAATATGTGTATTACTACTATCGAGATTCAATAAGAATAGACCACTCTTCAAGGGTGCATGACCATAAAAGATATTACTCATACAAATAGAACAACCATTATTCTCTAATTTAAATGAATAACCGTCTCGCATTAAACAAGATCCAGATATAATGTTCATGCTCAACGCTGGCACCAAATAACAATTACTTAGGTCTAATATTAATCCCGAAGGTAGATGTAGAGGTAGCGTGCCGACCGCGATCACATCGACTTTGGAACCGTTTCCCACGCGCATCGTCACCTCGTCCTTTGCCAGTGCCCGCTTATTCCGTAGTCCCTGTTTCGAGTTGCAAATATTAGCAACAGAACCAGTATCAAATACCCAGGTGCTACTGCGAGCTCTAGTAAGGTACACATCAATAACATGTATATCACATATACCTTTGTTCACCTTGCCATCCTTCTTATCCGCCAAATACTTGGGGCAGTTCCGCTTCCAGTGACCAGTCTGCTTGCAGTAGAAGCACTCAGTTTCAGGCTTAGGTCCAGACTTGGGTTTCTTCTCTTGAGCAGCAACTTGCTTCCCGTTCTTCTTGAAGTTCCCCTTTTTCTTCCCTTTGCCCTTTTTCTTGAAACTAGTGGTCTTGTTAACCATCAACACTTGATGCTCCTTCTTGATTTCTACCTCCGCAGCTTTCAGCATTGCGAAGAGCTCGGGAATAGTCTTGTTCATCCCTTGCATATTATAGTTCATCACGAAGCTCTTGTAGCTTGGTGGCAGTGATTGGAGAATTCTGTCAATAACGCAATCATCCGGAAGATTAACTCCCAATTGAATCAAGTGATTATTATACCCAGACATTTTGAGTATATGCTCACTGACAGAACTGTTCTCCTCCATCTTGCAGCTATAGAACTTATTGGAGACTTCATATCTCTCAATTCGGGCATTTGCTTGAAATATTAACTTCAACTCCTGGAACATCTCATATGCTCCATGACGTTCAAAACGTTGTTGAAGTCCCGATTCTAAGCCGTAAAGCATGGCACACTGAACTATCGAGTAGTCATCAGCTTTGCTCTGCCAGACATTCATAACATCTGGTGTTGCTCCAGCAGCAGGCCTGGCACCCAGCGGTGCTTCCAGGACGTAATCTTTCTGTGCAGCAATGAGGATAATCCTCAAGTTACGGACCCAGTCCGTGTAATTGCTACCATCATCTTTCAACTTTGCTTTCTCAAGGAACGCATTAAAATTCAACGGAACAACAGCACGAGCCATCTATCTACAATCAACATAAACAAGCAAGATACTATCAGGTACTAAGTTCATGATAAATTTAAGTTCAATTAATCATATTATTTAAGAACTCCCACTTAGATAGACATCCCTCTAATCCTCTAAGTGATTACGTGATCCAAATCAACTAAACCATGACCGATCATCACGTGAGATGGAATAGTTTTCAATGGTGAACATCGTTATGTTGATCATATCTACTATATGATTCACGCTCGACCTTTCGGTCTCCGTGTTCCGAGGCCATATCTGCATATGCTAGGTTCGTCAAGTTTAACCTGAGTATTTTGCGTGTGCAAAACTGGCTTGCACCTGTTGTAGATGGACGTAGAGCTTATCACACCCGATCATCACGTGGTGTCTGGGCACGACGAACTTTGGCAACGGTGCATACTCAGGGAGAACACTTCTTGATAATTTAGTGAGATATCATCTTATAATGCTACCGTCAATCAAAGCAAGATAAGATGCATAAAAGGATAAACATCACATGCAATCAATATAAGTGATATGATATGGTCATCATCATCTTGTGCTTGTGATCTCCATCTTCGAAGCACCGTCATGATCACCATCGTCACCGGCGCGACACCTTGATCTCCATCGTAGCATCGTTGTCGTCTCGCCAATCTTATGCTTTCACGACTATCACTACCGTTTAGTAATAAAGTAAAGCATTACATCGCGATTGCATTGCATACAATAAAGCGACAACCATATGGCTCCTGCCAGTTGCCGATAACTTGGTTACAAAACATGATCATCTCATACAATAAAATTCAGCATCATGCCTTGACCATATCACATCACAACATGCCCTGCAAAAACAAGTTAGACGTCCTCTACTTTGTTGTTGCATGTTTTACGTGGCTGCTACGGACTTAAGTAAGAACCAATCTCACCTACGCATCAAAACCACAACGATAGTTTGTCAAATAGACTCCGTTTTAACCTTCGCAAGGACCGGGCGTAGCCATACTTGGTTCAACTAAAGTTGGAGAGACAGTCGCCCGCAAGCCATCTCTGTGCAAAGCACGTCGAGGGAACCGGTCTCGCGTAAGCGTACACGTAAGGTTGGTCCGGGTCGTTTCGTCCAACAATACCGCCGAACCAAAGTATGACATGCTGGTAGGCAGTATGACTTGTATCGTCCACAACTCACTTGTGTTCTACTCGTGCATATAACATCAACATAAATAACCTAGGCTCGGATGCCACTGTTGGGTTTCGTAGTAATTTCAAAAAATTTCCTACGCACACACAGGATCATGTGATGCATAGCAACGAGGGGAGAGTATTGTCTACGTACCCAACGCAGACCGACTGCGGAAGCGATGACACGACGTAGAGGAAGTAGTCGTACGTCTTCTCGATCCAACCGATCAAGTACCGAAACTACGGCACCTCCGAGTTCGAGCACACGTTCAGCTCGATGACGATCCCCGGACTCCGATCCAGCAAAGTGTCGGGGAAGAGTTTCGTCAGCACGACGGCGTGGTGACGATCTTGATGAACTACAGCAGCAGGGCTTCGCCTAAACTCCGCTACAGTATTATCGAGGAATATGGTGGCAGGGGGCACCGCACACGGCCAAGGAATAGATCACGTGGATCAACTTGTGTCAACTTGTGTGTTTAGAGGTGCCCCTACCTCCGTATATAAAGGAGGAGAGGAGGGGAGGCTGGCCGGCCAAGGGGGGGAGGCGCAGGAGAGTCCTACTCCCTCTGGGAGTAGGATTCCCCCTCCAATCCTAGTCCAACTAGGATTCCTCGGAGGGGAAAAGAGGAGGAGGGGGCCGGCCACCTCTCTTAGTCCTAATAGGACTAGGGGAAGGGGGGGCGCGCAGCCCATCAAGGGCAGCCCATTCTCTTTTCCACTAAGGCCCACTATGGCTCAAATAGCTCCCGGGGGGTTCCGGTAACCCTCCCGGTATTCCGGTAAAATCCCGATTTTACCCGGAACACTTCCGATATCCAAATATAGGCTTCCAATATATCAATCTTTACGTCTCGACCATTTCGAGACTCCTCGTCATGTCCGTGATCACATTCGGGACTCCGAACAACCTTCGGTACATCAAAATGCATAAACTCATAATATAACTGTCATCGTAACCTTAAGCGTGCGGACCCTACGGGTTCGAGAACAATGTAGACATGACCGAGACACGTCTATGGTCAATAACCAATAGCGGGACCTGGATGTCACATCCTAGTTAGCCATGCATTAGAGTGTTGCATCATATCTACTTTTTCATCAGAAACCTGAAATGGGGATGACAGAACCCCCAGCCCCCTCTGAAACCAACTAGGGTTACTAAAAATAATTTTCAATGAACCTGAAATGCCCTTCTAAAATGGCCATCATTTTTGTCTTGGTTCAGAACCTCTTCCAAAAGTGGTGCACATTTTTCTAGGCTAGCTTAGGGTTTTTGAATTAAATCATAAATATTTGAATTTGGGCATTTAAAATTATATAAAATATTTAAATGCTCAAATATCTCCAAACTAAAATGTTTCATGTTGGAAATAATCCAACTATGGACCAGGAGTAGTTTGGTGATTTTTGGAGTTGCCTAAGTATTTTATTAAATTCAACAAAGTTGCAGAAGTATTAAAAAACAGAAAACAGAAAGAAAATGGAAAAGGCTTACCTGTCGCCCAGCACCCGGCCCACCTGCCGGCCCAGCCCAGCACCACGCCAGCGAGCTGCTTGCCGGCCAGGCAGGCAGGCAGGTGCTCGACGGCGAGCACCGCATGGGTGCCACGCACATGCTCGCCGCCTCGCCGCCTCCCTCGCCCGGCTAACGTCGTGAATCGGCCTCCCTCTCTCCCCCGAACCCCCCAGACACCCCCTCTCCTCTCCAGCTCCTCCCCCTCACACGCCCCAGCCATGGCCGACGCCATCGCCGCCACCCCCTCGCCGTAGCCACGCCCTCCGTCCACCCCACGCCGTGCCACTGTGTCCAGGAGCTTCGCCGCCGTCCACTTCATCGAGCTAGCCGAGCCCCGTGTGCTCGAGCGGCCCGAGACCACCGCACCGACCTCGCCCGAGCTCGCCGTCGCCGGAGATCCCCTTCAACGCCGTCGCTGCCTCAGCTCGTCCCTGACCCCACCGGTGGCCTCTATGGGAGCGCTGTGAGCCTAGCTACTCCTCCGACCCTCCCTCTCTCATTCCCGAGCCGTGTAGCCACCGCACGAGGATCACACGCCCGCACCGCCGCGGATCTCGTCGCCGACGTGCTTCCGGCCACCCTCCGGTCACAAGCTGGTGTCCATCTTACTCACCGAGTCCCGCAGCACCTAGCTAGCCACTCCCCGAGCCTCACCGACCCCTCTAGCACCAAGTTCATCTTCGGCCGAACCCCGGTGGCCGCCAAAGTCGTCGCCGGCACCAACTCCGGCCACCCCGACCCCAACGGACTCCACCAAGAGTTGCGGCTTTTCCTCAGCTCCACTCCGGTGGTCTCCGCGACCCATTTGGTGGCCGAAATGGCCAAAACCACTCCCGCCGCCGCGTCGGGCTCGCCGGCGGCTAAACGCCGGCGCCGCTGGCATTGACTTTGACCACGGGTGGGCCCTGGTTGACTCCCCTGAGTCAATGACAGGTGGGGCCCAGCCCTGTTAATTAAACAGGTTTAGTTTTAATTAAACTTTAATTAAAATAATCACCCTGACATGCGGGACCCACTGTCAGGTTTGACCCTGACGTGTTCCGTTGACCTGCTGACATCACACTGACATCAGGCTGACGCAATAATGATTTTCTGGAATTATTCTAATATAGGAAATTCCAGAATATAATTTAAACTTCAAAATTCATAACTTTTATTCTGTAACTCCAAATCAGACAAATTATATATGAAAAATGATCAGAAAAATCCAATCTATCCATCTGTACTATTTTCATGCATGACTAAACAAGTTAACTTGATGTTTAATGCAGAACAAGGAAAAGCACTTTAAAAGGCCATGTTTGAGTTTGAAATTTGAATCTTTGATTCAAATTGGTTCAAACCCTTCTGGTTTTAGTTGCATTAGCCCAACACACTCATATTGCCATGTTTCATGCATGCATCATATTGTTGCACATTGTTTGGTGATGGTTGTGTATCGGTGTCCCTTGCGACAGGTTCTGTCTCCGAGGAGTATCGTGATTACCCTAACGAAGAACCGTATCAGTGCATCGAACCATCAGGCAAGCAACCAACCATTTGATCATATCGATACAATCCCATGTTCTCGCTCCTGCTCTCTTTTACTGCATTAAGACAACGCGTTTCAAACTGCTGTGTGTTACGGTAGTTGAACCCATTTCCTCTGCATGACCTGTCATTGCCACAGTAACTAGATGAAACCCACTAGCATGTGTAGGAGTTGATTGAGCCATATGTATGTGTTGTTCCTACCTTGCTATGCCTGCTATGCTTAGAGTCGTGTCAGGTCTGGTTCATCTGGGTGATGGGCTAGAGTGAAATGATTATGTCGGTAATGAGAGTGGTGCGGTAAACACGATTTGGTAAAGGTATCGATGAGAGGCCATGTAGGAGTACATGGTGGGTTGTTTCATTGAAGCCGACCTTAAGCACTGAGATCTGTATGTGTGATTTAAGAATCAGCTACTACCATGCATTGGGCCCGAAACCAATGGACCCTCTTGGCTTCTTATTCACCCTAGTTCTCCGTCCAGGAGTTGCAAGTAGTTTCTGGTGTTTGTAGCCTACTGGAGGCCGTGGACAGCGCTGACCGTAGGGGTGGGCTGTGATGCGGTAGGTACGTGGCACGGTGTACCGAATACCCGTTAGGTATCTCGGGAACCCTGTTCACATCATTCGGGGCCGTATGGGAAACCTCGGCCGGACTCCCTGCGGATGGAACCTGGATAGGCGATAAACCTGGACTGGAGACTTAGGTGATTAGGTAGGTCGTGGCCGACACCCACGTTGGGCTTCCGCTTGAAGGTTGCCGAGTACATGTCGTGTAAACGACGGTAAGTGGTGAGAGCGTGTATGAAGAAGTACACCCCTGCAGGGTTAACATGATCTATTCGAATAGCCGCGTCCGCGGTAAAGGACTACTTGGTTGCCTATACAGTTCATAGACAAGTAAATGGAAACTGCTAAAAGCCTCAAGATAAGTGTGAGTGCCGAGGATGGCTCTTCCGTAGGGAGACGGAGGTGGATCCTCGGTAGTGTATTGAAGTGGTGAGTAATGGACTCGTGTGCGCAAAACCATTTCAAGTTGGAGTCTCGTAGGTTAGCCTAGCCAAGAGTTAAAGCTGGCTTGCTGCAATAACTCCACCAACCCTTCTTGATAATATGCATGTATGTAGGATCTGATGTAAGTCTTGCTGAGTACCTTTGTAATCATGTTGCTATAATTTACATTTTACAGAAGACGCTGCAACCCCTTCTGATGGGTTCTACGTAGACGTTGACATCAACGAGTAGGCTAAAGGCCCAGGTGGTGATCCTGAGCTTGTGAAGGACCATGTAGTATAGCTAGGCTTTCCAAGCCTCTTTTATTTTACTAGTTGTCTGTACTCAGACAAGTTACTTCCGCTGCTGGTTTGTATGACTGTATGACTTGAATGCTGGGTCGTGAGACCCGTACCTTTGTGTATGTTATGTATGGCTCCCTGAGCCTTAAATAAAGTACTTGTGTCGTAGAGTCATGTTGTGATGCTTCGTTGTATTTGCACATATCGAGCATATTGTGTGTATGATTGAAATGCTTGGTATGTGTGGGATCTGACTATCTAGTTGTTTATCTTTAGTAGCCTCTCTTACCGGGAAATGTCTCCTAGTGTTACCGCTGAGCCATGGTAGCTTGCTACTGCTCTGGAACACTTAGGCTGGCCGGCATGTGTCCTTCTTCGTTCCTGTGTCTGTCCCTTCGGGGAAATGTCACGCATTGAGTACCGGAGTCCTGCTAGCCCAGTGCTACAGCCCGGACCCACTTGCTGATGACCGACACGTTCGAAGCTGGGTCATGGATGCCTGTCCCTGTAAGTCTGTGCCACTTTGGGTTTACGACTAGTCATGTCAGCCCGGGCTCCTTATCATATGGATGCTAGCGACACTATCATATACGTGAGCCAAAAGGCGCAAACGGTCCCGAGCAAACGTAAGGCGACACCCACGGGGATACCGTGCGTGAGGCCGCAAAGTGATATGAGGTGTTACCGGCTAGATCGATGTGACATCGAGTCGGGGTCCTGACAGCGTTGGCATCAGAGCCGGACTGCCTGTAGGTTCTCCAAGCCAAACTGGTCGATGTTGAGTCTAGAAATTCTTTAGTTATATGTAGGGGAATTGTTTGTGGGTTGGAACGTAAGGCTCTTTTTACTCCTTTATCTGATGACATTCTGATCTGAGTCAGTCTATTCTTCCACCGGGGGTTAAGGAATTAGGATCTATTCTCTCTATCAGGATCATGTGTTACTAATCAGTAGTACCTTATAGGTTTGATGGATACAAGCCTAGTTCAGTTCTTCTACCACGTTATGTTGTTAGGATGGTTTCAGAACTTTGATATGATGATGTTGAGTGTGTATGAAATCCTTTGTCAAATGTCTCAAAATCCTTCTTGAGCATTTACAGCTGTTATGCTGCCGAAATTTTGCTAGAAATTCTAATGCCTTTGCATTATGATTGTGCTTTCAGATGGCCACTCGCGACCTCAATCAAGTGGTTCGCCTGACCCGATTCCTAGATGTACCCGGCCATACTGCCATGTTGGTCAGGGTAATGACTGAGGCTGGATACCGTTGGTATCCTGAGTACACGGTCGAAGAGCAATTCCGAGACTTTAATCAAAGCCAGTATCTCTGCACTGTCAGGATATTTCCATCTTATCCTGGGTCCACCGAGCCCCTTCACTGCTCCTATGGACTCGGGGTTACTATTGAGATGGCTGTGCAGGACGCCGCCTACTCTATGATGACCATCATGCGAGTCAGATCTGGACTATTTCGGGACTCTGATTTCTGGTATATGCCAGGATCACTTCCGGGAGCACAAGGGTATCTTCAGGCTATCTATGCTGACCCCACTCAAGAGGATTCACGGACTCGCACCACTGCTGAGATGCTCGAGGATAAGGACCGTGAAAATCGGGCCTTGAGGTTAGAGCTCTTCAATACCCGTGCTGACCACTGGGCCACATTGACTCGGTTCGCACCGGCGGTGCAAGCTGGATATTCGGATATGCGCGATCTCTATCCTGTGAGATATGCTCTGCCAGACGTGATGGGTTGGCGTGATGTAGGAGGCATCACCCCACCTCGCGGTCCCCGCAGGCCACCGTCTGTTGGTCCAAGACCTCATCCTAGTCCCTATGGTCCACAAGCTCCGCGAGATCGTCTGTTTCCGGATGATCATGTTGAGCTTCCAGGCTATGGAGGTGACTTCTACGAGGACTACTATGGATCGGTCTGAGTTAGTGGTAGTATCACTAGTTCGCACTATCTGTGTCGACTATCGTCCCGCGTGACTCGTGGGATATGACCTAGCTTGTACTCTTTCCGGAGGTGTAGAAAAATAATGTATAGGAGCTTGGGATGCCTCCGATGAGATGTAATCCTCTTTTCACCGTAATAGTACTTTGTTTGGTCTTGTACTAAACCCTGTATGGTGTGTATGACGATGGAATAAAGAAGTAGTTTCTGTATCTACCATGTCATACGGATGATCATCTTGCATTTCGAGTTATTCCTTACATTTTGTATCCTATGTCAGAATTTTATCATCCTGACTAAATCATTGTCTTGTTTACCTAGGATGGTCAACACGCGCACTAACCCTGCTCCTCAAGAGCAGGCCGAAGGCAGTGAAGTCAGGGATGCAAATCTGCCTCATCCTCCTTCCCTAGCCGAGGTTATGATGGAAGCTGAGAGAAACAAGCGGGAGACCAACCGTTTGTTGGAGCGTATTGAACAGAACACAACACACCATCAGAGGACTAACGTGGTGTCACTCAGTGATTTTATCAAATTACATCCACCCACGTTCCACCACTCCGTCGAGCCTCTCGACGCTGATGACTGGCTTCGCAGTATCTCTCACAAACTGCGTTCCGCGCTGGTAGCGGAGGCTGACAAGGTCACCTTTGCTGCATATCATCTTGAAGGCCCCGCCAGTCTATGGTGGGAGAATTATGGAGCTATGCGCCCAGCGGGCCATGTCACTACTTGGGCTGAATTCAGTGAGGCTTTCCGTGAACATCACATTCCGGAGGGTCTCATGGACCGTAAACGTGAGGAATTTTGCAATTTCACCCAAGGCCGACTCTCTGTGGATGCTTACAGCAGGGAGTTTGGTAACCTCGCACGATATGCAACTGAGGAAGTTTCTACTGATGCCAAGAAGCAAGCAAGGTTCCGTAAGGGACTTAGTCCTGAGCTTCGCCGCGACCTCCGTCTGCATGAGTGCACATCTTTTCAGAAACTTGTTAACAAAGCCATCAGTGCTGAAACTGGTCAGACTGATTATGACGCAACACGCAAGCATGGCCGTGACATGGGTTCCTCATCCGGTGCTGGTCCTCAGAAGCGCCGCGTGTGGGTGCCCAACACCGCCCTGCCCCCCAGGTTCACACCGAGGCCATCTTTCCAGACGCCTCGCCCTGTTCAACAGTCTGCTCCAGCCAAACCCTATGGGGGTCCAACCAACAATGCTCCTCCACGTACCAGTTCTGTGACTTGTTTCAAGTGTGGGGAATCTGGCCACTATATGCGTGAGTGTCCCCAGACCAACCCCAACCAATCTGCTAAAGCTGTTGGCCGTGGCAAGCCGACAGGAAAAGTGTTCCACGCCAAGCCGGCCACCGCTACACGTGGCCATGTCAACTGTATCTCAGCCGAGGAAGCTCAAGAGGATCCCAACGTTGTTCTTGGTACGCTTCTTGTTAATTGCCACCCGGCATCTGTTCTTTTCGATACAGGAGCCTTTCATTCTTTTATATCCGAAAATTATGCTCGTTTGCATAACATCGCATTCTGTGACATGCCAATCTCTATGGTAATTCAAACTCCGGGATCCAAATGGCAAACTTCTAGAGTAAGCCATGGAAATGAAATCCAAGTCGACAGACTAGTTTTCCTCGCATCTTTGATAGCCCTTAAATCTTCAGATATTAATATCATTTTGGGTATGGACTGGATGTCAGCTCATCAAGCCAAAATTGATTGCTTCTCTAGGACTGTTCAACTCACCCATCCTTCGGGGAAGATAGTCAACGTCTTGACCCGAATAGCCAAGCGACAGTTATATTCTCTTAACGCCGGCCCTTTGCCAGACCTTGAGGACGTTCCGGTAGTCCGTGACTTCCCGGATGTCTTTCCAGAGGAATTGCCAGGTGTTCCACCTGACAGGGATGTTGAGTTCGTAATAGACCTCATTCCAGGAACCGTTCCGATTGCTAGAAGACCCTATAAGATGGCACCACTAGAACTAGCCGAGCTTAAGAAACAACTCGATGAGTCCTTGGAAAAGGGTTTCATCCGACCTAGTTCATCTCCGTGGGCTTGCCCCGTCCTATTCGTCAAGAAGAAGGATGGTACGGACCGGATGGTTGTAGATTACCGACCTGTCAATTTGGTCACAATCAAGAACAAATATCCGCTCCCCAGGATCAACGACCTGTATGATCAGCTCGCTGGATCCTCAGTCTTCTCCAAGATGGATTTGAGGTTGGGCTACCATCAAATCAAAATCAGAAACGGGGACATCCCTAAAACGGCCTTTGTTACTCGTTATGGCCAATACGAGTACACCGTCATGTCCTTCGGTTTAACCAACGCTCCAGCCACCTTTTCTCGGTTAATGAACTCAATCTTCATGGAGTATCTGGATAAATTCGTCGTAGTTTATCTCGATGATATACTCATCTACTCTAAGAACGAGGAAGGACATGCCGAACATCTAAGGCTAGTGTTGCAGAAACTTCGAGAGCATCGCCTTTATGCCAAGTTTTCCAAATGTGAATTTTGGTTGTCAGAAGTGACCTATCTGGGTCATGTAATATCTGGTAAAGGTATTGCTGTTAACCCTGAGCGAGTTCAAGCTGTCCTTAATTGGACTCCACCTGAATCAGTCAAGCAAGTTCGGAGTTTTCTGGGCTTAGCAAGCTATTGTCGTCGCTTTGTCGAGAACTTCTCCAAAGTAGCCAAACCTCTAACCGAACTCCTCAAGAAAGATAAGAAGTTCGAATGGACTCCACAATGTGAGCACAGCTTTCAGGAACTGAAAAGACGCCTGACTTCTGCTCCCGTACTGGTACCGCCAGACTTCTCCAAGGACTTTGTTATCTACTGCGACGCCTCGCGACAAGGACTAGGTTGCATTCTCATGCAAGATCGACACGTAATTGCCTACGCTTCACGGCAATTGCACCCACATGAGGAGAATTATCCTACTCATGATCTAGAGCTTGCAGCCGTAGTCTATGCACTTAAGACCTGGCGACATTACCTCCTCGGCAACCATTGTGAAATATTCACTGATCACCAAAGTCTGAAGTACATTTTCACCCAACCGGATTTGAATCTCAGACAAAGACGTTGGGTGGAGTTGATCACAGACTTCGACTTAGGAATAACCTACACCCCAGGGAAAGCCAACGTCATGGCTGATGCGCTAAGTCGTAAATCTTACTGTAACAACCTAATGTTACAACAAAGTCAACCGCTTCTCCATGAGGAATTTCGGAAGCTTAACCTTCACATTGTTCCTCAAGGTTTTCTTTCCACCTTGGTGGCAAAACCTACCCTTACGGATCAGATCATCAAAGCACAGAAGGTAGATCCGGGAATCTCCCGCATCAAGAGAAACATCAAGAAAGGAATTGCGAATTGTTTCTCCATTAATGATCAAGGGGTCGTATACTTCGGGAATCGACTAGTGGTTCCCAAAGTGCGAAACCTGAGGCGATTGATTCTTAAGGAAGCTCATGAATCTCCTCTCACCATTCATCCCGGTAGTACCAAGATGTATCAGGACCTACGCCAGAGGTTCTGGTGGACTAGGATGAAGAGAGAAATTGCTCAGTATATTGCTAATTGCGACGTCTGTCGTCG
The DNA here is from genome assembly GCF_018294505.1 of Triticum aestivum. Lineage (NCBI taxonomy): Eukaryota > Viridiplantae > Streptophyta > Magnoliopsida > Poales > Poaceae > Triticum > Triticum aestivum. The sequence continues at coordinate 101,137,729 of NC_057795.1, forward strand.
TGTAAAAGCAGAGCATCAACGGCCTGCTGGCACCCTTCAACCCTTAGCTATTCCTGAATGGAAATGGAATAAAATTGGTATGGATTTCATTACCGGTTTTCCCAGGACCAAGAGAGGGAATAATGCTATTTTCGTCGTTGTCAATCGTCTTTCCAAAGTAGCCCATTTCCTACCTGTTCGTGAGAGTATAACCGCTAGTCAGCTGGCAGACTTATACATCTCCCGGATAGTGTCTCTCCATGGTGTCCCTTTGGAAATTAACTCGGATCGAGGAAGTATTTTCACCTCTCGATTTTGGGAAAGTTTCCAACATGCTATGGGAACCCGTCTCTCCTTTAGCACCGCTTTCCACCCTCAGTCGACTGGTCAGGTGGAACGCGTCAACCAGATTCTAGAAGACATGCTTCGAGCCTCTGCTATCTCATTCGGAATGGATTGGGAGAAGTGCCTTCCATTTGCCGAATTCGCTTACAACAACAGCTATCAATCTAGCTTGGGTAAAGCCCCTTTTGAAGTTCTCTATGGACGACGGTGTCGAACACCCCTTAACTGGTCAGAGACCGGGGAAAGACAATTCTTTGGCCCGGATATGATTCAGGAAGCAGAAGAGCAAGTTCGCATCGTTCGTGAAAAGTTGAAAACAGCCCAATCCCGTCAGAAGAGTCAATATGACCGAAAACATAAGGCTATGACTTTCGAGGTTGACGAGAAGGCTTACCTTCGGGTTACCCCTCTGAAGGGAACCCATCGTTTCGGTATCAAAGGCAAATTGGCTCCTCGTTACATTGGACCTTTTCGCATTCTCGCCAAACGAGGAGAAGTTGCCTACCAGTTGGAACTACCTCCGCACCTCTCCAGAGTCCACGATGTCTTCCACGTTTCTCAACTCAGGCGTTGCTTTTCGGATCCTATCCGTGGAGTGGACCACGAAACGCTTGATCTCCAAGATAATCTTACCTATCGAGAGTACCCCATTCGTATCCTTGATCAGGCCGAGCGTACCACTCGACGTCATAATATCAAGTTTCTCAAAGTACAATGGTCGCACCATTCTGAGGATGAAGCAACTTGGGAAAGGGAGGATCGTCTTCGACTCGAGTATCCCGCCTTCTTCCCGGAGGAACCCAAATCTCGGGACGAGATTCTTTTGAGTGGGGGTGAGTTGTCACATCCTAGTTAGCCATGCATTAGAGTGTTGCATCATGTTTACTCTTTCATCAGAAACCTGAAATGGGGATGACAGAACCCCCAGCCCCCTCTGAAACCAACTAGGGTTACTAAAATAATTTTCAATGAACCTGAAATGCCCTTCTAAAATGGCCCATCATTTTTGTCTTGGTTCAGAACCTCTGCCAAAAGTGGTGCACATTTTCTAGGCCAGCTTAGGGTTTTTGAATTAAATCATAAATATTTGAATTTGGGCATTTAAAATTATATAAAATATTTAAATGCTCAAATATCTCCAAACTAAAATGTTTCATGTTGGAAATAATCCAACTATGGACCAGGAGTAGTTTGGTGATTTTTGGAGTTGCCTAAGTATTTTATTAAATTCAACAAAGTTGCAGAAGTATTAAAAAAACAGAAAACAGAAAGAAAATGGAAAAGGCTTACCTGTCGCCCAGCACCCGGCCCACCTGCCGGCCCAGCCCAGCACCGCGCCAGCGAGCTGCTTGCCGGCCAGGCAGGCAGGCAGGTGCTCGACGGCGAGCACCGCATGGGTGCCACGCACCTGCTCGCCGCCTCGCCGCCTCCCTCGCCCGGCTAACGCCGTGAATCGGCCTCCCTCTCTCCCCCGAACCCCCCAGACACCCCCTCTCCTCTCCAGCTCCTCCCCTCGCACGCCCCAGCCATGGCCGACGCCATCGCCGCCATCCCCTCGCCGTAGCCACGCCCTCCGTCCACCCCACGCTGTGCCACCGTGTCCAGGAGCTTCGCCGCCGTCCACTTCATCGAGCTAGCCGAGCCCCGTGTGCTCGAGCGGCCCGAGACCACCGCACCGACCTCGCCCGAGCTCGCCGTCGCCGGAGATCCCCTTCAACGCCGTCGCCGCCTCAGCTCGTCCCCGACCCCGCCGGTGGCCTCTACGGGAGCGTTGTGAGCCTAGCTACTCCTCCGACCCTCCCTCTCTCATTCCCGAGCCGTGTAGCCACCGCACGAGGATCACACGCCCGCACCGCCGCGGATCTCGTCGCCGACGTGCTTCCGGCCACCCTCCGGTCACAAGCTGGTGTCCATCTTACTCACCGAGTCCCGCAGCACCTAGCTAGCCACTCCCCGAGCCTCACCGACCCCTCTAGCACCAAGTTCATCTTCGGCCGAACCCCGGTGGCCGCCAAAGTCGTCGTCGGCGCCAACTCCGGCCACCCCGACCCCAACGGACTCCACCAAGAGCTGCGGCTTGTCCTCAGCTCCACTCCGGTGGTCTCCGCGACCCATTTGGTGGCCGAAATGGCCAAAACCACTCCCGCCGCCGCGTCGGGCTCGCCTGCGGCTAAACGCCGGCGCCGCTGGCATTGACTTTGACCACGGGTGGGCCCTGGTTGACTCCCCTGAGTCAATGACAGGTGGGGCCCAGCCCTGTTAATTAAACAGGTTTAGTTTTAATTAAACTTTAATTAAAATAATCACCCTGACATGCGGGACCCACTGTCAGGTTTGACCCTGACGTGTTCCGTTGACCTGCTGACGTCACACTGACGTCAGGCTGACGCAATAGTGATTTTCTGGAATTATTCTAATATAGGAAATTCCAGAATATAATTTAAACTTCAAAATTCATAACTTTTATTCTGTAACTCCAAATCAGACAAATTATATATGAAAAATGATCAGAAAAATCCAATCTATCCATCTGTACTATTTTCATGCATGACTAAACAAGTTAACTTGATGTTTAATGCAGAACAAGGAAAAGCACTTTAAAAGGCCATGTTTGAGTTTGAAATTTGAATCTTTGATTCAAATTGGTTCAAACCCTTCTGGTTTTAGTTGCATTAGCCCAACACACTCATATTGCCATGTTTCATGCATGCATCATATTGTTGCACATTGTTTGGTGATGGTTGTGTATCGGTGTCCCTTGCGACAGGTTCTGTCTCCGAGGAGTATCGTGATTACCCTAACGAAGAACCGTATCAGTGCATCGAACCATCAGGCAAGCAACCAACCATTTGATCATATCGATACAATCCCATGTTCTCGCTCCTGCTCTCTTTTACTGCATTAAGACAACGCGTTTCAAACTGCTGTGTGTTACGGTAGTTGAACCCATTTCCTCTGCATGACCTGTCATTGCCACAGTAACTAGATGAAACCCACTAGCATGTGTAGGAGTTGATTGAGCCATATGTATGTGTTGTTCCTACCTTGCTATGCCTGCTATGCTTAGAGTCGTGTCAGGTCTGGTTCATCTGGGTGATGGGCTAGAGTGAAATGATTATGTCGGTAATGAGAGTGGTGTGGTGAACACGATTTGGTAAAGGTATCGATGAGAGGCCATGTAGGAGTACATGGTGGGTTGTTTCATTGAAGCCGACCTTAAGCACTGAGATCTGTATGTGTGATTTAAGAATCAGCTACTACCATGCATTGGGCCCGAAACCAATGGACCCTCTCGGCTTCTTATTCACCCTAGTTCTCCGTCCAGGAGTTGCAAGTAGTTTCTGGTGTTTGTAGCCTACTGGAGGCCGTGGACAGCGCTGACCGTAGGGGTGGGCTGTGATGCGGTAGGTACGTGGCACGGTGTACCGAATACCCGTTAGGTATCTCGGGAACCCTGTTCACATCGTTCGGGGCCGTATGGGAAACCTCGGCCGGACTCCCTGCGGATGGAACCTGGATAGGCGATAAACCTGGACTGGAGACTTAGGTGATTAGGTAGGTCGTGGCCGACACCCACGTTGGGCTTCCGCTTGAAGGTTGCCGAGTACATGTCGTGTAAACGACGGTAAGTGGTGAGAGCGTGTATGAAGAAGTACACCCCTGCAGGGTTAACATGATCTATTCGAATAGCCGCGTCCGCGGTAAAGGACTACTTGGTTGCCTATACAGTTCATAGACAAGTAAATGGAAACTGCTAAAAGCCTCAAGATAAGTGTGAGTGCCGAGGATGGCTCTTCCGTAGGGAGACGGAGGTGGATCCTCGGTAGTGTATTGAAGTGGTGAGTAGTGGACTCGTGTGCGTAAAACCATTTCAAGTTGGAGTCTCGTAGGTTAGCCTAGCCAAGAGTCAAAGCTGGCTTGCTGCAATAACTCCACCAACCCTTCTTGATAATATGCATGTATGTAGGATCTGATGTAAGTCTTGCTGAGTACCTTTGTACTCATGTTGCTATAATTTACATTTTACAAAAGACGCTGCAACCCCTTCTGATGGGTTCTACGTAGACGTTGACATCAACGAGTAGGCTAAAGGCCCAGGTGGTGATCCTGAGCTTGTGAAGGACCATGTAGTATAGCTAGGCTTTCCAAGCCTCTTTTATTTTACTAGTTGTCTGTACTCAGACAAGTTACTTCCGCTGCTGGTTTGTATGACTGTATGACTTGAATGCTGGGTCATGAGACCCGTACCTTTGTGTATGTTATGTATGGCTCCCTGAGCCTTAAATAAAGTACTTGTGTCGTAGAGTCATGTTGTGATGCTTCGTTGTATTTGCACATATCGAGCATATTGTGTGTATGATTGAAATGCTTGGTATGTGTGGGATCTGACTATCTAGTTGTTTATCTTTAGTAGCCTCTCTTACCGGGAAATGTCTCCTAGTGTTACCGCTGAGCCATGGTAGCTTGCTACTGCTCTGGAACACTTAGGCTGGCCGGCATGTGTCCTTCTTCGTTCCTGTGTCTGTCCCTTCGGGGAAATGTCACGCATTGAGTACCGGAGTCCTGCTAGCCCAGTGCTACAGCCCGGACCCACTTGCTGATGAGCGACACGTTCGAAGCTGGGTCATGGATGCCTGTCCCTGTAAGTCTGTGCCACTTTGGGTTTACGACTAGTCATGTCAGCCCGGGTTCCTTATCATATGGATGCTAGCGACACTATCATATACGTGAGCCAAAAGGCGCAAACGGTCCCGGGCAAAGGTAAGGCGACACCCGTGGGGATACCGTGCGTGAGGCCGCAAAGTGATATGAGGTGTTACCGGCTAGATCGATGTGACATCGAGTCGGGGTCCTGACACTGGATGCCCATATTGGCTCCTACATATTCTACGAAGATCTTTATCGGTCAGACCGCATAACAACATACGTTGTTCCCTTTGTCATCGGTATGTTACTTGCCCGAGATTCGATCGTCGGTATCCAATACCTAGTTCAATCTCGTTACCGGCAAGTCTCTTTACTCGTTCCGTAATACATCATCTCACAACGAACATATTAGTTGTAATGCTTGCAAGGCTTATGTGATGTGTATTACCGAGAGGGCCCAGAGATACCTCTCCGACAATCGGAGTGACAAATCCTAATCTCGAAATACGCCAACCCAACATCGACCATTGGAGACACCTGTAGTACTCCTTTATAATCACCCAGTTACGTTGTGACGTTTGGTAGTACCCAAAGTGTTCCTCCGGTAAACGGGAGTTGCATAATCTCATAGTCATAGGAACATGTATAAGTCATGAAGAAAGCAATAGCAACATACTAAACGATCGGGTGCTAAGCTAATGGAATGGGTCATGTCAATCAGATCATTCTGCTAATGATGTGACCTCGTTAATCAAATAACAACTCATTGTTCATGGTTAGGAAACATAACCATCTTTGATTAACGAGCTAGTCAAGTAGAGGCATACTAGTGACACTTTGTTTGTCTATGTATTCACACATGTATTATGTTTCCGGTAAATACACTTCTAGCATGAATAATAAACATTTATCATGATTATAAGGAAATAAATAATAACTTTATTATTGCCTCTAGGGCATATTTCCTTCAAAGGCGCCAATACATTTTTGGGCGGAAGCGGTTGAGACAGCTTGTCATGCAACAAATCGTCTATATCTTCACAAGCTTCTTGGGAAGACGGCTTACGAGCTTCTCATCGGTAACAAACCCCAAGTTGGTTACTTTCGAGTATTTGGCTCAAAATGTTACATTCTTGATAAGAATCGTCATTCGAAATTTGCCCCTAAGTCTCATGAAGGTTTTCTACTCGGTTAGGGCTCAAACTCTCACACTTACCGTGTCTACAACAATCTCACCCAAAAGGTTGAAGGGATGGTAGATGTGAAGTTTGATGAATCTAGCGGCTTGCAAGTAGAGCAATTGCCGATTGATGTAGGAGATAAAGATCCCTCAGAAGCAATTCAAGACCTGTCTATTGGCAAGATTCGTCCAATGGAGGTGAAGGAGAGTACCTCGTTCGTTCAAGTGGAAGCCTCAACTTCACGCCAAGGTGAACCACAAGTTGACTTGGAGGCATCCACAAGTGGAACACATCAAGATGATGGAAACGAGGATGTACAACAAGATGAACCTCATCGACCTCCCTCTCCACCTCCATAAGAGAACAACAACTCCAACGACAATGAAGAAAGACAAGAGGAAGAACAAGACAAGGAAGAGGATGTTCCACAAAAGCTCTCATGAGTTTGAGCAAGAGTATCAAGAGATCATCCTGTCGAACAAATCTTCGATGATATTCAAACCATGAGAATTACTCGCTCGAAAACTCGTTTGTCTAACTTTTCTGCACATTACTCATTAATTTCTAGTATTGAACCTATGAAGGTTGAAGAGGCTCTTGATGATCCAGATTGGGTGAACGCTATGCATGACGATCTACACAATTTCGACAGGAACCAAGTATGGACATTGGTTGAAAAGCTTGATGAGAAGCACAATGTGTTGGCGTTCTGGGAACGGGGGTCCCCAGACTTGCCTGCCTACGGCCCACGGCGTGGCTCCACTAGTGGCCCAGTACGGCCCATCTTCATCAGCCGGCGCTCAAGACCCTTGCGAGGGGCCAAGCCTCGTGGGGAAGACGACACAAGGCCTCCTCAGGAGCAGCCTCACTAGGCAGGCTCGCGAGGGGCAGAGAGATCAAGGCAAGGGGTACCTCGTGACGTTCCCGTGATGCAAGCCATGACGACCAAGGCCAGGCGGGCGCCAGACGGGCGCCAGCGCGCGCAGTGTCCTCGTTTCCCCTTTGGTGCTAAGGGGCAAGCGCAGGCGCGAAGTACCAAGGCATCAGGCAAAGGTTTCCATATCGGTGCAACAAGACCAAAGACCGACATGATGGCAGAACGGAGGTCATCGTGGAGCCCAAGACGGCATCACCACCAGCGCCTTTGACAGGCGAAGCTCACCTTTAGTCATGATAACTTGTACTATCTGTCCCCCTTCAAATTGGCCATTGTTGGACCCCTTCCCGCTCAATATTTGGGAAGAGGACCAGGGCCTCTATAAATAGGACTAGCCACCACCATAGAGGGGGACGACGGATCCATTCGGACCAGAACCACCCATCAAGCACAAGAACACCTTGCCTTAGGAGGCTGTTCTTTCCCTTGTATTGTTCATCATCAGCCCAAGAGGCAATCCACCACCACCACAATGGAGTAGGGTATTACACCACAATGGTGGCCTGAACCAGTATAAAACCGCGTGTCTCTTGTGTTGTGATTTGATCGAGCTAAGCCTAGAGACTGCGGCGAGGCTGGGAGGCGAGATCGGTCAGGGGAAGATCTTCGTGCGCACCCTAGTGTTCGAACCTCAAGGGTTTTGCCAGAACCCGAAATCCGACATTTGGCGCGCCAGGTAGGGGTGTGCCGAAGCCTTCCTTCCGCGGATCCGCGTCCCATCGCTTCGTTGCAGCCATATCTGACGCCTGTTGTGCCTGCGCTGAGCGCCAGGCCGCTCTCGCTGCGCACGTCGCCTAGACGGCTCCTGTCGGCGGGCCTCCCCATCGCTCCCCATTGCCTGCCGCCCACGCCGCCACCGACCTGGCGGGGAACGAGCAGCAAGAATCCTTGTTGCACCCCTCAGTGCGGCAGGATGGCCGCACCGCCACCCCGTCACTGACCCGAGCCGGTTCGTCATCCCACGCTCGTCGCGCTCCCACCGACGCGCAGGCCACGCTGCTCATGGCGTGCGAGCTCCTGCGTTACCGCCCCGTCGACGACCTCTACAAGGAGTGGCTCGCTTGCATCACCGAGCTCGTCAGCGCTGCAGGGGGCTCTCCTGCGCTGTCACTCTCATTGCCTCACCCTCCGCCAGGAACGGGCGACGTGGCTCATGGAGCGCCACCGCCACCTCTGCTCCAGGACCGTGCTCTAGCACCAAGGCGCGCGGCCCCCGGGTATGATCCACCGCATCATGCGCCCGCGCGTGAAGAAAGAAGCTGTCAAGAAATTCCTCGGTCCCAAGAAGGCTCTCTCGTGATCCATGCGCCGGCACGACAAGACCGTGTACTGCCTGGAAAAATTGCGGCGGTGCGCGAGCACCACCAAGGGTAAGCTCCACGATAGCAAGGGGCTCCGATGACCACAGCAGGTTGTAGCGCCTTCACCCTCAAGCTGCGCAGCGTCCCCTGGCCGGGCAAGTTCAAGCCGGACATGCCTCCTCGCTATGACGGCACCCCCGATCCTGCGGAGTTCTTGCAGCTCTACGAGCTGAGCATCGAGGCGGCCCAAGGCGACAAGAAAGTGATGGAAAATTGGTTTCCCATGGCTCTCAAGGACGGTGCCCGCTTATGGCTCCTGAACCTGCCTCCCGGCTCGATCTCCTGCTGGGACGATATGCGTAGTCGATTCATCGCCAACTTCCAGGGCACTTGCGACCGCCCCCGGCCGCGGGTGACCTACGCCGCATCAGGCAGCAGCCTGGGGAGACCCTGAAGAAATACATCCAGCGCTTCAGCAACGTTCGCCTCAAGATCCCCAAGGTGACGGACAAGGCCATCATCTCAGCGTTCTCTGATGGCGTCCGCGATGTCAAGATGAAGGAGGAGCTGGCCATCCACGAGGAGTTGTGCACACCCCTGGAGCTGTTCAACCTGGCAATCAAGTGCGCAAGAGCCGAGGAGGGGCGCCTCTCCCTCCTCGAGCTCCCAACTGCTGACCCAGAAGAAAAGAAGACCAAGGCCAAGGACGTGAAGCACAAGGGGATCGCCGTGCTCGCTGCAGAGCCGGACACGAAGCGTGGCATGGACCAGTCGGAGTCGTCCAAGGGCAACTGACCGTTCTGCGCCTACCACAACCTCCACACCCACAACACCAATGATTGCCAGGAGCTCAGGGCCGTTCCAGAGGGGCGCTTCGGTCGACGCCCTGAGCACAATGATTGGGGCTACGACCGAGGAGGAGGACGTGGCGTAGGACGGTGGGACGATCATGGCCCTCGCCAGGAGTGGCGTGACCGACTTCATGAGGATCGTTGGCAGGACCAGCCTCGCGAGGGTGCCTGGAGGGACCAGCGTCGTGAGGGCGCTTGGAGGGACCAACCTCGCGAGGACCGCCCCCAGGGTAACACGCGCCTTCCCCCGCTACCGCCACCAAGAAGGAACGATGACCACCATCAGTACGAGGGGGCTGGGGCTTTCCAGGAGCCACGTGCTATCGCTTGCATCCTGGGCGGAGCTCAGGCCCCAGCCTCTCAGCACATCTTCAAGCAGTTCGCTTGCGAGGTGAACGCAACCCTCCCCAGGCTCGGGGCTACGCGCCCGCTCAGGTGGTCCAAGTGCGCCATCACCTTCAGCTCAACAGATCAGCTCAAGTGCGCTGCTACTACTGGCGTTCTCCTAATGCTCTGCTCACCAGTCATCAGCAATGTGCAAGTCACAAAGACCCTCATCGACGGCAGCACAGGGCTTAGCGTCCTGTCCGTTGAGACATTCGACAACCTTCAAGTGCCATATGATCAGCTCCAGCCTACCAAGCCCTTCTCAGGAGTTACCGACGGTTCCACCACCCCGATAGGGCAGGTCCGCCTCCCTGTCACCTTCGGACAGCGCGACAACTACCACACCGAGCTCATCAACTTCGACGTCGCCCACATCCACCTGCTGTACAATGCCATCCTCAGGTATCCAGCCCTGGCCAGTTCATGGCGGTGACCCACCATGGCTACAACGTCCTCAAGATGCCGGGAAGCGGCGGGATCATCACGGTCCCCTGCGAAGAGAGAGATGTGGTGTGCTCCCTTGAGCGTGCCTTCCAAGCCGCGACAGTCGAGGACCTAGACAGCAGGAGCGAGAACCCTCCTGAGGCCATCCCCAAGAAGAAGAAGAACCAGCCGCTGCGCGCAGGGCCTCAGGAGGTCAGGGCCCTAGGTGGAGTCGTGTCAGGATCATCGCCCGTGCTTGGGGCACCTCCTTCCATCGCATAGGAAGGCGCGCCCGGTGCCCTCCTCGGGCAAGGCTTAGGGGCTCTCTTTCGGAGGGCCTTAGGCCTCACCAACATCACGAGGGAGGCGCTCGGGCACCACTTGGAGGCGTGCTTCGCGGCATGTTTCCCTCATGAAGGCACAGGGCGTGGAAAGCCCAACGTTCAGAAGTTCATTGCCAAGACCATTCAGGAGCTTCAGGAAGCAATGGCCATGCGCGGCGACCACCGCTCGCCTAGCGCGGCTCCCCATCCGGGCGAGGATGGTGGGTTGCGCGTCTGCATCGACATCCCAGGACTCAACTGAGCCGCATCTCAGGAGCGCTTCTGGCCTTCGCGCGTGGGATGCTGCACAGCTACGTTCGCATGCCTTTCGACCTGCCGAACGCGGCTACTGCCTACGAGCATCACCTGCGGAGCACCTTGGGGGCTCGGGAGGCCAGGCACCTCGTGATCCTAGCAGAGATGGAGGCGGTCCTCAAAAAACCACCCGCCCCCCAGAGCCTCCTGAGGTTCAGGGTCCCGGTGGCTCGTGAGGGTCGGCCCCTTCACCGTGCATCACCAGCTGCCTCACCTCCTTCTCTACAACGGAACCAGGTGACATCTTCCAAGTTCATTTCAGCTGGGAGCGCCCTCAGGGCTGCATCATTCCCAGGTCGCGTGGGTCAGCCGCTGCGACATGTATCTCTTCTTATGTCTTTAGCTTGCTTTGCTAGGGGCGCCCCTTGGGCTGCATCATCCCCGAGCCGCTTGGGTCTGACCCAGTGGCATGTATCCATTCTGCATTTACCTAAGCTGATTGCTTTTCATGCCTGATCTACCTGTGATTATCATCTGCTCGATTACCATCTACCTCGGGAGCCTCTCGCGCAGACGTCGCATTTGTGCATGGGTTCGTCCTTGCAACGCTGACAAGTCTGAGCGGTCGAGCTCTGGCCCACGGCATGCCCCGCGCACGTCACCTCATCAGGCCCTCAGCGCCCTCACCCTTCCTTCGAAGCAACCAGAGGCCGGCCGGCAATCATAGTGGCAACCCGTGCCTTTCTCGTGCTGATTTTAAGGAACGCCATGAGGTCTACAATGGGTGGCACCGTGGGCCCCCTATCCTTCCCGCACTGTCCACTTGCGCGTTAAAAGGGGGGCTCCTGAGCATCTCGACTCAGGAGCTCTTACTGGCTCTCCAGCCCTCACCCCTGGCCTTGACCACGACATCGCGACCTGGCATACCAGCGGCGGCTGAGCTTGCTCGAGGGCTGGGACCGGAGGACGTAGAGCACTAAGGAGAGTGCAGGGAAGAAGGGGAGGCTCGCACGCCTAACCTAGCTGCGCTGCAGCCGCCGACGGTCAAGTCTGGCGCGATGCAAGGGGGCGACTCCAGACTACCGAGATAAGCCTCGCACTTGGAACTACTAACCATTACAACGCGGAATTCCTTGCTTAATGCGGCCCTGTGGCGACAACGTTGCCTTCCTTTCTTACCTCACGACGGCTGCTTGCGCACTAAAGGGGACTATCGGTGTCAAAACCGGCGGATCTCGGGTAGGGGGTCCCGAACTGTGCGTCTAGGTGGATGGTAACAGGAGACGAGGGACACGATGTTTTTACCCAGGTTCGGGCCCTCTTGATGGAGGTAAAACCCTACATCCTGCTTGATTAATATTGATGATGTGGGTTACAAGAGTAGATCTACCACGAGATCAAGGAGGCTAAACCCTAGAAGCTAGCCTATGGTATGATTGTTGTTCGTCCTATGGACTAAAGCCATTCGGTTTATATAGACACCGGAGAGGGCTAGGGTTACACAGAGTCGGTTACAAAGGTAGGAGATCTACATATCCGTATCGCCAAGCTTGCCTTCCACGCCAAGGAAAGTCCCATCCGGACACGGGACGAAGTCTTCAATCTTGTATCTTCATAGTCTTGGAGTCCGGCCGATGATGGTAGTTCGGCTATCCGGACACCCCCTAGTCTGGGACTCCCTCAGTAGCCCCTGAACCAGGCTTCAATGACGACGAGTCCGGCGCGCATGTTGTCTTCGGCATTGCAAGGCGGGTTCCTCCTCCGAACAATTTATAGAAGATTGTGAACACCAGGATAGTGTCCGGCTCTGCAAAATAAATTCCACATACAACCGTAGAGAGAATAATATTACACAAGTTCAATCTGCTGACGTATTTTGTGGCGTAACGTCACACCACTACCAAGCCTTCAAATTGTTTTTATTGTTCCATCTCAGCGCGTTTAGCGAGGCGGTTTCCTTGGCACGTCTTGTCGAATCAGAGATCGTGTTCCCCTTATTCCGGGATTCCCATCAATACGGACGTGGGTAACCCAATCGCGCCATTGATTGCGGCACTTGGGAGATAAGCGAGTTTTATCAGGCCGGTGGGGACGCATGTTTCCGTCCGCCCATATAAGGGGATAAAGATCCAACCTTTTTACCTGCGCCTTCTTCCTCCTTGGCTTATCCATCTCTGCGAACTCGAGCTCTAGCGCCCAAGCCCACACATCTCACCTCAACCTTCTCCAAATATGTCCGGAGCGGGAGGCAAATGGATGGCCTCCTCCGTCACGGAGGGGCATATCCAGAAGCTGCGCAGCGCCGCATACTTGTCCAGCGACATCACGCATCGGCTCCCCGATGAGGGAGAGCTCATCCCCACCCCTAGGCCCCATGAGAGGGTAGTATTCCTTCCCCATTTCCTCCGCGGACTGGGCTTCCCACTTCATCCCTTTGCCCGGGGGCTCATGTTCTACTACAGCCTAGATTTCCATGATCTGGCCCCGAATTTTATCCTCAACATCTCGGCGTTTATCGTCGTGTGCGAGGCCTTCCTCTGCATCCAGCCCCACTTCGGCTTGTGGCTCAAGACCTTTAGTGTCAAGCCGAAGGTTGTGAAGGGCAGCCAAGCGGAGTGCGGAGGCGCCATGGTGGGCAGGATGTCCCACATTACGTGGCTGGAGGGTACTTTCGTGGAAACCATTAAGGGGTGACAATCGGGGTGGTTCTACATCACCGAGCCTCATGACCCTGATTGGGCAGCGGCCCCCGAATTCAGATCCGGCATCCCCACACGGCTCACCTCCTGGAAAGAGAGCGGCCGTATTTGGGGCGATTCGGAGGAGCTGACCGGACTCCAAGCCTGCGTCCAAAAGCTGGTGGACAAGAAGCTCAAGCTTGTCAACGTAGTCTAGGTCATGCTCATCCGTCGGATTCTCCCGTGTCAACGACGGGGCTTCAACATGTGGGAGTTCGATCCAGCGCAGCACCAGACTTTGAATGGGCTCTTCGACACTATGTACGAAGAGGTCTGGAAGGTGTTGTTCAAGGGCGCCGAGGCTCCCGCATCCGCTATGTCACATCCTAGTTAGCCATGCATTAGAGTGTTGCATCATGTTTACTCTTTCATCAGAAACCTGAAATGAGGATGACAGAACCCCCAGTCCCCTCTGAAACCAATTAGGGTTTACTAAAAACTTTTTCAATGAACCTGAAATGCCCTTCTAAAATGCCCATCATTTTTGTCTTGGATCAGAACCTCTGCCAAAAGTGATGCACATTTTCCTAGGCCATCTTAGGGTTTTTGAATTAAATCATAAATATTTGAATTTGGGCATTTAAAATTATATAAAATATTTAAATGCTCAAATATCTCCAAACTAAAATGTTTCATGTTGGAAATAATCCAACTATGGACCAGGAGTAGTTTGGTGATTTTAGGAGTTGCCTAAGTATTTTATTTAATTCAACAAAGTTGCAGAAGTATTAAAAAAACAGAAAACAGAAAGAAATGGAAAAACTTACCTGACGCCTGCTCCCGGCCCACCTGCCGGCCCAGCCCAGCGCCGCTCCAGCGAGCTGCTTGCCGGCCAGGCAGGCAGGCAGGTGCCCGACGGCGACCGCAGCGCGCGCCACGCACCTGCTCGCCGCCTCGCCGCTCCCCGCGCCCGGTGACGTCGTGGATCAGCCTCCCTCGCTCCCCCGAACCCCCCAGACACCCCTCCCCTCTCCAGCTCCTCCCCCTCGCGCTCCCCCGCCATGACCGACGCCACCATCGCCGTGCCGTCGTCGTAGCCGTGCTCCCCGCCGCCCGTGCGTCCTCTCATCGTGTCCAGGAGCTCCGCCGCTGTCCACTCCATCGACCAAGCCAAGCCCCGAGCGCAAGCAACGCCCGAGTCCACCGCAACGACCTCGCCCAAACTGCCGTCGCCGGAGATCCCCTTCAACGCCGTCGTCGCTCCGGTCCATCTCTGGCCGCACCAAGGGCTTCGTCGCACTCACTGTGAGCTTAGCCATCTTTCCCCCCTTCCTTTGCTTTCTCCCGAGCCGTGTAGCGACCTCCCGGAGCTTAACCGCACCCACCGCCGTGGAGCTCGTCGCCGACGTGCTCCCGGTCACCCTCCGACCACTCCACGGTGTCCATCATACTCACCGTGTCACGTAGCACCTAGCTAGCTACTCCCCGCGCCTCACTGACCCCTCTAGCGTCAAGTTCGTCTTCGGCCGAACCCCGGTGGCCGCCAAAGTCGTCGCCGGCGCCAACTCCGGCCACCCCGACCCCAACGGACTCCACCAAGAGCTGCGGCTCGTCCTCAGCTCCACTCCGGTGGTCTCCGCGACCCATTTGGTGGCCGAAACGGCCAAAACCACTTCCGCCGCCGCGTCGGGCTCGCCGGCGGCTAAACGCCGGTGCAGCCGACCCGGGTTTGACCACGGGTGGGCCCTGGTTGACTCCCCTGAGTCAATGACAGGTGGGGCCCAGCCCTGTTAATTAAACAGGTTTAGTTTTATTTAAACTTTAATTAAATTAATCACCCTGACACGCGGGACCCACTGTCAGGTTTGACCTGGACATGTTCCGTTGACCTGCTGACGTCACACTGACGTCAGGCTGACGCAATAATTGATTTTCTGGAATTAATCTAATATAGGAAATTCCAGAATATAGTTTAAACTTTAAAAATTCATAACTTTTATTCTGTAACTCCAAATCAGACAAATTATATATGAAAAATGATCAGAAAAATCCAATCTATCCATCTGTACTATTTTCATGCATGATTAAACAAGTTAACCTGATGTTTAATGCAGAACAAGGAAAAACACTTTAAAGGGCCATGTTTGAGTTTGAAATTTGAATCTTTGATTCAAATTGGTTCAAACCCTTCGGGTCTTAGTTGCATTAGCCCAACACACTCATATTGCTATGTTTCATGCATGCATCATATTGTTGCACATTGTTTGGTGATGGTTGTGTATCGGTGTTCTTTGCGGCAGGTTCTGCCTCCGAGGAGTACCGTGATTACCCTAACGAAGAACCGTATCAGTGCATCGAACCATCAGGCAAGCAACCAACCATTTGATCATATCGATACAATCCCATGTTCTCGCTCCTGCTCTCTTTTACTGCATTAAGACAACGCGTTTCAAACTGCTGTGTGCTATGGTAGTTGAACCCACTTCCTCTGCATGACCTGTCATTGCCACAGTAACTAGATGAAACCCACTAGCATGTGTAGGAGTTGATTGAGCCATATGTATGTGTTGTTCCTACCTTGCTATGCCTGCTATGCTTAGAGTCGTGTCAGGTCTGGTTCATCTGGGTGATGGGCTAGAGTGAAATGATTATGTCGGTAATGAGAGTGGTGTGGTGAACACGATTTGGTAAAGGTATCGATGAGAGGCCATGTAGGAGTACATGGTGGGTTGTTTCATTGAAGCCGACCTTAAGCACTGAGATCTGTATGTGTGATTTAAGAATCAGCTACTACCATGCATTGGGCCCGAAACCAATGGACCCTCTCGGCTTCTTATTCACCCTAGTCCTCCGTCCAGGAGTTGCAAGTAGTTTCTGGTGTTTGTAGCCTACTGGAGGCCGTGGACAGCGCTGACCGTAGGGGTGGGCTGTGATGCGGTAGGTACGTTGCCGGGTGTACCGAATACCCGTTAGGTATCTCGGGAACCCTGTTCACATCGTTCGGGGCCGTATGGGAAACCTCGGCCGGACTCCCTACGGATGGAACCTGGATAGGCGATAAACCTGGACTGGAGGCTTAGGTGATTAGGTAGGTCGTGGCCGACACCCACGTTGGGCTTCCGCTTGAAGGTTGCCGAGTACATGTCGTGTAAACGACGGTAAGTGGTGAGAGCGTGTATGAAGAAGTACACCCCTGCAGGGTTATCATGATCTATTCAAATAGCCGCGTCCGCGGTAAAGGACTACTTGGTTGCCTATACAGTTCATAGACAAGTAAATGGAAACTACTAAAAGCCTCAAGATAAGTGTGAGTGCCGAGGATGGCTCTTCCGTAGGAAGACGGAGGTGGATCCTCGGTAGTGTATTGAATTGGGAGTAGTGGACTCGTGTACGCAAAACCATTTCAAGTTGGAGTCTCGTAGGTTAGCCTAGCCAAGAGTCAAAGCTGGCTTGCTGCAATAACTCCACCAACCCATCTTGATAATATGCATGTATGTAGGATCTGATGTAAGTCCTGCTGAGTACCTTTGTACTCATGTTGCTATAATTTACATTTTTACAGAAGACGCTGCAACCCCTTCTGATGGGTTCTACGTAGACGTTGACATCAATGAGTAGGCTAAGGCCCAGGTGGTGATCCTGAGCTTGTGAAGGACCTCGTAGTATAGCTAGGCTTTCCAAGCCTCTTTTATTTTACTAGTTGTCTGTACTCAGACAAGTTACTTCCGCTGCTGGTTTGTATGACTGTATGACTTGAATGCTGGGTCGTGTGACCCGTACCTTTGTGTATGTTATGTATGGCTCTCTGAGCCTTAAATAAAGTACTTGTGTCGTAGAGTCATGTTGTGATGCCTTGTTGTATTTGCACATATCGAGCATATTGTGTGTATGATTGAAATGCTTGGTATGTGTGGGATCTGACTATCTAGTTGTTTATCTTTAGTAGCCTCTCTTACCGGGAAATGTCTCCTAGTGTTACCGCTGAGCCATGGTAGCTTGCTACCGCTCTGGAACACTTAGGCTGGCCGGCATGTGTCCTTCTTTGTTCCGGTGTCTGTCCCTTCGGGGAAATGTCACGCATTGAGTACCGGAGTCCTGTTAGCCCGCTACAGCCCGGTTTACCGGAGTCCTGCTAGCCCAGTGCTACAGACCGGACCCACTTGCTGATGACCGACACGTTCGAAGCTGGGTCATGGATGCCTGTCCCTGTAAGTCTGTGCCACTTTGGGTTTACGACTAGTCATGTCAGCCCGGGCTCCTTATCATATGGATGCTAGCGACACTATCATATACGTGAGCCAAAAGGCGCAAACGGTCCCGGGCAAATGTAAGGCGACACCCGTGGGGATACCGTGCGTGAGGCCGCAAAGTGATATGAGGTATTACTGGCTAGATCGATGTGACATCGAGTCGGGGTCCTGACACGCTACCGAAGATCGCGGATTCAGCTCGCAGCGTCCAGCTGACGAGGTAAGTGATATCGTCCTTTACGGGACGCTTGTTATTCATAGTTTGACTCTATGCGGGATCTAAACTCCCTTTCCTTTGACAGGACTGGCTGAAGAAAGCCGCACGGGCTATCTGTCCGGCCCCATTGCCAGAGGACCCAACTGACGCCCGCCTAACGGGGCTGCTGGCTCCGGCACCCCACGTGGTGCCGGAGAAGAAGGCCAAGAAGAAGGCCACGGGGACTCGGAAGAGTTCCCGTTTTTAGGTGCTATCGGATGATGAATCCGAGGCCGACTCCTCCCACCAAGGCGAGGAGGAGAAGAAGAAAGCCTCTCCCCAAGCGGGGGGAGGGAAGAAAAGGAAGGCCTCCCCAACAAGGGAGGCCGAAGGGTCCAAGAGGGGAAAAACTCTTCCCCCGGACTGTTCCGCCAACGCCAGTGACGACGACGAGGACTGGCCTCCAAGGGCCAATCCTCTGGCGAGATCGTAAGTATCCGGACTCCCGAATAACTTCAAGGTTTTCATTTTCCGCCATATTATGTCTTTCTAATGCCGCATACAACCCTGCAGTCCGCCTAAGGATGATCCCCCCACTTCGTCGAGCAGGTCCTTGGGGGTGTCGGATATGGATTCTCTTCCGACTGCCTCCACCCCCCATGATGCGGACGATGCCGAGGTGGGATACCAGGAAGGGACCCACCAGGAGGAGAGGGCCCCGGAGGTGTCGCAGGACAACCTCCCGGACTTTGCACCGGACTCAGCCCCGGAACCCATAGTGGCTCCGGAGTCTGGCGGGTGACCCCTTCGTAAGAAGGGCAAGACCACAACGCCGGCTGCCTCCGTCCAACCGGAGGTGCCGGATAATTTGCTAGAGGCGCTCAATAGCGCCTCTATTGAAGAGGAACACCGCACTGTTATGAGTGCGGTGATTCAGAAAGTTCAGCTCGCCAAGAACGGGCTGACCGAAGCCTGCAGCAGCCTTCTAACAGGCTTTGAGGTAAGAATTTCAATATATGTAAAATGGTACCGCATAGACAGTAGCCCCTGATGCTCGGTTCGGTGTTCGGAAAGAAAAGCCGGACTGAGGATCTTTAGAAAGATAAACGCAGGAGTCATGAAAATATGTCAATATGGGATTGCAGGTTGTGCTGCTGACCTCTGCCGCACTGACTGCGGAGGTCAAAACTTTGAAGGAAAACCTCGAGCGGTTCGAGAACGAGCTCGGCCATGCCAAGAAGCAGCTCGAGGAAAAATAAGGTGAGTAATACCTTATGAAAATTGTACCTTACAGAAAAGGATTTGGTTGCAAAAAAATGACAAGGATAACTGGGGTATTGCAGGGGCCACTAACAAGGTGGCGACCCTGAAGGAGGCGGTGGCCGCGGCCGAACGCAATGCGGCTGCGGAGCGCACCGAGCGAGAGAAACAGGAGCCACGGGTGGCGGAGGTACAACAAGAGCTCCAGGATCTCATGAGTAAACATGAGATCCTGGAGCGTGACTCGAAGACTCGAGAGTCTGAGCTTGCAACGGCTCTTGAGAGTGCCAAAGCCGCTAAGGCCGAAGCCTACAAGGCCCTCCAGGAGATCAAGGCGGTAAAGAAAATAGCAGCGGGTAAGGCATTTTTCATGCAAAGTAAGCATGTGAGTGTTAATTACCTGTCGCTTACCCGAATTCGGAGCTCTCCAGGAGCGTTCGCAGATCTTCCTCGCAGCGTGTCCGATGCTGCCGCATTCTACCGGGTCCAGGAGGGGAGCTCGATAGAGAAGGTCTTCCGGTCTCAATAAGCTGAGGCCGAACATCCGGTGCCCCTTAGCGACCAGCTGAAGCAGCTGGTCGAGCTCCACAAGGCGGCCGAACAGGCCATGAAGGGCCTCATAGTTCGGCTGTGGCCTAAGGAGGCCATGCCTGGGAGCTACTTCGGCCTGGTGCGGCGGCTGGTGGATGCGTGCCCGTGGGTTGAAGTCATCAAGCACTCTGCCTGTATTGAAGGTGCGCGTCGGGCCCTTGCCAGCGCAAAGGTGCACTGGGGCAAGATGGATGCCCAGAAGCTTGTGACGGACCCCCCCCCCACCAGAGGGCAAGGAGCATCGCACACCCGAGATGTATTATAGGAGTGTGCTGAAGGGCGCCCGCACTATTGCGGGTGAGTGCTCCAAAGATGTAATATTTGAGTAGACTCGCATTTTGTTATCCTGTGCGCTGAAAACTTGGTTCATATGCGCTAAGCAACGCTTGTTAATTTAAAATATTACCTTCTGTGCGGCTATTTATCAAATCTGAGAGATGAAAAGTCGTCGGCTTCAGCCCCCATGCCACGAGTGCTGGGGTGTTCGGGATAAACTCGAGCGCTCTTGTTCCCATTTTTGGGTCCATCTAGGGAGGCGCTCAACACAACGAACAAGGCAACCGGACTTATAATGCTTGAACACTCTCACTTAGCCATAGAATTCTATAATTTTAAATTTCGGTGAAGCCCCTAGTTTTCGGAAGGCTGAATTTGGGGCGCTATCCACGCCTTGGCCGGACAGAATCCGGCTCCTCGCTCGAAGCGGCATAAGTCTTTAGGGACTCACAAAGAACCTCTCGAACAGCGAACAACTCTCGCCTCATCATGACGGTCAGTTTTAGCTTTCTCCACTGAGGCGTTAACCCAGCTCAACTGGGGCGCAATCGCAGTGGTTCTCCCAATGCTACCTTAGCCGATAAAACGGAACGTAAGGTACCAAAACATGGGAGCCGGGCAAACCCAACTATTGACCCAAGAACATGATTCGGAGCCGATGCATATAATGCTATAAGCTCGGGGTGCCGCACTTGTGAAAGTGTTCGGACTTATCACACCATAACGCGGGAAACATAAGCCCTTGGTGTATTTAGCCATACCAAAACGTACGGATGCAACATGTCATAGATGAACATATGTGCAAGAAAGAAATGCAATTAGAAGCAAAAATGTGCTGCATTGCTTTATTTAATAAAAACTGCTGTAAGTGCAGGACGATACAAGTGGTGCGGTAAGCAAGGGATGGGACTGTTTAACATGTCCCCCTCCAGGGGTAGGCTACGGAATAATGCATAAAACAGATTTAATGCTCATGATGGAGACCACCTGGATTTTCGTTGTAGCCTTTCTCCTTCCCTGACTGTTGCATCGTGGGTTCGGCATGTCTGCTGCCGGACAGGGCCTCTGACGAACGGAGTCCTGTAGGTAAAAAATAAAAGGAAAAGAAAAAGAAACGACACACTTAAGAGCCCCTGGTGCGGTTGAGCCGCAGTTTGGGCTTATCGTGGTCGAGCCCCTTGCCCCATGCCCATGGTATCTTCAGAGCGTAATGGAGTACGCGAAGGGTCTGTCTTAATGTTTTACAGGGGCTGGGGTTGGGGCCGCTCTACTACGCGTGCTCGGAACGTGCCAGGTGGTCGTGTTGTAGGTTACTCCGGGCACACTTAGCTGTGTCCGGCCGCTTAGCAGCCGGACTCGGGAATTGCCTTAAAAGGCTGCTTTGTACTTCTGCCGTGAGAGCCGCTGTATGTTCCTCCGTTCGGAGGGAGCGTTCAGTGTTTCCGTTGACCGTGATGACTCCTCTAGGGCCTGGCATCTTGAGCTTGAGGTATGCGTAGTGCAGCACCGTGTTGAACTTCGCAAACGCGGTATGTCCGAGCAAGGCATGATAGCCACTGCGGAACGGGACTATGTCGAAGATTAACTCCTCGCTTCGGAAGTTATCCGCGGATCCGAAGACCACTTCTAGTGTAACTAAGCTTGTACAATTGGCTTCTACACCTGGTATGACGCTTTTAAAGGTCGTCTTGGTAGGTTTAATCCTTGAGGGGTCTATGCCCATTTTGCGCACCATGTCCTGATAAAGCAGGTTTAGGCTGCTACCGCCGTCCATCAGGACTCTGGTGAGATGAAATCCATCGACGATTGGGTCTAGAACCAATGCGGCGAACCCACCATGGCGAATGCTGGTGGGGTGGTCCCTTCGGTCAAAGGTGATCGGGCAAGAGGACCATGGATTGAACTTCGGGGCAACTGGCTCCATCGTGTATACATCCCTGAGTGCACGCTTCCGCTCCCTTTTGGGTATGTGCGTGGCATATATCATGTTCACCGTCCGCACCTGTGGGGGGAAACCCTTCTGTCCTCTATTGTTCGGCGGTCGGGTCTCTTCCTCGTCGTCGCTATGTAGCCCCTTGTCGCTGTTTTCGGCAATTAACTTGCCTGCCTGCTTGAACACCCAACAGTCCCTATTGGTGTGGTTAGCTGGCTTTTCAGGGGTGCCATGTATCTGGCACAAGCGGTCGAGAATTCGGTCCAAATTGGACGGACCCTGAGTTGTTCTTTTGAATGGCTTTTTCCGTTGACCGGGTTTAGAGCCTCTGAATCCGGCATTGACTGCCGTATCCTCACTGTTATCGCCGTTAATGCGGCGTTTGTTTTTGTTGCGACGCGACCTGCCACTACGGTCCTTGATATCCGGACTGCCAGAATTTTTGTTGAGGTTGTTGCTGCGTGCTAGCCAGCTGTCCTCATCCGCACAGAAGTGGGTCATGAGTGATGTAAGGGCTGCCATGGATTTCGGCTTTTCCTGTCCCAGGTGCCGGGCAAGCCACTCGTCGCGGATGTTATGCTTGAAGGCCGCGAGGGCCTCGGCATCCGGACAGTCGACGATTTGGTTTTTCTTGGTTAAGAACCGTGTCCAGAATTGTCTGGCCGATTCGTCTGGCTGCTGAATTATGTGGCTTAGGTCATCTGCATCTGGTGGTCGCACGTACGTGCCTTGGAAGTTATCGAGGAATGCGGCTTCCAGGTCCTCCCAACTCCCGATTGACTCTGCTGGCAAGCTGTTAAGCCAGTGCTGCGCTGGTCCTTTCAGTTTGAGTGGGAGATATTTGATGGCGTGGAGATCGTCTCCGCGGGACATGTGGATGTGGAGGAGATAGTCCTCGATCCAAACCGCGGGGTCTGTTGTGCCATCATAAGATTCAATATTGACGGGTTTAAACCCTTCTGGGATTTGATGATCCATTACCTCATCTGTGAAGCACAGTGGGTGTGTGGCGCCTCTATACTGGGCGATATCGCGAAGGAGCTCAAAAGAGCTTTGTCTGTTGTGTTTGGCCCGGCCGGACTTACTGTGTCTGACGTGACGGTGATCGTCACGTATCGTGGGGCGCCCACGCGATCCATAGATCGATCTTGATTATCTTGCCTTATCCTCCAATATGTCGCACAGGTCCGTAGTGTTCCCCTGTGGCCTTGTGCTTTTCGAGCGATGCCGGGGTACGGCTCTAGTGAAGGGCCTTGAGGCCTCTCTGTCGCGACCACGGGGTGGTCGATCAGCCGTATTGTCTCCTGGTGAAGCGGGATCATATGCCTCCACCTCTAATCGGGGGAGCAGCTTACGTTTGGGGTAGCTTTTGGAGGGCATTCGAGTTCATGCTCTTCGGCCGCGAGGACTTCGGTCCATCTGTCGGCTAGCAGATCTTGATCAGCTCTAAGCTGCTGCTGCTTTTTCTTGAGGCTGTTTGCCGTGGCCATAAGCCTGCGTTTGAAACGCTCCTGTTCGACGGGATCCTCAGGCACGACGAATTCGTCATCGTCGAGGCTTGCCTCGTCTCCGGAGGGAGGCATATAGTCCTCTACCTCTTCTTCGGCCGCTCTCTCATGAGGGCTGGCGTCCCCCTCCTCCTGTGCTGGATCTTGCTGGAGTGGGTTGTCTTCGGCGCTATCCGGTGTATTATTGTCTCCGGTGCCGGAATCCTCATTCTTGCTATGGCGGGATTTAGAGCGGCGCCGCTGACGCCGGCGCTTGGGCTGTTTCTTGGAGGGGTCATCCTCCGCTATTCCTTCGCCGTTCCCATCCTTTGGGATATCCACCATGTATATGTCGTATGAAGAGGTGGCTTTCCAGTGCCCGGTGGGCGCTGGTTCTTGGTCGTCTCCGGCATCGTCGTCCATACCGTCGATGTCCTCAGAGTCGTAATCTAGCATGTCGGTTAGGTCGTCGACAGTGGCTACCAAGTGGGTGGTGGGTGGGCTCTGAATTTCTTCGTCGTCCGCATCCCAACCGTCCTGGCCGCAGTCCGGCCAGGCCTCTCCTGATAACGAGAGGTACTTTAGCAAACTCAAGATGTCGCCAAAAGGTGAGTGTTGAAAGATGTCCGCCGCGGTGAACTCCATGATCGGCGCCCAATCGGATTCGACTGGAGGGGGCGCGGGAGGTCCGGAGTCCGGCAAGGAGTCCGGCACCTCGGAGTCACGAGCTTCATGGGGGACAAGATCGGTGTTCGGCTCTATCGCCGTAGAGGTTGCAGCCCCCGAGGTGGTGTCTAGCCATCCATCCTTGGTCTGCGCAGCCGGCTCCGAGTCGAAGATCGGAGCGGGTTCGAGTGCGGCCTCCAGGGTACTGTCCGGCTGCAGAGCTAAATCATGCCCATCGTGACAGTACGGCATGCTCGGCTGTGGCTCGAATCCGTCGAGGATCAAGTCCCCGCGGATGTCAGCCGTGAAGTTCAAACTTCCAAATCTGACCTGACGGCCAGGGGCGTAGCCTTCGATCTGCTCTAGCTGGCCAAGCGAATTGGCCCGCAGTGCGAAGCCGCCGAATACGAAGATCTGTCCGGGGAGGAAGGTCTCACCCTGGACTGCATCGTCGTTGATGATCGAAGAAGCCATCGAGCCTATCGGTGACGACACAGAGGAACTCTCAATGAAAGCACCAATGTCGGTGTCAAAACCGGCGGATCTCGGGTAGGGGGTCCCGAACTGTGCGTCTAGGCGGATGGTAACAGGAGACGAGGGACACGATGTTTTTACCCAGGTTCGGGCCCTCTTGATGGAGGTAAAACCCTACGTCCTGCTTGATTAATATTGATGATGTGGGTTACAAGAGTAGATCTACCACGAGATCAAGGAGGCTAAACCCCAGAAGCTAGCCTATGGTATGATTGTTGTTCGTCCTATGGACTAAAGCCATCCGGTTTATATAGACACCGGAGAGGGCTAGGGTTACACAGAGTCGGTTACAAAGGTAGGAGATCTACATATCCGTATCGCCAAGCTTGCCTTCCACGCCAAGGAAAGTCCCATCCGGACACGGGACGAAGTCTTCAATCTTGTATCTTCATAGTCTTGGAGTCCGGCCGATGATGGTAGTTCGGCTATCCGGACACCCCCTAGTCCGGGACTCCCTCAGGGACCTCCTGAGCATCACGCCTCAGGGGCTCTTACTGGACCTCGGGCCGCTCACCTCCCGGCCTTGACCATGGCATCGCGACCTGGCATACCAGCGACAGCTGCAGCCTGCCTGGGGACCGGGATATGTCAGCATAGAGCACCAAATCGTCGCGAGGATAAAAGGGGGAACCAAGTCGGGACATGACAAGCACTCGCATGATTTCATAATAAGGCAAATATTAACAAAAGTGATCGCAGATCCTTTACAAGACCCCGCGAGGTATTTTTTTGATTCCTCACCGGGAACAAAAGACAAGAACTTTAAGGGGGCCTAACTACGCATGCCTTCATGGCCGACGCCATCATCTACAGTGGGCCATGAGGGATTGGCACCAACCCCATCCAAATCAGCGGCGGCGACGGCTCAAAGTTGCCGCCTTGCTCCGGGCGCGGCGGGAGCTCGGGGGTACATAGCTGTCGTCACTCGTCTCTGGAGTCTCGAAGATCTTAGGAGAATCACTGCCGCTGCTGCCAGAGGAGCCGCTGGAGGAGCGAAAGGCGGGCCCAGCCCCTGCCGCGTCGATATCCTGACTGCCCCATTCGGGACAGCACTCCAAGAGGCGGCCTTCCACATCGAAGACCTTGAAGAACAACGTGGAGGCGCCATCGTATTCCCAATGGATCACGAGGGCACCCCCTGTTCGGCAGAACCGGGCGACCTCGCCCCAGCCCTGGGTCATGAAGATCTTGCCCGGGGTAACGACCTCAACCTCAGCTCTGGTCGCCCGGGTGCCACAATCGGCGTGTTGTCGCCAAAGCTCGAGAGGCCCCCTCGGCGGCACCTCGGTGGAAAAGAATGAAGGGAAGCGTATCTAGGTGCTTGGAGGCATCGCCTCCTGCAGCACGAGCTCGCGAGAGGAGTCCGCGGCATGGACTCCAGGGGAGACAGCGTGTGCCACCACGGCGCACCGACCATAGCTGCGGCATGAGCGCCGCCGCTTGCTGTCCCTTCCTCCAGAGCCCTCAGCTTGGGCGCGCTGGGGGAGCGGGTACCCAGGAGGTGGCCTCTCGCACCAAGGCCTCATCACCTCCAACTTCGCGACTTTGCCACAGGGGTGGATCAGCCTCTTCTTTGGTGGAAGCAGATCGGGTCCGTCGCGGGAGGCCTTCCCCTTCTCCTCGGCCGAGAATCGATGGATCGGCGCCATTGGTAACAAGACCTGAGGTGTAGCAGGGGAGAAGAAGCAGGAGGAGTAGGAAGAGATGGGCGACGAGGGCTCTCACCCCCTCCTCATTTATAGCCCAAGGGAGGCCAACCGACGGCCTCCATGATCACATGTAATGATAACCCTTTTCTCCATGTAGCAGGGACTCATCAAGTCGGGCAGTTGCCGAGGTAGCATGGGGAAGCAGAGACGCCCACGTCCAATCAGTCGCCATGCATCAACTAAGGCCGCAGGCTTTGGGGGCCCACGGCATTGTGCACTTACCCCTTGGCTTCACCGCTAAGCCAAGTCCGAGCGCGCCCTGGGCCCTGGGGCTACTGTCGGTGTTCTGGGAATGGGGGTCCCCAGACTTGCCTACCTACGGCCCGCGGCGTGGCTCCACCAGTGGCCCAGTATGGCTCGTCTTCATCAGTCGGCGCTCAAGACCCTCGCGAGGGGCCAAGCCTCGCGGGGCGGACGACACAAGGACTCCTCAGGAGCAGCCTCACCAGGCAGGCTCGCGAGGGGCAGAGAGATCAAGGCAAGGGGTACCTCACGAGATTCCCATGATGCAAGCCATGACGACCAAGGCTAGGCGGGCGCCAGGCTGGCGCCAGCGCGCGCAGTGTCCTCGTTTCCCCTTTGGTGATAAGGGGGCAAGCGCATGCGCGGAGTACAAAGGCATCAGGCAAAGGTTTCCATATCGATGCAACAAGACCAAAGACCGGCAGGATGGCAGAACGGAGTTCATCGTGGAGCCCAAGACAGCGTCACCACTAGTGCCTTTGACAGGGGAAGACCACCTTTAGTCAGGATAGCTTGTACTAGCTGTCCCCCTTCAAATTGGTCGTTGTTGGATCCCTTCCCGCTCAATATTTGGGAAGAGGACCGGGACCTCTATAAATAGGACTAGCCACCACCATAGAGGGGGACGACGGATCCATTCGGACCAGAACCACCCATCAAGCACAAGAACACCTCGTCTCAGGAGGCTGTTCTTTCCCTTGTACTGTTCATCATCAGCCCAAGACGCAATCCACCACCACCACACTGGAGTAGGGTATTACACCACAATGGTGGCCTGAACCAGTATAAAACCTTGTGTCTCTTGTGTTGTGATTTGATCGAGCTAAGCTTAGAGACTGCGGCGAGGCTGGGAAGCGAGATTGGTAGGGGGAAGATATTCGTGCGCACCCTAGTGTTCGAACCTCAAGGGTTTTGCCGGAACCCGAAATCCAACACAATGTCATTGGAACCAAATGGGTGTTCCGGAATAAGCAAGATGGAGATGGACAAGTTGTGCGCAACAAGGCTCGTCTCGTTGCTCAAGGCTAAACTCAAGTCGAAGGTGTGGACTATGGTGAGACATATGCTCCCGTTGCTAGACTCGAGTCCATATGCATCTTACTTGCTTATGCTAATCATCATGATATTACTTTATATCAAATGGACATAAAATGTGCTTTTCTAAATGGTGAAATTGAGGAGGAAGTTTATGTTAAACAGCCTCCCGGCTTTGTTAATCCTATGAAATCTGATCATGTTTAAAAACTTCGCAAAGCCCTTTATGGTCTTAAACAAGCTCCTAGAGCATGGTATAAATGCTTGACTAAGTTTCTTATTGAAAAAGGCTTTGAAATGGGAAAAATTGGTTCTACACTTTTTACTAAAAGGGTTAATGGTGAATTATTTGTGTGCCAAATTTATGTGGATGATATCATATTTGGTTCAACTAACCCTCTTTTTAGTAAAAAGTTTGGAAGGCTAATGTCGGAGAAGTTTGAGATGTCTATGATGTGTGAACTCAAATTCTTTCTTGGTTTGCAAATCAGACAAACTAAGGAAGGTACCTTTGTTTCCCGAACAAAGTATACCAAGGACTTATTCAAGAAGTTCAACATGCAGGAAAGCAAAGGTATGAAAACACCCATGCCTACTAGTGGACATCTTGACTTGACTAAGGATGACAAACCGGTTGACCAAAAGGTTTACCGCTCTAAGATTGGTTCATTGTTATATATATGTGCCTTCCTTCTCGATATTATGCAAAGTGTGTGCATGTGTGCACGATATCAAGCGACCCCTAAAGAATGCCATCTTAAGGCTGTGAAAAGGATAGTGAGATACTTAATTCATACACCAAACTTTGGCATTTGGTATCCTAAGAGGTCTTATTTGGATCTTGTTGGCTACTCTGACTCGGACTATGCCAGAAACAAGGTTGATAGAAAATCCACTTCGGGTACTTGTCAATTTCTTGGTAGATCTCTTGTATCTTGGTCCTCTAAGAAACAAAACTCGGTATCCTTATCCACCGCCGAAGCGGAATACATTGCCGCTGGTTCATGTTGTGCTCAATTACTTTGGATGACCAAAACTCTTAAAGATTATGGGATACATGTGAACATGTTCCATTGCTTTGTGACAATGAAAGTGCTATTAAGATTGCTCATAATCCCATGCAACATTCTTGGATTAAGCATATTGAAGTTCGTCATCATTTCATTCGAGATCATGTTGCTAAAGGTGACATCAATCTTAAGCATGTTCGTACCAATAAGCAATTGGCGGATATTTTCACCAAACCGCTTGATGAGAAAGTGTTTGGTTGTTTGAGAGGTGAATTGAACATCATTGATGCCTCAAACTTGGAGTAGGAACTCCATCTAGATGCATGCAAGGCATGAGCCTTTTTATGACTAATCCTTGATATTTCTCTTAAGATAACGATCATATGTCTTGGATCTATACTTGTACCCTTGCATGTTATCTAATCCTTGTAGGTACTTGCATGATCTCAAATCCATGAGATTGCAAGCCACTCACAACTTAAGCAATCTCTACATCACCAAGTTTCTACTATATGGTTGTGGAATACAAGGAAGGATGACCTCACTCAGCATATCTTTTGACAATTTCTATATATCAAATTTCATTTTGTATCAAGTTACATGTTTGTCATTTTTGGATACACAAGTGCTCTTCCTTGCAAGACTAACCCATGTAGGAAGATGAACTCGAACTTCAAGTGATGCTCTCACTCTTGATGGACTACATCAACCTTGAGCATCCAACACAAGTTTGACTACATGACAAAGATCAACACAACCCAAGGTATGTTATTCCATCTTAGAGAAGCTTTGACCCAAGTCATGAGTTAAAGCAACTCAACAAGATGTGAATACATCAAAGTGCTTAGACGAAAAATGGTAACCCCATTTTGAGCTTAAACGACGAGTATGACCTATGATCAAGTAACTTCACTTGACTCCTAAGTCAATATACTCTAACATAGGTGACTTTGTCGCCGACCCCTTCTAGATGAAGTTCTCTAGTGTTTCCTTGTTCTTGTTTTTGTTGTTTATGTCTTTGTGTTTCCTTTAAAAAAACTTCATCTAGATTTCTTCTTTTATGTGTTTTCTAATTCCTTGCAATTCTTTCAGTAAATTCCTTGCAAATACTTAAGTGATTTTATTTGCCTAGTGAGCTGAGTTGACAAAATGTTTACTCTGTGTTGAACTCGGTCTCTCTGATTCAAACCTATCGGTCTAACCGAAACATAAGGTATCCTTGTGAACAGATCGTCGGTCCAACCGACGCAGTCTAAACTCGGTTGCACCGATCAGGATCTTCTGTGACTCCGCCAACTCGGTGTCACCGATGAAAACGGATCGGTTATACCGATTTCAGTGCTGCAGAAATCTTTTTGCCATTGCATCATGCACATCTTTTTCAGCTCCAATCAATGATTCTTATCCTCTACCCGCATCATAATCTACATGCTGCTTTGTAATGTGTCTCAAGGATCCAACCTACTTGACTCATACTCCAGAAGATCCCTTCTTGGAAATTGATGTCAAAGGGGGAGAGACAGAGCACATCAAAGTTAATCACATGGGAGAGACATCTTAGCCTCCCCATATGCTTGTTTGTCAATAGAGGAGAGAAGCCACATGTCTTCAAGAGGGGAAATACATGTTAAGACTTGTTTGGTTGAACCATTATCCAATATCAGATTAAATGGTTCTTGCTCTGTTTTTCTTTTTCTTCTTTGCTCTGATTTTCTCTTACCCTACCTTCTCTCATTATCCAATACAGATTTAGGGGGAGAAAGAGTTCAAATCTAAGGGAAGAAAATCTTTGGAATTCATTGCATATCTTTAATCTTTGGGGACATGTCTATATCCAAATGGAGTACTAAGTACTCACTCATTACATGTCATCCCAGTCTTGGTAATCTTGTGGTTTCCTGAACTTGCTTTATTTAGAGTGTTCTTGTGTTATCTAACCTTGTTTTCTCAAGCTCACCTCTTCCTAAGCCAGCTCAAGACCACAATGTAAGTATATGCATCACACTCATGTGCATGATGATCTCTTGCTGTTGCACATATTGTTTGCAAGAAGGATTCATGAACATGAAGGTATAACTATTCTATCTACATCATTTGCTCTGATGCATATAGACAAGATACATGTAACTCATTGCTTGCTCTGACATGCTTATGTACTCACATGTTCTTACATTCCATCATTACATGATTGCATACATGTACGGGGAGCCTATGCATGTTACATGTCCTTCCAAAGCTTTACTTGTTACTCTTCATATCTTTATCTAAAGCTTTGATGTATGTTGTCATCAATTACCAAAAAGGGGGAGATTGAAAGCACAAGTGCTCCCTGGGTGATTTTGATAATCAATGACAACATATCTCTTGTTGGACTAATATCTTTATCAAGTATATGTCAGATGAGTTCAACAATGGAGTGGCAACGACAAGAGGATGTGGAACCCCTTCAAAATGCTAAGGACCAAGATTGGCAAAGGCTCAAGACTCTTCATTTTCATTTTAGTGATCCAAGATCACATTGAGTCCACAGGAAAGCCAATACTATTAAAAGGGTATGAGGTGTTGCTTAATGGTCTACTTGCTTAAGTGCTTAGTGATATTGCTCATAAACCCTCAACCACTTTCTCATTTCCACATATGTCCAAAACCTAAAGTCAAACTCGGCCCCGCCGATTTCATCTATCCGGCACCACCAAGTTCATTTGACATAACCACTGCCAGAAACCCTAATCAATTCGGTCACACCGATATGGACCTCGATCTCACCGAGATGGCCTTGCAAACTCTCTGTTGCCTATTGCAATTATTTCGGTCTCACCGAAATGTGCAATCGGTCCCACCGAGTTTGCCTGACCAACTCTCTGTTTGATCAATCGCTGAATTGGTCTCACCGAGTTTATGAGATCGGTCTCACCTAGATGAGGTTTGCCCTAGCCCTAGCACATCGGTCCCATCGAGTTGATCATGTCGGTCCCACCGAGATTCCTAACGTTCACATTTTGAACTAAATCAGTCTCACCAAGTTTCACTATTCAGTCTGACCGATTTGGGTCAAATGTGTGTAACAGTTCGGTTTTGTGTGGAGGCTATATATACCCCTCCACCCCCTTCTCCATATGAAAGAGAGCCATCAGAACGTGCCTACACTTCCACTACTCATTTTCTGAGAGAGAACCACCTACTCATGTGTTGAGACCAAGACATTCCGATCCAACCACAAGAATCTTGATCTCTAGCCTTCCCCAAGTTGCTTCCACTCAAATCATCTTTCCACCATAGCCAAATCTATGTGAGAGAGTAGAGTGTTGGGGAGACTATCATTTGAAGCATAAGAGCAAGGAGTTCATCATCAACACGCCATCTATTACCTTTTGGAGGGTGGTGTCTCCTAGATTGGCTAGGTGTCACTTGGGAGTCTCTGTCAAGATTGTGGAGTTGAACCAAGGAGTTTGTAAGGGCAATAAGATCGCCTACTTCGTGAAGATCTACCCAAATGAGGCAAGTCCTTTGTGGGCGATGGCCATGGTGGGATAGACAAGGTTGCTTCTTCATGGACCCTTCGTGAGTGGAGCCCACCGTGGACTCGCGCAACCGTTACCCTTCGTGGGTTAAATTCTCCATCAACGTGGATGTACGATAGCACCACCTGTCAGAAACACGCCAAAAATCTATGTGTCTTCATTGCGTTTGCACACTCCGATCTCATCCCTTTACTTTCTTGCAACTAGCATGCTTTACTATTTCTGCTATACTCTTGCCATGCTTGCTTGAATTGTGTTGCGAATGCTTAAAATTGTGATTATCTACAAGCCCAACTTGAAGAACTTAAAAACTGCCACATTTACTTGTTGAGGGTCTAATCACCCCCCCCCCCTCCCTATTTAGACACCTCTTCTCAATCCTTTCAGCCATAATTAATGTTTGCCAAGTTTCTAAAGTCTGAACAAGAGCGTATAATTTTTTTATCATAAGTAGAACAGTTCAGATTAGACCCACTCAATTTTTCACAGAAGTATGCAACAGGTTTACCATCTTGTAATAACACACCTCATAATTCAGTTTCACCAGCATCACATTCAAGCTCAAAAGTCTTTTTAAAATCAGGAAGTTGGAGTAAATGAGCAATGTGTCAACTTATCTTTCAATATCGTGAAAGCTTGTTCCTGTGTGGTACCCCAAACAAAAGGCATATCCTTCTTTGTAAGCTCGCTAAGAGGGGCAGAAATGATGCTAAAATATCTCAAAAAATGCCTATAAAAACCAACGAGGCTAAGAAAACTCCTCATTCTGTGGCCATTTTGTGTTGCGGACAACTCTCAATAGTTGGCTTTATCAACCTCAATTCCCTGTGGAGTAACATCATAGTAAAGAAAAGATACTCGGTTGGTGCAAAAGGTGCACTTCCCAAGGTTACTAAACAAACGTGCATCAAGTAGAGTAATAAAAACAATACGTAAATGTTCCGAGTGTTCCTCCAAAGATATGTTATAAATCAATATTAGATCACTAGATACGTCGATAAAAATTGCTATGAAAGAGCGATACCACACTTTGCAACCTATTATCAGAAGTTCGATATTCCACTAAACGATAAATCAAATGCAAAGTTTTAAGACAGATGTGATATAAGACACCTCACTTCCTCCCCCAAGCTTTGATAGAGGGAAGGAGGGAGAGATGCTTATTACCACTTTACTCAGTTCTTTGGTTGTGTGATACGTCTAAGACGTAAATACTTTCTTGAATGCTTTTGCTATGTTTTTGTCCTCTAAGTTGCATATTTTAAATAAAAATTAGTCCAGACTGACGTTGTTTCAGTAAGATTTGCAATAGTGTTATTACAGTGCAGTAAAGGTGCCCAAGAAATTGGAATAATATAGAAAATGTTCTAGGGAGATAAAAACTAACTTTATAGTGTTAGATGATAACTTTTGACCTGAAACAATCATTTAGAAGTTGCCAAAAGGTTCCATTTTTTATTCTATAACTTCTGCATGAACATGTCAGTAACTTACATAGTGCATAACTATAACTTTTGACCTAAAAAAAGTCCTCGAAACCTACCACCATGTGAATTTCTTTTCGCAATGCAAGGATGAGTATCATTCCATTGATAGGTAGGGAAGAAAGTTTACAGGGGTGCAACTTTTGGGGGCGCACACACTCATAGCGACACCAAAAGTGCAGGTTGAGCATAGATGTGTGAGGTTTGTTCAGCCTCGACTGGTTAGGTTCATGTTACATGCAATAACCTATCTAGTCCTTTGGCGCCAGCTCTAGCCCATAACCGGGCCTCCTGCTTGATGTCATCAGAGAGTTGAGTGGAAGATGGGCAAGCGCCGTGGAAGAGGGAGACGTTCCAGTGCTTCCATATAGACCACACCGTAAGAATGATGAGGGAATGGATACCCTTGCGTTGACATGCTAGTGCAGAGGATGAAACTGTGGACCACCAGTCGAAGAACCCCGTGTCGCCACTCGGAGGGGGGGGTGCGGGGAGATGGCACCAGGCCATCGAATCATACCAGACGATGCGAGAAAAGACACAACCCACGAGCAGGTGTTGAAGGGTTTCATTTTGCCGGTTGCATAATTTGCAGACTGGTTCATGGGGCTCATGGCGTGCACGACGCTCAGCAGTCCAACAAATGGTTGAGGGAGGCCGGCTAGAGAAATATCTTTGCGTTCGCCGGTGCCTAACTCTTCCAAATGAGTACTGAACCATGGATTTAACGATAGAAACAGATTTTGAATCGAATAACAGTTTAAGCTACAAAATAATTTGAATTTGTAGATGAATGAAAGCATTGATGACATCAGTCTCTTTTCTCTTGTAGTGAATGCATGCAACGAGTGACTAGGAACGTTCAGTATTTTTATTAAAAGTCTAACAATCGCCTCGTTGCCCTTAGGTAATCCATGGACGCGTGCAACAACCGTTGTGGATCTATAGACTCGATGCATTTATTCTGAGTGACTTCTCTCGGTCAGTCTCCCTATTCCACACTATACTATAATCCATAAGAATGTGATGCGACGTTGATTACAAAGGGCAAATCCCAACGAGCTGAGTGACCCAAAGCACTCTAGAATCTAGAGTCCATATATAGAGCAAAAACAGGGCAGGGTCTTTGTCAGGATCTACATCAAGATAATTATCCTTCTTTTTTTTACAAAAAAAGATAATTATCCTTCTTATCTGCAAAAAAAAAAGACGGCTATCGGTCAAGAGCAGCTTAGTCGTTCTGTAGGTTATTTAGGTTATTATCGATGCGTTGGGACTACGAACCCGCGGGGCATCGTTGAGCCTATATATACGTCTTGCAACACTTGAGCCTCACACTACAATTCACCATCGCAACACCATTACTCAAGAGTGGCATTCGAATTCCCAATCACAAGGATGAACACGGGAGCTTGGCAGGTGATTCAATCAACCAAAATCTTTGTACTCATACAAATTCCTTTTTTTTACTAGCCACAGAAATGTCTTAATTAATTATGTGAGTCTAATTCCAACTTATCGCAACGTAGTTTGTTGCTCCTGAGTCTCAGAGGCTACATATGTGCTTGCGCTTAATTATAATGGCCGATAAACATTACATTCGAATTTCACTAACCATAATCATGCAAATATATATACACGATATGTTGGGAGAAAATTCACCCGTTGACAATTTGGTTGTAGTTTTGGACTACGATGTTCTAGCCTTCACCTGCAATTGTTGTAACGGGATTACGATATATCCAAAAACCATGTCCACGGTAACTATGTTGTCCCTAGATCAAATTTGCAGAGCAGTATCGCAGACATCAAAGATTAGCGTGGGCATGCACGTCCGGGAACACGCATGCATGCAGCCATCCATTTGCTTCAAGATTGGTGCACTACTTTATGCTAGTAACCCTTAATCGATGCACTGGGGTCCATGCATGTCAGCTTTTGGCAGACTTGCATGCGTCACCCATCCCATCTCTCCTGCCTTTTCATTTTATCTTAAAAAATAATTATATTTTGAACCAAAAGTTCAAATTAAGTTTCATTTACATGTTCGTGTTCGTTGCAGTGAGTACTTTTGAATAAGACCGATTTTTAATACATCCAGAAACTTTTAATTTTTTTTGGCCAAGTTTTAATTATTAAACTTAATAATCATAATATTACGTTTTACTAAGTCTTCATACTTATCATCTGATCTATCAATTTTCAGTAGATGAAACAAGTTTTTAAACTTGTCAAAACGTTAGAGCCCCCAAATGGTTTTAAGTTTCAGTTCTGAAATTTACTAATTTTATTGTTCATTTCTATCAAGTTTCAGCAGTTGAAATTAGCAAAATTTAGAAACGTGTCAAAACGTAAAAATTGCTATTATTTCAAAGCCATTATCACAAGGCACGCACATATGCAAACGAAATATAAATTGTACTTTTGATTCAAAAGATATAGCAGATTCAAATTTACAAGTTAAAAAAACATGAGAGATGGGATGCGTGGTGCATGCACTCTCCGCCAAACGTTGTACTCCCTTCTTCACAAAATACAAGTCATGTTTAACTTTGCACGATCTTTGATGCTCCACTTTGATCAGCCTAGACCTCCCATGCAAAATATACATGCAGCTCGTAGATGAGTAATTTTTGTTTTGAAGGGGCTCGTAGATGAGTAATTAAAGCTAGACCCACGTATAGTTACATGAGATTTTCACATAAAGGCTGATTTTGAGGTAGTAGTAGTTAATTGGATGAATGACCAGCTCCCTTCCGGTTTTACCGCAAGAAAGAAAAAACAGCACTTCCGGTTCATAACGGCCAATTATTTCTGCTTGACAGTTGCTGGGAACTAGGCTTTCGGAGATGGTGGGCGGAGAGTGGAAAAGCTCACTGTCGGCGCGGATGAGTTCAGGGATTCAGGCCGCTACCAACTTGGTAAGCTGCATGCTTTTGAAACATTCCTTTGGTTTGGAGTCTGGGTTGTTGAATTTTGAACTTAATTGGAATCTACTCCCGCCTTAATCTGGAGTATTAATTGATTCATTCAGGTGGAGGTGCAAGCGTTGACAAAAACCAAGGAGATTCCCGCAGGCGGCAACGCGTGCAATGAGCTCCCCGTCCTGGTGCGGGTCAAGGCGGCGTCACAGCGGGTGCAGCGCACCGGCGTGGACATCGTCGCCGTCCTCGGCCTAAGAGTGGGCATGGGGGCTGAAAAGCTTGAGCGCATAAAGGCTGCGATGAGGGCCGTCATCAGCAAGCTTGACACCTCCGACCGACTCTCGATCATCTCCTTCGAGGCCGGCGCGCCGCCCCGCCGCCTCAGGGAGCTCAAGTACATGTGCTCCCGTAATTGCCGGAATGCTACCAAGGTGGTCGACAAGCTGGTCGCGGGGCATGATACCGACATGATCGCCTGCTTGGAAGAGTGAACCAAGGTGCATGTCCACAAGCACATGTTTTTTAGTCAAATTATTGGATTGTCTACGCAGATGATCCCTTTTAGTCAAACCTTTTCTCTCTAACCGCGTAAATCGAGAAACCTTTCTGATTGATGTTCCGGATGTGTACTCCCGCATCTCGTTTCATTCTTAGGTTCTGCTGGATCGTAAGGAGAGCAACGGGCGTGTAGGCTGCATGATGTTCCTGTCACACGAGGTCGTCGAACAAGCAGCTGAGGTTTCCATCAGCCATGATTTCCCGGTGCACACCTTCGGTCTCAGCGACGACCACGACCCGAAGGTCATGAAACACGTCGCCGACGAGACCTACGGCACCTACTCCTTCGTCGACCAGGAACACATCACGCAGGCCTTCGAGCTGTTCATCACCGGGTTAATGTCCGTCACCGCCAAGTCCCGAAGGCTCAAGAGGGTGTCACCATTTCATCCATCCACTCCGGGTGCTACAAACATGACCACACCGACGGGAAATCAGGCCAGATCGACATTGTTGACATCTATGCCGGTGAGCAGAAGAACTTCATCGTCAACCTGAAAGTCGATGCGGGCAAGGGTAAACTCGCCATCAGCGGCACCGAGAGCAGGGCCAAGCTGGTGACCATAGGTTGCCAGTACCAAGGCATCGGTGTTGATGGCAAGGTCAAGCTGGAAGATACGGACGTTTGCATATTTCTACCGAGCCAGGAAAGCTCGGTGGGCAAACATATGGTGGGGCCGGAGCCGTGCGTGCAGCCACCGAGCCCCGAATACCCACCGAACGGGGATGGCACACCCCCTGAGGTGCCACCGCCGGAGCCGTGCGTGCAGCCACCAAGCCCCGAATGCCCACCGGACGGGGATGGCATCCCCCCTGATGTGCCACCGCCGGAGCCGTGCGTGCAGCCACCGAGCCCCGAATGCCCACCGGACGGGGAGGGCATCCCCCCTGAGGTGCCATCGCCGAAGCCGTGTGTGCAGCCACCGAGCCCCGAATGCCCACCGGGCGGGGAGGCCATCCCCCCTGAGGTGCCATCGCCGGAGCCGTGCGTGCAGCCACCGAGCCCCGAATACCCACCGGACGGGGAGGGCATCCCCCCTGAGGTGCCATCGCCGAAGCCATGCGTGCAGCCTCCGAGCCCAGAATGCCCACCAGACGGGGAGGGCATCCCCCCTGAGGTGCCACCACTAGAGCCGTGCGTGCAGCCACCGAGCCCCGAATGCCCACCGGACGGGGAGGGCATCCCCCCTGAGGTGCCACCACTGGAGCCGTGCGTGCAGCCACCGAGCCCTGAATGCCCACCGGACGGGGAGGGCATCCCCCCTGAGGTGCCACCGCCGGAGCCGTGCGTGGAGCCACCGAGCCAGGAATGCTCACCAGACGGGGAGGACGTACGTCCCGAGGTGCCAAGTCCGAACACATGCGTGCAGCCACCGAGCCAGGAATGCTCGCCAAGCGAGCAAGACATCCACCCTGAGGTGGCAGTGGAGATCACGCGGGTCAAGTTGCTTGTGGTCATCCTGGATATGCTGAAGCAGCAAGCTAGGCCTAAAGGTGACTTTGGTCCTAAGCAAAACCCCATCGGTGACAAGCTTCAAAACATTTTGGATGAATTCAAGAACTCCGTCACGGATAACACTGCCCAGGGTGTCCTCACACAACTGGGCAGGGACGTTGCTGCGATGGAGATCATTGCTATCAATAACCCCGAGGAGCACAAGAAATCAGGAGGTCTAGCTTATATGTTGTCATGGGTGTCGTGCCACCAGTGGCAGCGCGCAACCATCAAGGGCACGACCTCCAGCTCCGGTGCTTTCCGATGCGCCAAGGAAGGTGGAGGAAACGATGGTGGCACCATTGCTCCTCTTACTTTTAACTGCCCCCGCTCTTGTTTCCGGCTGTCCCATGCAGTACTTCTCATGATGTTTCTCTTCCTAATGAGGATGCTCTACCTCTACTCCGTCGGCGGTGACTTCGGCTTCGGCTTGGGCATGGGCTTCCGTGGTGGCTTCATCTTCAGTGGCCGCTCAACGGCGATCAAGCCATCAATGTCAATCGGGAACACGACGGCTCTAGATCTCTCAGTCCATCCTCACTGGCCCGTGATGGAGAAAGACTTCCGGGTTATGCTCAACAAGACGGAGGATGTCAAGATCAACTCCTTCTTCAAGGAGGCTTCCGTGGAGGACATGAACCACGAAATGGACCGATACCTCTACTTGGTAAGTAAAGTGGCATTTAACACGTTTCTATTTTAATTTTTTGAGAAAACTTCCGATCTATTCATTCGCTGTTAAGGTAGTACAAAAAACACTAGAAGTAAAAATTACATCCAGATTCATAGACCATCTAGCAACGACTACAAACATTGAAACGTGTTTCTATGTTTGACATTACTTTCGCGTCATCAATCATGATAAACGATGATACTACATGTGAAAGTATATCTCATGGGAAAACTATACTTATCAGACCAACCTAAAGAAATTTGACAGGTCAGCCACGATTTATATATCTCCGCACTATTAACTAGAGTAATTCACAAGTATTTGTTTTCTGAAACGACCTGGACCGGTGATCATGATTGTTTTTATCCAATGAAATTGAGTAGTTGCCCATCCTTTTAGGTTGCATATGCCTTATTCGCAACAACCAAAAAAAGTGCTTAAATATTGATCCCCATTGATTATTGTGTGCGCGTCCGCAGGCCATTGTACATGCCACCGTTCTAACGAAGCGTAATGAAGGCTCTACAATCCCTGATGCGGCCAAAATTAGGGTTGAGGCAGAGGCGTACTTCCGAGTCATGGTTAAAAGGATGATGCATGTGGAATTGCCCTCCTTTGAAGGTGCTACAGCTGACATCAGCTACGAAATGAACCGTTATCTCTACTCGGCGAGACATCCTCTCCTACAAGCATGTAATTATATTAGTCAGCACCCTAATTATGTACTGTATGTCTATGTTGGGCAATTACTACATCGCCGGTCAGACTATTGTGCAAGCCAGCGTCGTCCAGAAGCACACAAAGGTCTCCGGCCCTGTCATCGTCGACGGGAGCATTAACAAGACAAGGACGGACAATCAGACAATAACCCCCATCATCGTTGACGCCGAGATCACAGAGACGAAGGAGAACCGCTCGACCACACTAGACGCCAAAAGAACTTCCGAGGGCAGGAATAACGTGTCCACCACAACGGGCGGCGAGATCAAGGTGGTAACAGTGGAGGAGATGGAAACGGCAAGGGCGCAGATCAGGGAGCTGGAGCAAAAGCTGCAGCAGAAGGAGACCCTTGTCGTCAAGGTCGCAGAGCTGGAGCTGGAGCTGCAGGAGAAGGAGAGCCTGGTAGTCCGCGTCACGGAGATGGAGCAGGAGCTCCAGCAGAAGGAGAGCCTGGTCGTCCGCATCA
The DNA here is from genome assembly GCF_018294505.1 of Triticum aestivum. Taxonomy (NCBI): domain Eukaryota; kingdom Viridiplantae; phylum Streptophyta; class Magnoliopsida; order Poales; family Poaceae; genus Triticum; species Triticum aestivum. The sequence continues at coordinate 101,178,067 of NC_057795.1, forward strand.
CAGAGATGGAGCAGGAGCTCCAGCACAAGGAGAACCTGGTCATCCGCATCACCGAGATGGAGCGAAAGCTCCGGCACAAGGAGAACGTCGTGGTCAGCCTCCGTTCGGAGCTGGAGCAGCAGCGCAAGAGCTGCGACGAGAAGTGCGCCGTGTGCGACGCCAGCGTGAAGAGGTGCGGCCAGATGGTCGAGATGTGGAAGGCCCAGGTCGTGGAGCTGCTGGGCGCCGTGGAGGAAGACAAAGTGATCCAGCAGACTGTCGCCAACTGAGGTCAAAGTGTCTTGCATGCGGCAGGCCCCTGCATCTATCCCGGCCGCAGCTCGTTTCTGCAGTTCTGTTCTCCTTTCCTTTGGCTTGCTCGAACTCGTCTGAGTTTATGTAACTTATCATAGTGTGGACCTTTTTCATGTTATATGTATCAATAAAACTTGTGGTCAGTTCAGTATCACTCGTTTAGTTGTTGTTCCTTCACTCTTTTTTTTGAGTAAATAGCATAAAGCTACTAGTTTACAGGTTAGGGTTCCAAAAAACTACCACTTTTTTAATTTTCTCAGAAAGCTACCAAACGCGCGGTCCGCTGTTTCAAAAAACCCAAACCCGCGGTGACTAGCGATTTAACCGTTTTTCTGACGGCCTGGGCCCATCTGTCAGCCCACGTGGCCACGCGCGCTCACGGCGCGGCAGTTCACGGCCGTTAGCCGACGCGGTCCGGTCGGAACCAAAGTAGGCTGTCGGGTTTCTTGTTCTCTCACTCCCCTCCTCTCCCCCTCCTCTCCCCCGCAGTGACCTAGTGGGCGATGGCGGCGGCGCAGCCAAATCTCGTTGGCGGCGAGCGATTGAGCCAAGGCGGCACTGGCGAGGAGGGTGGTGGACCCTCAGAGGTGGACAAATGGCTAGGCAGCTCGAGCTTCCCGGCGCAGTGGTCGCAGCAGCACCGCCCGCGGCTCATGTGGATCCGGCGAGCTCAGATCCGGAAGTCCGCGCGGCCAGGGCAGTGGCGAAGCGCATCCATGCTGATCCAGCAGGCGGCCACCATTGGGCGTCGTCCTTTGGTGGAGTGAGGTAAGCACTGTTCAATGTTTCTGGGTGCTTTAGTTCAAATTAGAAGAAAGTGCTACTGTATTTATGGGTCAATTTAATCCTGCAGCTTAGATGATGCGAGTTGGGACTTGAGGCTACATTTTCAAGGAATAGATAATATGGAGAAAAAGTATTCAGTGTCCTCAGATATCAGTTATCTGACCATATTAGCATTGGTTGAGTTGGAGGGCTATGGAATGGATGCATTTCTAACTTATGTAAAGGAAGAGGGAAAGGGGCTGGAGGGTGTGGAGGCCCTGGATAGTGAGGAGGCATTAGAGGAAATGCTTGACTTATTTGTTGATAATAAGGTACTGAACATCAGTGTCAGAAAAGCTACTGATCCAAGCCCAGCAGATGAGGAACAGATCCCCATTGATCATGTTGGTGAACCTGTTGTTTACAGAGTTTCACAAGAAGGTGTTGTGTACCCTGCCCCTGATGATCCCTAAATAAACACACAGCAAAGCAACAATTTTAACAAGGGGAAAAAAGTTGTGGAAGAAGAAGATGTAGAAGAAGCAGCAGATGAAGAAGAAGAAGAAGTATCGGAGGAAGAAAATGAAGTTGAAGATGACAAATCATCTTCAGATTTTGAGTTCTTTAGGGGTGATTACAGAGGGGAGAAAATTTCTTACAAAGCTTGGTGTAGGGGTGAAGATGAGACTGGCACTGATACTGCAGAGCACTTCTGTGCAGCTAACTCAGAACCTTCTGAGTTTTGGGAGGAAGAACCAGTTGTTTCTGAAGATGAACAAGTAGAGGATCCTGGCATAAGTGATCCTGGTACTGTAACTACAAATGCATCCAAAAAGCTTAAGCCAGTTAGAAAACCTGGCCCAACTAGCAAGTCTCACAGTGAGCCTAAGCACATCAAGTTTGAAGATTATGTCCCTGAAGCTGATGAGTACTGTTTTCCAGGTGATTTTGGCATAAGTGATGAAGATGATGCACCAAGGCTGCCATCTGGAAGGAAGAGTAGGAAGAAGCAGAAGAAGGAGAGGATATGGTATGATCCATCAAGGCCTGATGCACATGAGCAGTTTGCAATGCATTTGTGCTTTGAAAATGTAGTTGAGTTCAGAGAAGCACTTAGAAATTTTCATGTGAGGACTCTTAGGAATTTTGAGTATCACAGAAATGAACCAACTAGGGTTATTGCTTGGTGCTCTGAGAGAAAACATGGATGTCAGTTTTACATAGTTGCCTCCAAGATAGCTCATGAGGCAACTTTCAGTATCAAGAAGATGAACCTGGATCACACTTGTGGAGCAAGTGGAGAGAACACAAAGGTGACAGTCAATTGGGTTGCTAAGGTTTGTGAGGATACAGTCAGATCCAACCCTGGAGCTGGTGTTGACACAATTATGTCATACACAAAGAAGAAGTTTGGTGTGCATGTGCCTAAAAGCTTGGCATATAGGGCAAGGAAGCAAGCAGTTGAGGTTGTGCAAGGAGATCACAAACTCCAGTATCACAGAATAAGGGACTACCTGCAGTGTGTGCTAGATACTAACCCTGGCAGTAGGTGCATAGTAACAACACATGAGGACCCACTTAACCCAGCTCCTACCCCAAGGTTTCACTATATGTTTTACTGCTTGTTTGCATGCAAGGAGGGTTTTCTGAATGGATGCAGGCCATTTATAGGTAAGTATTCAGAAATTTATATGTTTTTTAAACATTGATGTACTTAGGCACTCATGTTATCATGTTAGCAGGTCTGGATGGTTGCTTCATCAAGCTAAGCACTGGTCAGCAGATATTGGCAGCTACAGGGAGGGATGGCAACAATAACATCTTCCCAATAGCTTTTGGTGTTGTTGATAAGGAAGAGACAGACAGTTGGACATGGTTTCTCACACAGTTGAGAACAGTCATTGGAACTGGCAATAAGTTTGGCAAATACACAATTATATCTGACAGGCAGAAGGTATTGTTCTGAACCTAGTCTTTACATTTACCTTTACATTTGCAATGAGTAAAATGTTATTCAGTAGATGAGTAACACTTAAGATTACCTTATATTGAATAGGGATTGTTGAATGCAATAGATGATGTATTCCCTGACTCTCCACAAAGGTTTTGTCTTAGACATATTTATGCCAATTTTCAGTCTGCTGGTTTCAGAGGAGAGGAACTTAAGAAACATTTAGATCAGGCTGCCTATTCCTTTACCAAATATGGACATGATTTAGGCATGAAGAATTTGAAAAAAGAAAGTTTAGAAGCTTGGAAGTGGTTGTCCCAGATACCAGACCATACCTGGGCTAGGTATAAAATGGATACTGTGTGCAAAACTGACCTGGTAGTAAACAACCTTAGTGAGGTTTTCAATAGAATGATATTGGATGTTAGGAACAAGCCAATCAGGACTATGTTAGAGGGCATAAGAACAAAGCTAATGATTAAGTTTCAGAAGATCAGAGAGAAGACAGAGGGATGCAGATGGGAAATCACACCTACTTATTCAGAGATTTTAGAAGAGGGGAAGAAGTGGGCTAAATATTGTGAAGCATACATGGCAGGGCCAGGGATATGGCAGGTCACAAGTAGCTCTGAAAACACATATTGTGTTAATTTGAACAATGAGACCTGTGACTGTAGGAGGTGGGACATGACAGCTATCCCATGCAGTCATGCCATTGCTGCAATGCAGAAAGTGAAGATACACCCTGAAGACTATGTTTCTGCTTTCTTCAAGAAACCCATGTATTGTGAAACATATAAGCACATAATATTCCCTGTGCCAGGTCCTGACCATTGGCCTCATACAAATGGGCATGATATTTCTCCCCCTGTTTTTAGAGAAAAGAAAGGTAAGAAACAAACTGCCAGGAGGAAAGGCATGTTTGAGGTGCCAGCTAAAAAAGACACTTCTAGGATTGGTACAGTCACATGCAGCAACTGCAAGATGCAAGGGCACAGGATCAACAATTGTGGTGTCCCATTGAAACCTAAGTTTCAAATGAGGTTGAACAAGCATCAGGTATGTCCATTGATTCCATGGTTACTTACATTGCATTGCATTGTTACATTTATTTCATTTGTAGGAAAATACTTTTAACTAATATTGTTGTGTAGAAAAATAGAACAAACTACTCTGAGGCTGGATCTTCAATGGCTGCAACTGCACAAAGGCCACCAGGGGTACCTGCTGCCTCTGCACCTGCACCAACTCCTCCTCCAGTAACAAATGAGTCAACACAGACAGCTTCTAGGTCAAGGAAGAGGGCAGCACCAGCTACATCAACAGCACCACCACCTCTCAAGAAGAGCAGGACCAACACATCTTCTGCAACAGTAGTAGCACCTGCCAAGAAGAAGAACACAACTATTCCTGGCAATGGATCAAGGTCTTCTCCAGCAAAGAACACCAGGTCATCAAGGTCTTCTCCAGCAAAGAACACCAGGTCAGCTACTGCTAATAGAGCTGGCACTGGATCTTTCATTGCTCCTAGACAGGCTACAAGTGTTGTGCATGATGGGTCAAAGAGGGTCAGGAAGCCATCTAATAGGCTGAAAGATTACTTTTATGCAAGTGGCAACTAGCTGAAGTTGTTGAACTCCAAGTGCTTGATACTGTTTGATTTGGTTTGTAATAACATTGCCTCACTAAGTACTTGATACTGCACTCTTTGATTTGGTTTGTAATATGGTACTATATGTAGATTATGCACTTGTTTGCAACTTCAATTCATCTGCAACTTTTATCTATATGTGGATTCAACACTTGATATACACCTTACAGATAGAAACATCCAAATATCATAGATAGATAGATAGTCTCATAGATTACATCCAAATCTCACAAATACTACTACAAGTCTCTCTAAAATTGACTTACAGATAGAAAGATAGATAGAAAGATAGATAGCAAGATAGATAGCTAGATTGACATATAAGTCATAGCGCTCAAAGAAACGGACCCATTTGGTCCTAGTTGCTGGATGAGGAGCCATGACTGCCCTCATCCTTGCCCACCTAATAATCTGGATGAATGACCTTCCCCTGCCACCAGTGAAAACCAGCTCTAGTTCTTCATCATTGCACTTCTCCAGTACCTTGTTGGAGAGTCAGCGGTTGAACTCCTCTTGCTGCTCATCCTGGGCCGCCTCTAGTGCCCTCTGCCTGCGCTTCCTCCTCCTCCTCTGTGCTGCTGCTGCTGTCCGTACCTCCAAAGCCTCCCCCTCTTCCTCTGTGACATCTCCCATGTCAGGATCCAACTGTAGGGTTTCTTTTGGGTGGCGGCTGGTGGAGTCACTGGGAAAGGGTGGGGGTGGGGAGGGGTTTATATTGAGAGATGGATGGGGGATTGGGGTTAGTAGGCCTAGGGTTGCATTTGGTCAGAGAGTAGTGGGCCACTAAGCCCAATTACCCATAGAAATAATATATGAAGGATAACAAATAACATATAAAAGATATAAGATCAAGTTGAACACTTAATAGCATAGGAGATCTATTTCCACTACTTAATAGCATAGGAGATCCATTACAACACTTAATACCATAGGTGATCCATTACAACTTAACAACATAGGAAATAAGGTTCTTACACACTAGGTTAAACTTCACATTCCCCCAAAATGTACACCCATAATTACTTGAAATCATGCCAGGCCACATCCTTATATAAAGGCCTTTGGATGTACTTACTTCACCAACATATCACAGCAAGTTCAAGACTCAAGGATGGCCTTGATTTGCTCTAACTTCTCCTTGCTGCCATACCCTTCATTCAGCAGCTCAGCAACAACAAGCTCAAGCTTTGCCTTCTTCTTCTTAAGAACATCTCTATCAACTTCAACATCCTTTATAGCCTTCCTAGTGTTCTTGATGATATCAGCTTGGCTCTGCAAAATGCACCTCTGCTCTTTTGCAAGTTTGAGTTTTTCCATCTGCACCTCCAACATGGCTTTCTCCTCTAGCTCCTTCTTCTTCTTCTCAAGTTCTTCCTCCTCCACTTGTTTCTTGTCCACCCTACCATCCTGCCAATCAAACATCTTGGATACATCATCAACAAGCTTGGTGTACTCAATGCAAAGCTTGTCATTTTCAGTCCTCAGCTTGGCCAACTCCCTTTCATGTTCACTCTTAAGCCTGGCCAACTCCGGCTCAAACTTCTCCTTGTCCTGTACCCTTCCAAAGTTCTGCTCATGGAACATCTCCCATAGCTTGCACAAACATCTCTGAAGAACAGTTGGCCAAGGCCCATCAACCCACTCTGCAACACCACAATTCACACCATTTTCCTGCATTTGTAAATGTGAAAAGTTATTACAATGCCATTAGTAAGTTTCCAAAGTGGCAAAAATACATATGTGTCTGTCATATTAAACAAACTGCTGCATCATATCAAACATCACTGAACATCCATAGCAGAAAACTTAATTGGCATCTAACCTGGACTGGGCAGCCATAGAAACGCCTCCCTGTTACAGGCCCTTCAAAAGCAACACGCTTAATAGGCCTCAGTTGGTGCAGAATGCACTTGGGATGAGCAAGCTCAAGTTGACCACAGAAAAGGGGCTCCACAGTGGTGTCTGGTTCCTCCTGCAACCATAATAACCACCAAAAATTGGTTTCAATCTGCACTCAATACCAGAATCAACTTGCACTGTTCATTAAATCCCCAAATCAGCATGAACCCTAACACTGTACAGAGATGAACTCTAGGTTACCTAAATCCTACAATCAAACCGCACCCTCCACTAATCAAGAACAGTATCACACACACAACAACAACACTACACTAAGCAACATCCATGGCTGTAGCCTAAGCTACTAGCACCAAACCCTAACCCTAACCCTAGGTGGAAAAGAACTTACCATAAGTCCCATGTCCATGCTAACAGCCTCGCACTCCTCCTCCGAGCTGGTTTCCTCGTCGTTCCAGGAAGGCATTGCGGCAAGGAGGTCGACGGCCACCAGCCTTGAAGACGGCGCGCGGCGGCGAGCTCGTACTGGAGCAGGGGAGTGAGAGCAGGGGAGTGAGCGAGCAACGAGAGAGTGAGCGAGTGTGTGATCCCGACCGATCGAGCGGGTATATTTACCCCACTTCCGACCGGGCCAGTCGGCTAACGGTCGTGAACTGCCGCGCCGTGAGCGCGCGTGGCCACGTGGGCTGACAGATGGGCCGAGGCCGTCAGAAAAACGGTTAAATCGCTAGTCACCGCGGGTTTGGGTTTTTTGAAACAGCGGACCGCGCGTTTGGTAGCTTTCTGAGAAAATTAAAAAAGTGATAGTTTTTTGGAACTCTAACCTGTAAACTAGTAGCTTTATGCTATTTACTCTTTTTTGGAGAGAGAGAGGGGAGGACGATATGTGCATGCAGCCAGTGATGTACTATTCTGACTCAATGCATCCTCCACTAGTACTTTACCTAACAAAAGTCTGTGCATGTCCGTTGTACCAGCTATGTATTCCATCTGCATCTCCAAATGTGAAAAGGATTTTATTTCCTTTGCACGAATCTTAAACTCTGAGTTGTAAGATGGATCCTTTGCCGATACATACCAGTTCTAGTAAAAGAGACTTTGCGGGCTCCGGATACTGCCGCAGTAGAGGCGGGCGACGGAGACGGCGGCCATAATGGGGACGGCTCAACGACGCTTGGCGGAGGGGTGGACCCTGGACCGACCTGGAGGCGAGGAGAGGCCGCGGCTGCGGCTATGAAAACCCCCGGCACCTCTTTTTTACTTCTTTCTCTTTTCAGTACAGTTGCACGGGAGGAACAGAGCCAATCCACGAGAGGGGAGCAGCCTACAATGAACATTTCTTAAGTACACAATGGACATTTCTTAATATGTGGTGAGCATTTTCTTAAATATATGTTGAACATTTTTGTAATACACAATGAACTCCTGTATAATACACAAGAAAGGAAGAAAATTAAAAAATAAACAGAAGAAACACATACTGTTCATCTAATTAAAGTATTAATGAAAAATGCACGATGAAACATTTCCTTAATGTAAATAGAAAGAGAAAGATAAAACTAGAAAAAACAAAAAAACGTAAAAGAACAAGAAAGAAAAAACCGAAAAGATATTAAACAAAACAAAAAGGCTTTCCGCACAAAAAAAAGGCAACAGAAGAAAACGAACGAAAAACCAAAGCAGCGAACGGGCAGCACGCTCTGCCCCGAACTGGGCCAGGCCACCCGCGTGCTCTTCAGCAAAGCTGCAGCAGTTCGACGCATGCGGGCGTCAATTAGGGTTCGCCTTGCAGGCAATGCCCACAGGGTGAGCGAGTTGGGCCGTCCCAGTTCTGCCGTTTCGTTGCACGCTGGGTTCCACACTGTTCAATTTTATTTGAAAAAAAAAAGTGAATCAACTTGTGGTTGAGATGGTTAGGTGCACACTGGTATCCCCAACCCATCAGGATTCAAATCCTGGTGCTCGCATTATTCCTGGATTTATTTCAGGATTTCCGGCAATGTGCTTTCAGTGGGAGGAGACGTTTCCGTCGACGACGAGGCGTCTACGGTGGCTTCGTAAATCTCAAGATGATATGCCGGCTCAGTCTTTCGGAGGTGCTCATAGGGGTAGGGTGTGCGTGTGTGCGTTCATAGGGGTGAGTGTATGCGCGTGTATATGAGCGCTTGTGTCTGTACTGATGCTAAAAAAAATTATTTGAAAAGATGATAACCGGAGAACGTGACAGCAACTGATTGAGGAGCCTTTTTTTGGAAGCCTGTTGGGAAACGTTGCAGAAAATTAAAAAATTTCCTACGGTTTCACCAAGATCCATCTATGAGTTCATCTAAGCAACGAGTCATGGGAGATGCATCTACATACCACTTTGTAGATCGCGAGCGGAAGCGTTCAAAAGAACAGGGTTGAAGTAGTCATTCTCGTCGTGATCCTATCACCAGAGATCCTAGCGCCGAACGGACGGCACCTCTGCGTTCAACACACGTACGGAGCGGATGATGTCTCCTTCTTCTTGATCCAGCAAGGGGGAAGGAGAGGTTGATGATGATGGCTCCAGCAGCAGCACAACGGCGTGGTGATGGTGGAACAGCAGCACTCCGGCAGGGCTTCGCCAAGCACGTGACGGAGGAGGAAGAGGTGTAGCAGGGGGAGGGAGGCGCCAGAACTTCAGGGTGCGGCTGCCCCCTCCCCCCCTCCCTTTATATAGGCCCCCAGGGGGGGCGCCGGCCCTGGGAGATCCAATCTCCCAAGGGGGGCGGCGGCCAAGGGGGTGGAGTACCCCCCAAGGCAAGTGGGGCGCCCCCCCCCCCCACCCTAGGGTTTCAACCCTAGGCGCAGGGGGTGGGCCAAGGGGGGAGCACCCGCCCACTATGGGCTGGTTCCCCTCCCCACTTCAGCCCTTGGGGCCCTCCGGGATGGGTGGTCCCACCCGGTGGACCCCCGGGACCCTTTCGGTGGTCCCGACACAATACCGGGCGACCCCGAAACTTTCCCGATGGCCGAAATATCACTTCCTATATTTAATTCTTCACCTCCGACCATTCCGGAACTCCTCGTGACGTCCGGGATCTCATCCGGGACTCCGAACAACATTCGGTATGCTGCATACTCATATTCATACAACCCTAGTGTCACCGAACCTTAAGTGTGTAGACCCTACGGGTTCGGGAGACACGTAGACATGACCGAGACGGCTCTCGGGCAATAACCAACAGTGGGATCTGGATACCCATGTTGGCTTCCACATGCTCCTCGATGATCTCATCGGATGAACCACGATGTCGAGGATTCGAACAACCCCGTATACAATTCCCTTTGTCAATCGGTACGTTACATGCCCGAGACTCGATCGTCGGTATCCCAATACCTCGTTCAGTCTCGTTACCGGCAAGTCACTTTACTCGTACCGTAATGCATGATCCCGTGACCAAACACTTGGTCACTTTGAGCTCATTATGATGATGCATTACCGAGTGGGCCCAGAGATACCTCTCCATCATACGGAGTGACAAATCCCAGTCTCGATCCGTGTCAACCCAACAGACACTTTTGGAGATACCTGTAGTGCACATTTATAGTCACCCAGTTACGTTGTGACATTTGGTACACCCAAAGCACTCTTACGGTATCCGGGAGTTACACGATCTCATGGTCTAAGGAAGAGATACTTGACATTGAAAAAGCTCTAGCAAAACGAACTACACGATCTTGTGCTATGCTTAGGATTGGGTCTTGTCCATCACATCATTCTCCTAATGATGTGATCCCGTTGTCAATGACATCTAATGTCCATAGTTAGGAAACCATGACTATCTGTTGACCAACGAGCTAGTCAACTAGAGGCTCACTAGGGACATGTTATGGTCTGTGTATTCACACGTGTATTACGATTTCCGGATAATATAGTTATAGCATGAATAAAAGACAATTATCATGAACAAGGAAATATAATAATAACCCTTTTATTATTGCCTCTAGGGCACATTTCCAACAAAGCCTTCCAATGATTATTTGGCTTGGCTAGGAGTGCGTCACTTGGCACGCTCTCGGCTGCCGCCACGTATCGTGCTCTGGGCGATTTCTCCGGATTTTTTTCGCATGGATTTTCGGCTTTTTAGATGGGTTTTGTTGGGTTTTGTTGGGTTTTCATTTTTCACTAGTATTTCTTAACTTTTCGGAGAAAAAGATTGCGCAAAAAATGTGTTTATTTATTTCTTCCGCGAGAGGCACACCCATGCATCTCGAAAATGGAAACAAAACGCGCTTTTTTTGTGAGAGGCACGGTTTTGTCCAGAAGAGGCATGGTTTTACTTCTGTGAGAGGCATAGCCATGCCACTTAGAAACAAAAAAACGATTTTTCTCTTCTTCTTCTTTGTGAGAGGTTTTGCTTCCACCAGAAGCATGGTTTTGCGTCCACCAGTGGCACGGACGTGCATCTCGGAAATGGAGAATTTTTTTTTCGTGAGAGGCATAGTTTTGCTTCCGCAACAGACACAGCCGTGCCTCTCAAAAATGAAAAAAAAAGTGTTTTCTCTTCTTTTTTCTTTCGTTAGAGGCACAGTTTTGTTTCTGAAAAAGGCATGGTTGTGCTTCCACGCGAGGCACGGTCATGCCTCTCGAAAATGAAAAAAAAACTTATTTTCTTTTTTTTTGTGAAAGGCATGGTTTTGCTTTCGCAAGAGGCATGGTTTCGCGTCCGCGAGAGGCATGGCCGTGCCACTCGGAAACGGGAAAAAACACATTTTTTTCCTTTTGTGAGAGGCACGGTTTTGCTTCGCGAGAGGCATCGAAAACGAGAAAAAAGAATATGTTTTCTCTTTTCTTTTGTGAGCCACGGCTTTGCTTCCGCAAGAGGCATGATCGTGCCTCTCGGAAACCGAGAAAAGCGTGTTTTCTCGTCTTTTTTTGCTTTCATGAGAGGCACAGTTTTGCTTCCGCAAGAGGCATGATTTTGCGTCCGCGAGAGACACGGCCGTGCTTCTCGGAAATGGAAAAACGCGATTTTTCTCCTTCCGAGAGAGGCGCGCTGGTGCCTCTCGGAAATGGGAAAAAACGCATTTCTCTTCTTTTTTTTCCTTACGCGAGAGGCACGGTTTTGCTTCCCTCTCGGAAATGTCTTTCGAAAAGGGAAAAAACGTGCTCCCTGTTTGTTTGTTTTTCTGAAAAAAAAGTTCGTTAAAACCTATCAACATGGGATCTAGCTTTGAAGATTCTCGATGTGAGGAATCCAACGATGAAAATGGTTCGTGATTTAGAAACACGGTTTATTAGATAAAACGTTTTGGATAAACGGATCTAAAAAAACTCCAAGTTGCGACAAGTGGCGGACATACAATGCGCCACTTGTGCAACTTGGAGAGATGAGAGTGATCTTTACATGAAATGCTCTTTCATTAGCGATTTCGAGAGAGCGTTCCTTGTTTAGGTTAGGTGAAATATATCTTGTTAAAGGATCCTATTTGGCGCATACATCGCTAGTTAGCGACCGGGAGCATACCTTCCCGGCTGCACGTACACTTTGGGCGGGCTAATTAGCTCTTTCCTGTTTTTGGGAAGATTTTGGAACCCTCCCTGACCGGGGTTTTCTCTTTTTATGTTTTTCTTTCTATTTTCCATTTTCATTATTTTCTTCCTTTTATTATTTTTAATTTTTCTTTAATTTTTACCTTTATTTTTTGTTTAGTTTTCGTTTTAAATTTATTTACTTATTTATTACATTTGGTGCAACCATGATCAATTATAAATTCGCCAATATTTCTAAAAAAATCATGAACTTATTTAAACCGTGAACATTTTTACAAATTGACAAACATTTTTGGTGAAATCTTTTTTTGAATCGGCGACAGTTTTTTGCATCGATGAAAATATATTGATATTGTGAATAATGTTTTAAATTCAAAAATAACTTTTTAGCTTTGACAAGCATTTTTTAAATGCATGAGCATGTTTTTAACCCGTAAACTAAATTATGGATCATCCCAAAAAATCAATTTAAGAACCATTTTTTTTAATTCACGGGCAGTTTTTTGAATTTTATAAAAAGAATCTGCTATATTTTTTGAATTTGCGAGTGTTTTTCAAATTCACAAATACTTTTTAAAACATGAACCTTAATGATTTCTCGAACATCTTTTTTAAAATTGTGAACATTTTTTACTATGGAAAAAAAATCATGAACATTTAAAATGAACATTTTTTATTATAAAAGGAACATTTGTGTCGAAACAAGGTGCCCCGGACATGGGCAGGCCCAAAAAGGGTAGGCTTTCACAAATACTTTTTAAAAAGATGAACCTTTATGATTTCTCGAACATCTTTTCCAAAATCATGAACATCTTTTAATATAAAAGGAACATTTGTTTCGAAACAAGGTGCCCCGGACATGGGAAGGCCCAAAAAGGGTACGCTTGGGAAAGGGGCAGTGCGCTGGTTAGTTCGCCAACGTCTAGCGCGCCAAATAGGAGGTCCCTGCTTAGGACGTCCCAGAGAACTTCCCCACAGCCCTTGGATCCAGATCAATTGATTGGTGATTTTAAAGAAAAATCACAACATTTTTATGCACTACATGGCAATTTTCACTTTTGATCATGGAAAGTTTTTGTAAAGTTGGCATGGCAAATTAAATTTAAATTGTATGGAAATTTGAGCGTTCGCTAGCAAAATGCTCCTAGAAAACGTTCCCCAAATATTGTATTTTTCTTATATATTATATTAATTTATTTGCCTTTGGTTTTTTGTTTTTGTGTTTCTTTTCTTTTTATATTTTCTTTTGAGATTGAATTTTCTCCTAGTTTTTCTCCTAATTTAATTTTCTTTTGTGTTTTTATTTTTTAAGGAACACAAAATCCGGGAACATAACACCGGTATAACGGAAACTAGGGCGGCAAGAGTGGAACAAAACACCAGGCATAAGGCCGAGCCTTCCACCCTTTACCAAGTATATATATGCATTAATTAAATAAGAGATATTGTGATATCCCAACATAATCCTGTCCACCATGGAGCAATCTTCAACTTCACCTGCAACTAACAACGCTATAAGAGGGGCTAAGCAAAGCGGTAACATAGCCAAGCAACGGTTTGCTAGGGAGGGTGAAAAGGTTAGAGGCTGACATGGCAATTTGGAAGGCTTGAAGAACAAGTGATAGGTAGCGCAGCAAAGCGATAGAATGAAGCAACTAGCATAGCAATGATAGTAGTGAGATCCAGGATAGCGGTCATCTTACCTGAAATCCCGCTAGGAAGAAGAACGAGTCCATGAAGAAGATGAACGGAGGAAGCCGAACCAAGCGTAGACGAACGAATCCTCACGATCGCAATGAAACAGGAACTATCGAGAAGAAGCACACAACATGGTAAACACACCACACATAGACAAGACATGATGCACAACCAAGCATGATGCATGACAAAGCTAGATGAGGCTACTCATGGCAAGAGATGATGCAAACAAGAACAACATATCAAGGCAAGTTTAAATGAGGCCGGAAACAACATAAAACAATTCCGGTAAGTCCTCATATGCAAGTTTCAAAGTTGGTACAGATCTGAACAAACATTAAGTTGAAGTTATTAAACAGCAAGTTAAAGAGTACCAAGAGGATCTACACGAAATTCTAGTCAAGTTACATATAAAGTTCAATTAGTTCGGAGCTACGACCTAGAAGATATGAGCAAAACAAGCTAAACATGGCATTGATACAAAATGCATACAAACATCAAGCAAACACTCTCAAAACATGGATGCAACAAGGTAACATGAAATTACATACAAAACTAAGCAAGTTTCATATAGAGCACACTCAAAACGGACCAATGGTTCAACACATACACTCTATACAAGTTTAAAGGACAAGATGTCCAAAACAGCAACTAGGCATCTAGCAAGCATCAAAACAATATGCTACAACATCTCAACGTGAAAAAAAGGCATCGTCATGAAGTACAGGTAAAGCATGACAAAACATGAACACTTAGCTATCTCCAGAAACAACTAGAACATGCTCAAAAGGACATGACAAGATTGCAAATTATAACAGTTTCAGACTTAGCAGAAATAACATCAGGTTGCAATGTTTAGAGCTATCAAACAACATGTTACAGGAACTTAACATGCAAACAAAGGCATTTCATGCTATCACTAAAGACAAAGAACAAAACTCCCTTACTGAACTAATTCTAAAGATCAACAGAAAAGATGGTATCATCCATGCAAACATGGCAAATGATATGACAGATTCATACATGGCAGGAACAACAATAAGTAGGCATGTTGGTGAGCTCGTACCACTCACCATAGAGCAATACATGGCATGACAAGCTAACCAACAGTAAAAATACATGTTTATGAAGCTAAGAATGACAAGAGCAAGTTCACACGGCACATGGATCACTAGCAAATCACATGGCAAAACTGAACTTGAAGTTAACAGACTGACAGCAACGTTATTTAGCAATTTGAGATCAAGATTACAACAAGCTACAACAGGCTATAAATACAACCAGGGGCATGGATGGGTAGAGCATAATATGTATTATAAAACATCCTTAGTGAACATCTCCAGATTATGCATATAATGACTTGTAGAAGCAGGTTTACATAGCATCATAATATAACAGAAACAGTCTAGCAAAACAGCAACAAGTACCCTACTTCACGAGCTCGATGCACTCAGTACAAGACTCACAAAAATACATGTATTGCACCACAGCAAAGATGGCATGTTGTAGCTCAAAACTCATGTAGACATCAAGCTCATAGGATGCACACACAAAATGCAACGAAAAAGACAAAACAACAAGTTATAACAGTTTCAGCAGGTCAACATCATATAGCACTCTTGCAACGATGATAAGGGCATCAAGATGATCTCAAACAAAGATGGAACAGTGGAATGAAATGAAGAGTATCTCATGATGAACATTTTGATATATCATGCGCACGAAACGGAGCAGTATGTAACGAGATATGACAGGTCAAAGTAGCACACATGGGATGAAATAATTCGGGGACTTGGAGGAAAACGGGGTCAACCTCAGATCTGCATGGATGTCGAGGCGAGGCGGATCTCGCTGGAGAACACGCCGGAGTGGAGGGGAGGTGGCCGGCGTCGAGGGGAAACGCCGGGGAGGCGGCTGGAGGTGCCAGATCCGGCCTTGGAGCCGTTGGATCTGGCAAGGAGGCCGACGGGAGGCGACGAACGGCGGAGGGCGCGGTGGCGACCGGGCGGCCAGGGGCGGCGCCGGCGAGCCAACGGCGGTGGCGGACTGGCACCGGGCGTCGGGGCGGGCCGGCCGGGGACGGCAGGGTCGCGGCAGGAGCGGACGGGGCGGAGCACGGGCGGCTCTGGTGAGCTACACGCGGCGGCGGGGACGACCGGAGGCGACGACACGGCGTGCCGGCGAGGAGGCGAAGATCGATGTCGGGAGCGGAGGTGGGCGCCTCGGGCGATGGCGGGGACCGGGCCGGGCGGGCCTGCTGCGGGCCGCGCGGGCCGACGGCGGTGGAGGCGCGGGGCAGGCAACATGGCGGATCCGGATTGGCGCGGGGCGGCGGCTGAGGGCGGCGGACATGTCCGGGCGGCGGTGGGGATTTCGTCCGGCGGCGGACAGGGGAAATTGCTAGGGTTAGGGTGGAATTCATTCGCGAATCTCGGGGGAGGATGTCTTTATATAGGTAGAGGGAGATAGGAGGGTCCAAATGGGAAGCGGTTTTCGCCCACACGATCGTGATCGAACGACCGAGAGCATGGAGGGGGTTTGGATGGGTTATTGGGCCACTTTGGAGGGGTGTTGGGCTGCACACAAAAGAGGCCTTTACGCTTACCCGGTTAACCGTTGGAGTATCAAACGACCTCCAAATGGCACGAAACTTGACAGGCGGTCTACCGGTGGTGTACCAAGGCCGCTTGGCAAACGTCGGTACATTCCGAGAATGTTTAACACCCGCTCACAACAAGAGACAAAAGGGGGACGCCGGAGGACATAGGAGTGCCGGATTGCAAAACGGACAACGGAGAAAATGCTCAGATGCATGAGACAAACACGTATGCAAAATGAGATGCACATGATGACATGAAAAAATGCAACACGCAAGCAAATGACATGGCAACGCCGGCGAATAACTGGCAGACACCTGGCGCATCGGATCCGGGGCGTCACAATAGTAGTCATACTGCTTACCACCAATGTCTTACTTTGATTCGGCGGGATTGTTGGATGAAGCGGCCCGGACCGACATTACATGACCGCGTTCATTAGACTGGTTCTACCGATGTGCTTTGCACATAGGTGGCTGGCAGGTGTCTATTTCTCAAACTTTAGTTGAATCAAGTTTGACTACGGCCGATCCTTTTTGAAGGTTAAAACAACACACTTGATGAAAAATCATTGTGGTTTTGATGCATAGGTAAGAACAGTTCTTGCTAGAAGCCCGTAGCAGCCACGTAAAAGTTGCAACAACAAAGTAGAGGACGTCTAACTTGTTTTTGCAGGGCTTGTTGTGATGTGATATGGTCAAGACATGATATGATATAAAATGTTGTATGAGATGATCATGTTTTGTAACAAAGTTATCGGCAACTGGCTGGAGCCATATGGTTGTTGCTTTATTGTATGAAATACAATCACCATGTAATTGCTTTACTTTATCACTAAGAGGTAGCGATAGTCGTAGAAGTAATAGTTGGCAAGACGACAACGATGCTACGATGGAGATCAATGTGTCAAGCAGGTGACGATGGAGATCATGACGATGCTTCGGTGATGGAGATCATGAGCACAAGATGATGATGGCCAATCATGTCACATATTTTGGTTGCATGTGATGTTTATCTTTTATGCATCTTATTTTGCTTATTACAGCGATAGCATTATAAGAGACCCCTCACTAAATTTCAAGGTATAAGTGTTCTCCCCAAGTATGCACCGTTTTGAAAGTTCTTCGTATTGAGACACCACGTGATGATCGGGTGTGATAAGCTCTACGTTCAAATACAATGGGTGCAAGCCAGTTTTGCACACGTGTGCTTCAAAGTAGCACCATGATCTTCATGATAAATAGTCTCCTATTTTGTCACTTTCATATACTAGTGGGAATTTTTCATTATAGAACTTGACTTGTATATTCCCATGATGGGCTTCCTCAAATTGCCCTAGGTCTTCATGAGCAAGCAAGTTGGATGCACACCCACTTAGTTTTTCTTTTTGAGTTTTCATAAACTTATAGCTTTAGTGCATCCCTTACATAGCAATCCCTATTCACTCACATTGATATCTATTGATGGGCACCTCCATAGCCCGTTGATACGCCTAGTTGATGTGAGACTATCTCCCTCCTTTTGTCTTCTCCACAACCACCATATTATATTTCACCTATAGTGTTATGTCCATGGCTCACGCTCATGTATTGTGTGAAAGTTGAAAAGGTTTGAGAACATCAAAAGTATAAAATAATTGCTTGGCTTGTCATCGGGGTTGTGCATGATTTGAATATTTTATGTAATGAAGATGGAGCATAGCCAAACTATATGATTTTATAAGGATATGCTTTCTTTGGCCATGTTATCTTGAGAAGACATAATTGCCTTGTTAGTATGCTTGAAGTATTATCGTTTTTATGTCAATATTAAACTTTTGTTTTGAATCTTATGGATCTGAACATTCATGCCACAATAAAGAAAATTACATGAATAAATATGTTAGGTAACATTCTACATCAAAAAATCTTATTTTTATTATTTACCTACTCGAGGACGAGCAGGAATTAAGCTTGGGGATGCTTGATACGTCTCCCATGTATCTATAATTTTTGATTGTTCTATGCTATTATATTATCTGTTTTGGATATTTTTATGCATTAATATGCTATTTTATATTATTTTTGGGACTAACCTATTAACCTAGAGCGCAGTGCCAGTTCCTGTTTTTTCCCTGTTTTTTGAGTTTCACCGAAAACGAATACCAAACGGATTCCAAATGGAATAAAACTTTCGCGATGATTTTTCTTGGACCAGAAGACAACCGGGAGACTTGAAGATGAAGTCGGAGGAGCCACGAGGCGGCCACAAGGACGGAGGGTGCACCCCCACCCTTATGGGCCCTTCGTGCACCTCCTGGTCTAATTCTTTCTCCTATATATTCACATATCTCCCCAAACCAAAAGAGGCATCCACAAAAACACTTTTCCGCCGCCGCAACCTTTTGTACTCGTGAGATCCCATCTAGGGGGCTTTTTCGGCGTCCTGCCGGAGGGGGATTCGATCATGGAGGGCTTCTACATCAACACCATTGCCCTTCCAATGAAGCGTGCGTAGTTTAGCATAGACCTACGGGTCCATACCTAGTAGCTAGATGGACTCTTATCTCTCTTTGATTATCAATACCATGTTCTCCTCGATGTTCTTGGAGATCTATTCGATGTAATATTTTTTTGCGGTGTGTTTGCCTAGATCCGATGAACTGTGAATTTATGACCAGCTTATCTTTGAATATTATTTGAATCTTCTCTGAATTCTTATATGCATGATTTGATATCTTTGTAATTCTCTTCGAACTACCGGTTTGGTTTGGCCAACTAGATTGATTTTTCTTACAATGGGAGAAGTGCTTAGCTTTGGGTTCAATCTTGGGGTGTCCTTTTCTAGTGACAGCAGGGGCAGCAAGGCACGTATTGTATTGTTCCATCGAGGATAATAAGATGGGGTTTTCATTGCTTGAGTTAATTTCTCTACATCATGTCATCTTACTTAATGCATTACTCTGTTCTTTATTAACTTAGTACTCTAGATGCATGCTGGATAGCAGTCGATGTGTGGGGTAATAGTAGTAGATACAGAATCGTTTTGGTCTACTTGACACAGACGTGATGCCTATATTCATGATCATTAACTTAGATATCGTCATAATTTTGTACTTTTCTATCAATTGCTCGGAAGTAATTTGTTCACCCACTTTATTATTTTCTATCTTGAGAGAAGTCTTTAGCGAAACCTATGGCCCTCGGGTCTATTTTCCATCATACAAGTTTCCGATCTATAGTTTTAGTTTCCTATTTACTATTCTTGCAATTTTTTACTTTTCCATCTATAAACCAAATATGCCAAAAATATTTACTTTATCGTTTATCTATCAGATCTTACTTTTGCAAGTAACCGTGAAGGGATTGACAATCACTTTTTCGCGTTGGGTGCAAGTTTGTTTGATTGTTTGTGCAGGTATTCGGTGATTTGTGTGTTGTCTCCTACTGGATTGATATCTTGGTTCTCAAACTGAGGAAAATATTGATCTCTACTTTGCTGCATCACCCTTTCCTCTTCAACGGAAAACCAATGCAACGTCAAGAAGTAGCACTCTTCTCTTCGACTTAGTGGCACAAGCCACCTCGCAGTGTACTTGCACCACAGGACAACGACAACACCACCCCTTCGATGACCGGAGGTTCAACTTCGGTCACCCCCAAGGCGCACCTCCTCCTCACCACCTCCTCCTCCACAGCTGCTGCCCCTCCTCACCACCACCTCTTTGCCCAACTGTGCCTCCTCCTCCCCACCATGCCCCCCCCAAACGCACAAAAAACTACCCCATAGCAAAAAAACATCTTAGCCCGTCGGGGATTGCTACGATCTACCGATTCTATGGCTTGGATGTGAAAATGGGTGGCAAATGGAGGAGATCGGCCTAGGGTGGCGAGGTACAGAGAAGAACGAGAGAGAGAGAAAGGAAGAACAGAGGCAAAAAGACCAAAGGAAGGAGACGCGCGCGGGGCCTTATCCACACTTCTTCGGTCGAGGGGTGGCCGAAGACCTCTTCGGTCGTAGCCTGGCCGAAAACGACCCACTTCGGTCGCTGCATGGCCGAAGTTACTATTTTCGGCCCATCCTCCACCGACGGCAAGTCTTCGGCCAA
The DNA here is from genome assembly GCF_018294505.1 of Triticum aestivum. NCBI lineage: Eukaryota > Viridiplantae > Streptophyta > Magnoliopsida > Poales > Poaceae > Triticum > Triticum aestivum. The sequence continues at coordinate 101,198,488 of NC_057795.1, forward strand.
GAGCCAGTCTTCGGTCAACCGCGGGCCGAAGAGCCCTTTTCGGCCAACACCTGACCAAAGACACCATCTTCGGCCCACACGAGGCCGACGGGGTCATAGTTCTGTTTTTTTTGCTTCAGGTGATATAGTTTCCGAATTTGCTATAAAACGTGGTACTTTTAAAAAAAGACTCTCAATGGCCGTAAGTATCCCTAGTACATGACACCGCGAGTGGTCCCTTAATTGGTCCTTGAACTCGACCGCTTCCAAGTTGAGGTTGAACTGAGTGTGCCATCTTTGAAATGCACGACTAGGTTTCAGTCGGTTCTTGACAGTTCCTGAAAGGCAAATGTTGCGGCGACTCGCGCGCGAGGACAGAATGCAACTTCATGTGCCGAACAATGAAGCCAACATGGGAAAGACGAAGCCGACCACGCAAGGCGTGCGGCGCATACGATTGCAGTCTCAACACGTCGATCCGATGCAACGACTTAGAGCATATCCATCCGCGCCCCCCAACAGGCCCCCAAGAGATTTTTTTGCACCGATGCCTAAAAATCGGTCCAGTCGCGCCCCCAGAAACCTGTTTTCACCGGTTTGGACTGAAACTGCCGCCGACGGACCCACGCCGAACCCGACGCGCTGGGGGGCGTCAGGGCAACCGATTTTGGCGCGAAAGAACGACGGGCCCGCTGAGTCAGTGACCCATGCGCCGCCGCCGCCTGTCCACCAGGGCGACCCCGGGCAGGAGTCCACCAGTGGCGTCCACGTGAAGGAGGAGAAGGACGACGACGGCGGCGGCGACTTCGCCTCTCTTAGCGCGTTATTCGGCATGTAGTCGCGGCCTCTTTGTTTTTTTCTAAGTATTTTATCTACGTAAAAAACGATTTCAGTTCGCTGAGGTAACGTAATGTTTCGTCGAATATTTGTCCCATTCACCGAATTTTAATCAAATATATGTTCAAAAAAGTGAAAAACATGCGTCGGTTGGGAACCCGGTCGCCCCCAGGCGGCGATTTTTGGAGCCGCCTGGGGGGCCAACGGCTGGAGATGCTCTTACGACTTCACCGCAACCAAAAGTGTTGGCATCGTTTGGTGCAAGAATGGTACTATAATTTTTTTCTTTACAAAAATATAATACCGATATTATACAAATAAGGACACTCGTAGTTTCTGTTTATATCATTAGCCAATGTTCTGAAACTGCTTGTCAGCTCGCATATCTTTGTCTATAAACGAGATACTATTATCTTGACGAACAACTCCACCATTATCTGTACGATTGTCCTATGAACTTGCCACGCCAGAATAGTGTCACTATGTCTGACAAGGAAAAAAAAAGGAATCCCGTCAAACCCAATGGATGCATTGACCTGAAAGTCATGGACGCGGCCGTCCAAACAAAACGAAAGTCTCCCCTGAAAAACAGAAAACAAAAACAAAACGAAAGTCACTCACAAAGGCAAAACGAAGGCCTCGCACGCCGAAACCAACAAACAAATCCAATTGTGGATATGTCTAAAGCAAAGCTACCACCCATTCTTTCTTTCCTTAGTTTTTCGAACAAGCTGTGTTTTCTTTGTGTCGACTGCGTAGCACGTAGCGGATGAGCGGATGACAGGCAGCGTCCGACGCGCGCAGCACTCCGTCGCGGCCGGCGGTCGCGGTCGCCGCCCCTTTTCGCCGAGCTGTCCAGCAGTGCAGACATGTCGTGTCGACCTCCTTTCCATTTGTCGACCCCACGGGCAAAGCAAAGCAAAAGCTGGATGGATGGAACTGGTTCGTGTCTCGTCGGCCGGGACGGGACGGCAACACAACAATGGCACTCGTAGTAGTAGATGATAGCTTAGGCCAACACCACCGCGCGACCCCAACGGACGTCCATTTTATCCGGTTTCGATCCATTTGGGTAGGGGTTTGGGGTCGTGTCCGGGCCTGTCCTGGGATGCGGTGGCCGTGCGGCCAGCGCGCGGCCGCATCCGTTTGCCCCATCCTGCCCGTGAGGGCCAACAATGCCTAAATTTGCATCAAACTACTTCCAACCCAAATGTTTGTCTGAAAATTAAAATAGTTTTACAACCCAATTGAAATTGTCTTAAATAAAATGGTTTTACAACCAAATCGAAATTGTCTTGACTGAACATAAATTGGACCAATACATCTATTGGTTGCCAATGTGATCCCAGACGTGCTCAACCAAGTCATTTTGAAGATTCATGAGTGTGCCAATCACGCATTTCACGGTGGAATTGGACAAACTGTTCAAATGTGGCCGGGTCTTTGATGCAGGGGCTCAATATTTTCACCTTGATAATCAAATCCTTGGTTGAAGATACTCTCATCACGCTCATCCTCGACGATCATGCTGTGCATGATCACACAAGCAGTCATCACCTCCCAAAGCTTCCTTTCATCCCATGACAGTGCAGGGTTTCGAACGATACCCCACCGGGATTGAAGCACACCGAAAGCACGTTCCACATCCTTTCTAACACTCTCTTGCATTTGGGCAAATCTTTTTCTCTTCTCACCTTGGGGTTTCGAGATTGTCTTCACAAAAGTTGACCACTGAGGATATATACCATCTGCTAGATAGTATCCTTTGTTGTACTGGTGGCCGTTGATCTCAAAGTTGACAGGTGGGGAGTTTCCTTCTGCAAGCCTCGCGAAGACTGGAGAACGTTGCAGCACGTTGATATCATTGTGAGACCTGCCATACCGAAGAAAGAATGCCATATCCAAAGATCTTGCGATGCCACCGCTTCTAATATGACAATGCACCCGTTAACATGCCCCTTGTACTGGCCCTGCCAAGCAAATGGACAGTTCTTCCACTTCCAATGCATACAATCAATGCTGCCAAGCATGCCTGGAAAGCCTCTAGCTGCATTGGTCGCCAACAATCTCTCTGTATCAGCGGCAGTTGGCTGCCTCAAGTACTCTGGGCCAAACATCTCGATCACAGTCTGACAAAACTTGTACATTGACATCAGACATGTTGTCTCACTCATACGCACATACTCGTCCACCAGATCGCCTGGAATACCATATGCAAGCATGCGGATGGCCGCGGTGCATTTCTGGTAAGAGGAGAATCCAAGCTTGCCAAGGGCATCCGTCTTGCACTCGAAGTATGGGTCATGAGCAACCATTCCCTCTCGGATACGATTGAACACATGCCTTGCCATACGAAAACGGTGACGAAATTTATCCGGCTTGAAGAGCGGGGTGTTGGCAAAGTAATCGGCATAGAGCAGGGCGTGGCCTCTCTCCCTGTTGCGGTTCAGGTTGGGAGCCTTGCCAGGGAGTGACCCCCTGTACCGAGGAAGCTGCCGTTGAATATGGTCGTTCACGACCAGTGCAGCCACCACAAGTTCTTCATCATCCGACGACGAATCGTCCGATGAACAAAGAAAGTGATGGAAGAAAAATTCGTCTCCACTGTCCATACCTTTGTTGGCAAAAGGTCGAACACCTTGCGGTCGCGGTGGCGAAGCGGCCGCGATGATCACCTCGACGTAGCAGGGGTGGTTGCCGGCCGGCTACTGGCCGCTCTGGAGCTCTCGTCGGAATCTGCCTCGGCCGCCGTGGTCCGTCGCCGACAGTCGTGTCCCCTCCGGCACCGGCAAGGACGGCGACGGCCAAAACTATGGCGAAAGCGCGGGCGTGGTGGCGGCCATGTCCATACGTGGTTTGTTATGGACGGCGGGGGGCTGCGCGGTGAGGAGGCGGCCGGAGAATACGGCGGCGCCGGCGGCGGGGCGGGGCGGGGAGAGAGGGTGAAGCGTTGGGGAGCGGAGGGACTGCTAGTGTCCCCGACAGGCGGGCCAAGGGGGGGGGCAAGGGCGTGCGTCGCGGTTGTCCGCGCGCGTCCGTTTCACCCCAAACCGAGCGCAAGTTTGGACCTGGGATGGGTCGAAAACGGACGGAATCCGGACATTTGTCCGTTTGAGGCCGTGCGCTGGGCCGTCTCTTTTATTCCTTTTACCTCAAACGGACGGAGCCGGACAAGATAGGGTGGCGTGGTGGAGTTGGCCTTAGCTAGCGAGATAGGGTTGCATTACAGGTCTCCAGATGTTCATTCATTGGTCATCTGTCCGTTGTTTACCAGCTGCTGCTGCTGCCAGTTGTGGGTGGAACAACCGAGGCGGTACGTGGAGATTAGATGAGGGAGCCGGTTGTCCATTAGTGGCGAGGCTCTAGTCGGGGCAGGATGGGGTTGGAGGGGATGAGACCGGGACGACGAACTGCCTGCTCGCTTGTCGGTGAGTGGGTGGTGGGCAGGTTCGGTCCAAATCTTTAGCTTAAATCACACAGCTGCACGCACATAGCGTGCACATACGTACGCCTCAAGATAAGATAAGGGTCGCAAAGCCATGCCATTTGTTTATGCCATGGGCAAGTAAAAAGCTCCTCTCTCTCTATATACATATCTTTTTCGGAGGAACCAAGAGATATCACAAAATGAAAAGCGATACTACCACAAACAATTATTCCGCTTCAAAATCACTATTTCGTAAAATAAAAACGGATTTGAATCGAAGAACCCCTGCCGAGAGTGTGTGAGAGGGAGACCGGTCGTACTATAAAACGCTACTATTTCATCGCTTGATTGCTGGCACGACCGACGAACGCGCACGAGAAAGGACGAAGAGGAGGACACGTAGTACAAACCGAATATTCCTCCCGCAACCACAAAATCCCTCGCGAAGAAAAAAACATTTCCCCCTCTCAGCCGTCCTAAATTTGGCGCTCCCTGGCTGGCTGGCCCACTCTCCCCCCTCTGTCCGACCCCACCGCTCCCACGCGATCTGGGCCGTCCGTTCCCAGATCCGACGGCCCACGTCCCGCCCCCACCAACCCGGGCACCCCCAAAAAGGAGCCGAGGAAAGGAAAACAGGCCGCCCGCAAAGCGAACAAATCTGAAGGGTTAAATAAAAGGGGCGCGTGATATCCGAGGCAAATCCGGATGCTTCCAAGCTCCAACCCGCACCCATACCATACCATACCACCACACCCCACCCCAGGGCAGGGACCCCGACCCCCCACCCCCACCGCTGCCTCCTCCTCCTCCTCCTCCTCCGGTCCTTCCCCTCCCTCCCTCCTCGATCCCTCAGCCAGGTCGCCTCCCCCGCACCTCCCTCCGCACCTGGATTGGCGCCTCTCCCTGCGCTGCGGAGTTCTTGATTCGCCGGGGGAGAGATCGGCCGTCCGTTGCTAGGCCATCATTCGCCGGCGCTGTACAGGTGGGTTCACGCTGCACTTTTTGTGCCCGTTGGTTGGGGATTTCTTCTTGATTTGTGTGGGGAAAAGGGCCGGGGTTCTTGATGCGTTTTGCTCCTCGTCCCGGGGCGGAAAGATGGCTTCTTTTGCTTCGTTTGATTATTATATCATCATGCGTGATAGAGCCGTTGTTTTGAATCTTTTTTACTGGATTTTGTTTACTCCGTGCCGTTCGAGCGAGCCTCCTCCTCGCTTCCATGGATCGTAGCTTGGGGATTGCCTCCATGATTTTCGTTCGAGCTGTCCCGTCCCTGCTCATGCATCGCGTCCGCGTGTCCGCCCCTCTCCCCCGTCTCGATTCGCTCGGCGGAGCGGCATTCCCTTGGATTCTTGCGGGGCTCGTTCCCTTCCGCGCCCGTCACTTCCCCTCGTCCCTTCCGCTTGTTTCCAGCACCGGATAGGTCAACAAAAACCCAAACGTTTCCGCTGATTTGTTCGTTTCGTTTGCCGGGCTGTTTAGCTGCCGAATTAATTAACTAATTTCCCCAGCTTTCTCCTGCCTTTCAGCGGATTTGCTGCCCCGATTTGGGCTGAAATTTGCGTGCTTCTGTTGCTGCTACTCTCCGCACCAAATTAGGGGGCCTGCTCTGCTTTCCCCTGTTTAGAATGGCTTGAAATGCGGACGCCCGCTCGCCAGATTCTTCCGGTTTTGGGGAAAGCTAAAAATAGCCGTCGCTGTCCCTGGAAAAATGGTGGTGGTTCCAGACCGTAACCGAAGCCATTTGTTTCTCGCCTCGCCTCGCCCGTTTCCCCTGAAACGAAGCAACAGAAAACAATGGAGGGACAGCGCGTCCGCCATCACCATGTGTGACCGATGCGATGCTTTGTTTGATTGCAATGCAAAGCAAAGGTGCGTGGGAAAGGAGGTAGAGTGGGTAGCGGCGGCGGCGCCCTGCGTGTGGCGTTCAAGCAGGGTAATGATTTGTGGGCTTTGCGTGATTCTCTCCCAGGTTTCTTCTTGATTCAGGTATTTGGGGTTGTTGCAGCTCTTCCTTTTGACGAGCTGTCCTTAGAATCCAAGGAAGCCTCCTCCCTCCTTTAATTTATACCTCTCTTTGGACTTTGGTGGTATCTCCTAGCATTGCTATCCTTGTGTGTTAGTTACATGGCTGGTTTTCCATTTTCTTGTGGCGATTAGGCGAGGTTCAGGGTGCTGATCTGTTGGATGGTTTGGTAATTCCGGCGGAGAAAGGCTTGAATTTTGTTTCCATTGTTTGAAACCCATGGTTACAACTCTGTGGAATGTGGACTTTTAGCCAACTGACCTAACTTGTGGCCAAACTTATCCGTGCAGGTAGGCAGGCAGGCAGTTTTCCAGAGGCTGTTTCTTGCGATTTTGGGAGGAGCACATTTGATCCGAGTGTTGGTCCCCGGTCAAAGTGGGAGCCAGAGATTTTGTCTCTTGATGCTTTAGAGGCGTTGTTTCGCCAGTTCTGATGGAAGCCAAGGGCGCGAGCGAGCGGGATGCTCTGATCGACCTGGAGAGTGGGAACAACGTTGTTATCAGCGAGCATGGCCATGGAATGGATGCTAATTTTGCGGTGAGCCCACCAAGAACACCGCCAAATGGCGGGCTGAATCGTGTCATGCACACCAAGGATGACGGGAATCAGCACATGGATTGTTCCTCGCCCGCTATGGAAACCGCTTCCAAGAATGGAGATGACAGGAAGTCCGAAGGGGAGGAGAAAATGGGCCTCCTGGACAGTTCTGGAGGTGAGAAGGCAAAGAAGAAGCGGTCCAGCTCCAAGAAGCCACCACGGCCGCCGAGGCCGCCGACGCATTTGCCGTTGGATGCTTCTGACCAGAAGCTCCTCAACGAGCTGAATGAGCTCGCTTTGTTGAAGCGGGCAAGGATTGAGCGGATGAAGGCTTTGAAGAAGATGAAGAATGGCAAACAGGGTTCCTCAAATAGCAATTTTTGTCCCATGATCATCACCATTATCTTCTGCCTCGTCATCCTCTGGCAAGGTATACCAAATTAGTAACACAAGTATTATTACTGTCATCTCATATTTGTCATGCCATTATGGAAGAACAAATATATGTTTATAAATGAAGCAGAACCTTTCTTAGTCCTGAGATTAGCTTTGTCAAATGCAAGTTTCTTGATGATACAATGATACTGATAACCGCCGATGCAAGTTAACTTTGTATACTTTACAATTAATCATGTCAAATCTTGGGCACATAGGATGAATCTGGACAATACTGTTATTCTCTCATTAGAATTTACTTTTTTTGAACAGCCAGACTTATTAAGCAATCGACTGTACACATATCAAACTTTTGTTTAATGTTTATATTATAGTTTCTTACCATGTCCTTGCTTGTCAAATTGTTCATCCATGTCATTTATGCAAGAGTTGATGTTTAGTTTAGACATAGTTGCGGATGGCATATTTTTTACATTGGGCAATGCAAAGATCCACTTGTGGTATATATATTGAGTCAAGTGGTCAAACAGTGCATACTGTTAACTGTTTGTTAAGAGCATGGTTAATAGTATAGCCAGCTGCTGGCTATAAGCCAGTGCCATGTCATCTACAACCCATCTTATAGCCAACATGTATAATAGTAGATCAAAAGAGTGTACTACTTTTTCATTATGTGGCCCATCTTTCATTCTCGCAAAGTGCCTAGGAGCACGTGCTAGAGCTGGCTCTTCACGAAGAGCCCGCTTATCTTCTCTCTCCTCTTCTCTTTCCTCCAACTAAGCAAAAATATACTAGTTTATTCCATATAGCCTGCTGACTCATCTGTATTATACTTGCTCTAAGCCATGTTGTTCAAAAAGCCGTTGGTCTTTAGGAAAAAATGGCACACTAAAATCCCTTGTTTTTTAAACACTACAGGGTTTTGCTCAAGGCAAGCATCTGGAGTAAGCTTCCACGGATCACCCGAATCTTCGGTTAGAGAGCATAGCAGCCTGATCTCCATCCGGTTCTACAAGAAGAACCATTCTAACGTCCGACCTCACGGTTCAACCTCTGCTGCTCCCAAGTATGTGAAAACCCAGTCATTTTCCAAACAATGCATCTCACTGGAACCCAAAACCTCAACCCTGGAGCTTCTCTTGTTCTGTGTACCATGCTTTGATGCGCTGCTAATGCCTTGCACTTTCCTTCAACCTTTGCAGCAACTACGAGACGCACCACCGGGGCTGGAGGTCCGTCCCGAGGGGGGAACGGCCGCGGCACGAGCACGTCGGCCGGGCCTGACCTTCGGCCGCGCCAAGGCCCCCGCCGACCCGCCCTCCCGCTTGCCATTTTGAAGCTCCCCCCTCGCCATTTTGAAGCTCCCCCATGACAGGCTGGCCAATGTAAATCCGAGGCTTTGTTTAGCGCCCCTCGAGGAGGCCTCGCTGTAAATGAACCCTCTAGCGTGTTGCTGCGCGTTCCCCCGCCGGGTTCCACGCTGCTAACCCAACCGGTGGAGTGGACTTCCCGGCGGCCATGGCGGCACCCGGTAAGTCAGTCCCGAGCGCAAGCTGTATGATGGTGGTGGTTTCAATAATAATAAGGCTTGCTAGTTGGTGATGATAATAGTAGTCTAATCTGATCTGGTCCGTGTGTGGTTCACACTGTTGACTGTTGTGAGAGTGTCACTGCTGTGGGCGGTGGCGGTGTAGATCCCTACGCTGTAGTACGTGTACAGCACGGCGGTTGCATTTGTTATTTGAGTACAATAATGGAGTGTCAATGATGACGGTTAAGCAAGCAAATCAGATTCGATTCAGATCCAGCGGTGCTTCTTCAGACTCTCTCTCTCTCTCTCTCTCTCTCTCTCTCAGCGTGTGTTTCTCATGGTAGTAAGCCTCCTCACATGGCGTTGCGTACTGAGCGGCCGGCAAATCTTGGGCACATGGCATTGAGTACACCTGCTTGACTGAAATGGCTAAGTGCTTTGCCGGTGCTATGGCTCTCTTCGGTTCTGGAGCGCTCTCTGAGAGTGCACAAGTTGACTGCTGATTCATTCCATAATTTGTTTATGAAGATAAACTATTAGTACTGTGAAGGTACTTTTTGAGGAAATCGGCATACAGTACTGATTTTCGAATGTCCCAAGTACTAGTGTGAGAAATCTACCGTGGGAACTCATGTAGGATTGACTATGCACATGGTTTTGTAAAATCTGTACGATTTTCCTGATATAAATCGAGCAGGTTTTCATGAAGATCTTGTTCGACATGTTCTATTCGATACTGATAGGAGAACTTGACTCGGTATTCTTAAAAAGATCTTGTTCAACATGTTCTATTCATTACCGAGAGGAGAACCTGACTCGGTATTCTTGAAAAAGAGGGGAAGCAGAACGAGGAAGGTGGGAAATTAACCTTTTGCCATGTCTTTTATGGGATTTACATACTAATTCACCCTGCAACTGCAACGCGGATCATCAAACCACCCACAAATGTCTACATTGGACGGTCTGGACACTTTTGGCCATCTAATGGAGGTCATCAAATTTGTTCGGTCCGCGGCCCGGACGTCTAAGATCCCATAAATGGGCACCAAACTGGGGGAGGTTTGCGGGAGTCCAGACGTTTGCACAGTGGACCTCGACAATTCAAAGCCACCCTAATACCCCTCCCTCGCTGCTCTATGCGGTGTATTCATGCTGATTAGAGCGAATGTGGCCGACTGGGGCGGTAGCCCGCCCGCATTCATGTCGGCTAATTGGCTGTTCACCTACTCGGCATCCATAGAGTGAACCCCCCGTGAGCCGTTTGAGCCGCCTGGAATATGAGTACGAGAATGCACCTTGTCAGCAATAGCAAGGTCCTTGGATCGACGAGAGCTCCATGGGCAAGGGTGGAAACCACCCCTTGTTGTTGTTGTTGTTGTTCGGAAAGAAGAACATTCTTCGCCTTGCAGACGGACCTGTAAGATGAAGACCCACCTCCGCTTGCTCCTTGTCGACGGCAAACAACATAGTGTCGGAACAAAGACAAAGCCCATAATAACTTATTCAACGAAGAGGTCATTGTTGCCATATCAACTACTTACTCTCTCTCAGCCCAAACGAGTTGCTCTTATGACTCCCTTTATCGTACTCCCTCTTTAGCTTGCAAAATGATCTTATATTATGAGACAAAGGGGGTATACTATAAGATGCTATTACAATGCTTGAGGAGAAGGATCGTTCGCAAGGGGCGGCCTTGGTTGAGGAGATCAAACTCCTATTGAAAGGGAGCACGCCATATCCGTGATACGCCGCTCTCGCAATTCGGTCTCTAATAGCTTAGCTCAAATGTGGCATAATTCTACTCGTACTGCTGTCTGGTTGAGGTCTGATTCTCAAGAAATTCATGTGCTAACTCAAGACGAGTTGTAATCATCATGATTAAGCAATGTATTTCTTTTGGGACTTCTATAACTACCAAATGTTTGAATTTTAGCAATAGGCAAGAACGATCATTACTCCACTCTAGTTATATACATGCATGCATTCCTCTAATTACGTGCATATATGCACTAAAGGATGAAAAGCCGATGGCATCCTAGATTCCTTTTTTTTCAAATTTTAAAATGTTTTGTAGCTCAAACCGTCACCCCGATTGGAAAACCGTCTTCACAAAAAAAATGATCTTTGAAACTAGATCCAATGTTGATACGTTCTGGTGACATTTTTTTGGACCAAAAGTTACCACATCTGCGATACGTAAGTTATCACGTCTGTCATACATAAGTTACCGTATCATTTACGCAAAAGTTTCTGGGGTATGTTTTCAGCAAACTTTTATGCCAGGGTCAAAAAGTGATTATGATGTTTGAAGTGAGTTACCAGCTTTGTGTATATTACCATGTCGCATAAAAGTTATCAGAGTATGTTTTTCAACAATTTTCATTCACTCGGTCAAAAAATTACCGCAATATTTGTATATGAGTTATCAGCTCTCATGTGCGTGTATTATCATGGTGTTTACACATGAGTTATTGGGAGGTATTTTTTAACAACATTTTTTCCTGGTCAAAATGTTACCACGTATGGATTAAGTAAGTTATCAGCTCTGTTGTATGTATATTACCGTGTTATTAACACACAAGTTATCAGGGTATGTTTCCAACAAACTTTTATCCCGGGGTCAAAAGATACCGTGTGGTTTGTAGTGAGTTATCAACTTCATTATGTGTATAATACCGTGTTATTTGCACATAAAGTATCGGGAATATGTTTTTCAACGCATGAAGAAGCTCCATGTTGATGGATCTTTGGACTCACTCATTTTTGAAAAGTTTGAGACATGCGAACCATGTCTATTGGTATATATGCATGAAGAAACTCCATGCAAATGGATCGTTTGGACTCACTTGATTTTGAATCACTTGAGATATGCAAATCATACCACATGGACAAGATGACTGAAAAGCCTCACTTTTAGTAAAATGGAACAAGATAGCAACTCGTTGGAAGTAACACATTTTGATGTGTCCAATCCAATGAGTGCTGAGGCATGCAGTGAATATCGTTATGATCTTACTTCACAGATGATTCGAATAGATGTTGAGAATATTTACTTGATGAAACACAAGTCTGAATTATTGAATGGTTCAAGTAATTTCAGAGTGAAGTAGAAGATCATTGTGACAAGAGGATAAAATGTCTATGATATGATCATAGAGATGAATATCTGAGTTACGAGTTTTGGCACACAATTAAGACATTGTGGAAATTGTTTCGCAATTAATACCGCCTGGAACACCATAGTGTGATGGTGTGTCCGAACATCATAGTTGCACCCTATTGGATATGGTGCGTACCATGATGTCTCTTATCGAATTACCACTATCGTTCATGGGTTAGGCATTAGAGACAACCACATTCACTTTAAATAGGGCACCACGTAATTCCGTTGAGATGACACCGTATGAATTATGGTTTAGAGAAACCTAAGTTGTCGTTTCTTAAAAGTTTGGGGCTGCGACGCTTATGTGAAAAAGTTTCAGGCTGATAAGCTCGAACCCAAAGCGGATAAATACATCTTCATAGGACAACCCAAAAACAGTTGGGTATGCCTCCTGTCTCAGATCCGAAAGCAATAAAGGATTGTTTCTAGAATCGGGTCCTTTCTCGAGGAAAAGTTTCTCTCGAAAGAATTGAGTGGGAGGATGGTGGAGACTTGATGAGGTTATTGAACCGTCTCTTCAACTAGTGTGTGGCAGGGCACAGGAAGTTGTTCCTGTGGCACCTACACCGATTGAAGTGGAAGCTTATGATATTGATCATGAAACTTCGGATCAAGTCACTACCAAACCTCGTGGGATGACAAGGATGCGTACTACTTGAGAGTGGTACGTAATCCTGTCTTGGAAGTCATGTTGCTGGACAACAATGAACCTACGAGCTATGGAGAAGCGATGGTGGGCCCGGATTCCGATAAATGGCTCGAGGCCATAAAATCCGAGAACGGATCCATGGACTTTGGTGGACTTGCCCGATGATCGGCAAGCCATTAAGATAAATGGATCTTTAAGAAGAAGACGGACGTGGATGGTAATGTCACCGTCCATGAAGCTCGACTTGTGGCGAAAAGTTTTTCACAAGTTCAAGGAGTTGACTACGATGAGATTTTCTCATCCGTAGCGATGCTTAAAGTCCGTCGGAATCACATTAGCACAAGCTGCATTTATAAAATCTGGCAGATGGATGTCAAAACGAGTTTCCTTACCAGTTTTCGTGAGGAAAGGTTGTATGTAATACAATCAGAAAGTTTTTGTCGATCCTAAGGATGCTAAAAGGTATGCTAGCTCCAGCGATCCTTCTAAGGACTGGAGTGAGCATCTCGGAGTTGGAATGTATGCTTTGATGATGATCAAAGATTTTGGGTTTATACAAAGTTTATGAGAAACTTGTATTTCCAAAGAAGTGAGTGGGAGCACTATAGAATTTCTGATGAGTATATGTTGATCAGAAATGATGTAGAATTTCTAGAAAGCATATAGGGTTATTTGAAAGGTGTTTTTCAATAGAAAACCTGGATTAAGCTACTTGAACATTGAGCATCAAGATCTATAAGGATAGATCAAGATGCTTAATAATACTTTCAAAATGAGCATATACCTTGACATGATCTTGAAGGTGTTCAAGATGGATCAGTCAAAGAAGAAGTTCTTGCCTGAGTTGTAAGGTACGAAGTTAAGACTTAAAGCTCGACCATGGCAGAATAGAGAGAAAGGACGAAGGTCGTCTCCTATGCTTAAGACATAGGCTCTACAGTATGCTATGCTGTGTACCACACCTGAAGTGTGCCTTGCCATGAGTCAGTCAAGGGGTACAAGAGTGATCCATGAATGGATCACAGGACAGCGGTCAAAGTTATCCTTAGTAACTAGTGGACTAAGGAATTTTCTCGATTATGGAGGTGGTAAAAGAGTTCGTCGTAAAGGGTTACGTCGATGCAAGCTTGACACCTATCCGGATAGCTTTGAGTAGAGATACCGGATACATATAATGGAGCAACATTTAAGAATAGCTCCAAGTAAGAACAGTTATTTGGATTAGCTCCAAATAGAGCGTGGTAGCTACATCTAGGAGATGACATAGAGATTTGTAAAGCACACACGAATCTGAAAGGTTCAGACCCGTTGACTAAAACCTCTCTCACAAGCAACATGATCAAACATAAAACTCATTGAGTGTTAATCACATAGTGATGTGAACTAGACTACTGACTCTAGTAAACTCTTGGGTATTAGTCACATGGCGATGTGACCTGTGAGTGTTAATCACATGGCGATGTGAACTGGATTGTTGACTCTAGTGCAAGTGGGAGACTGTTGAAAATATGCCCTAGAGGCAATAATAAAAGTGTTATTATTATATTTCCTTGTTCATGATAATTGTCTTTTATTCATGCTATAACTGTATTATCCGGAAATCGTAATACACGTGTGAATACATAGACCACAATATGTCCCTAGTGAGCCTCTAGTTGACTAGCTCGTTGTGATCAACAGATAGTCATGGTTTCATGTCAAGGTATGTGCTCATTTGAAAGTACCATTAAGCGTTTTGATCTATCCTTATAGATCTTGATGCTCAATGCTCAAGTAGCTTAATCCAGGTTTTCTATTGAAAAACACATTTCAAATAACCCTATATGCTTTCCAGAAATTCTACATCATTTCTGATCAACAATATGTCAACAACATATACTCATCAGAAATTCTATAGTGCTCCCACTCACTTCTTTGGAAATACAAGTTTCTCATAAACTTTGTATACACCAAAATCTTTGATCATCTCATCAAAGCGCACATTCCAACTCCGAGATGCTTACTCCAGTCCTTAGAAGGATCGCTGGAGCTAGCATACCTTTTAGCATCCTTAGGATCGACAAAACTTTTCTGATTGTATTGCATACAACCTTTCCTTACGAAAACTGGTAAGGAAACTTGTCTTGACATCCATCTGCCAGATTTCATAAATGCAGCTAATGCTAACATGATTCCGACGGACTTTAAGCATCGCTACGAATAGAAAATCTCATCGTAGTCAACTCCTTGAACTTGTGAAAAACTCTTCACCACAAGTCAAGCTTCACAGACGGTGACATTACCGTCCACGTCCATCTTCTTCTTAAAATCCATTTATCTCAATGGCTTGCCGATCATCGGGCAAGTCCACCAAAGTCCATGCTTTGTTCTAATACATGGATCCTATCTCGGATTTCATGGCTCCTAACCATTTGTCGGAATTTGGACCCACCATCGCTTCTCCATAGCTCGTAGGTTCATTGTTGTCTAGCAACATGACCTTCAAGACAGGATCACCGTACCACTCCGAAGTAGTACATGTCCTTGTCGTCCTACGAGGTTCGTTAGTGACTTGATCCGAAGCTTCATGATCACTATCATAAGCTTCCACTTCAATTCATGTAGGTGCCACAGGAACAACTTCCTGTGCCCTACCACACACTAGTTGAAGAGATGGTTCAATAACCTCATCAAGTCTCCACCATCCTCCCACTCAATTATTTCGAGAGAAACTTTTCCTCGAGAAAGGACCCGATTCTAGAAACAATCCTTTATTGCTTTCGGATCTGAGACAGGAGGCATACCCAACTGTTTTGGATGTCCTATGAAGATGCATTTTATCCGCTTTGGGTTCGAGCTTATCAATCCTGAAACTTTTTCACATAAGCGTCGCAGCCCCAAACCTTTAAGAAACGACAACTTAGGTTGCTCCAAACGGTGTCGTCTCAACGGAATTACGTGGTGCCCTATTTAAAGTGAATGTGGTTGTCTCTAATGCCTAACCCATGAACGATAGTGGTAATTCGATAAGAGACATCATGGTACGCACCATATCCAATAGGGTGCAACTATGATGTTCGGACACACCATCACACTATGGTGTTCCAGGCGGTATTAATTATGAAACAATTTCCACAATGTCTTAATTGTGTGCCAAAACTCGTAACTCAGATATTCATCTCTATGATCATATCATAGACATTATATCCTCTTGTCACAATGATCTTCTACTTCACTCTGAAATTACTTGAACCATTCAATAATTCAGACTTGTGTTTCATCAAGTAAATAGTCTCAACATCTACTCGAATCATCTGTGAAGTAAGAACATAACGATATTCACTGCATGCCTCAGCACTCATTGGACTGCACACATCAAAATGTGTTGCTTCCAACAAGTTGCTATCTTGTTCCATTTTACTGAAACCGAGGCTTTTCAGTCATCTTGCCTAAGTGGTATGATTTGCATATCTCAAGTGATTCAAAATCAAGTGAGTCCAAATGATCCATCTGCATGGAGTTTCTTCATGCGTTTTATACCATTATGACTTACATGGCAGTGCCACAAGTAAGTGGTACTATCATTACTATCTTATATCTTTTGGCATGAAAAATGTGTATCACTACGATCGAGATTCAATAAACCATTCCTTTAGGTGCAAGACCATTGAAGGTTTTATTCAAATAAATAGAGTAACCATTATTCTCTTTAAATGAATAACCGTATTGCGATAGACATAATCCAATCATGTCTATGCTCAACGCAAGCACCAAATGACAATTATTCAGGTTTAATACTAATCTTGATGGTAGAGGGAGCGTGCGATGTTTGATCACATCAAACTTGGAAATGCTTCCAACACATATCGTCGGCTCACCTTTAGCTAGTCTCCGTTTATTCCGTAGCTTTTATTTCGAGTTACTAACACTTAGCAACCGAACCGGTATCCAATACCCCGGTGCTACTAGGAGTACTAGTAAAGTACACATTAACATAATCTATATCCAATATACTTCTATCGACTTTGCCAGCCTTCTCATCTACCAAGTATCTAGGGTAATTCTGCTCCAGTGGCTGTTCCCCTTATTACAGAAGCACTTAGTCTCGGGTTTGGGTTCAACCTTGGGTCTCTTCACTAGAGCAGCAGCTGAATTGCCGTTTCATGAAGTATCCCTTTGTTCCCTTGCCCTTCTTGAAACTAGTGGTTTCACCAACCATCAACAATTGATGCTCCTTCTTGATTTCTACTTTCGCGGTGTCAAACATCGCAAATACCTCAAGGATCATCATATCTATCCCTGATATGCTATAGTTCATCACGAAGCTCTAGCACCTTGGTGGCAATGACTTTGGAGAAACATCACTATCTCATTTGGAAGATCAACTCCCACTCGATTCAAGTGATTGTTGCACTCAGACAATCTGAGCACAAGCTCAACGATTGAGCTTTTCTCCCTTAGTTTGCAGGCTAAGAAAATCGTCGGAGGTCTCATACCTCTTGACGTGGGCACGAGCCTGAAATCCCAATTTCAGCCCTCGAAACATCTCATATGTTCCGCGACGTTTCGAAAAACGTCTTTGGTGCCTCAACTCTAAACCGTTTAACTGAACTATCACGTAGTTATCAAAACGTGTATGTCCGATGTTCGCAACATCCACAAACGATGTTTGGGGTTCAGCACACTAAGCGGTGCATTAAGGACATAAGCTTTCTACTGATTGCATAATCGCTACTATCAACTTTCAACTATATTTTCTCTAGGAACATAACTAAACAGTAGAACTAAAGCGCGAGCTACGACATAATTTGCAAAAGGTCTTTTGACTATGTTCAAGATAATTAAGTTCATCTTATGAACTCCCACTTAGATAGACATCCCTCTGGTCATCTAAGTGATCACATGATCCGAGTCAACTAGGCCGTGTCCGATCATCACGTGAGATGGACTAGTCATCATCGGTGAACATCTTCATGTTGATCGTATCTACTATACGACTCATGCTCGACCTTTCGGTCTCCGTGTTCCGAGGCCATGTCTGCACATGCTAGGCTCGTCAAGTTAACCCTAAGTGTTTTCGCTGTGTAAAACTGTCTTACACCCGTTGTATGTGAACGTAAGAATCCATCACACCCGATCATCACGTGGTGCTTAGAAGCGACGAACTGTAGCAACGGTGCACAGTTAGGGGAGAACACTTCTTGAAATTTTGTAAGGGATCATCTTATTTACTACCGTCGTCCTAAGTAAACAAGATGCATAAACATAATAAACATCACATGCAATTATATAGTAGTGACATGATATGGCCAATATCATATAGCTCCATTGATCTCCATCTTCAGGGCTCCATGATCATTATCGTCACCGGCATGACACCATGATCTCCATCATCATGATCTCCATCATCGTGTCTTCATGAAGTTGTCACGCCAACAACTACTTCTACTTCTATGACTAACGCGTTTAGCAATAAAGTAAAGTAGTTTACATGGCGTTCTTCAATGACACGCAGGTCATACAATAAATAAAGACAACTCCTATGGCTCCTGCCGGTTGTCATACTCATCGACATGCAAGTCGTGAATCCTATTACAAGAACATGATCAATCTCATACATCACATATCATTCATCACATTCTTCTTGGCCATATCACATCACATAGCATACCCTGCAAAAACAAGTTAGACGTCCTCTAATTGTTGTTGCATGTTTTACGTGGCTGCTATGGGTTTCTAGCAAGAACGTTTCTTACCTACGCAAGACCACAACGTGATATGCCAATTGCTATTTACCCTTCATAAGGACCCTTTTCATCGAATCCGTTCCGACCAAAGTGGGAGAGACTGGCACCCGCTAGCCACCTTATGCACCAAGTGCATGTCAATCGGTGGAACCTGTCTCACGTAAGAGTACGTGTAAGGTCGGTCCGGGCCGCTTCATCCCACAATACCGTCGAAACAAGATTGGACTAGTAACGGTAAGCATATTGAACAACATCAACGCCCACAACTACTTTGTGTTCTACTCGTGCAAAGAATCTACGCAATAGACCTAGCTCATGATGCCACTGTTGGGGAACGTAGCACAAATTCAAAATTTTCCTACGTGTCACCAAGATCTATCTATGGAGAAACCAGCTACGAGTAGAAGGAGAGTGCATCTACATACCCTTGTAGATCGCTAAGCGGAAGCGTTCAAGTGAACGGGGTTGATGGAGTCGTACTCGTCGTGATTCAGATCACCGATGATCCTAGCGCCGAACGGACGGCACCTTCGCGTTCAACACACGTACAGCTCGACGATGTCTCCCATGCCTTGATCCAGCAAGGAGAGAGGGAGAGGTTGAGGAAGACTCCATCCAGCAGCAGCACAATGGCGTGGTGGTGGTGGAGGAGCGTGGCAATCCTGCAGGGCTTCGCCAAGCACCTAAGGGAGAGGAGGAGGTGTCACGGGAGGGAGGGAGGCGCCAAGGGCTCAGGTATGGATGCCCTCCCTCCCCTCCACTATATATAGGGGCAGGGGAGAGGGGGGAGGCGCAGCCTTGCCCCTTCCTCCAAGAAAGGGGTGCGGCTAAGAGGGGGGGAGGAGTCCATCCTCCCCAAGGCACCTCGGAGGTGCCTTCCCCCTTTAGGACTCTCCCCTTTTTTCCTATATCTTGGCGCATGGGCCTCTAGGGGCTGGTGCCCTTGGCCCATGTAGGCCAAGGCGCACCCCCTACAGCCCATGTGGCCCCCCGGGGCAGGTGGCCCCACCCGGTGGGCCCCCGGGACCCTTCCGGTGGTCCCGGTACAATACCGATGACCCCGAAACTTGTCCCGATGGCCGAAACAGGACTTCCTATATATAAATCTTTACCTCCGGACCATTCCGGAACTCCTCGTGACGTCCGGGATCTCATCCGGGACTCCGAACAACATTCGGTAACCACATACAAGCTTCCTTTATAACCCTAGCGTCATCGAACCTTAAGTGTGTAGACCCTACGGGTTCGGGAGACATGCAGACATGACCGAGACGTTCTCCGGTCAATAACCAACAGCGGGATCTGGATACCCATGATGGCTCCCACATGTTCCACGATGATCTCATCGGATGAACCACGATGTCAAGGACTTAATCAATCCCGTATTCAATTCCCTTTGTCTATCGGTATTTTACTTGCCCGAGACTCGATCGTCGGTATCCAATACCTTGTTCAATCTCGTTACCGGCAAGTCACTTTACTCGTTCCGTAACACATCATCCCGTGATCAACTCCTTGGTCACATTGCGCATATGATGATGTCCTACCGAGTGGGCCCAGAGATACCTCTCCGTTTACACGGAGTGACAAATCCCAGTCTCGATCCGCATAAAACAATAGATACTTTCGGAGATACCTGTAGTGCACCTTTATAGTCACCCAGTTACGTTGTGACGTTTGATACACCCAAAGCACTCCTACGGTATCCAGGAGTTACACGATCTCATGGTCAAAGGAAGAGATACTTGACATTGGCAAAGCTCTAGCAAATGAACTACACGATCTTTTGTGCTAGTCTTAGGATTGGGTCTTGTCCATCACATCATTCTCCTAATGATGTGATCCCGTTATCAACGTCATCCAATGTCCATAGCCAGGAAACCATGACTATCTGTTGATCACAACGAGCTAGTCAACTAGAGGCTCACTAGGGACATATTGTGGTCTATGTATTCACACGTGTATTACGATTTCCGGATAATACAGTTATAGCATGAATAAAAGACAATTATCATGAACAAATAAATATAATAATAACCAATTTATTATTGCCTCTAGGGCATATTTCCAACAGTAGCTACATCTAGGAGATGACATAGAGATTTGTAAAGCACACACGGATCTGAAAGGTTCAGACCCGTTGACTAAAACCTCTCTCACAAGCAACATGATCAAACATAAAACTCATTGAGTGTTAATCACATAGTGATGTGAACTAGACTACTGACTCTAGTAAACTCTTGGGTATTAGTCACATGGCGATGTGACCTGTGAGTGTTAATCACATGGCGATGTGAACTGGATTATTGACTCTAGTGCAAGTGGGAGACTGTTGGAAATATGCCCTAGAGGCAATAATAAAAGTGTTATTATTATATTTCCTTGTTCATGATAATTGTCTTTTATTCATGCTATAACTGTATTATCCGGAAATCGTAATACACGTGTGAATACATAGACCACAATATGTCCCTAGTGAGCCTCTAGTTGACTAGCTCGTTGTGATTAACAGATAGTCATGGTTTCCTGGCTATGGACATTGGATGTCGTTGATAACGGGATCACATCATTAGGAGAATGATGTGATGGATAAGACCCAATCCTAAGCCTAGCACAAAGATCGTGTAGTTCGTTTGCTAGAGCTTTGCCAATGTCAAGTATCTCTTCCTTTGACCATGAGATCGTGTAACTCCTGGATACCGTAGGAGTGCTTTGGGTGTATCAAACGTCACAACGTAACTGGGTGACTATAAAGGTGCACTACAGGTATCTCCGAAAGTATCTATTGTTTTATGCGGATCGAGACTGGGATTTGTCACTCCGTGTAAACGGAGAGGTATCTCTGGGCCCACTCGATAGGACATCATCATATGCGCAATGTGACCAAGGAGTTGATCACGGGATGATGTGTTACGGAACGAGTAAAGTGACTTGCCGGTAACGAGATTGAACAAGGTATTGGATACCGACAATCGAATCTCGGGCAAGTAACATACCGATAGACAAAGGGAATTGTATACGGGATCGATTGAGTCCTTGACATCGTGGTTCATCCGATGAGATCATCGTGGAACATGTGGGAGCCAACATGGGTATCCAGATCCCGCTGTTGGTTATTGACCGGAGAACGTCTCGGTCATGTCTACATGTCTCCCGAACCCGTAGGGTCTACACACTTAAGGTTCGATGACGCTAGGGTTATAAAGGAAGCTTGTATGTGGTTACCGAATGTTGTTCGGAGTCCCGGATGAGATCCCGGACGTCACGAGGAGTTCCGGAATGGTCCGGAGGTAAAGATTTATATATAGGAAGTCCTGTTTCGGCCATCGGGACAAGTTTCGGGGTCATCGGTATTGTACCGGGACCACCGGAAGGGTCCCGGGGGCCCACCGGGTGGGCCACCTGCCCCGGGGGGCCACATGGGCTGTAGGGGGTGCGCCTTGGCCTACATGGGCCAAGGGCACCAGTCCCAAGAGGCCCATGCGCCTAGGGAACCCTAGAGGGAAGAGTCCTCAAGGGGGAAGGCACCTCCGAGGTGCCTTGGGGAGGATGGACTCCTCCCCCCTCTTGGCCGCCGCACCAGATGCCATCTGGAGGCTGGCCGCCGCCCCTTGGGGTGGGAAAACCCTAAAGGGGGCGCAGCCCCCTTCCTCCCTATATATATTGAGGCATGGGGCTGCCCATAACACGCGATTTGATCTCTCGTTGGTGCAGCCCTGCCCCTCTCCCTCCTCCTCCTCTCCCATGGTGCTTGGCGAAGCCCTGCTGGATTGCCACGCTCCTCCACCACCACCACGCCGTTGTGCTGCTGTTGGATGGAGTCTTCCTCAACCTCTCCCTCTCTCCTTGCTGGATCAAGGCGTGAGAGACGTCACCGGGCTGTACGTGTGTTGAACGCGGAGGTGCCGTCCATTCGGCACTTGATCATCGGTGATCTGAATCACGGCGAGTACGACTCCATCAACCCCGTTCACTTGAACGCTTCCGCTTAGCGATCTACAAGGGTATGTAGATGCACTCTCTTTCTACTCGTTGCTGGTCTCTCCATAGATAGATCTTGGTGATACGTAGGAAATTTTTTGAATTTCTGCTACGTTCCCCAACAATTACCATAATGTTTATACAAAAGTTACCGGGGTACATTTTTGACAACATTTTTTCTTTTAGGTCAAAGTTGCCATGGTTTTTGTACCTAAGTTATCAGTGTTGCCATGCAAAAATTACCGTGTCATTTACACATAATTTACTGGGGAGATATTTCAGTAAGTTTTTCACCCCCGGTCGAAGTTACCATGACATTTATACGTAAGTTATCGGGTCCTGATTCACAAATTACCATGTCATTTGCACAGAAGTTACCGGGGGTAAAAAATGATATTTACAACAAGGCTATATGGGCAAGGTATACAACCCATTGGTATATGGGAGACTACAAGACAACTTGAGATTAAAAAAACACAAGAAGAAAAATACTTTTTTGGCTCATATAAAAGTGAAAAAAAGATTAACCGTCATATTTCTACTTATTAAACAACAATCAAGGCAGGGTGAGTTTTTTTTTTGACAGAACTTCTCCTCCTTTATTCACTTAGCAAAATAGTGGCATCGTTTACAAGTAATGGAAGCAGTACATCCGATGCCGAATCCATCCAGATAGGAGGAGAAAACTTAACTATCCTAGCAAGTTCATGAGCTACTTTATTACTCTCTCTATTACAATGATCATAAATTACATGATTAAAATCTGACAACATGAAATAGCAATCATCAATAATTGCACTTGCCACCGAAGAGGAGTTGCATGCTCTCAAAGCTTCCATAACCTCCATGCTATCCGAGTTGATCACGGTCTTGCTGCATCCAATGGTTCTGGCTAGATTCAAACCAAATCTGACTGCCAATGCCTCTGCAGTGAATGAATCATAGCATATGTCCACTCGTTCATTAGCTGCCGCAATAAATTTCCCGTTGTAATCTCGGATTACTGCCCCCACTGATCCCTCAAGAAGATCACGGTCAAAGCCAGCATCTACATTTAATTTCATATACCCCTGTATCGGCTTCTCCCATGAACCAACACGTAGCTTTGCCTTAGTGGAGCAAGCAATAATAAAGTTAGCTGAGAGTCCTCGGATAGCGAGAGCAATTTGTGAGGGATTTTGGGTGTCCTTTCCATGGTACTTTTTTCGGTGTTCATACCATAGATATCAAGGCAGGGTGAGTTGGTTAGTAAACCCTTACTATATCATAGGGGTCTTCAAAACAATCACGTTGCATAGTTCATGACCGGTGACCAGATCTAGAAAAAAAATCTAAAAGCAAATCCCGCTTTCTCCATAAAATGCACTAGCAGCATTCGTCCAAATAAAATCAACCTAAGGGTATCTAATCACCGGCAAGGTATTAGCCCAGATGACTAGCGAGTCTATTAGTAAACCTGTACGTACTAAGGTTCGATTCACACTGTCCTCTTTTTCTTTCAAAAAAAAATCAATAGAAACAAAAGGAAATAAAAATCGATACTGCTGGAGCGGATCGGGGGACCGTGCGATGCCGGATCGCTCGATGATCGGGTCGTTCGGATTTATTCCTAAAATCCGAACGTTTGGAAAATACAAATTCTCATTTCTTTCTCCCGTAAAAGAGCACAACTTGTAGGGCGAAGGAAGTAGGAAGGAAGGCTTCTCGGATGTCTCTCGCTGCCCATACTTTGAGTTCGTTTTTCCTTTTTTTTAAGATTCTTTTAGGGGTTTTGAATTTTTTAGATAGTTTTTTATTTTGATTTATTTTAGGGGGAGTCTTTTCTTTGGATGAGAACGAGTTCGTGTCAGTTTGAATTAGGCTGGGCTGGGCTTCAAAACCAGGCCCAACATTGGGCCTCTGATAGACCGCCCGATCCAATTTAGGCGGCCTGAAGCGTGGCTTACACAAACGGGGCCACTGCTTGTTCGACCTTCGCAGTTTTGGCTGCGCGCCATGTGTTCGACCAAATGCCGCCTCCCGCTCAGGCGGCTCCACGACCGCCATTTCTCCACCGCCCCGCCACATAACCACCGGAAGAGCAGCCCGCAAGTCACCATCCGGTGGCCGGAGCGATCCAGGCCCTCTCATGACGCCGGAGACACGGCGAGGGCCCATGAGGCCACCGTCAGGAGGCTCGCGGCGGCAGGCGACGTGGACGGCGTCCAGTACGCGCTGCAGGAGATGCGGCTGCGCGGGGTGTCGTGCCCCGAGGGGGCCCTCGTCGCCGCCATCTGCGCCTTCGCCCGCGCCGGCGCGGCCGACCGCGCGCTCAAGACGTTCTACCGCGCGCACGACCTGGGATGCGCGGCGCCCACCGTGCGGGTGTACAACCACCTGCTCGACGCGCTGCTCCGGGAGAACCTGGTCGGCGCGGTGGTGCCGGTGTACGACAACATGAGGAAGGCCGGCGTCGAGCCCAACGTGTACACCTACAACCTGCTCATGAAGGCGCTGTGCCAGAACGACCGGGTCGACGCCGCGCGCAAGATGCTCGACGAAATGGCCAGGAAGGGCTGCCAGCCAGATGAGGTGAGCCAAACGACGATCGTTTCTGCGCTGTGCAAGCTGGGCAGGGTGGACGAGGCCAGGAGGGTCATGGCAGAGACGGTGCCTGTGTGCTCATCGTACAATGCCGTCGTTCACGCGCTCTGCAGGCAGTTCAGGATGCTGGAGGTGCTCTCGGTTATCGACGAGATGATTCACCGGGGACTGCACCCAGAACCTGCCACGTACACAAGCATAGTCGATGCGCTCTGCAAGGCCGGGGAGCTGAGGATGGCTTGCGCCGTTTTGGCTAGGATGGTAACCGAAGGTTGTGCTCCAAATGTTCAAACATTCACTGTGTTGGTCAAAGGGTTCTTTGATGCTGGAAAGGCACACGACGCAATTGGCATGTGGAATTGGATGGTGGCTGAAGGATGTGCACCGTCGACAATCTCTTACAATGTTCTCATCCGTGGCCTTTGCCACACTGGTGATCTAAAGAGGGCATCATCTGTTTTCAGTGGCATGGAGCAAAACGGTTGTTTTCCTGATGTAAGGACCTATTCTACTCTCATTGACGGATTCTCCAAAGCTGGGGACCTAGATGGTGCCATGACAATATGGAATGACATGGCAAATGCTGGTTTCAAGCCAAACGTTGTTGTTTATACAAATATGGTGGATGTGCTTTGCAAGAAGGTGATGTTTGATCAGGCAGAGAATCTCATTGATAAGATGTCGATGGAAAATTGTCCTCCTAACACATTGACATTCAACACGTTGATCAGAAGCCTGTGTGACTCCGGAAGAGTGGGAAGAGCCTTGAGTGTGTTCCATGGTATGAGAAGATATGGATGCTCTCCAAACGACAGGACTTACAATGAGTTGCTTCATGGTCTTTTCAGGGAAGGAAACTGTGAAGACGCTCTTCGAATGCTGATCGAGATGCTAAACCATGGGCTTGAGTTGACTCTAGTATCTTACAACACTACTATTAGTGGTCTGTGCCAGATGGGAAGGAACAAAGAAGCTATGATTCTTCTCGGGAGGATGATAGTCCAACAAATTCAACCAGATGCATTCACTTTCAATGCGATAATTCATGCTTACTGCAAGGAAGGGAATGTAAAGGTTGCTGCTTGGATGTTAGGTCGAATGGATGCAGTTAATTGTCCACGCAACATAGTTGCATACACAAGTCTGATGTCAGGGCTGTGCAGTCAGCACAGGTTGGATGATGCCATGGTCTATCTCTTGAAGATGTTATATGAAGGTATATGTCCAAATGAAGCAACATGGAATGTGTTGGTCCGTGGGATATTTACACACATCGGCACCATCGGACCAATGCACTTGATTGAGCATATTTATGAAGATTTATAAGTGTAGCCCTAGAGAACTTCGACAAACCTTGGGCACCATCAGACCAACGTACTTGATTGAGCATATCATCGAAGATTTATAAGCATCTACTCGGACAGTCCAGTGGTGCTATCATTGGACAAGCAGCAAGTTCTCTTTGATAGTTGACGAGGTATGCTATTTCTGATAATACTAATGATCTTTTGATGGTACTAGCAAGATGCCCGTGCATTGCACGGAACATCAAGGTGCATTTTTTTACAAAGCACCTGTTGTGGTTGACCCATACGGGAGTAATCTCATGTGTATAAACTAATGATATCTCGAGAAAGAGGAGAGATAAGGTGAGGAGGAGTGGGGCGTGGTGGTGATTGGTGGTCGGACTGAGCGGAAGCATGGGGATGGACGACGCCAGCAGCGGCCACGCCAGATTGTTTCAGAGGTTTCCTTTTTTAATTGCTCAACAATGATGCTGTGGGAGATAAGGATGAACGAAGGAAGGCCTTATCTGTAAATGTGGAGAGAGGTGCGGGTATCTTTTTGTAAAATTGCCATAGTTTGCTTTCTATCCGTTAGATATAGATCGGACGATCTATATTGCAAGATGGCAGGCACACCATCATCACCAACTCGTTTTTTTTATAACAAGTAGAGATAATTATATGTCTCAAGGATTTATCAGAGGCACCATTCAAATTTGCAAGCTGTTATCTTCAGTTTGGTCAGTATGTAATATGTGCATGATGAATATATTTTGAGGACATATCGATACATAGTCTGGGACTGAGTCAATCATGTTCTCCCTTGCATATTGGCCCTCGCGTAGTCATTAGAAGGACTTCATTTCTAATTTTTGCACTGTAGCATCCCTTTGTTTCAACGGGGCGCACCCGATAGAAATTGTCCGTTGGTCAAAATACTTGGCCTAGCACAAAAATCTGTTTTAATTGTTGTCTGTGGGCCACATATGTAAATTTCATAGTGGGGCGGATTTTTTGGGGGGAGGGAGCGGGGCGGGGGGGTATACATACACAATGCACCACACAATATGCATTTTATTGCTTTATGTAGTCTTGATTACCAACGTTCAATAGTAGATTTACAATAGAATTCCGGCATGTGACCTAGCAAAACACATAGCTTTACTTTGCTTTGTTCGCAGCCCTCTGACCCTCCAATGTTTTGTATACTTTGTCAATCTCAGGCTGCACATGAAGAACAATGAATTAGAATTACTCAAAAGAAGCAAGAGAGGACATTTATGGGCAAAGCTAGGACGAAGACCATAGAAGTCAGCTCTACAACATATGGACCATAAGGTTGGGTCTGTATGCTATAACTTTAGCTGTTCATAGATCAATAGTGAATTTGTATGGGATTTACCAATTTTATTGGGTTCACTTGAACCCAGTACTAATACACTGGCTTTTACCCTGAAAATGAGTAAAAACAACAAAAATCACACTGCAGCAGATGAAAATATATTACCTGATAATATTTTAGCATGTAGTTTCTTCTCTTCTTCATTGTTGCAGTGACCAAATCCCTTTCAATGTCAAAAGGTACAGGATCCAACACTACGCCTTTGATGTACTCAAAACCTCGTAGCTGATCCGAGACATGCAAAGAGGGTTATATATGTGATGCTTAGATGCAGTAAAGATTTAAAACGAAGGAGTCTATACTCTATAGAAACTTCTGAGTTCCTCTTTGTTGTAATGCAAAAGCGAAAGCCACGTTGTCCATAATGCTAGGAGAATTTGATGGGTGACATGATGAACCATGTAATATGTTTAGTGTCCAATGTAGAAGTGAATAAATGGCCTTACCTTGTTCTTCTGTGCAGCCGCTGCGAGCTCTTTAAGGACATGCTCTTTAAGGCCTTCAGATTTGCATATTTCACTGAAAGAACCTTTGTAGCCATTTGACCCTGCCCACTTCATGGTGTTTTCTTCATGTGGGTTAACTACTGCCACTAACATTGATTTGTAGCTGTCCCCGTACACCCAGATCTACAAAATGACAGTATCACATTGTGTGTAGCGCCATGCACTCTCTCAATATAAGCATATGATTGCACTAGGGTTTGTCCTTACATCTTCAATAATTGGAGGGAAGACATATACTTTCTCCAGATACTCAACTGCGACATACTCCCCTTGTGATAGCTTAAATATGTTCTTCTTTCGGTCAATAACCTTCAGGATTCCATCTGGGCTCATCTCTCCAATATCTCCTGAGAACAAGATTGTGTCAGAACATGATAATTTAAACTTTATCTCAGTCTCCTGTTTAAATTAAAATTGATTACTCACCTGTATGAAACCATCCATCAACCATGACCTCGTTTGTGAGCTCAGGATTTTTGTAGTACCCAGTGAAGACAGTGGACCCTCTAATGAGGATTTCACCACGAGAAGGAACACCAAGTGGATCATAACCCATCTCAGGTACTTCTTCCAGTCGCAGTTCAGTGAAGGTGGCGGCAACACCGGCAGTTCCAACCAGGGACATATCATCAGGGTAACCGACTGTGCTAGGTCCCAATGTTTCCGTTAAACCTGAGCAGAGACAACAGAATCGAACGTTATACTGGTTCCTTTTCATTGACAAAGGGACTGATAACTAACCCATGCAATTTTGGAACATCATATGGAGAGAAAAAAATTATGTGACATGTCAGTATCTTGGTGAATAGAAAAATAGATTTCCACAATCTTTTACTTCGAGCTGTAAACAGTAATGTGCAATACGTGATAGCTGTAAACAGTAATCAAACAGAAAGTTGGCTAAAAACTCTTAAAACTAGTGTTTGCAATGGGGATAGCATACAGTAAGGAAAACATGGATCCGACCTACATATGAAACCAGCTTTATCAGTTATCTTGTGACTTGTTAAAACAGGTCAATACATTCCAGTTCTAAATACAACTATAACTCATACTTGAGCAGTTGAGCTACAAGTATACTCACCAAGTCTGGTGGTATATTTTTTCTATTATTTGTTTGCCAGTCTGGTGACATATTTTGTTTATTATTTGTTTGCCTTTGGCAACTACTTGTTGATGCTTTAGAGTCCTTTAAACAAATATATTTGTACTTCTGTGGTGATGGCAGTCTGCAGGAAGAAATCTGAACCCTGAAAAGTGTCTACATGCATTACCATAGCCTTGGATAAAGTATGCGCAGCTGGTCACTCTCAAGAACTCTTCAATTTCAGTACTTAAGGGTGCACCACCGGAGATTAGTAGGCGAAGACGGCCACCGAGCCTTGCCTTGACCTAGAGCAAGGAAATGCAACAAAAAAAGTAAGATACAGACACTGTGAGTACAACTGCTACTGATCTTTTATTTATTTTTCTGAAAGTAATTTGTGTCTAGTAGTTCTTAGTTATGAACACAATACCTTGCGAAAAGCCAGCATGTCAGCGAAAGGTGAAGCAGTTTTTTGTGTGTAGCCTGCTTTCATGCTTGCTAGTTTGCTGGATTGCAAAAGCTATGGTGAGATGACATAATTTATTTCCTGCAATAAATATTCATGATGCTAGCTAACTTACCGGTTATACAAAGCATTAAAAATCACCCTCCTGAGAGGTCTGAGATCTGCCAAGGCCTTTAAAATACCTAAAGTCAATCATAAAAAGGTTATCTGAGTTAGCTGGTACAAAGGCTGATTTAATATCAATCATTTTTCTTTTACCACCTTCATAAATCTTTTCATACACTCTGGGCACCCCAACTAGTAGAGTTGGTTTTAACTCCATGAGATCATCTCTCAAGGCATTCAAATCCTGATGAAAAAGAACAGTGCAGTCATATTTAAAAAATAATGATGACCAGTAAGATTGAAAGTAGTAAGGCTAATATGTGGATTTGCTCACTCCATGGTAATAGCCAACTGAGGCTCCTTTGTGGAAGAAATACTCTTCGATCATGCGGTCGAGAATGTGAGCAAGTGGGAGAAAAGAAAGAAACACATCCTCCGTTGACATCTGCATACCCAAAACAACCCAATTTGCTTACATTGTGATAAAAGATAACCATCAATTGAATTGGAATTAAGCTTATTCTAGAAAAGGAGTAACCTTATCCTCAAACTGGTCCATGAAGAGGTCCACCCCTTTTACATACATCCCATGGCTCTCATGGCTCAGCATAACACCTTTGGGTTGCCCACTTGTTCCACTTGTGTACATGATGGTGCATGTATCATTTGGTTGCGGAGGACGAGGTTTAACTGGTTTATCCTTTCCCTGAAATGCGATTCAGAATTGTTGCTTGATCAACACATATATTTCATCACAAACATTGCTTCCAATCTTGGCAGTCTGAATGGATCTAGTTATTTTAGTTGCGTGAACCAAACTTTGTAAGCTAGATGATACCTGCGCATTGCTGTGGGAATTGCTTGCAATTATTTTAATGAGATTTGGTTCTATAATACACTAGTATTTCGATTAATAATATAAAAATTGAAACAAAAACACATACAATTATTGTATAGTTGTAGAATATTTATTGAATATAAGTAGCATGCATGGTGCATGTTACGGTGGTTCTTTTCCCATGCATGGTGGCATGTTAAGTTGGCATGGTTGCATGTTGAGATGATTAGAGATAGTGGGGATAAACTATTTAGATATGTAGGATTCTCTTTACGCACCATTTTTAAGAAATCATTCCAGGAGTACACTTTCATCCCAATCTGCTCGGCATCTTTGATTTGTTCATTAGTTGCCGAGGTGAATGCCACCAATGCTGCAAACATGTTTTGGAGAACAAAATTTTAGACTATCTAATCCTTCCTGGAATAACAGAGAGACCCTAACCACTTTACCATTTCCTTACCTTTTAGCCTAGTCGCAGATGTGCAATTTGGGGACAGTATCTGCAAATAAGAAATATTCACTATGAGATCTAGATTCAGACGTGATCTTAAAGGTGCTTAATTTAGGTAATAGATTTGGCTGTACTTCTTTTATTTTCTTGTCTTGTATGAAGACAACATCAATCTCAGCATGGTCAATAATGTAATCAACAGCTCCAGCACCTGAAATCTCAAGGAAATATTATTAATGCTAATAGAGAAATAATATACCTTTTCTGATAAAAAAACATTGTTTCAAATGTTTGCATTGGTTGATCTGTAACATTTTATTTTTGAGCGCATCTGAAACACTTTGTGACGAGGGTCTATTATTTATCAGTTTCCTGCTTACCTAAAGTATCGTACAGTGGGACACATATTATGCTGTAACCATTGCAAGCCTGCAAAATTAATTGCGGGATTAGCATCGATTATCCTAATCAAAGGAGATTCAGGGTATTATCATTCAGATGGGGTACCTGCATTGCTACCACCCATTGAGGGCAGTTGGATCCATAAATTCCAACCCTGGAACCCTGACATAAATCAATCATGGGAGCATCAACATCTCTAATTAATGTAATAAAGCTCTTCAAAATATGAAGATGCCAATTTATATAGCTGGAGCGAAAAAGTTGACTTAAAAGTTTTCGTTCTTACTGGTTGCACCCCCAGCTGCTGCAGCGCAGATCCAATTTGCAGGACTTCCTCATAGACCTCCTTGTATGATTTCCATAAGTAGGGCCCTGGCTACAAAGATGAAAATGGGGGGATGTTGTTCTCATCAAGAACAAATTAAGCAAAAATAGGCATATAGCTGATTGCATAAGCTTCACTGTCCTAGGGGTTAGTTTTTATATGCGCATACCACTCCGTCTTTAAATGGACGCCATCCAAGCATCCGGTTGTCTGGATACTTGCCTGCTGCCGTTCTGCAAGGGATGTAAGCAAAAGAGATCAAAACAAAGACCACGAAAAAGACCAAAACTAAGCGTTACATGTCCTCATGCTAAAAGGCCGAAACATGACATATGCATGTGTTTCTCTGGGGGAAAACACATGCCTGTCCTTACATGTGAATCCAAAAGTTGGTTTTTGGTAAAACAGATATGTGGCTGTCCCCAGTACCATCTTTGAACAGCCACGCACATGCAGATCAGTGTTTTTCTGTTGTTGGTAAAGAAAAAACCACATGCAGAGTACTGTTTTTTTTTGTCCTTGAGGAAAAATCACATGCATGGAGGTGACACACAAGGAGATGAATCTGTCTGACATGGAAGCAGAGGTCGGATTTCTTTCTTTAGTGAACACTACTAGTTATTGTTACCAGTTAGTTCTCTTTGTCTTTGTAGTACAGTATAACATAGGCACGTAGCCCAGGGGAAAAAACCCGGAGTAAAGTACAAGACTGAAAGTGAAAGCTACCATCTAACTACAATTTTAGTACTAGGAGAAAAGCAAGACAGGGATGGATGGACTTTGCTGTTGCTTGTGTTTACCTGAACACATCCCATGAGGTCCTCATGTCAGGATCAAGCGGCGGGAACCCATCCTTGGCCAGTATGTTCCGGAACACCGGCCCCACCGCCGGCCGGCCGTCCTTCCCGGGCTTCCCATCCTCCACCTTGATCGTGAAAACCTGCTTCTTTGCCCCCTCCATCCTCCAAGCTGCGTGCCAGAGATGAAAGTTTGCAACGAATTCTGTCAGGACTCTACCACACTCTCTGTTGCCAAACTAGAGGGTGGAGTATAACTATCTGAACCCTGCAGTCCAAGAACAAGAAAGGAAAACTGGAGCTGGTAGTTCCTTATCTGCCAAGAAAGGGAGGAGAAGAAGAAGAACTATAGTTGGACAATGAGGGGTGCGACTCGACGGTGTTTCAGACTTTTTTGCACATCTCGTGACTAGAAAATGCGATCCTTGTGTTTCTTTCTCTGTCTTCAGAATAAATGAGGAGAGCTGTCACCGACTCTGTATTTTCTATATATATCTTTTCTGAAAGTGGACTCTTCAGTTTTCAAGATCTGTTGTTTCTTTGGGTGCAGTCAGAGAGCAAGACTCGTTCCAGTGGCAAAAAACAACATTATCTGGTAACCGTGTTGTTGGGAACAGAAAAGTTCTTGCTTGGTATGTGTGTAGAGAGAGAGTCAGAGAGAGAGAGAGAGAGAGATTGCAGGGCAGGAGACATGGAGTGAACACAAAAGAACTTGAGAGAAAGGGAACATGGAGAGAGAGGGAAGGCACGGAAGAACTTACAGAAGAAGTGGAGCTTGGAGAAGGCACAAATGGCTTGGATCGAGTGGAGAAGAAGCCGGGGAAGCAGTATCTGGCGCCCCTGCTGATGCGAAGAGGAGAGAGCTTCCTTGCTATATATGCAGGGGCACGAGGAGATGGCCAAGCGAGGTTGTGCGCGTCCAAGGAGAAGGACCGCCAGGTGGGGCCAGCCTGGCTAGGCTAAAACCGCTTAGCTCCAGGTTTAGAGAGATGGAGAGGGAGAGAGAGGTTTAGAGAGAGAGAGAGGGAGGAAGAGAGGGGAGGGAGGGAGAGCCTGGGAAGGAAGGAATAGCGATTCCAAGAATCAAGCGTTGGGTGCTAAGCGCATGAGCAGCCTCACGCTAATCTCGCAGGCGATGTGGCGCCAAACATGTGGTTAAGGGTCGTTTGGCCCACATGATCAGCCAGTCGTATAGCGGAGAAATAGTCATTCGGCATAATTGTATCACCATCTGTCCCGGAATTGTTCGTTTCTCTCGAGACTATCGCGCTGATCTGTTCCAAACAGTAAAGCTTATGTTTTCCTTTGCAAGTTTCAGCCGTTGTTTGCTGATTACACTGCTTGTTATTCAAGGCGATGATGTGGCGCCATATGTATTGTTCAACGGTTGTTGGCCCGCAGGATCAGTCGTTGCAATAGCCACTCGGCATAATAGTTGTATCATGTCGTCTGTCAAGGAACTGTTCTTCTCCCGATACAACTGCAATGATCCATCCTAAGCAGTAACACTTATGTTTTGCTTCAAGGTTTAGCCGTTGTTTCTTGATTATTATATATAGTACTGTTTATTCTCTACAGCGGCTGACCCTGGTTATGAGTTTTACAGAGGTAAAACCCGGGACGGTTGTCCAACCACAACCTAATCCCTCTTTCGCGAGCCTCGGTTTGCGGACGAACCAGAGGTACTGAGATCATGGTGTATAGAAAGTCAGAAACTGCCAAGAGTCACGCGGAAGGTAGCACAGACAATATAGCACTGATCTTCTCAAGTAAGTGATGTGATTACAATATTATATATATATATATAATCTTGCATACTGTATCTACACAACATTTTCAGACTAAAAGTCTATAGTTTGACTTGATACGATCAAAATATTAGTATAATCTTGTGTCTGCGCAACATTTTGGACTAAATCTGTACTACTAGCTTTGACTGGATGTAGCTGCAATGTTTACAATCTTTTGCAGTAACAGAGGACAGAGATGCAGCGACCCACGCACCACCCATCAGCTTCACTTGGCCCTTTTTAGTTGGAAGATAGCAACATTGATTTCCCTGTGCCTTTCTATGGATAATTAGATGGCTGTTACCGGTTCCTTTACGGGAGTTTTCTGTCACTCTTTGGGGAAGTTCTCCGTCAGCTGTCAGACTGATCTTCTTTATCTGCATCGCTGTTATAGAATTACTATTACTATTATTAACACTTTCTGACGGATCTTCTGATTAATAACAGGACCCCGTTCGAGTAAAGTCTGAACCTACCAAGCTCTACCGATTGAATGAGCCAATCGTACAACAAAAAGATATTTTAAGAAAAAACAGCTCATAAAAAACCTGGTGTCCGCTCACTAGCTCTACTGGTAACCTGACCTTTGGTGCAGCTGGCGAAGTTCGCATTGGATGTCCCCAGCCAGGCAGCAGGTACCCATATTGATCGCACTTACCTACCGCTCCATTTCATTTCCTAGCCATGGCAGCATTATTACTATTATGAAATGGCATTGCTTCTTTAAAAAATATATCAAATGGTATTATTTCTGGTATGGCGGCTAAGACCGAATTTGCTCGAACCGAACCAAAATCAGATCTCACCCGGTACACGCACAGCCATCACAGATTAGTTGTTTACAGTGTGTACGTTGGCTATGCAAATTAACTCGGCTGATACTGTAAAATGGCTGTGCAGTTTCTGGAAAAAGAAAAGAAAAGATTGTGCAGTTGCTAGAAAAGCATGCTCTTGGCTTCTAGTATTCCAGGCAGGAAGGGTGGTTGACTGGTGACAGAGGCCGTGTCACCTAATCCTGATTCCGTCAACCAACTTGACCTGGACCCTGACATCTTTATTAGGCGGCTGGGTCTCTTAAACTCTGTCTTGAAAACTATCGTCAACAAGTTGACGTTCGTTGCTAGATCTTTTTATTCATACTATCGATAAGCAACTTGTTCTTCCGCGAGGGATGAAGGGAATCTTTCAAACTTGCATCCATACAGCAGGGTTGGTTATCTTAGTTGGCTGGTCAGTAGTACATGGATACATTCTCTGAACTTGACAACGTCACCATGCTGGTGCTCCATACACATGGTAACAACTAGCAACAGTGCAACTGGTGGCCAGTGTGAGCTTGCAGCTTGGGACGCCATTGATGGTGGCGGCATGGGTTACCTAGGGCTCTCGCGCGTCCTGATTCATAGGCCATGGCCGTGGCCTAGCCAGCAAGGAGCATGTGTGGTCATTTATTTGGTCCGTGTAGGACATACTCGTAGTATACGGTATGGATTCATATGAATTTATTGGAGGTAATTAAGGATCAACACATGGAGATGTCTGTGCAACTCTGGGCCTCGGATCCACAGATCATGCTTCCTTATATACACCGATCGGCTGTAACATTGCACGTAGTACTCGACAATTGTACAAAGTATTAATGAAAGAAGTCTCACTGCCCATGCCTGTTTGCAGGCTGTTCTGTCTTGGGCATTCACATTTGCCATCCTGTCAACTTGATAGGTAATTCTTCCTCTACCAAACACACACAGTACCTTTTTCCAAGCTCCGATTTTGTTTCTCTCTTTTTCCGGAGCTCATCCGATGTCATTTCCTCTACTAAATTTTTTATTTTACTTTTCGCCGTGGTATCAGCGTAGCTCGGGATCATAAACACTGCGTTCTTAAACATGTACTCCCTTCGTAAGGAAATATAAGAGCATTTATAGATCACTAAAATAATGATTGAAGCGCTCTTATATTTTTTTTACAGAGGAAGTATATATTATTAGCAAGTGTTTTCTAGCCATGCAAACCTCTGTCGTCTACTCAAAACCTTGCATGTTTACCACATCTATACGTACATATCAACTATACGTACATATCAACATAATGTCCTAGCTAACAAGTAGTACAAGCAGCTGATCTGATTGCTGCGCAGCCGGCTGCTATCCTATCCGAGTCCACGTGACTACGAGTACACTGCAGTCGATGTCAGCTCTGCTGCTCCTTGTCTTTTACCGCCTGCTCATGCTGTTCTCTGCAGTACATGGTACGTACTGAAGAAAATAAACAGAAGGTAATCTCAATCTTTTCAGTGATGGACACTAGTACTAGTACTATAATTTATGCCGAAAACCTACCCTCAGTTATGGCGTTCAATGGCGTAGGTGCCCATCCACCCGCAAGGGCAGGCCACGGAGGGGACGAGGGGAATTCAATGGAGGAGGCAAAGTGGAGAGGGAGGAAATGCCATTGGCACCCGCACTGTAGTTCCACTTGTGCAGTGTAGGTGGTGCAGCTGGAGTTAATTCCGCATCCACCTAACTAGGGCAAGCAAGCAAGAGAAATGCCATTGGCACCCGCACTGTAGTTCCACTTGTGCATGCGGCCGGTGCATCTCCGCTCCTCTCCTCATCATGGTCTCTTCCATTCTCATCTTGAGCATAAAAAGGTGACGCTTCTCTTCCTCGAAATGCCTCTTCCTCTCGGTGAAACCTGTGGAAGTAGTAAAAAGAGTTCATGGTCAATATTTCGGTGGTGTCGGGAACTCGGAATCTGACTTGGTTTTGGGTCCAATTTGGCAAGGTTCTTCTGGACATGGCAAGTAGCACCCGGACTCGGAATTCCACCTGCATATCTAGCTTGCTCTTGGGAATTCTGGAGATGTGAGAAGCAAACAACTTAGAAATAGCCCTTTTAGAGCACATTTTCCCCCCAGATCATTTCTTCACAAAATCTTGCGCGCGGTTAGAAGACGTGATTGTGTTTATTGTTGAAAGACCAGATGCTTTAATTTTCTTGCTAATATTTCTGAATTTACTGTTTGCAGGGAGCATGTAAGCCTGAGCTCTGTTTTGAATATGAGGATGCTGATATTACTATTTTGAGAGAGAAAAAAATCTCGGTTGTGCCAGTTAGCTCATATGTTGCTCTTTGCGGATACACAATCGATCCCCACTAGGAAAGCGATGGCCTCGCTCATCATGCTCGTCGCTTGGACAATTTGGAGCGAAAGGAATGCATGCGTGCTCCGTCAGAAGAGTGCGTCGCCGGCGGTCCTCCTCGCCAATATCAAGGAGGCCAAGCCATGGGTAACCGTGGGTGCTAGAAATTGGGTCATTTGATGCCGCGAGAGTAGTGAGTCATTGTTATTCGGGGCGTTGCGGAACTATCCGTGTTGTAACACAAACTAAACTCTATTCCTCTTCTTAATCAATGAATGGGGCAATTTTTTTGCCTCTTGTTCAAAAAGAAAAAAACAATCTCGTAATGGTTTTGCACTCATCTTAAATCATAGTGTGCGTCGGATAAAAGCCATTTAGCCAGCCCTTAGTGGTCGGCGCTTTGTTGACTTGATGAAAACATGTAATTCACTTAAGGCATCAATTTCTTTCTTGCGACATCCTTCTATTACACGTCATGAGCCATTTGTTTTAATTTAGTGGTATTTATGATGAATTCCAAGTATTTTTGTATATAGTAGTGACCTAAACGCTCTTAAGAAAATATTTGGCAGTGGATCTAGATATTTGTATACTGCATGTATTTTAGTTGTCGTTTTTGACATGTGACATGGTGGTTATACACATTTAACTTCTACCTTTTCTGTTAGAGACTAATAGTAGAAATATAGTAGTGATCTAAACTCCCTCCGTCCGAAAATACTTGTCATCAAAATGAATAAAAAAAGATGTATACAATTATTTCCGGACAGAGAAAGTGTATAATTAGGCAAGAAGTATTAGTTCATGATAAAATGTACATCATCTATCCCTGACTCTCTGTACTTTAGAATTTACTACCTTCATTCCTAAATATAAGATGTTTGGGCGGTTTAATTTAAACTGCCGAAATGTCTTTAGGAATGGAGGTAGTAGCAGTTAATAGTTTCAACTGCTTTCTCAAGACTCATAAAAGTAGGCTGTTAATTGAACGACAGGTTTACAACACTGTTTATTTTTGGTCCGCTGTCGTGCACTGTTTCGGTCCTCTTCGGTTCGGTGGTGGAATGAGAAAAGTCTACACTTTGCTCCCCAAGAGCAGAAGGATTGCATGAGAGGAGAAAGGGTAGTTTGCGAAAAATAATACTCACTCTTCAAAGAAATATAAGAGTGTTTAAATTAGTGATCTAAATGTTCTTATATTTCTTTACAGAGGAAGAACTAATGTAGTACGTATAAATTTATACCCCTAAAAAAGACGTACAAATTTATAACGGCACGCTTTAATGATGACTCTAAGAGCATTTCTAACCGACCCCTTATAATCGGTTAGAGGAGTAAAAATTCCGTTTTACTCCTCTAACCGACACCTAGTCGATCCCTAATCCATCGTAAAGGAGTAAACTTTTTACTCTGGTCCTAACTTTCTCCCTAAATATACTCCACCGCTCGACATCCGAGTAGAAGTCACGCCTCTTCCTCGCGTCGTCCCCCGCCCTTGCAAATTCGCCGACGCGACTCTCGGTGACCGTCGGCCGGCCCCGTCGCTACCTTGTTGCTTCCCTTGCCCCTTGTCGCCCTTCTGCCTGACGTCAAGGCCGTTCGGCCCCCGTCACCGTCGCTGAAATCAAGGTGAAACACCGTCGCCTGGCCATTGTTGATTCGTCGAATTTCTTCGTTGCTTCTTCTTTTTCTGTCGGCCGCTACACCTCACCTTGCTTGCACACCGTTGCGGATCATTCCCTCTCTTAGCCGCCAGCTTGTTTGGTCTGAACGACATCGGTCGGCCAGTGCACCACCACTGCACCGAAAGTGTTCGACGAATTTCCTAGGTGAGATTTTTTGTTCGTTTCTTTGTGAACCGAGCCGTTCGGATTGAACCTAGCCATTTGAATTTTAGATGCAGAGGTTGAGGGAGATGGTCTTGGAGATCTCGTCGTCATCCGAAGAGGAAGAAGATGATGATGACTTTGACACTGTTTTAGGCATGATTTTTAATGATGATGTTCGGCGGCCGAGGAGAGGATCACAGTTTGGCCGCATACACATCAATCAATGATAGAGCGGAGGGTTATGCTAAGATCATGAGAGACTACTTTGACCCAAAGCCAACCTATCTGGAGAAGTACTTTTGCCGGCACTTTCGGATACACACAAGTCTTTTTCTGACCATTGCAAAAGCCATTAAGAGATATGGTGACTGGTTCAAGCTCTGGAGAAATGCATCTGGAGAGATAGGTGCAAGCCCTCTGATGAAGTGCATTGCGACTGTTCGAGTCTTGGCATATGGGTGTTCAGCCGATGCAATCGATGACTATGTCGGCATTGGTGAAGACACAATCTTGGGGGTTGTTCGAAGGTTCACCAAAGCAGTGTTCACTATCTTTGACCCGGAGTACTTGAGAGCACCATCCGAGGAAGACACCCAGATGCTGATGACTGAGAGTGAAGTAAAAGGATGGCCAGGGATGCTTGGATCACTTGATTGTATGCACTGGACATGGAAGAATTGTCCTTAGAATCCCAAGTACCAAAGACTTGCTGATCCACTAAATCGGAGTCTCCAAAGCATCGTACCCGGATTAAGTTCATTTCCTTAGCCATCCGAAGACCTAGGGCCTCATACTCAGCTGCATTGTTAGTACAGGGAAACATCAAGCGGAGAACATAACAAAATTTGTCACCTCGAGGGAAAGTAAGAACCACTCCAGCCCCCGAGCCCTCCAATTGTCTGAACCCGTCGAAGTGAATAGTCCAGTATGTGTTATCCGCTTTATCCTCCGGCGCCTGCAATTCTGTCCAGTCATTGATGAAATCCACGAGCGCTTGGGACTTGATGGCCGTACGAGGCATATATTTTAACCCGTGAGGTCCAAGCTCGATAGCCCACTTAGCAACCCGGTCAGTTGCTTCCGTGATCTGGATGATATCTCCCAAAGGAGCGGAACTGACCACAGTGATGGGATGGCCCTAAAAGTATTGCTTAAGCTTCCGGCTCGCCATAAAAACTCCATACACCAGCTTCTGCCAATGTGGATATCTCTGCTTTGACTCAATAAGCACCTCACTGATATAATAAATCGGCCGTTGAACCGGATACTCCTTACCTGCCTCCTTGCGCTCCACCACAATAGCCACACTGACAGCCCGGGCGTTAGCAGCCACATATAACAGCAAAGGTTCTTTATCAATGGGGGCAGCAAGAACAGGCGGCTCGGCTAACTGCTTCTTCAGATCCTCAAATGCCGCATTAGCAGCATCACTTCAGACAAAGTTGCTGGTCTTTTTCATCATCTGATATAGAGGGATGGCCTTCTCTCCCAACCGGCTGATAAACCGGCTTAACGCTGCAATACGACCCACCAGACGTTGAACATCGTTGATACACGCCGACTTAACCAGAGACGTGATAGCTTTGATCTTTTCTGGATTAGCTTCAATGCCCCTGTTAGACACCAGAAAGCCCAAGAGCTTGCCTGCCGGTACACCAAAAACACACTTGGCCGGATTAAGCATCATCTTATAAACCCGAAGATTGTCAAAGGTTTCCTTCAAATCAGCTATTAACGTCTCTGCTTTCCTGGATTTCACCACGATATCATCCACATAAGCATGAACATTGTGCCCAATCTGATTATGAAGACAATTCTGCACACATCGCTGATAAGTCGCCTGGGCACTCTTGAGCCCAAAAGGCATAGACACATAGCAGAAGGCTCCAAAGAGAGTTATAAAGGATGTCTTCTCCTGGTCCTTAAGCGCCATTTTGATATGATGATAACCAGAATAAGCATCCAGAAAGCTCAAACGCTCACAACCCGCCATAGCAACAATAATTTGATCAATACGAGGGAGAGAAAAGGGATCAGCTGGACATGCCTTGTTCAAATCTGTGTAATCCACAGACATACGCCAAGTGCCATTCTTCTTGAGTACCAGCACCGGGTTAGCTAACCACTCAGGGTGAAAAACCTCCACAAAAAACCCTGCTGCCAAGAGCCGGGCTACCTCCTCACCGATGGCCCTGCGTCTTTCTTCATTGAAACGGCGGAGAAACTGCTTGACTGGTTTAAACTTAGGATTGATATTAAGAGTGTGCTCAGCGAGTTCCCTTGGTACACCTGGCATGTCAGAAGGTTTCCATGCAAAGATGTCCCGCGGATGAACTCGATGAGCACGCCTTCCTATTTCGGATCCAGGTTAGCGCTGATGCTAAACTGCTTGGATGAATCTCCAGGAACAAAGTCAACCAACTTAGTCTCATCAGCCGATTTAAACTTCAAAGCCGGATCATGCTCCATAGTTGGTTTTTTCAAAGAAGTCATATCCGCCGGGTCAACATTGTCTTTGTATAGAACTTTAACTCCTCTGTTGC
This sequence comes from Triticum aestivum, assembly GCF_018294505.1. Classification (NCBI taxonomy): domain Eukaryota; kingdom Viridiplantae; phylum Streptophyta; class Magnoliopsida; order Poales; family Poaceae; genus Triticum; species Triticum aestivum. The sequence goes on from NC_057795.1 coordinate 101,240,296, forward strand.
ACAAACCGACTCAGCATAGGCCGCATCGCCTTCCTCACATTCCAAAGCGATCTTTCGGCTTCCATGTACTGTGATGGTCCCCTTATGACCCGGCATCTTGAGCTGCAGATAAACATAACAGGGCCTTACCATGAACTTAGCATAAGCTGGCCGTCCAAACATGGCATGGTACGGGCTCCTGATTTTCACCACTTCAAAAGTCAATATCTCTGATCTCGAATCATGATCATCTCCAAAAGCAACCTCCAGAGCTATCTTACCGACCGGATAAGCCGATTTACCAGGCACCACACCGTGAAAAACGGTGTTCGATGGTTTAAGATTCTGTCTGTCAACCCCATACGACGGAAGGTTTCATAATACAAGATGTTGATACTGCTCCCTCCATCCATGAGCACCTTGGTGAACTTATAACCTCCAACCTGAGGCGCCACCACCAACGCCAGGTGACCCGGATTATCAACCCGGGGCGGATGATCCTCTCGACTCCACACGATAGGTTGTTCGGACCAGCGCAAGTAACGGGGTACCGCCGGTTCAATGGAGTTCACTGCCCTTTTATGAAGCTTCTGATCACACTTGCACAGGCTAGTGGTGAAGACATGATATTGCCCACTATTTAACTGCTTTGGGTGGCTCTGGTAACCTGACTGTTGCTACTGCTGACTTCCCTGCTGATTATAACCACCCTGGTTGCCCTAATTGTCTTGATTGCCATGTCCGCTTTGATTGCCTTGAAATCCTGAACCAGAACTGCCTCCACCATAACCCGGCCCATGAAACCCCAGTCCTGAACTGCCGGATGGTCCATGATCATATCAGAAAAGTTCTGAGTTTTTGAACTCCCGCATAATGAAGCAATCCTTCCGAAGGTGCGTAGCTGGCTTTTCTCGCGTCCCGTGCCTTGGGCAAGGCTGATTTAACAGGCGCTCAAGATTGACACCTGATCCTCCACTCCGTGGGGGCGGTTTACCCTTACGACGCTGACCATTATCCTGCGTGTTGGTGTTAGCCACAAAATCTGAACTATTATCCGCTTTACGCTTACCATTGTTTCCATGACCCACCGGATTATGCTGCTGCCCATTGGTGTTGCCGTTCTTCTTTCCCTTCCCCGGCTTTTCATCGTCAGACTCGGGGTCCTTGGTACTATCAGAGTCGGCATACTTAACTAGAGCTGCCATAAGCGTTCCCATGTCATTGCAGTGATGCTTGAGCCGTCCCAACTTCAACTTCAGAGGTTTAAATCGGCAATTGCCCTCCAACGTTATGACTGCTGAATCGACACTGATGCGGTCCGATGAATGCAAGATCTCTGAAACCCGGCACACCCAATGGGTTGTCGATTCACCGTCTTCTTGGACACAGGCAGCCAGATCCACGATTGACATGGCTTGCTTACACGTGTCCTTGAAATTAAGTATAAACCGGGCTTTTAACTCGGCCCATGACCCAATGGAATTAGCTGGCAAACTTTTCAGCCAAGTGCGAGCCGTTCCATCCAACATCATGGTGAAGTACTTAGCACATGCCGCCTCATCTACGTCTAGCATCTCCATCGCCATCTCATAGCTTTCGACCCATGATTCGGGGGGTAAGTCAGCAGTGTAATTGGGCACTTTGTGCAAACCCTTGAAATCCTCGGGCAGCCGCACATTGCGTAAAGCTGGGGTGAGTCAGGCACCCCCCCAAGAGCTGAAAGCAAGACCTGGTTCCACTGAAGTCGTCGGACAAACCAGAGTAAGCTGACGGTCCACGTATTGTGCTGCTAACTCGGCTTCTCGACGCGCTCTACCGTTATCCACCACGTCCTGAGCATTGGCACCACTGCCCGCCGGGTGTAACACCCCGGATGTAACATGTCCCATTTTGGCAAGATATCAACTTGACCTTCATCCATTTCTTGTGGGTTTTATCATGTTTGGCCTCATCTTGTTTGGTTATGTGTTTTATTCTTTTCATTGTCATGCTCACCTTACCATATTGCATTTGTGCCTCTTGTCATTTTGCATTCATCCTCATCATGTGCATGTTGTGATCTCATACATATTATGTTGTTGCATGCTCAATGCATAAACCTTGCATCACCACCTCCTCCTTCCCTCTACTTCCTTCTTTTGTCAAGTGCTATTTTCCTTTCTCTATTAATGTTCATCTTCTCCCTGTAAATCTGGCCCCATATCATAAACCTCTCTGCCAAATGTCTCCTTATTTGAAGTTGTTTTGGTCAGGTTCAAAAATGACACAAGTTTGAATTATATTCAAACTTGTCTTATTTTTCTACCTCTAAAAATGCCCAATGCAATTTATTCAAATAGTGGATAATTCCAGGAGCTTGAGAATATTTTCTTTATACTCAAACTCCTCTCCTTTTCCCCTGTGCTTTTCTGTTTATATTCCTGTTTGGAAATAATAGAAATAGAGCAGCGGCCTGCAGCTAGCGCAGCAGCCCCCCTGGGCCTCGGCCTCCCAGGCCGGCCCAGCTCGCTAACCGCCAGCCCAGCCAGCGCGCCAGCCGGCCCGCTCGGTCTTCTCCTCCCTGCCTTTTCTCACCCACGCAAGCACGCACCCCCGCTAGACCCTCGCCACGTGGCTAGTTCGATCCCGCTAGTCAGCGCCTACCTTGTTCCCTGCACCCACCTTTTCCCTCTCCTCTTGCCATCGCCATGGGGACCGCGAGCACGAGCGCGCGTGAGCACGCGCCCGTCGCCCTAGCCTCCCTTTTAACCCCTCTCCTTGTCCTCACGCCCCCTAGGGTTTCCCTCTTCCTCTCATCGCCGCCGCCAGGTGAGTAAAACCACCAGATCCACCGCAACCGCTCTGTCCCGAGCGCACCTGAGAGCGCACCTCATCGCCGGCGTGCTCTCCGGTCACTCCCAACCCGGTAGATCGTGTCCCTCTTCTTCCCTGTCGTCCACCACGTCCCCGTCATCGACTACGTGGAGTCGGAGCCCCTGCAACGACCTCTTCTTCCTCGTCTTCGAACCCGGCCGCCGAACGAGTTCGTCCATCGCCTTCGCCGTCTTCGTCCACCTCCCGCCAAGCCAAGCGCATCACCATGCTTGTGGTGAGCTCGCGCAGCTTCCTGCCCCCCTTTCCCCCCTCATTTGCTTGCTCTAACCGCGGCCGCCGCGGGCGCCCGATCTCGCCGCCGTCGGACCTCCTCTCCGGCGAGTGCTCCGACCCCCTTAGCATCTCTGCGCATGTCCATCGGCATCGTCATATCATGTAGGGTAGAACCATGCTCTCTGCCGCTCGTTTAACCCAGCGTCTCGTCGTGGTTTAGTTTGTCGCTGCCCGCTCGGGACCTCGTCGCCGGCAGCGTTTCCGTCGCCGTTGGGCGTCGTGCGTTCCAAGCGCGAGTGCGGGATCCTCTTGCGATCCCGTAGCACCCATCCGCCACTCCGTTAGGGCGCCGGAGCTGCTCCGGTGATCCCTCCGCCGCCTCTGGTCGCGTCGTGCTGTCCTTTGTTTCCTTCGTTTGGATAGACGCGGTAGCAGTAGATAATAGGAGCAGAACCCCCCTCCTCTGTCAGTAGTACCTACCTAGCCCAGTGGTTGCCGAGGCAGAACCACACCGGGGAGACCCGGGTTCAATCCCCCGTGGGTGCATATTTTCTTCCCCCCTTTTTTCCTGTTTCTTTGCGCGTGTGTGAGTATGACAGGGTGGCCCCACCTGTCATCCTCCCTTAGCCCTGTTTGTTATTTTATTTGTTATTTTTATTTTGTTCTCTGCGATTATTCCATTTCTGGCATATAGAACCTATCCATTTCGGGCAAGTCCATTTCTGGACATTTCCAAATATGGAAAATGCCATTTCTATCATTTACCATTTAGGGCAGGTTTTATCTTAATGCATTTGTGATGATTTTTCTACAGCAACCCTAACATATTATATATGTTTTTGGGGTAGAAAAATCCCACCAATCCAGTGGTGGCATTAGTTTCTGCATTTGAGCAAGTTCATGAACATGTCATCTCAATCTATGTTGCTGTTTTGTCCTTTATGTGTTTGTTCATGCAAATATGCTAGGTGTTTGTTTTGCACATGAGTAGCTTCATTTTCATGCCTACTTCATGCTAATACTTGTTCCATGCCATGACTTGCCTGGTAGTGAGTTGATCAAGCCTATAGAGATGCCATGTTGAATCTGTTTCTGCTATGCCTAGTAATTCCACTAAGTCTGTAGATACTGTTATCTTTTGCATTATTGCCATGCTATGTTAGTCATGCTCTAGTGGTTTATAGATTGAGCTCAGTGTTCATGTTTCATAGAGCATCTCCTGTACATCACTGCTATGCATTCTGTTCATATGTTTGGGTGCGATAGCTTATTTATACTTTGCATCCAAGTGGCCATGTTGCTGTTTTAAGCAGTTTGCATCATATCTTGTCGTGCTTGTCATTTGCAAACCATGCACCCGAATCCGGTGATCTTTATATCGATTTCAACCGAAATCATCTCATCTTTCCAGCGGCATACTTGGTTTGCCAAGTTGATGCCTTGTTCATACTTTTTCCTCCCGGAGCACGCATATGCATTGCATATCACATCTCGCATATCATGACATGTATTGCATCATGTTGTTTGTGCATTGCACCGTGATTAATTGTGGTTCCTTGCTTGTGTTCTTGCTTTGGGTAGAGCCGGGAGACGAGTACGTGCACGAGGAACCTGTTGAGTACGCTAACGAGGATCAAGCCTTCGACAACTCTGAGAACCTTGCAGGCAAGATGACCATACCTTCGATATCACTTCTATCTTTGCTTGCTAGTACTCGCTCTATCGCTATGTTAGCTCTACCTGCCATTGTTTACCATGCCTACCTATTGCCATGTCAAACCTCTAACCACCCTATCCTAGCAACCGTTGTTTGGCTATGTCACCGCTTTTGCTCAGCCCCTCTTATAGCATTATTAGTTGCAGGTGAAGATGAAGTTTTTTCCTGGTCGGAACATGGATATTTTGGGATATCACAATATCTCCTATTTAAATTAATGCACCTTATAAACTTGGTAAAGGGTGGAAGGCTCGGCCTTATGCCTGGTGACTTGTTCCACTCTTGCCGCCCTAGTTTCCATCATACCGGTGTTATGTTCCTTGATTTTGCATTCCTTACACGGTTGGGTGATTTATGGGACCCCCTTAACAGTTCGCTTTGAATAAAACTCCTCCAGCAAGGCCCAAACTTGGTTTTACCATTTGCCACCTAAGCCCTTTTCCCTTGGGTTTTCGCGAGCCCAAGGGTCATCTTTATTTAACCCCCCCGGGCCAGTGCTCCTTCGAGTGTTGGTCCGAACTGAGCCGCCTGCGGGGCCACCTCGGGGAAACTCGAGGTCTGGTTTTACTCGTAGCCTGTCTCATCCGGTGTGCCCTGAGAACGAGATATGTGCAGCTCCTATCGGGATTTGTCGGCACAGTCGGGTGGCTTTGCTGGTCTTGTTTTACCATTGTCGAAATGTTTTGCGAACCGGGATTTCGGGACTGATCGGGTCTTCCCGGGAGAAGGTATATCCTTCGTTGACCGTGAGAGCTTGTGATGGGCTGAGTTGGGACACCCCTGCAGGGTATATAATCTTTTGAAAGCCGTGCCCGTGGTTATGAGGCAGATGGGAATTTGTTAATGTCCGGTTGTAGATAACTTGACACTTGACTTCATTAAAATGCATCAACCGCGTGTGTAGCCGTGATGGTCTCTTCTCGGCGGAGTCCGAGAAGTGAACACGGTTTGAGTTATGCTTGACGTAAGTAGTTTCAAGATCACTTCTTGATCGCTTCTAGCTTCTCGACCGATGCGTTGCTTCTCTTCTAGCTCTCACTTGCATATGTTAGCCACCATATATGCTTAGTGCTTGCCGCAGCTCCACCATTTTACCCCTTTACCTACCTATGAGCTTAAATAGTCTTGATCTCGCGGGTGTGAGATTGCTGAGTCCCCGTGGCTCACAGATTCTACCAAAACAGATGCAGGTGTCGATGATACCAGCGCAGATGGCGCAACTGAGCTGAAGTGGGAGTTTGATGAGGCCCTTGGTCGTTACTATGTATCGTTTCCAGATGATCAGTAGCGGAGCCCAGTCGGGGCGATCGGGGATCTAGCATTTGGGGTTGTCTTCTTTTCATTTGAACTTGACCGTAGCCGGTCTATGAGTGTATTTGGAATGATGTATGATCTTAAATTATGTATTGTGTGAAGTGGCGATTGTAAGCCGACTCTCTTTATCCCATTCTTGTTCATTACATGGGATTGTGTGAAGATGACCCTTCTTGCGACAAAACCACCATGCGGTTATGCCTCTAAGTCGTGCTTCGACACGTGGGAGATATAGCCGCATCGTGGGTGTTGCACCGGGTTAGGCCTTCGAGGTGTGTTACAGTTCCGCGCATTGCTCGACACAGCCGGTTCATCAATATGCATGCTGTAACTCCGGCTCGGATGAGGGATTGAATGAATTCTATCTCGACTATACGAATAAGCCTGCTGCTGAACCATAGCCGTTTGAAGGAGATCTCTGGCGCGTCGTGTCTCAAACGCTGCTGCAGACTCGCCCTCCATTGGAATAGCTGCCAATTGCGATGCCGCAGCGACCATGTTATCCAAAGGGGTGGAGAAGTGACCCGACGGTGTTGGCATGTACTGAGGCGGGTCATGGTTCCCGTCAAGGCGGGTCCGTCGCCCGTGGCTGATCCGGCGCTCCTGTCCCAGGTGCTTCAATCCGGTTTACCATTGCCGGGTTACTGGTTCCTGCTCCTGGCGTGTTGAAGAGATTCATTGCTTCATAAACCGGTGGTAGACGAGACCGATGACTCCTCCTCAACACATCATTTGAAGCATTCTGATCCAGCATGAGCTGGTAATTTTCTGCTTGAATCCGTTGCACCTGAGCATCCAAAGCGGCCCGCTCCTCAGCCATCCTGGTTTCCTCAACCGCCAAGTCGTCCTTGGCCTGAGCTATCTAATCACACAGCTTTGTGACTTCTGCGTTATGCTGATCTCGATTATCCACGGTAACCTCTGCGGTCAACAATGTCATCCAGGCGTCCAATAATCCGGACAGAACTTGAGCCGACGGGTGCGCGGGGCCTCCTACCCCGGCTGCCGATCCGAAAATCATCGCTGCTGCAGCTGAGGAGTGCTGCGTGGGCTGCGTACCGGCCATGAAGATCGCAACCCAGTTTGGCAGTTCAAGGAGGTCCGGAATACTATCGCCATCGGAACAACCCCCAAACCGGCCATCTTGTAGTTGGTACAGTGACTCGGTCTCACCGGTGGATGACTTGCCATCTGAATATACAACCGTCTCACCATCGGATGTCGGTTCAGATTCCGCACCATTGATGAATCCTACGAACGCACGCTTCATGGCGGGCTGAACCTGGGCGGGGCTTACACGCTGAGCCGTTTCGACGAGGTCGGCGCAGATGTTCGGCTCAGGGCCCGGTTCGCCAATCTTGCCAATGAAGACATGAATTCCTCTGAAGGGGACCCGGTACACGTACTCGATTGAGCCAGTGTCGGAGCCCCAGCCTGCGTCGTTGATGTAGAGCTTGCCGCGACGACTCTTGGTCATCCGGCCCACTGCGCATCCCTTGAGTCCTTCAAAGTTGCCCTTTAAGAACCCGAAACCATCGTGCGATAGCCCCACGGTGGGTGCCAACTGTCGTGGAATTATCATGTCAGATGTCCTAGTGTGAGGACTTAGTCGTGGAGCCATCACAACGAGATTAGCTTAAAGGGGTTAAACCGAACAAAGGACACGGGGAGTTTATACTTGTTCGGCCCCTTGCGGTGAAGGTAAAATCCTACGATCTAGTTGTGGTGGAATTGTTGGGGTCTCGATGATCAGGGAGCGAATCCGCTTTACCTAGCTCTCGAGTTGTTGTTTCTTGTCCCTAAACTGCCGTCGGGTCATCCCTTTATATACACAGGTTGACGCCCGACGGTTTACAGAATCCCGCCGCCGGCTCATACACGTGTGTAGCTCGGTTTCTACCCTTTCCTATCTTACAATACAAGTTACATAGTATATGGCGGTTTACATCTATGGGTCTTAATCTGCCTTTGGGCCCTGGGCTTCTAAGCCTCTTAAGTAAAGCGCCACACTCCTTGTCTTCATGGACTTCAATATGAACGACTCGTTACAGAAATAACCCGGCCCCACCTGGGCGGTTTATACTTAGTAGTTATATCCCCAACGGTCGGTACAAAGGCCACTACAACCATCCTACGATCATTCTTGAGGCAGTTGCACTGAAGGATCTTTGGATATGGCATTCATTCTTTGGTTTGCCTGGCTCTCACAATGACTTGAATGTGCTGTCGAGGTCACCACTGTTTTCTAGGCTTATTACAGGTGAAGCTCGTGCTTGCAACTACTCGGTCAACATTCGTAACTACTCGATGGGTTACTACCTTGTGGATGGCATCTATCCACCATGGGCCACCTTGGTCAAAACAATTCCACGTCCAAAAGGTAACAAAAACATTCACTTTGCCCAATGTTAAGAAGCTACTAGGAAAGATGCTGAGAGAGCTGATACGTCTCCAACGTATCTATAATTTTTGATTGTTCCATGCTATTATATTACCCCTTTTGGATGTTTATGGGCTTTATTTTACACATTTATATCATTTTTGGGACTAACCTACTAACCGGAGTCCCAGCCCGTATTGCTGTTTTTTTTGCCTATTTCAGTATTTCGAAAAAAAGGAATATCAAACGGAGTCCAAACGGAATGAAACCTTTGGGAGCGTGATTTTTTGAACGAACGTGATCTAGAGGACTTGGAGTGCAAGTCAAGAAGCAATCGAGGCGGCCAGGAGATAGGAGGGCGCGCCCCTGTCTCCTGGGCCCCACGAGCGGCCACCGATGTACTTCTTCCTCCTATATATACCTACATACCCCGAAAACATCCAGGGAGCCAACGAAACACAATTTCCACCGCCGTAACCTTCTGTATCCGCGAGATCTGATCTTGGATCCTTCACCAGCGCTCCGCCGGAGGGGGAATCGACCATGGAGGGCTTCTACACCAACACCATAGCCCCTCCGATGAGTTGTGAGTAGTTTACCACAGACCTTCGGGTCCATAGTTATTAGCTAGATGACTTCTTCTCTCTTTTTGGATCTCAATACAATGTTCTCCCCCTCTCTTGTGGAGATCTATTTGATGTAACTCTTTTTGTGGTGTGTTTGTCGAGATTCGATGAATTGTGGGTTTATGATCAAGTTTATCTATGAGAAATATTTTAATCTTCTCTAAATTCTTTTATGTATGATTGAGTTATCTTTGCAAGTCTCTTCGAATTATCAGTTTGGTTTGGCCTACTAGATTGATCTTTCTTGCCATGGAGAAGTGCTTAGCTTTGGGTTCAATCTTGCGGTGTCCTTACCCAGTGACAGAAAGGGTTGCAAGGCACGTATTGTATTGTTGCCATCGAGGATAAAAAGATGGGGTTTATATCATATTGCTTGAGTTTATCCCTCTACATCATGTCATCTTTCTTAATGCGTTACTCTGTTCTTATGAACTTAATACTCTAGATGCATGCTGGATAGCGGTCGACGTGTGGAGTAATAGTAGTAGATGCAGGCAGGAGTCAGTCTACTTGTCATGGACGTGATGCCTATATACATGATCATGCCTAGATAATCTCATAATTATTCACTTTTCTATCAATTGCTCGACAGTAATTTGTTCACCCACCGTAATACTTATGCTATCTTCAAAGAAGCCACTAGTGAAACCTATGGTCCTCGGGTCTATCTTTTATCATATAAGCTTTCAATCTACTTTTATTTGCATCTTTACTTTTTGCATCTATATTATAAAATACCAAAAATATATTTATCTTATCATACTATCTCTATCAGATCTCACTTTCACAAGTGGCCGTGAAGGGATTGACAACCCCTTTATTGCGTTGGTTGCGAGTTCTTTGTTTGTTTGTGTAGGTGCGTGGGACTTTTGAGGAGCCTCCTACTGGATTGATACCTTGGTTCTCAAAAACTGAGGGAAATACTTACGCTACTTTGTTGCATCACCCTTTCCTCTTCAAGGAAAACCAACACAAGCTCAAGGCGTAGCAAGAGCCTTCGGTGTGCTTCAGAAGCGCTTTGCAATTATTCGTGGCCCTGCCGAGTATTGGAGCTCCAAGGTTCTCTGACGGATCATGACTTGTTGCATCATACTGCATAACATGATCACTGAAGACGAGAGGGGTATTGAGGGAGTCCTGGACTAAGGGGTCCTCGGATAGCCGGACTATATACTTTGGCTAGACTGTTGGACTATGAAGATACAAGATAGAAGACTTCGTCCCGTGTCCAGATGGGACTCTCCTTTGCGTGGAAGGCAAGCTTGGCGATTCGGATATGTAGATTCCTTCTCTGTAACCGACTTTGTACAACCCTAGCTCCCCCGATGTCTATATAAACCAGAGAGTTTAGAATTCTAGGGTTAAGTTGCAATTATCATAACCTCATAGGCTAGACTTCTACGGTTTAGCCATTACGATCTCGTGGTAGATCAACTCTTGTAATACTCATATCATCAAGATCAATCAAGCAGGAAGTAGGCTATTACCTCCATAGAGAGGGCCCGAACCTGGGTAAACATTGTGTCCCCCGCCTCCTGTTACCATTAGCCTTAGACGCACAGTTTGGGACCCCCTACCCGAGATCCGCTAGTTTTGACACCGGCATTGGTGCTTTCATTGAGAGTTCCTCTGTGTCGTCGAAGATAGGCTTGATGGATCCATCAATAATCTACAACAATGCAGTCCAGGGGGAGACCTTCCTCCCCGGACAGATCTTCGTATTCGGTGGCTTCGCACTGCGGGCCAACTTGCTTGGCCACCTAGAGCAGATCGATAGCTACACCCCTGGCCATCAGGTCAGATTTGGAAGCTTGAACTTTGTGGCCGATATCCGCAGAGACTTGATCTTTGACGGATTCGAGCCCCTGACGGCTGTCCTCGGCCACCATGGTGAACATGACCTAGATCTGCCATCTGGCCGAACACAGGAGATAGCGCCTGTGACCGCCCTGGCTCTAGAGCCGGAGCGGACTGCGTCGTCCGAAAACGAGGAGCTTAACCCCGCGATGGAAGCCGCAGGCTCAGCGGCGCTCGAGCCACACACAGGCCCAACACCGAGCTGGGCTTGTACCATCAGAGCCCCGGACTCGTCTCCGGCTATGGGTTCCGGGCCACACGCATCTGCGTCCATTGAACCTTATTGGGCGCCGGTCTTGGAGTTCAGCTCCACGGACATCTTCCAGCACTCGCCTTTTGGCGACATATTAAACTCATTGAAGTCCCTCTCCTTGTCGGGGGACCCTCGGCCGAACTATGTCCGGCTCGAATGGGAAGTGGATCACGAAGAACTTTGTTGCCCACCCACCACCCACTTAATTGCCACTGTTGAGGACTTAACTGACACGCTCGATTACGACTCCGAAGACATCGACGGTATGGACGACGATGCCGGAGAGGAGCAGACTCAAAAACCACCACCTTTAGGGCAGTGGACGGCTACATCGTCATATGATATATACATGGTGGACACACAAAAGGAGAATGAGGCCGACGGTGATAACAGCATGCCTGTCGATGAACCTCCTAAACACCGGCTTCCCAAACACCAACCTTGATCCAGCAAAAGGAAAAATAGCAACATTGTCACAGACGATGATGGTAATTTAAACCAAGCCGAAGACCCCGCAGACCCAGTGTTGGAGCAGGGCATGCGAGAGGACGACGAACGCAGTCCGGAGATGCCGTCCGACCACAGCAACGCCGAAGATAGCAATTACCAACCTGTCTATGAAGAGGAGATCAGCATGGGCAACGAGGAGTTCGTCATCCCAGAAGAACCATTAGAACAAGAATGCTTCCACCAAAGGCTTATCGCCACTGCAAGGAGCCTGAAGAAGCAGAAGCAGCGGCTTACAACCGCACAGGATATGCTCAATGATAGATGGAACAAAGTGCTAGACGCCGAGGAAAAGTATGGTGGTAATCACCAAAAATAAGAGCTATCCTAAACATAAGTTGCTGCCCGTATTCAACGATGAGGCTATCGCGCCTATACCGCCGAAAAACAATACGGCCGACTGGCCGGAACGACCACCTCGCGGTCGCGACAGAGGGGCTAGCAATGCCGTATACATGCCCGCGCCCCTCCACGCAAAGGAAAGAAGGCTGCGGCCCAGGACCAGAAACACGATTTACGTGAGGACCTGGACAAAATAGCTAGCAAAACTAAGTCCATCTATGGATCCAAGGAACATGCTCCTACACGGGATCACTATTATCAAACAAAACATGCCGGCCACTTACCAGCTTGGAATCAATACCGAACATTACAACCCTCGGACCCAATCCACGACAAAGCCAGATACAGGGGGGCCGCACACCCCCTATGCTTCACCGATGAGGTACTAAACATGATTTTCTAGAAGGGTTCAAACCTGTAAACATCTAGGCATATGATGGAATGACGGACCCCGTGGTTTGGATAGAAGACTTTATTCTTCACATCCACATGGCTTGCAGAGATGATCTCCACGCCATTAAATATTTACCCCTCAAGCTAAAAGGACCAGCTCGGCACTGGCTGAAAAGCCTTCCCGAAAACTCCATCGAAAGCTGGGAAAAACTTGAGGATGCTTTCCGGGCCAATTTCCAAGGGAGCTATGTCCGGCCTCCGGATGCAGATGATCTAAGTCACATAATCCAACAACCCAGAGAATCAGCCCGTAAGCTTTGGAACAGGTTTCTCACTAAGAAGAACCAAATTATTGACTCTCCGGACGCCGAAGCCTTAGTGGCCTTCAAACACAGTGTCCGGGACGAATGGCTGGCCAGACACCTCGACCAGGAAAAGCCAAGGACAATGGCCGCCTTAACTACACTCATGACCCGCTTTTGCGCGAGCGAAGATAGCTGGTTAGCACGTAGCAGCACCAGTGATCCCAGCACATCCGAAGTCAGGGATGGCAACGGAAAACCACGATGTAGCAAAAACAAACATTGGAACAATGAAGAAAGCCCGGATAATACAGCGGTAAACGCTAGATTTAGGGGCTCAAGACCCGATCAATGGAAGAAGCCATTTAAAGGCAACAAGGACAGTCCATCCAACCCGGAGAAAATCCTAGACAGGCCCTGCCAGATCCACGGCACTCCCGATAAACCAGCTAATCATACCAATAGAGAATGTTGGGTCTTCAAGCAAGCCAGCAAACTCAACGCCGAACACAAAGGGAAGGGACCTTAGAGCGAAGACGAGGACGAACCTCACCAACCGAACATGGGGGGACAGAAGAAATTTCCACCGGAGATTAAAACAGTGAACATGATCTATGTCACTCACATCCCAAAGTGGGAGCGCAAGCGCGCACTCCGCGATGTCTATGCCGTTGAAACCGTCGCCCCCAAGTTCAACCCATGGTCGTCCTGCCCGATCACCTTTGATCGCAGGGATCACCCGACTAGAATCCGTCACAGAGGTTCGGCTGGCCTAGTGCTCAACCCAATAATTGACGGATAGCACTTCACTCGAGTCCTCATGGACGACGACAGCAGTCTCAATCTGATATATCAGGACACTGTCCGCAAGATGGGGATAGACCCATCAAGAATCAAGCCAAGCAGCACTACCTTTAAAGGAGTTATACCGGGCGTGGAAGCCCGCTGCACTGGCTCTCTAACATTGGATGTTGTATTCGGCTCGTCGGACAACTTTCGAAGTGAAGAACTAATCTTCGACATTGCTCCATTCCGAAGCGGCTATCATGCACTACTCGGAAGAACGGCCTTCACCCGTTTTAATGCAGTCCTGCATTATGCTTATCTAAAACTCAAAATGCTTGGACCTCGTGGTGCCATTACGGTCAGTGGAAATATAGAGCGCTCTCTCCTCACAGAGGAATACATGGTGGCTCTAGCAGTCGAAGCACAAAACGGCCTATTCAAGCCGAACAGCTCATTGGTCATTAAGACCGCAGACACAGCTAACCGTGTCCGGCGCACAACTCAGTGCGGCAGCTCGGATAAACCTAAGCTTGATTAGCAGCTACGCCCCCATCGACCGCCCCATAAGGAGATATACTCAAAATTCCTTGAGCGGCTTCAGGGGCACTCTGCACACAAAAGGAGTTCGGCTTGACCCTATTCGGACCTAGAAGTTATCCTTCACGGTTCATTAAAACGAACTAGCTTTACTCATGGCCACACCAGATTCCTTTGCGTGGTTTTTTCCTTTTTTTTACAGATGGCCATCATACTATACCCTTCAAGGACACTTCAAAACGGAGACAAAGGTGCAGACATGCAGCAGGGCCCCGCATTAAGGTTTCTTTTTTAGATTAAGACCCTGTGTAAACCTTTTTTTTATCTCTTGTTGTTTTATAATTTCCTGGCATGTAAAATGTCCAAGATACCGGCATCATCTGTAAACATACAGCTTGTCGTACTAAAGTGGATGTTATAGAAGCAGCCCGGTTCGTACTGTGTTTTGAGATTTATGCTCTCACCACCCGCGCTCTTCCCCCACGTCGGATTGCCACATGTGCCTTGATACCATGGGTTTATCACCAGGGGCTGTATCCAGCCCGATGTATATTGTAAAGTCCGAACACCTATAGGGAGTGTTCGGCATCGCGAGTTTGGCCTTATATGCATCAGCTCTGAATCATGTCTTTGGTCAATAGTTGGGTTGCCCGGCTCCTATGCTTTCTACCTTACGTTCCGCTATATCGGCTAGGGTAGTAAAGGGAGAACTACTGCGATTGTGTCCCGGCTAGCCCGGATGAGCACCTCAGTAGAGAAAGCTAAAAAACTGACTGTCATGATGCGGCGAGAGCTGGTCAACCACTCGATGACTCATCGGAATCTTCGCGATTCCCTCCGTGTTAAACGAAGGACCGTTATTCTGGTCATGTATGTAATCGCACCGTATTCGGATACCACAGACATACCAGGGGCTATATAGTAGCCCCACCGTCAAACTCCTATGGCTAAGTGAAAGTGTTAAAGCTCTATAGTCCGATTGCCTCGTTCGCCGCACTAACACCTCCTTAACGGACCAAGACGTTGGGTCAAGTGTGATAAAGTGCTTTTCCGAACACCCCTGCATTATATGCAAGGGGGCTGAAGGCAACGACTGCAAACTTTCAGATTGAATATATATAAAAAAAGACGGCCGCACAAGAGGCACTAAAACTTTTCGGGCAAAAAGTATAAAAACATAGCCTTAAATGTATCATAATATTGTTATTACAATTTTGATACACCTCACTCGAACATAATATTTTTCGAGCACTGACCCTCTATTAAGCGGGCACCCGCTAGGACATCTTCAAAGTAATGTTCTCGCATGTTAAGGTCCTTGCCTTCGGGTGGACTCTGCGCTGCAATATCAGTGGCCGTCATCTTTGCCTAGTATATCTTGACACGGGCAAGGGCCATCCGTGCACCTTCTATGCACGTTGACCGCTTCACAGCGTTGATACGCGACACTGCCTTAACAAGCCGCCACACCAAACCGAAATAACTATCCGGAATGGGTTCAGTTGGCCACAGCCGTGCTATGACGTCCTTCTTGGCAGTGCCGAACATCTTGTGGAGCTCAGCCCATTGGGCCATCTGTTCGTTCAACAGTGGACGCTTCGGCGTGTCAAATAGCGACCAAAATAGCTTTTCCGTTGCATGTCTTTCTTGCGCATGGAAATACTGATTTGCATCGGTAGCACTCTTCGGCAGGTCCATAAAGGGGTTCGGAGAACTCCATCGTTGATTCAGCGGCGCATACTTTAGATCGCCAAACTTAGTTTGCACTAAAAAGGGCTTACTAGCTACGATCTCCCCAGC
This sequence comes from Triticum aestivum, assembly GCF_018294505.1. Taxonomy (NCBI): domain Eukaryota; kingdom Viridiplantae; phylum Streptophyta; class Magnoliopsida; order Poales; family Poaceae; genus Triticum; species Triticum aestivum. The sequence continues at coordinate 101,256,176 of NC_057795.1, forward strand.
TTGTCGGATTTTCTCCCGAGCTGCTCTAGACTCAGACCAGGCTTCCTTCACCTCTTGTAAGTCCTTGTCCAGTTCGGCCGCTTTGGCCTTGTTATCTTTCTCAAGATCATGGTAGTGGCTAGTGGCATTCTTCAACTCAAGTGCCATGGTGGATATCCTATCCTCGCACTGACGCCGAGCGGTCTGCTCCACTTTTAATTCAGCGGCTGCCTTTTTGGCAGCCGCATTACTCATCCTGGCTTGCTCCTTGACCCGGGCAAGTTCCGCCCGAAGGGTCTCAACTGCGGCGGCACTATCTGCAGTTATGCATATACAAATTTTCAGTATCACGCTCATTTCACAATACTAGCATGTACTGAGTGCCCCAGAGACATACCTTGCGCCTTGTCAAGCCGCCTGTTCATAAGCATGATGTCATCATCCGCCACATCAACTTTCTGCTTCAAATGTGCTACCTCGATAGCTTGGGCAGTCCTCACGGATGTAACAACCCGTGTTTCAATTAGTCATATCATTCCCTGGGCATATATTTTGGATCCTCTGATCTCATCCCTTGGGATGTCAACCAGAGTCTCAGGGGCAAGTATCTATACACAGGTGCAATTTGCACTTACAGTATAATTGAAATTATACTACGTACCTCGAAGCCTCTTAGTAGGCTAGAAAAGGCTTCATTCAATCCGCTTTTCGCGGACCGAACTCTTTCCAACACTGTACCCGTCAAGGTATGATGTTCCTCTGAAATGGAGGCATGTTGCAAAATGTCCATCAATGCATCCGGTGTCCCTTGGACATTTGATAGACCAGGACTTTTGTTGTTCCCTGTAGGGGCCGCACACCCCGGACCCTGGGCGGCCGAAGTATTACCTTTGGCCCCGGGAAGGATCCTCCGGGACGACACCTCGGCATCGTCTGCCTTATCAGGCAGGGAGATCTGTGGAGGCGTCTCGCTCTCCATCATCTCCGGAAGTAGATCCCCAGAAGAGGAGGACTATTGAGGAGGGCTGCGTGCCGGACTGCAAACATGAGTTTAAAATATTACCCTTATAGCCAGGAAAGAACGGACATGTTTAAAACACCCGGATTCACTTACGATGAGGCTGAGGGCCTATATTTATGGGGTGACTGCGTGTCAACATCACCCCCTGACTGGGATACCTTCCCGTGCTTAGAAGTTTCTCTTTCCGAGTCTTCGGAGGCGGCCCTTTTCTTCCCATGAGGAGAAGGGATGTCAGTTTGCCCTTCCCTTCCACCTTTGGAAGCGGGAGTTTTTATCTCCCCGGACGAATTGCCTGGTGAGCCTACAGAGTGGAAGCTGTCTTGGGCCTCTTCGTCCTCCTCTTTATCTTCCCCCGCCGGCACGTGATACGGCACCGGAGCCAGCATCCTTGTTAACAACGGATCGGCAGTATCTTCGAAAATTGGATCCGAACACCTGATTCTCTCCGCCTTCTTTAGCCAGACCTGGCCAGATAGATTTTTATCAGTACATTGTCATGAATAATTTGACTAAATCGTGTTCGGGGGTCGAGTACTTACCAGAGTATCCGGATTGTTGCAGTCAAGACCAATGTCTTATGTGGTATCCGACCACTATTTTCGTGCGCCGAAGAACAATTTCCACATCTCTTTGAGCATCGTGCCAGAGAGGTACTGAAGAGTCCTTGACCTTCTGGATTAAATTCCCACATGTGGAGAGGGTGTCGCTGACAGGGTAGGATCCGGTGGACTAACATTACTTGGATTACATCGATGAGACCGGTGTCCTTCTCAATAAGGCCCCGGATGCGGCTTTTTAGTGTCCGCACTTTGTCTATAGATCCCCAGTCCAGCCCCTTGTTAATCCACGATGCGAGTTGTGGCGGAGGGCCAGACCGAAACGCAGGAGCAGCTACCCGCTTTGTACCGTGGGGTTCAGTGATGTAAAAGCACTGCCGTTGCCATAAATCAGAAGATTCTACAAAGGAGCCCTTTGGCCAAGTGGAGTTGATAAGCTTGCTTATTGAAGCGCCTCTGCACTCCTCTTGTTTCCCGCCGATTATCTTCGGTTTCACGCTAAAGGTCTTGAGCCATAAACCGAAGTGTGGGGAGATACGGAGGAAGGCCTCACACGTGGTGATGAACGTCGAGATGTGGAGGAAGGAGTCTGGAGCTAGATCATGGAAATCTAGCCCGTAATAAAACATAAGTCCTCGAACAAAGGGATGAAGAGCAAACCCAAGCCCTCGGAAGAAGTGAGAGATGAACATGACCCTCTCATTGGATCTGGGAGTAGGAATAACCTGCCCTTGAGCAGGAAGCCTATGGTAGATTTCCGCGATCAAGTATCTTGCCTCCCTAAGCTTCGAGATGTCTTCCTCTGTGATAGAAGAGGCCATCCACCGGCCTTGAAGGCTGGGTCCGGACATGGCTGGAGGCTTGAAGCAACTAGATTGACCCTTGAGTGTTGGAACTTGAGGAGGGAGGCAGAGGGAAGAACTAGCACAGAAGAAAGAGGACAGGCCCTAACCCCTTTATAAAGGCGATGGATATCAAGCGTCCCCTTCGCGGCCTTAAAACATGCCTATTCCCGAGAAATTATGCCAACAGAACGGTTGGGTTACCCACGCCTGTGTTGATGAAAATCCCGTAATAAGGGGGCACGATCTCTGCTTTGACAAGACGTGCCAATGAAAACCGCCCCTCGAGACGTAGGGCAACAGGCTAGAAAACGATTCAAAATAAATGGCGGGGTAATGACGTCATGTCGTACTACCAAAATTGTCAGCGGATTGGACTCATGAAGTATTATATTCTCTACGGGTGCATGTGGAATTTGTTTTGCAGAGCCGGACACGGTTCGTGTGTTAGGAATTTACTTTGGAGTATTCGGAGAAGGAACCCGCCTTACAATGCCGAAGACAATCTGTGCGCCGGACTCATCGTCATTGAAGCCTGGTTCAGGGGCTACTGAGGGAGTACTGGATTAATGGGTCCTCGGACAGACGGACTATATACTTTGCCCGGACTGTTGGACTATGAAGATACAAGATAGAATACTTCGTCCCATGTCTGGATGGGACTCTCCTTTGTGCGGAAGGCAAGCTTGGCGATTCGGATATGTAGATTCCTTTCTCTGTAACCGACTTTGTACAACCCTAGCTCCCCCAGTGTCTATATAAATCGGACAATTTAGACTTCTAGGGTTAAGTCGCAATTATCATAACCTCATAGGCTAGACTTGTAGGGTTTAGCCATTACGATCTCGTGGTAGATCAACTCTTGTAATACTCATATTCATCAAGATCAATCAAGCATGAAGTAGGGTATTACCTCCATAGAGAGGGCCCAAACCTGGGTAAACATTGTGTCCCCCGCCTCCTGTTACCATTAGCCTTAGACGCACAGTTCGGGACCCCCTACCCGAGATCCGCCGGTTTTGACACCGACAGGTATGCCTGAGAACTTTCAGTACATCACCAACGAGACTCCTGTTGAGCCAGAGTATGATACAAACAGGATCCTGACATTCCTTGGGGAGCATCACAAGATCGAGAACCATCAAGTTCATGCTCAGCTCCAACAAGATCTTGTTGAGCATCACTACCAACGTCTTAGCGAGTCCTAATTGTTCTATCATATGTTATTTGCTACATTTGAACCATTAAATGCATTTAAATTTGAATAATTTGGTTTATAAACTTTGAATTCGTTTTGTAAACTATATTCATGATTTGCTTGAACATTCAAATTTATATTTAGTTTCTATATGCGTGATAATATGTAGTTGCAATTTATACTAGAATCGCAAAGTTCAGAAAAAACAAAAATTAACTCCATTATATTTGGTCCACCAAAACTTAGTGGAGTGAATATACTCCACTAAGGGTTTACTCCATATGATTCTACAATTTTTGGGGGATCGGTTAGAAATTCCCTAACAAGAGCAATGGTTGTTAGGACTTATTTTTACACAAATACTACACCATAGGATGCCCCAATGGCGATATAAAATTTAGAGGATTGCCATACAGTGCACTCAAACCATGCCCAAATGTTCATATCACTGGAAAGTTCCCACTTCCAAATATGCCACTAAACCGTACCATGTGGACAAGTTTCGAGTGGCAAAATTCATTTCACTTTATAGTAAATCTTGAAGATACTCAGGATTTTCGATGATGAGGATAGTGCCTTGCAACTCTCCGAGATCGATTTGAGGAGATTGACTGCGTTGTTTGTTTCATAAGAGGCCCTCCATCCAAACTGGAAACAGAAGTGATCCTAGTCCAAAAGGGTAAGCAAATATGACCCTTTCGGTCAGCGAGCCCGTTCTGGTGTTGAAGTCTTGAGGATCCAAAGGTCAGCGCCATGCTCAAGCGATCGACGACAAGGTTTAGGGTGTGTTTGGATTGTGGCCAAATAGTTTCTTACTGGCTAGCCACAATATTGGTCTTTATTTGGATGAGTGAAAAAAATATTGGCAACAACCAAACACTGAAACACACGGAACCTCGCAGGGCGCCGTGTGGCGTTGTGGTAGCATCGACGGCAAGCCTGACAAGGTCGATGCGTCAGTACCTGCTCTGAAGATGGATTGGTGGAAGATGGTGGTGACGGCCTCTGGAGCGGGCGCACGGTGCTCGCTGAGAGTGCGTCGGGCGGTGTGTGCCTTAGACCCATCATTTAGGCTTGGTTGGGGCCTCCGGCTTTATATGTTAGACTTTGTTGTGAGGTCTGGGTATACAGCTCAGACAATATGCACCCATTTATCAAGTGGATAGGAGTAGCGACAGATATTGCCAAGATGGTAGCTTCAGACTTATTGATGTATTACTTTGTAATGTCTCGATGAATAATTAATAAAATGGTTGCATGCATCTCCTAAATGGAGAGACTGGGGGTCATCCTCATTTTAGAAGAAAATACACGGACCTTCCGAGACATGGCTCAGGGCTCTTGACATTGGAGTAATTCCAACGCACGACCCCAAACAGACATCTATTTTGTCTGTTTGGGATGGCAATGGGATGGCGTCCGCCCGGATTTCAGGATGCATCGGCCATGCGCCCAACGCGCAGCCGCATCTCGTCCAGCTGAGGCACAATGCATTATTTGAACTAAAATTCAAGCATAGAAAATAGTTTCACATCTGAAATAGTCTTACAACCAAATCAAAATAAAAACAATATCAAATAGTCTTACAACCCAATCGAAATTGTTTTACATGAAAAGAAATTGAATCGATAGCTCTACTAGTTGCCAATATGAGTCCACATGTGCTCAACCAAGTCATCCTGAAGCTGCATATGAGTCTGCCAATCACGCATTTCATGATGAAACTGGACAAACTATTCAAAGGTTGTAGGAGGTTGGTGCTCATGCTCAACATTTTCAACCTGAAAATCAAACCCTTGGTCATAGATGCTATCACCATGTTCGTCCTTCACGATCATGTGGTGCATGGTCACGCAAGCAGTCATCACTTCCCAAAGCTTCTGAGTGCTCCATATCAATGCAGGGTTTCAAACGACACCCCATCGAGATTGAAACACACCAAAAGCACGCTCCACATCCTTCCTAGCACTCTCCTGCATTTGGGAAAATCTCTATCTCTTCTCGCCTTGCGGATTGGGTATATGGTCTTCACAAGAGTTGACCACTGAGGGTAGATACCATCAGCTAGGTAATATCTCTTGTTGTAATGGTGGCCATTGATCTCAAAGTTGACCTTTGGGGAGTGGCCTTTTGCAAGATTTACAAACACTGAGGAACGCTGAAGCATGTTGACATTATTGTGAGAACCAGCCATGCCGAAGAAAGAATGCTATATCCACTAATCATGTGAAGTCACCACTTCTAGTATGACAGTGGCACCTTTCACATGCCCCTTGTATTGCCCCTGCCAAGCAAATGGACAATTCTATTAGGGAACATGATAATTTCAAAAATTTCCTACGATCACGCAAGATCTATCTAGGTGATGCATAGCAACGAGAGGGGAGAGTGTGTCCACGTACCCTCATAGACCGAAAGCGGAAGCGTTATGACAACGCGGTTGATGAAGTCGTACATCTTCACGATCGGACCGATCAAGTACCGAACACACGGCACCTCCGCGATCTGCACACGTTCAGCTCGGTGACGTCCCTAGAACTCTAGATCCAGCTGAGGCCGAGGGAGAGTTCCGTCAGCACAATGGCATGGTGACGGTGATGATGAAGTTACCGGCGCAGGGCTTCGCCTAAGCACTAGGACGATATGATCGAGGTGTAAAACTATAGAGGGGGCACTGCACGCGGCTAAGAGATTGTCTGTTGTGTATTTGGGGTGACCCCTTGCCCTTGTATATAAAGGAGGGGAGGAGGAGGCAGGCCAACAAGGGGTACGCCAGGGAGAGGGGAGTCCTACTAGGACTCCAGTCCTAGCAGGATTCGGCCCCACCCTTTTTTCCTTCTACCGGAGGGGGAAAAGGGGAAGGAGAGGGGGTAGGAGAAGGAAAGGGGGGTGGCGGCCCCTTCCCAAGTCCAATTCGGCCTCCTACCCAAAGGGGGGTGTCGTGGTTCTAAGTCTGACAGTAGAATGGGGGGTAGGTATGGAGAGGCAAGATCTTAGCTATGGAGTAGTTGTACACATGAGTGTTTTACGAGTTCAGGCCCTTCTCCGAGGAAGTAATAGCCCTACGTCTCGGAGCCCGGAGGCGGTCGACTGGTTTATGTGTGTAAGAGTTACAGGGGTGCGAACCCTTCTACCAGTGGAGGGGGGTGGCTTATATAGAGGACGCCAGGACCCCAGCCAACCCACGTAGCAGAGGGTTAAAGTACATTAAGGCCGGGCGTTACTGGTAACACCCTACATAAAGTGTCATCATGACCATTAAGACTACTTAATTACAGACCGTTTGGATACAGAGTAGATCCTGAACTCCTGGTGGTCGAGTGAGTCTTCATGGTCGAGTGTCTTTAGGTTTGTCGAGTGTCTTCTAGCCGGTCGAGTGAAGTCCCTCTTGGTCGACTGAAAGGTAGCTTCGTCTAAGGATGTCCTTGGGTATGGTATCCTAGATAGGTCCATGACCCTACCCTAGGTACATAACATCATCATTAGCCCCCGAATGGATCGAGGTTCGAGTGAGGAAGGAGTTGATGATTTTCTCCGACCTATTTCCCGTGCTTTGATTATGTCGTATCCTGGATCGGCGATTTTTCTTTCGGCGTTGGTGTCAACTTTTACTTCAGTTGCCTTGATCCATTCTTGTCTTCTGCCGAGTGAACTTTTGAACTTTGGTGAACTTCCGAGCGACGGATCGCAAGAAAGATATCATCTGACAGATTGATCTGCTGTTAGCGGATTTTGCGGGATCCGAATTTTGGTAAGCGCGCGAAGCGGGGCGGACCGCGGTACTCGGATGGGATAAGGCGTGGATGCCTCGATTTCCACGCTGCCTTTTTCGCCACGTATCATGCGTGCGCGACTGTTTCGGGATGTGACAGGACCGCCCGGACCCACTCGTCAGCCACTTGGAAGGGCCCTTATATAAAGCGCTGGGCGAGGGTTTTTTGAACAGTGCCTTCCCATTCTTCTCTCCGCCCTCTTTGCCTCCGCCCACTGCGCCTGCTCTCGCCTCCGCCTATCCACTCCTCACGTGCTTCGCTGGCAACAATGGTGAAGGAGAAGACGGCGGCCTTAGAGCACGCGAAGAAGGCGACGACGACGGGGAAAGCGAAGGGGAGGCCGTCCAGTCGGGGCGGATCTTCGTCAAGGTCCCGCCTGCTAAAAGGTTGGGTCCAAGGTGATTGGATCCGCTCGACCATCACCGAGACGGATCTCAACGACCTGGCCAATGAGGGACTGGTCCCCCACGGGTCAGCAAGGCTTCCGGGGACCGAGTGTCAACCGCAGCCGTAGGAGGGTGAGTGCGTTCTCCTAGCCACTCATGTAGACCGTGGCTTTTCTCTGCCGCCGAGTGTTTTCTTCCGAGGGTTTTTGAATTTCTTTGGGGCGCAAATCCACCATTTCACCCCCAATTCCATCGCCTATCTTGCTGCCTTTGTGTCCATGTGCGAGAACTTCCTGGGTTGTCGACCACACTGGGGTCTCTTTAAGCACATATTCACCTGTCGCTCACAGACAGTGAAAAAGGCGAGTCCGGATGATGAGAGGACTAAGGTTATCCAGATGTGCGGTGGTCTTGGGATTCAGATGAGAAATAAGAGCACTTTCCCGGCCATGACCCTTCCTGAGTCGGTCAGAGGGTGGCAGTCGACTTGGTTCTACTGCCAAGACGAGTCGACGCCGGGGCAGTCGATTGGTCTCCCTCCGTTCTCCATGGACCAAGTGGACAAACCCTCTTCTCTGAAGGTGCTTCCTGAGGAGAAAGCTCAGGTGAAATTGTTGATGGAGCGCGTAGTCCAACTTGTTAGGGACGGAGTGACGGGTATGGATCTTCTAGAGGTCTTCCTTGGACGGCGCATCCAACCGCTTCAGTACCGAGGCCACCCGATGTGGCTGTACTGTGGTACCGAAGGCACCACTCGGGTCCATCCAGAAGCGGTCAACGACGCCACACTTGAGAGGTGGGTGGCGGCCATCACAGGGAATAAGGACAACCCTCGAGGGGCTAGGAGGATCCCACCACTCGACTGTACCTATACGCCAGACATGGTATGACCACTTATCTCCAATTGTAATCTTGCTGTATTCATTCTGTTTGCTGCGAATTGGTCGATTGATCTTTGTTTTGTTTTGCTATCTGATAGGCCACCACCGAGTTATACTCGATGCCCAATGGAGCACAGATGCCGACTGAAGAGGAGGAAGGAAGTGGGGGCGAAAGCCCGGAGGAGTGGGATTCGGATGCCGACGACGATGATGAGGGTGATGACTCTGATGAGGAGGAAGAGGAGGAGGACGAAGAGGAAGTCGCACCTCCCCGCTCGGAAAGATGCTCGAAGCTTGTCCATGATCCCGCGACTGAGTGTGGTAAGGGGGTCGCAACCGCTACACAGTCGACCAAGCGCCCTCGGTCTACTTCTCCGGTGCCGACTGAGAAGGCTCCGAAGCAATCTTGAGTGCCACCGTCGAAACCTGCGAAGGTCTTGCCAAAGATGAAGATGGTGATCCCCACTATCTCAGGGTAATGGTAGTCTTGAGTTTTCCCCGTTTCATGAACTCGTTCTTGGTCGACTCATCGGCCAATGGACTGACTTCTGGAACTGCAGTGCTGCTACTTCTGATACTTCGGCCCGGGCTGAAGACCACGAGATGGAGGATGCTGTTACCTCAAAACCTGGTATGACTCTTGTGATGCCGTTTTCAGTCGATTGACTTATTGTCTCTAATTTTGATTCTTTCTGCAGCTTCATCTAACGTCGTTGCCGATCTTCCCGACGATGATGACGAGGAACCAACAAGGCAGAGGAGGGGCAAGAAGGCGTCTACTGGCAAGGCGACTCAGGACGTGCCAGCACCCGAGATGTTGGTCGTGGAGGGAGACAATGTCACTCGGCCTACCGTAACCTTTGCGGTGCCGTTGATGAGTGCTCGTCCTTCGGCATCGAGTGCTGCTCAACCCTCGCTTTTCTCAACCTACCCCGTTCCTGAAGACCAAGCTAGTGCTGCTAAAGAGGCAATACGCCAAGCGAGGGTCATGATGGAGCAAGTGAAGGCCATACGAGAAGCCAGCCAGGCAGCCTATGATGCCAGTTCGGATCTTCAGAGTAATGTTCAGGTCAGTCGGTCACTGCCTGTTATGTTAGGATATGATATCTGAAAACTCTTCCTTCTGAAATTCTTAGAGTTTGTCCTACACCCACTGGGTGTGTCGATTGAAATTCCGGATTTAGTGGGGGCACGCTGAGTGCACCCACTGGGTGTAGTCCCCAAGGCTATGGTCGACTGCTGGCAGTCGACCATAGGCTTTATGTCTTAAGTTTTTTCCTTACTTGACTAGGTCGAATAGATTCATAGACCGGTGGGGGCACGCTGAGTGCACCCACTGGGTGTAGTCCCCGAGACTGTGGTCGACTGCCGTCAGTCGACTATAGTCTGAAGAACATCGCCCGTTTTTTGTTGTTGTTGGTCGACTGGTCGACTATAGTGGGGGCACGCTGAGTGCACCCACTGGGTGTAGTCCCCGAGACTATAGTCGAATGTTTGTATTCGGCCGTAGTCTTAGAAGCGCTATGATTTTTCCTTACTCACTCGGAAGTGAATTGTCTTTGACATCTGTCGATTGGTTCTTCGTAGAAATCCTGTGACCTTGCGGCTCGTTATACTGAGTTGGAGAACAAACACATCCAGCTCGAGCTCGATCTGAAACTGGCCCAAGAGAACTTGACGAAGGCAAAGGAGGAAGCTAAAGGTATGCTTGGTGAGGCCTTTGACGACTGCCTTTGCCTCTCACTTGTTTCCGAATCTAATCTCACTGTAACTTTGCAAACAAAGTGAGGGATGCCCTGAAGAAGCAAGACCTTGACTTGGCTGAGATGCAAAAAACTGCTTTAGAGAAGACCAAGCTTGCAGATGAGAAGTTGGCTTCAGTGACCAAGCTTGAAGAAGAAAACACCAATTTGAAAGCCGCTCTTGATGCTGCCAACCAGGAGGTTAGTCGACTGAAAAGTGACAAGACCACCCTGAATGACAAGGCCAGTGAGTTGATGAGAAAGAAGAACGATCTGGAGGCTTATCTGGGTGGACTCGCCAAGAAGTTGTTCCTCATGCTTGAAGGTAATATTTTGTATCAAACAAATATTTTAACTGTAATCTCCGACTATTGTCTTGACTCGGTGGTTGTGCTTGCAGAATTTTGCCAGAACTTTGAAGAGGAGACTGGTCGACTGGAAGTAAACTTGGACCCCATCAACTCTCCTGCGAAAGATGAAGTCGCCATGAATGTGCTCCGGCTTGAATCTCATGTTGCTGCTGTCATCGACTATCTCGCAAGGCTGAAAGTCGCAACTTCTCGCATCGACACAACACTCTGGCCAAGAGAGACGCTCCAGAACAACCTTGAGTCTCTGATGACTCGACTGAACGAGGTCCCAAGTCGAGTGCAGGAGTGGAAGAAGTCTTCGGCCAGGTGTGGTGCGGATGTTGCTCTGTCTCTGGTCCGCGTTCATTGCAAGGATGCACGAGAGGACAAGCTGGTGGCCCTTAGGGTGGCTAACACCAAGAAGCACGATTTCCGATCCTTCATGGAGACCTTCATCGCCGCCGCCACTCGAATTGCAGATGGAATTGACCTGGACGAGTTTGTTGCACCTTCCAGCCCTCCACAGGAGGGGTAAAAAACTTCTGAGCTTGATACTTTAAATTTGCCTCGGTATGCCGAGTGAGTTTTGTAACCGACAAACCTTAACAGGCTTAGCGCCTGAGCACTTTCGGTTCCGTTAGGTGTTATCCGAACTTGGTTTCGACATTGAATATGTTTGCATTTGGTTTGAGGTGTCTTTTGTAGGCTAAAGCGAGGCGCTCATTGCAATCGACTTGTTCCCCGATGCACTTAGGCGAGCACTGGGCTGCAGCTAAGCCCCCGAGTGAGAGGTTTGCTCTCCACTCGGTAGGATTTTCAAAAACTTAGGCGAGCACTGGGCTGCAGCTAAGCCCCCGAGTGGGAGGTCTGCTCTCCACTTGGTAGGATTTCAGATACTTAGGCGAGCACTAGGCTGCAGCTAAGCCCCCGAGTGGTAGGTTTGCTCTCCACTCGGTAGGAGTTTTAGATACTTAGGCGAGCACTGGGCTGCAGCTAAGCCCCCGAGTCGGAGGTCTGCTCTCCACTCGGTAGGATTTCAGACACTTAGGCGAGCACTTGGCTGCAGCTAAGCCCCCGAGTGGGAGGTCTGCTCTCCACTCGGTAGGATTTCAGATACTTAGGCAAGCACTGGGCTGCAGCTAAGCCCCCGAGTGGGAGGTCTGCTTTCCACTCGGTAGGATTTTGTATTGGTGGCGTAGCTTGGAAGGAGAGGGTAACAGTCGACCTGCACATCGTCCTCCTTGCAAAGCGCACATTGTGTTTGTGGCGTAGCTCGGAAGGGGAGGGTAGCAGTCGACCTGCACCTCGTCCTCCTTGCAGAGCGCACATTTTACTTGTGGCGTAGCTCGGAAGGAGAGGATAGCAGTCGACCCTGCACCTCGTTCTCCTTGAAGAGCGCATGTTGTATTTGTACTTAGGCGAGCATAATGCTGTAGCTAAGCCTCTGAGTGGAAGGCTGGCTTACCACTCGGTAGGATTTTTGTTTATCTTAGGTGAGTACTTGGACTACGGCTAAGCCTCCGAGTGGAAGGCTGGCTTACCACTCGACATGATTTTGTTTATCTTAGGCGAGTACTTGGACTGCAGCTAAGCCTCTGAGTGGAAGGCTGGCTTACCATTTGGTAGGATTTTTGTTTATCTTAGGCGAGTACTTGGACAACAGCTAAGCCTCCGAGTGGAAGGCTGGCTTACCACTCGGTAGGATCTTGTTTATCTTAGGCGAGTACTTGGACTGCAGCTAAGCCTCCGAGTGGAAGGCTGGCTTACCACTCGACAGGATTTTGTTTATCTTAGGCGAGTACTTGGACTGCGGCTAAGCCTCCGAGTGGAAGGCTGGCTTACCACTCGACAGGATTTTGTTTATCTTAGGCGAGTACTTGGACTGCAGCTAAGCCTCCGAGTGGAAGGCTCGCTTACCACTCGGTAGGATTTTTGTTTATCTTAGGCGAATACTTGGACTGCAGCTAAGCCTTCGAGTGGAAGGCTGGCTTACCACTCAGTAGGATTTTGTTTATCTTAGGCGAGTACTTGGACTGCAGCTAAGCCTCCGAGTGGAAGGCTGGTGAGGGAGTTCCGGACTAGGAGGTGTCTGGATAGCCGAACTATCATCATCGGTCGGACTCCAAGACTATGAAGATACAAGATTGAAGACTTCGTCCCGTGTCCGGATGGGACTTTCCTTGGCGTGGAAGGCAAGCTTGGCGATACGGATATGTAGATCTCCTATCATTGTAACCGACTCTGTGTAACCCTAGCCCTCTTCGGTGTCTATATAAACCGGATGGCTTTAGTCCATAGGACGAACAACAATCATACCATAGGCTAGCTTCTAGGGTTTAGCCTCCTTGATCTCGTGGTAGATCCACTCCTGTAACACACATCATCAATATTAATCAAGTAGGACGTAGGGTTTTACCTCCATCAAGAGGGCTCGAACCTGGGTAAAACATCGTGTCCCTTGTCTCCTGTTACCATCCGCCTAGACGCACAGTTCGGGACCCCCTACCCGTGATCCGCCGGTTTTGACACCAACATTGGTGCTTTCATTGAGAGTTCCTCTGTGTCGTCACCGATAGGCTCGATGGCTTCTTCGACCATCATCAATGACGCAGTCCAGGGTGAGACTTTTCTCCCCAGACAGATCTTCGTATTCGGTGGCTTTGCACTGCGGGCCAATTCGCTTGGCCATCTGGAGCAGATCGAAAGCTACGCCCCTGGCCGTCAGGTCAGATTTGGAAGTTTGAACTTTATGGCTGACATCCGCGGGGACTTGATCCTCGATGGAGTCGAGCCACAGCCGAGCGTGCCGCATTGTCACGGCGAGCATGATTTAGCTCTGCAGCCGGACAGTACCCTGGAGGCCGCACTCGAACCCGCTTCGATCTTCAATTCGGAGCCGGCTGCGCAGATCGGGGACGGATGGCTAGACACCGCCTCAGGGGCTGCAACCTCTACGGCGATAGAGCCGAACACTGATCTTGTCCCTCATAAAGCTCGCGACTCCGAGGTGCCGGACTCCTTGCCGGACTTCGAACCTCCCGTGCCCCCTCTGATCGAATCCGATTGGGCGCCAGTTTTGGAGTTCACCGCAGCGGACATCTTTCAACTCTCACCTTTTGGCGACATCTTGAGTTCACTAAAGTATCTCTCGTTATCAGGAGAGCCCTAGCCGGACTACGGTCAGGACGGTTGGGATGCGGACGATGAAGAAATTCAAAGCCCACCCACCACCCACTTGGTAGCCGCTGTCGACGATCTAACCAACATGCTAGACTACGACTCCGAAGACATCGACGGTATGGACGACGATGCCGGAGACGAACAAGAACCAGTGCCTACCGGGCACTGGAAAGCCACCTCATCATATGACATATACATGGTGGATATCCCAAAGGATGGGAATGGCGAAGGAACAAAGGAGGATGACCCCTCCAAGAAACAGCCCAAGCGCCAGCGTCAGCGGCGCCGCTCTAAATCCCGCCACAACAAGAATGAAGATTCAGGCACCGGAGATAACAATACACCGGACAGTGCCGAAGACAATCCACTCCAGCAAGATCCAATGCAGGAGGATGGAGACGCCAGCCCTCACGAGAGAGCGGCAGAAGAACAGGTAGAGGATTATATGCCTCCCTCCGGAGACGAAGCAAGCCTCGACGACTATGAATTCGTCGTGCCTGAGGATCCCGTCGAACAAGAGCATTTTAAACGCAGGCTTATGGCCACAGCGAACAGCCTCAAGAAAAAGCAGCAACAGCTTAGAGCTGATCAAGATCTGCTAGCCGACAGATGGACTAAAGTCCTCGCGGCCGAAGAGCATGAGCTCGAACGCCCCTCCAAAAGCTACCCTAAACGCAAGTCGCTCCCTCGATTAGAGGAGGAAGCGTATGAACCCGCATCACCAGGAGACAATATGGCTGATCGACCACCTCGTGGTCGCGACAGAGAGGCCTCTAGGCCCTTCAATAGACCCGTACCCCGGCATCGCTCGAAAAGCACAAGGCCACAGGGGAATGCTCCGGACTTGCGAGATATATTGGAGGATAAGGCAAGACAATCAAGATCGATCTATGGATCGCGTGGGCGCCCCATGGTACGTGACGACAACCGTCGCGCCGGACACAGTAAGTCCGGCCGGGCCGAACAAAACAGACAAAGCTCTTTTGAGCTCCATCGTGATATCGCCCAGTACAGAGGCGCCGCACACCCATTATGCTTCACAGATGAAGTAATGGATCATCAAATCCCTGAAGGGTTTAAACCCGTGAATATCGAATCTTACGATGGCACAACAGACCCCGCGGTTTGGATCGAAGACTATCTTCTTCACATCCACATGGCCCGCGGTGACGATCTTCATGCCATCAAATATCTCCCCCTCAAGCTTAAAGGACCAACCCTGCATTGGCTTAACAGCTTGCCAGCAGAGTCAATTGGGAGTTGGGAAGACCTGGAAGCCGCATTCCTCGACAACTTCCAAGGCACATATGTGCGACCACCAGACGCTGATGACCTAAGCCACATAATTCAGCAACCAGACAAATCGGCCAGACAATTCTGGACACGGTCCTTAACCAAAAAAAACCAAATCGTCGACTGTCCGGACGCGGAGGCCCTCTCGGCCTTCAAGCATAACATCCGCGACGAGTGGCTTTCCCGGCACCTAGGACAGGAAAAGCCGAAATCCATGGCAGCCCTCACATCACTCATGACCCGCTTCTGCGCAGGTGAGGACAGCTGGCTAGCATGCAGCAACAACCTCAGCAAAAATTCTGGCAGTCCGGACTTCAAGGACCGAAATGGCAGGCCGCGTCATAACAAAAACAAACGCCGCATTAACGGCGACAATATTGAGGATACGTCAGTCAATGCCGGATTCAGAGGCTCTAAACCCGGTCAGCGGAAAAAGCCATTCAAAAGAACTACTCCGGGTCCGTCCAATTTGGACCGAATACTCGACCGCTTATGCCAGATACACGACACCCCCAAAAAGCCAGCTAACCACACCAACAGGGACTGTTGGGTATTCAAGAAGGCAGGCAAGTTAATTGCCGAAAACAATGATAAGGGGCTGCATAGCGATGACGAGGACGAGACCCAACCACCGAACAATAGAGGACAAAAGGGTTTCCCCCCACAGGTGCGGACAGTGAACATGATATACGCAACGCACATACCCAAAAGGGAGCGGAAGCGTGCACTCAGGGATGTCTACACGATGGAGCCAGTTGCCCCAAAGTTCAATCCATGGTCCTCCTGCCCGATCACTTTTGACCGAAGGGACCACCCCACCAGCATCCGCCACGGCGGATTCGCCGCACTGGTCTTAGACCCAATTGTCGATGGATTTCACCTAACCAGAGTCCTGATGGATGGCGGCAGCAGCCTGAACCTGCTTTACCAGGATACAATGCGCAAAATGGGCATAGACCCCTCAAGGATTAAACCTACCAAAACAACCTTTAAAGGCGTCATACCAGGTGTAGAAGCCAATTGTACAGGCTCAATTACACTGGAAGTGGTCTTCAGATCCCCGGATAACTTCCGAAGCAAGGAGTTAATCTTCGACATAGTCCCGTTCTGCAGCGGCTATCATGCCTTGCTCGGACGTACCGTGTTTGCAAAGTTCAACGCGGTGCCGCACTACGCATACCTCAAGCTCAAGATGCCAGGCCCTCGAGGAGTCATCACGGTCAATGGAAACACTGAACGTTCTCTCCGCACGGAGGAACATATAGCGGCTCTCGCGGCAGAAGTGCAATGCAGCCTCTTAAGGCAATTCTCGAGTCCGGCTGTTAAGCGGTCGGACACAGCTAAGTGCGCCCGGAGTAACTTACAACAAGACCACCTGGCACGTTCCGAGCACGCGTAGCAGTGCGGCCCCAACCCCAGCTCCTGCGAAACGTCAAAGCAGGTCCTTCGCGTACAGCATTACGCTCTGAAGATACCATGGGCATGGGGAGAGGGGCACGACCACGATAAACCCAGACTGCGGCTCAACCACACCAGGGGCTCTCAAGTGTGTCGTTCTTTTTTCTTTTCTTTTTACCTTTTATTTTTTACCCATAGGACTCCGTTTGTCAGAGGCCCTGTCCGGCAGCAGACCTGCCGAACTCACGATGCAACAGCCAGGGAAGGATAAAGGCTACAACGAATATACAGGCGGTCTCCATTACGAGCATTTTTATACACCAATCTACAGCCTACCCCTGGAGAGGGACATGTTTAACAGTCCCATACCTTGCTTATCGCACTATTTGTATCGTTCTGCATTCGTAGCAGCACTTATTGAATAAAACAATGCAGCGCCTTTTTGCTTATAATTGCATTTCTTTTTCATACATATGTTCATTCACGACATGTTGCATCCGTACACTTTGGTACGGCTAATATACACCAGGGGCTTATGTTTCCCGCATTATGGTGTGATGAGTCCGAACACTTTCACAAGTGCGGCACCCCGAGCTTATAGCACTATATGCATCGGCTCCGGATCATGTCTTGGGTCAATAGTTGGGTTTGCCCGGCTCCCATGTTTTGGTACCTTACGTTCCGTTATATCGGCTAAGGTAGCACTGGGAGAACCATTGCGATTGCGCTCCAGTTGAGCTGGGTTAACACCTCAGTGGAGAAAGCTAAAACTGACCGTCATGATGAGGCAAGAGCCGGTCGCTGTTCGAGAGGTTTTTTGCGAGTCCTTAAAGACTTATGCCGCTTAGAGCGAGGAGCCGGATACTGTCCGGCCAAGGTGTGGATAGCGCCCCAAATTCAGCCTTCCGAAGACTAGGGGCTTCGCCGAAATTTAAAATTATAGAATTCTATGGCTAAGTGAGAGTGTTCAAGCATTATAAGTCCGGTTGCCTTGTTCGTTGTGTAGAGCGCCTCCCTAGATGGACCCAAAAATGGGAACAAGAGCGCTCAAGTTTATCTCGAACACCCCAGCACTCGTGGCATGGGGGCTGAAGCCGACGACTTGCCATCTCTCAGATTTGATAAACAGCCGCATAGAAGGTAATATTTTAAATTAACAAGCGTTGCTTAGCGCATATGAACTAAGTTTTCAGCGCACAGGATAACAAAATGCGAGTCTACTCAAATATTACATCTTTGGAGCACTCACCCGCAATAGTGCGGGCGCCCTTCAGCACACTCTTATAATACATCTCGGGCGTGCGATGCTCCTTGCCCTCTGGTGGCGGGTCCGTCACAAGCTTCTAGGCATCCATCTTGCCCCAGTGCACCTTTGCGCGGGCAAGGGCCCGACGGGCACCCTCAATACAAGCGGAATGCTTGATGACTTCAACCCATGGGCACGCATCCACCAGCCGCCGCACCAGGCCGAAGTAGCTCCCAAGCATGGCCTCCTTAGGCCACAGCCGAACTATGAGGCCCTTCATGGCCTGTTCGGCCGCCTTGTGGAGCTCGACCAGCTGCTTCAGCTTGTCGCTAAGGGGCATCGGATGTCCGGCCTCAGCATACTGAGACCAGAAGACCTTCTCCGTCGAGCTCCCCTCCTCGGCCCGGTAGAATGCGGCAGCATTGGACACGCTGCGAGGAAGATCTACGAACGCCCCTGGAGAGCTCCGAATTCGGGTAAGCAACAGGTAATTAACACTCACATGCTTACTTTGCATGAAAAATGCCTTACCCGCTGCTATTTTCTTCACTGCCTCAATCTCCTGGAGGGCCTTGTAGGCTTCGGCCTTAGCGGCTTTGGCACTTTCAAGAGCCGTTGCAAGATCAGACTCTCGAGTCTTCGAGTCACGCTCCAAGCTCTCATGTTTTTTCACGAGATCCTGGAGCTCTTGCTGTACCTCCACCACCCGCGCCTCCTGCTTCTCTCGCTCGGTGCGCTCCGCGGCCGCATTGCGTTCGGCCGCGGCCACCGCCCCCTTCAGGGTCGCCACCTTGTTAGTGGCCCCTACAATACCCACGTTATCCTTGTCATTTTACTTGCAACCAAATCCTTTTCTGTAAGGTAAAATTTTCATAAGGTATTACTCACCTTCTTTTTCCTCGAGCTGCTTCTTGGCATGGCTGAGCTCGTTCTCGGACCGCTCGAGGTTTTCCTTCAAAGTATTGACCTCCGCAGTTAGTGTGGCGGAGGTCTGCAGCACAGCCTGCAATCCCATATTGACATATTTTTTATGACTCCTGCGTTTATCTTTCTAAAGATCCTCAGTCTGACTTTTCTTTCCGAACACCGAACCGAGCATCAGGGGCTACTATCTATGCGGTACCATTTTACATATATTGAAATTCTTACCTCAAAGCCTGTTAGAAGGCTACTACAGGCTTCGGTCAGCCCGCTCTTGGCGAGCTGAACCTTCTGAATCACCGCACTCATAACACTGCGGTGTTCCTCTTTGATGGAGGCGCCGTTGAGCGCCTCCAGCAAATTATCCGGCACCTCCGGTTGGACGGAGGCAGCCGGCGTCGCGGTCTTGCCCTTCTTACGAAGGGGTCGCCCGCCGGACTCCGGAGCCACTGTGGCCTGCGGGGCTGAGTCCGGTGCAAAGTCCGGGAGGGTGTCCTGTGACACCTCCGGGTCCTCCTCCTCCTGGTGGGTCCCTTCCTAGGATCCCGCCTCGGCGTCGTCCACGGCACGGGGGGTGGAGGCAGTCGGAAGGGAATCCATATCCGACGCACCCAAGGACCCGCTCGACGAAACGGGAAGATCATCCTTGGGCGGACTGTAGGGTTGTATGCGGCATTAGAAAGACATTATGTGGCGAAAAGAATAAACCTTGAAGTTATTCGGGAGGCCGGATACTTACAATCTCGCCAGGGGCTTGGCCCTTGGAGGCCAGTCCTCATCATCGTCACTGGCGTTGGCGGAGCAGTCCGGGGGAAGAGTTTTCCCTTCTTGGACCCTTCGGCCTCCCTTGTTGGGGAGGCCTTCCTTTTCTTCCCTCCCCCCGCTGGGGGAGAAGCTTTCTTCTTCTCCCCCTCGCCTTGGTGGGAGGATTCGGCCTCGGATTCATCATCTGATAGCACCTGAAAACGGGAACTCTTCCGAGTCCCCGTGGCCGTCTTCTTGGCCTTCTTCTCCGGCACCACGTGGGGTGCCGGAGCCAGCAGCCCCGTTAGGCGGGCGTCCGCTGGGTCCTCTGGCAATGGGGCCGGACAGATAGTCCGTTCGGCCTTCGCCAGCCATTCCTGTCAAAGGTAAAGGGAGTTTAGATCCTACATAGAGCCAAACTATGTGAAACAAGTGGTAAAATCACTTACCTCATCAGCTGGACGCTGCGAGCGGAATCCGCGATCTTCGGTAGCAGATGCGGGAGCTTCGACGCCCTTGAACAGCACCTTCCAGACATCTTCGTATGTAGTGTCGAAGAGCCCGCTCAGGGTCCGGTGCTGCGCCGGATCAAACTCCCACATGTTGAAGCCCCATCACTGGCACGAGAGAATCCGGCGGATGAGCATGACCTGGACTATGTTGACAAGCTTGAGCTTCTTGTCCGCCAGCTTCTGGATACAGGCTTGGAGTCCGGTCAGCTCCTCCGAATCCCCCCAAATCTGGCCACTCTCTTTCCAGGAGGTGAGCCGTGTAGGGATGCCAGATCTGAATTCGGGGGCCGCTGCCCAATCAGGGTCACGCGGCTTAGTGATGTAGAACCACCCCGATTGCCACCCCTTGATGGTTTCCACGAAAGTGCCCTCCAGCCACGTAACGTGGGACATCCTGCACACCATGGGGCCTCCGCACTCCACTTGGCTGCCCTTCACAACCTTCGGCTTGACACTGAAGGTCTTGAGCCACAATCTGAAGTGGGGCTGGATGTAGAGGAAGGCCTCGCACACGACGATAAACGCCGATATGTTGAGGATGAAATTCGGGGCCAGATCATGGAAATCTAGGCCGTAGTAGAACATGAGCCCCCGGACAAAGGGATGAAGCGGGAAGCCCAGTCCGCGGAGGAAATGGGGAAGAAATACTACCCTCTCATGGGGCCTGGGGTTGGGGACGAGCTCTCCCTCGTCGGGGAGCCGATGCGCGATGTCGCTGGACAAACATCCGGCGTCGCGCAACTTCTGGATCTGCCCCTCCGTGACGGAGGAGGCCATCCACTTGCCTCCCGCTCCGGACATAGTTGGAGAAGGTTGAGGTGAGAAGTGCGGACTTGGGCGCTCGAGCTCGAGTTCACGGAGATGGATAAGCCAAGGAGGAAGAAGGCACAGGTAAAAGGGTTGGATCTTTATCCCCTTGTATGGGCGGACAAAAACATGTGTCCCCACCGGCCTGGTAAAACTCGCTTATCTCCCAAGCATCACAGTCAATGGCGCGGTTGGGTTACCCACGTCCATATTGATGGGAATCCCGAAATAAGGGGAAACATGATCTTTGCTTCGACAAGACGTGCCAAGGAAACCGCCTCGCTAAACGCACGGAGGTGGAACAATAAAAACGATTTGAGTAAAGGCTTGGTGATGGCATGACGTCACGCCACTAAATACGTCAGCAGATTGAACTTGTGTAATATTATTCTCTCTACAGTGGTACGTGGAATTTATCTTTGCAGAGCCGGACGCTATCCTGGTGTTCACAATCTTCTATAAATTATTCGGAGGGAGAACCCGCCTTGCAATGCCGAAGACAACATGCGCGCCGGACTCATCGTCATTGAAGCCTGGTTCATGGGCTACTGAGGGAGTTCCGGACTAGGGGGTGTCCGGATAGCCGAACTATCATCATCGGCCGGACTCCAAGACTATGAAGATACAAGATTGAAGACTTCGTCCCGTGTCCGGATGGGACTTTCCTTGGTGTGGAAGGCAAGCTTGGCGATACGGATATGTAGATCTCCTACCATTGTAACCGACTCTGTGTAACCCTAGCCCTCTCCGGTGTCTATATAAACTGGATGGCTTTAGTCCATAGGACGAACAACAATCATACCATAGGCTAGGTTCTAGGGTTTAGCCTCCTTGGTCTCGTGGTAGATCCACTCTTGTAACACACATCATCAATATTAATCAAGAAGGACATAGGGTTTTACCTCCATCAAGAGGGCCCGAACCTGGGTAAAACATCGTGTCCCTTGTCTCCTGTTACCATCCGCCTAGACGCACAGTTCGGGACCCCCTACCCGAGATCCGCTGATTTTGACACCGACAGCTGGCTTACCACTCGACAGGATTTTGTTTATCTTAGGCGAGTACTTGGACTGCAACTAAGCCTCCGAGTGGAAGGCTGGCTTACCACTCGGTAGGATTTTTGTTTATCTTAGGCGAGTACTTGGACTGCAGCTAAGCCTCCGAGTGGAAGGCTGGCTTACCACTCGGTAGGATTTTGTTTATCTTAGGCGAAACGGATTTCACAGCTAAGCCTTCGTGTGGGAGACTGGTTCACCACTCGGTTAGGATTTTTTTTACAGACTTGGGCGAATCGGATTCGCAGCCAAGCCACCCACTGGGGGATTGTTTTGAGTGGACAAAAGAAATAACGATTACTGGGAAAATTATAAAGCTCTTGTCTTTGATAAATAAACTACAGAAGTACTTTTATTACAACTCATCCGAGTGAATACTTAAGTGTAAAAGGGGCGGAGAAGCTCCGCGTTCCAAGCTCGGGGCTCGTCGATCTGATGCTCGACATTGTAAAGACAGTATGCTCCATTGTGGAGAACCTTGGTGATGATGAAGGGACCTTCCCAAGAAGGAGCAAGCTTGTGTGGTTTCTGCTGATCCACTCAGAGAACTAAATCTCCTTCCTGGAAGGCTCGACTCTTCACGTTTTTGGCGTGGAAGCGACGCAAGTCTTGTTGGTAAATGGTCGATCTGATCAGAGCCATCTCCCTTTCTTCCTCTAAAAGGTCGACTGCATCCTGCCGTGCTTGTTCTGCTTCAGCTTCGGTGTAGAGCTCGACCCGAGGAGCATTGTGGAGAAGGTCACTCGGCAAGACTGCTTCAGCTTCGTAGACCAAGAAGAATGGAGTTCTTCCAGTCGACCGGTTGGGCGTGGTCCTTAACCCCCAAAGCACCGAGGGAAGTTCATCAACCCATGCACCAGCCGCATGCTTAAGATCACGCATTAAACGGGGTTTCAACCCTTTGAGAATCAAACCGTTGGCTCGTTCTTCCTGTCCATTCGACTGTGGATGAGCGACTGAAGCATAGTCGACTCGTGTGCCTTGAGACATACAGAAAGCTCTGAACTCTTCGGAGTCGAAGTTTGACCCGTTGTCAGTGATGATGCTGTGCGGTATTCCATATCTGAATATCAGTTCTCTGATGAAGCTGACAGCAGTACCGGCATCGAGGTTCTTGATGGGTTTAGCTTCGATCCACTTAGTGAACTTGTCGACTGCTACCAGCACATGGGTAAAACCGCTTGTGCCTGTTCTCAAAGGACCGACCATATCCAAACCCCATACTGCAAAGGGCCAGACGAGTGGTATAGTCTTCAAAGCTGACGCGGGCTTGTGTGACATACTGGAGTAAAATTGACATCCCTCGCACTTGTCGACTATCTCCTTCGCCATTTCATTCGCTCTTGGCCAATAAAATCTGGCTCGGTATGCTTTGGCCACGATGGTCCGAGAGGACGCGTGATGGCCACAGGTCCCCGAGTGGATGTCATCAAGGATTATTCAACCTTCCTCCGGTGTTATGCATTTCTGACCAACTCCAGTCGCGCTTTCTCTGTACAACTGTCCCCTTATCACGGTAAAGGCCTTAGATCGACGAACGATCTGTCGAGCCTCTTCTTCGTCCTTCGGGAGTTCTTTCCTCAAGATATACGCGATATATGGTACTGTCCAATCGGGAGTGATCACTAAAACTTCCATGATCAGGTCGACCACTGCTGGGACTTCAACCTCAGTCGGATCCGTAACTCTCTTAGGTTGCGGAGCTTCATCGGTAAAAGGATCTTCTACGACTGACGGAGTGTGGATATGTTCCAAGAATACATCATTGGGGATGGCTTCTCTCTTGGATCCTATCTTCGCCAAATCATCAGCTGCTTGATTTTTCAGTCGGGGTATGTGGTGGAGCTCTAACCCTTCGAACTTCTTTTCGAGCTTCCTCATTGCATTGCAGTATCCAGTCATGGCTGGGCTTCTAACGTCCCACTCCTTCATCACCTGATTGACCACCAAATCTGAGTCGCCATAGACCATAAGGAGACGGATGCCGAGTGAAATGGACATGCGCAACCCATACAAGAGTGCTTCATATTCTGCTTCATTGTTGGAGGAATCAAAGTGGATTTGGAGCACATATCTGAGTTTATCTCCTCGGGGGGAAACCAAAACAACCCCAGCATCAGATCCATTTAACATCTTAGACCCATCAAAGAACACGGTCCAATGCTCCGAGTGAACTTGAGTCGGCTGCTGTTGCTCAATCCACTCGGCAAGGAAATCCGCTATGCCCTAGGACTTAATGGCTTTCTTTGCCTCGAATTTGACATCAAGGGGAAGGAGTTCAATCGCCCATTTAGCCACTCGACCAGTTGCATCTCTGTTTTGCAGAATCTCTGACAATGGTGCGTCGCTGACGACTGTAATGTCATGATCAGAGAAATAATGAGCAACCTTCTTCATGGTCATGTAGATCCCATATACAAGCTTCTGATAATGAGGATATCTTTGCTTCGATGGGGTCAAAACTTCAGAGAGATAATACACTGGGCGCTGAACTTTGAAGGCTTTCCCTTCTTCTTCCCGCTCGACCGTAAGTACTGTACTGATGACTTGTCCTGTGGCTGCAATATAATGCAACAGAGGCTCTTTGCTGATTGGAGCAGCAAGCACCGGCTGGGTGGAGAGCAGAGTTTTTAACTCGACAAACGCTGCATCAGCTTCTGGAGTCCACTCGAACTTGTCTGCCTTCTTCATCAGTCGTTATAGGGGCAATGCCTTTTCACCGAGGCGAGAGATGAATCGACTTAAAGCGGCCAAGCATCCAGTAAGCTTCTGGACGTCGTGCACACGCACAGGGCGTTTCATTCGGAGTATGGTGCCAACTTTTTCTGGGTTAGCATCGATTCCTCGTTCTGAAACGAGAAAACCGAGTAACTTTCCGCCAGGTACTCCGAATGTGCACTTCGATGGATTGAGCTTGATATCATACCTTCTGAGATTGGCAAATGTTTCAGCTAGGTCAGTCAATAGGTCGGAACCCTTTCGCGACTTGACCACGATATCATCCATGTACGCTTCCACATTCTGACTGATTTGAGTGAATAAACACTTTTGAATCATGCTCATGAACGTGGCTCCAGCATTCTTGAGGCCGAATGGCATGGTGATATAGCAGAAGCACCCGAATGGAGATGAAAGATGTTTTGATTTCGTCAGGTCCATACAGACGGATCTGATGATACCCGGAATAAGCATCTAAAAAAGACAATCTCTCGCACCCTGCGGTCCAGTCGACAATTTGGTCGATGCGAGGGAGAGGAAAATGATCTTTAGGGCAGGCCCAATTGATATGTTTGAAATCAATGCACATGCGAAGTGAGTTGTCCTTCTTGGGAACCATGACGACATTGGCGAGCCACTCAGAGTGGTATATCTCTCGGATAAACTCTGCTGCAAGGAGTCGAGCCACCTCCTCGCCAATGGCTTTTTTCTTCTGAACGGCAGACCGTCGAAGATGTTCTTTAACAGGTTTCGCTTTTGAGTCGACTCTAAGGCGATGCTCAGCCAGCCCCCTGGGAACACCCGGCATGTCAGCTGGCTTCCATGCAAAGATTGTTGGGGAACGTAGTAATTTCAAAAAATTTCCTACATACACGCAAGATCATGGTGATGGCATAGCAACGAGAGGGGAGAGTGTTGTCCACGTACCCTCATAGACCATAAGCGGAAGCGTTATGACAACGCGGTTGATGTAGTCGTACGTCTTCACAATCCGACCGATCCAAGTACCGAACGTACGGCACCTCCGAGTTCAGCACACCTTCAGCTCGATGACGATCCCCGGGCTCCGATCCAGCAAAGCTTCGGGGATGAGTTCCATCAGCACGATGGCGTGGTGACGATCATGATGCTCTACCGGCGCAGGGCTTCGCCTAAACTCCGCGACGATATGACCGAGGTGGAATATGGTGGAGGGGGGGCACCGCACACGGCTAAGGAACGATTCGTAGATCAACTTGTGTGTCCTAGGGTGCCCCCCTGCCCCCGTATATAAAGGAGCAAGGGGGGAGGCTGGCCGGCCCCTTGGGGCGCGCCAAGGAGGAGGAGTCCTCCTGCTAGTAGGAGTAGGACTCCCCCTTTCCTACTCCTACTAGGAGGGGGAAAGGAAGGGGGAGAGGGGGAAGGAAAGAGGGGGGCGTCGCCCCCCCTCCTAGTCCAATTTGGACCAAAGGGAGAGGGGGCGCGCGGCCCACCCTGGCCGCCCCTCTCTCTACCCACCAAGGCCCATGTGGCCCATTAACTCTCTCGGGGGGTTCCGGTAACCCTCCGGCACTCCAGTTTTCTCCGAAATCACCCGGAACACTTCCGGTGTCCGAATATAGTCGTCCAATATATCAATCTTTATGTCTCGACCATTTCGAGACTCCTCGTCATGTCCGTGATCACATCCGGGACTCCGAACAAACTTCGGTACATCAAAACTTATAAACTCATAATAAAACTGTCATCGTAACGTTAAGCGTGCGGACCCTACGGGTTCGAGAACTATGTAGACATGACCTAGAACTATTCTCGGTCAATAACCAATAGCGGAACCTGGATGCCCATATTGGTTCCTACATATTCTATGAAGATCTTTATCGGTCAAACCGCATAACAACATACATTGTTCCCTTTGTCATCGGTATGTTACTTGCCCGAGATTTGATCGTCGGTATCCAATACCTAGTTCAATCTTGTTACCGGCAAGTCTCTTTACTCGTTACGTAATGCATCATCCCGTAACCAACTCATTGGTCACATTGCTTGCAAGGCTTATAGTGATGTGCATTACCGAGAGGGCCCAGAGATACCTCTCCGACAATCGGAGTGACAAAACCTAATCTCGAAATACGCCAACTCAACATGTACCTTCGGAGACACCTGTAGTACTCCTTTATAATCACCCAGTTACGTTGTGACGTTTGGTAGTACCCAAAGTGTTCCTCCGGTAAACGGGAGTTGCATAATCTCATAGTTACAGGAACATGTATAAGTCATGAAGAAAGCAATAGCAATATACTAAACGATCAAGTGCTAGGCTAACGGAATGGGTCATGTCAATCACATCATTCTCCTAATGATGTGATCCCATTAATCAAATGACAACACATGTCTATGGTTAGGAAACATAACCATCTTTGATTAATGAGCTAGTCAAGTAGAGGCATACTAGTGACTATATGTTTGTCTATGTATTCACACATGTATCATGTTTCCGGTTAATACAATTCTAGCATGAATAATAAACATTTATCATGATATGAGGAAATAAATAATAACTTTATTATTGCCTCTAGGGCATATTTCCTTCAGTCTCCCACTTGCACTAGAGTCAATAATCTAGATTACATAGTAATGATTCTAACACCCATGGAGTCTTGGTGCTGATCATGTTTTGCTCGTGAGAGAGGCTTAGTCAATGGGTCTGCAACATTCAGATCCGTATGTATCTTGCAAATTTCTATGTCTCCCACTTGGACTTGGTCCCGGATGGAATTGAACCGTCTCTTGATGTGCTTGGTCCTCTTGTGAAATCTGGATTCCTTTGCCAAAGCAATTGCACCAGTATTGTCACAGAAGATCTTCATTGGTCCCGATGCACTAGGTATGACACCTAGATCGGAAATGAACTCCTTCATCCAGACTCCTTCATTTGCTGCTTCCGAAGCAGCTATGTACTCAGCTTCACATGTAGATCCCGCCACGACGCTTTGTTTAGAACTGCACCAACTTACAGCTCCACCGTTTAATAAAAACATGTATCCGGTTTGCGATTTAGAATCGTCCGGATCAGTGTCAAAGCTTGCATCGACGTAACCATTTACGACTAGCTCTTTGTCACCTCCATATACGAGAAACATATCCTTAGTCCTTTTCAGGTATTTCAGGATGTTCTTGACCGCTGTCCAGTGATCCACTCCTGGATTACTTTGGTACCTCCCTGCCAAACTTATTGCTAAGCATACGTCAGGTCTGGTACACAACATTGCATACATGATAGAGCCTATGGCTGAAGCATAGGGAATATCTTTCATTTTCTCTCTATCTTCTGCTGTGGTCGGGCATTGAGTTTGACTCAACTTCACACCTTGAAGCACGGGCAAGAACCCTTTCTTTGCCTGATCCATTTTGAACTTTTTCAAAATTTTATCAAGGTATGTGCTTTGTGAAAGTCCTATTAAGCGTCTTGATCTATCTCTATAGATCTTGATGCCCAATATGTAAGCAGCTTCACCTAGATCTTTCATTGAAAAACTTTTATTCAAGTATCCCTTTATGCTATCCAGAAATTCTATATCATTTCCAATTAATAATATGTCATCTACATATAATATCAGAAATGCTACAGAGCTCCCACTCACTTTCTTGTAAATACAGGCTTCTCCAAAAGTCTGTATAAAACCATATGCTTTGATCACACTATCAAAGCGTTTATTCCAACTCCGAGATGCTTGCACCAGTCCATAAATGGATCGCTGGAGCTTGCACACTTTGTTAGCACCTTTTGGATCAACAAAACCTTCTGGCTGCATCATATACAACTCTTCTTCCAGAAATCCATTCAAGAATGCAGTTTTGACATCCATTTGCCAGATTTCATAATCATGAAATGCAGCAATAGCTAACATGATTCGGACAGACTTAAGCATCGCTACGGGTGAGAAAGTCTCATCGTAGTCAACCCCTTGAACTTGTCGAAAACCTTTCGCAACAAGTCGAGCTTTATAGACAGTTACATTACCATCAGCGTCAGTCTTCTTCTTAAAGATCCATTTATTCTCAATGGCTTGCCGATCATCGGGCAAGTCAACCAAAGTCCATACTTTGTTCTCATACATGGATCCCATCTCAGATTTCATGGCCTCTAGCCATTTTGCGGAATCTGGGCTCATCATCGCTTCCTCATAGTTCGTAGGTTCATCATGGTCAAGTAACATGACTTCCAGAATAGGATTACCGTACCACTCTGGTGCGGATCTTACTCTGGTAGACCTACGAGGTTCAGTAGAAACTTGATCTGAAGTTTCATGATCAATATCATTAGCTTCCTCACTAATTGGTGTAGTTGTCACAGGAACCGGTTCTTGTGATGAACTACTTTCCAACAAGGGAGTAGATACAGTTATCTCATCAAGTTCTACTTTCCTCCCACTCACTTCTTTCGAGAGAAACTCCTTCTCTAGAAAGGATCCGATTTTAGCAATAAAAATCTTGCCCTCAGATCTGTGATAGAAGGTGTACCCAATGGTCTCTTTTGGGTATCCTATGAAGACACATTTCTCCGATTTAGGTTCGAGCTTATCTGGTTGAAGTTTCTTCACATAAGCATCGCAGCCCCAAACTTTAAGAAACGACAACTTTGGTTTCTTGCCAAACCACAGTTCATAAGGCGTCGTCTCAACGGATTTTGATGGTGCCCTATTTAACGTGAATGCGGCCGTCTCTAAAGCATAACCCCAAAACGATAGCGGTAAATCAGTAAGAGACATCATAGATCGCACCATATCTAGTAAAGTACGATTACGACGTTCGGACACACCATTTCGTTGTGGTGTTCCGGGTGGCGTGAGTTGCGAAACTATTCCGCATTGTTTCAAATGTAAACCAAACTCGTAACTCAAATATTCTCCTCCACGATCAGATCGTAGAAACTTTATTTTCTTGTTACGATGATTTTCCACTTCACTCTGAAATTCTTTGAACTTTTCAAATGTTTCAGACTTGTGTTTCATCAAGTAGATATACCCATATCTGCTCAAGTCATCTGTGAAGGTGAGAAAATAACGATACCCGCCGCGAGCTTCAACATTCATTGGCCCACAAACATCAGTATGTATGATTTCCAACAAATCAGTTGCTCGCTCCATAGTTCCGGAGAACGGCGTTTTAGTCATCTTGCCCATAAGGCACGGTTCGCAAGTACCAAGTGATTCATAATCAAGTGATTCCAAAAGCCCATCAGTATGGAGTTTCTTCATGCGCTTTACACCGATATGACCTAAACGGCAGTGCCATAAATAAGTTGCACTATCATTATCAACTCTGCATCTTTTGGTTTCAACACTATGAATATGTGTATCACTACTATCGAGATTCAATAAAAATAGACCACTCTTCAAGGGTGCATGACCATAAAAGATATTACTCATATAAATAGAACAACCATTATTCTCTGATTTAAATGAATAACCGTCTCGCATCAAACAAGATCCAGATATAATGTTCATGCTTAACGCTGGCACCAAATAACAATTATTTAGGTCTAAAACTAATCCCGATGGTAGATGTAGAGGTAGCGTGCCGACCGCGATCACATCGACTTTGGAACCATTTCCCACGCGCATCGTCACCTCGTCCTTAGCCAATCTTCGCTTAATCCGTAGTCCCTGTTTCGAGTTGCAAATATTAGCAACAGAACCAGTATCAAATACCCAGGTACTACTGCGAGCATTAGTAAGGTACACATCAATAACATGTATATCACATATACCTTTGTTCACTTTGCCATCCTTCTTATCCGCCAAATACTTGGGGCAGTTCCGCTTCCAGTGCCCAGTCTGCTTGCAGTAGAAGCACTCAGTTTCAGGCTTTGGTCCAGACTTGGGTTTCTTCTCTTGAGCAGCAACTTGTTTGCTGTTCTTCTTGAAGTTCCCCTTCTTCTTCCCTTTGCCCTTTTTCTTGAAACTGGTGGTCTTGTTAACCATCAACACTTGATGCTCCTTCTTGATTTCTACCTCCGCGGCTTTTAGCATTGCGAAGAGCTCGGGAATAGTCTTGTCCATCCCTTGCATATTATAGTTCATCACGAAGCTCTTGTAGCTTGGTGGCAGTGATTGGAGAATTCTGTCAATGACACTATCATCAGGAAGATTAACTCCCAGTTGAATCAAGTGATTATTATACCCAGACATTTTGAGTATGTGTTCACTGACAGAACTATTCTCTTCCATCTTGCAGCTATAGAACTTATTGGAGACTTCATATCTCTCAATCCGGGCATTTGCTTGAAATATTAACTTCAACTCCTGGAACATCTCATATGCCCCATGACGTTCAAAACGTCGTTGAAGACCCGGTTCTAAGCCGTAAAGCATGGCACACTGAACTATCGAGTAGTCATCAGCTTTGCTCTGCCAGACGTTCTTAACGTCGTCAGTTGCATCAGCAGCAGGCCTGGCACCCAGCGGTGCTTCCAGGACGTAATTCTTCTGTGCAGCAATGAGGATAATCCTCAGGTTACGGACCCAGTCCGTGTAATTGCTACCATCATCTTTCAACTTTGCTTTCTCAAGGAACGCATTAAAATTCAACGGAACAACAGCACGAGCCATCTATCTACAACAAACATAGACAAGCAAAATACTATCAGGTACTAAGTTCATGATAAATTTAAGTTCAATTAATCATATTACTTAAGAACTCCCACTTAGACAGACATCTCTCTAGTCATCTAAGTGATCACGTGATCCAAATCAACTAAACCATGTCCGATCATCACGTGAGATGGAGTAGTTTCAATGGTGAACATCATTATGTTGATCATATCTACTATATGATTCACGCTCGACCTTTCGGTCTCCGTGTTCCGAGGCCATATCTGTATATGCTAGGCTCGTCAAGTTTAACCCGAGTATTCCGCGTGTGCAACTGTTTTGCACCCGTTGTATTTGAACGTAGAGCCTATCACACCCGATCATCACGTGGTGTCTCAGCACGAAGAACTTTCGCAATGGTGCATACTCAGGGAGAACACTTCTTGATAATTAGTGAGAGATCATCTTAAAATGCTACCGTCAATCAAAGCAAGATAAGATGCATAAAGGATAAACATCACATGCAATCAATATAAGTGATATGATATGGCCATCATCATCTTGTGCTTGTGATCTCCATCTTCGAAGCACCGTCGTGATCA
This sequence comes from Triticum aestivum, assembly GCF_018294505.1. NCBI lineage: Eukaryota > Viridiplantae > Streptophyta > Magnoliopsida > Poales > Poaceae > Triticum > Triticum aestivum. Next base: position 101,287,956 of record NC_057795.1, read on the forward strand.
CCATCGTCACCGGCGCGACACCTTGATCTCCATCGTAGCATCGTTGTCGTTACGCCATCTATTGCTTCTACGACTATCGCTACCGCTTAGTGATAAAGTAAAGCAATTACAGGGCGTTTGCATTTCATACAATAAAGCGACAACCATATGGCTCCTGCCAGTTGCCGATAACTTCGGTTACAAAACATGATCATCTCATACAATAAAATATAGCATCACGTCTTGACCATATCACATCACAACATGCCCTGCAAAAACAAGTTAGACGTCCTCTACTTTGTTGTTGCAAATTTTACGTGGCTGCTACGGGCTTAGCAAGAACCGTTCTTACCTACGCATCAAAACCACAACGATAGTTCGTCAAGTTAGTGTGTTTTAACCTTCGCAAGGACCGGGCGTAGCCACACTCGATTCAGCTAAAGTGAGAGAGACAGACACCCGCCAGCCACCTTTAAGCACGAGTGCTCGTAACGGTGAAACCAGTCTCGCGTAAGCGTACGCGTAATGTCGGTCCGGGCCGCTTCATCTCACAATACCGCCGAACCAAAGTATGACATGCTGGTAAGCAGTATGACTTGTATCGCCCACAACTCACTTGTGTTCTACTCGTGCATATGACATCTACGCATAAAACCAGGCTCGGATGCCACTGTTGGGGAACGTAGTAATTTCAAAAAAATTCCTACGTACACGCAAGATCATGGTGATGGCATAGCAACGAGAGGGGAGAGTGTTGTCCACGTACCCTCGTAGACCGTAAGCGGAAGCGTTATGACAACGCGGTTGATGTAGTCGTACGTCTTCACGATCCGACCGATCCAAGTACCGAACGTACGGCACCTCCGAGTTCAGCACACGTTCAGCTCGATGACGATCCCCGAGCTCCGATCCAGCAAAGCTTCGGGGATGAGTTCCGTCAGCACGACGGCGTGGTGACGATGATGATGCTCTACCGGCGCAGGGCTTCGCCTAAACTCCGCGACGATATGACCGAGGTGGAATATGGTGGAGGGGGGCACCGCACACGGCTAAGGAACGATCCGTAGATCAACTTGTGTGTCCTAGGGTGCCCCCTTGCCCACGTATATAAAGGAGCAAGGGGGAGGCCGGCCGGCCCCTTGGGGCGCGCCAAGGAGGAGGAGTCCTCCTCCTAGTAGGAGTAGGACTCCCCCTTTCCTACTCCTACTAGGAGGGGGAAAGGAAGGGGGAGAGGGGGAAGGAAAGAGGGGGGCGCCGCCCCCCCTCCTAGTCCAATTCGGACCAGAGGGAGAGGGGGCGCGCGGCCCACCCTGGCCGCCCCTCTCTCTTCCCACCAAGGCCCATGTGGCCCATTAACTCTCCCGGGGGGGGTTCCGGTAACCCTCCGGCACTCCGGTTTTCTCCGAAATCACCCGGAACACTTCCGGTGTCCGAATATAGTCGTCCAATATATCAATCTTTATGTCTCGACCATTTCGAGACTCCTCGTCATGTCCGTGATCACATCCGGGACTCCGAACAAACTTCGGTACATCAAAACTTATAAACTCATAATAAAACTGTCATCGTAACGTTAAGCGTGCGGACCCTACGGGTTCGAGAACTATGTAGACATGACCTAGAACTATTCTCGGTCAATAACCAATAGCGGAACCTGGATGCCCATATTGGTTCCTACATATTCTACGAAGATCTTTATCGGTCAAACCGCATAACAACATACGTTGTTCCCTTTGTCATCGGTATGTTACTTGCCCGAGATTTGATCGTCGGTATCCAATACCTAGTTCAATCTCGTTACCGGCAAGTCTCTTTACTCGTTACGTAATGCATCATCCCGTAACCAACTCATTGGTCACATTGCTTGCAAGGCTTATAGTGATGTGCATTACCGAGAGGGCCCAGAGATACCTCTCCGACAATCGGAGTGACAAAACCTAATCTCGAAATACGCCAACTCAACATGTACCTTCGGAGACACCTGTAGTACTCCTTTATAATCACCCAGTTACGTTGTGACGTTTGGTAGTACCCAAAGTGTTCCTCCGGTAAACGGGAGTTGCATAATCTCATAGTTACATGAACATGTATAAGTCATGAAGAAAGCAATAGCAATATACTAAACGATCAAGTGCTAGGCTAACGGAATGGGTCATGTCAATCACATCATTCTCCTAATGATGTGATCCCATTAATCAAATGACAACACATGTCTATGGTTAGGAAACATAACCATCTTTGATTAATGAGCTAGTCAAGTAGAGGCATACTAGTGACTATATGTCTGTCTATGTATTCACACATGTATCATGTTTCTGGTTAATACAATTCTAGCATGAATAATAAACATTTATCATGATATGAGGAAATAAATAATAACTTTATTATTGCCTCTAGGGCATATTTCCTTCAAAGATGTCCCAGTTCTCACGGAGGAACTGGATGGGCGCTTCTTCCTATTTACAGTCGAGTGTTGTGGAAATATGGGTCGGAGCTGCATTGGGGTTAGTCAGATGGATATGAACTGGCTTTGTCTCCCCAGACGACTGAAATGCTGACTCTGTGGCGGGCTTCTTGGCCCGCAGCAAATCACTCGGATCTGCATTCTTCTTGTATTCCTCCAGCTCTACCACTGTTATCTGGTCATCTGCAATCTTTGAGCCTTTCTGGAAACACTCTTCTGCCTTCTTCCGGCTGCCAGTGATAGTGATCACGCCTTTGGGGTCAGGCATCTTTAATTTGAGGTACACATAACATGGTCGAGCCATGAAGCGGGCATAGGCTGGTCTTCCCAAAATAGCGTGGTAGGCGCTTCAGAAATCCACGACTTCAAATGTCAGCTTCTCTTTGTGGAAATGCTTTGAGTCGCCGAACACTACATCCAGAGCTATTTGGCCGAGTGACTCAGCCTTCTTTCCAGGGATGACTCCGTGAAAACTCATGTTGCTGGAATTGAGCCTGGACATCGGAATGCCCATTCCCTTGAGCGTCTCTGCATACAGTATATTCAATCCACTGCCGCCATCCATCAGTACCTTCGTCAGTCGAGTGCCTTCGACGACTGGGTCGACCACTAGCGCTTGCCTCCCAGGGGTGGCAATGTGAGTAGGGTGATCAGACTGGTCGAAAGTGATGGGATTTTGCGACCATCTCAGATAGCTTGGTGTCGCCGGGGCGACCATATTGACCTCACGGTTGATCACTTTCAGTCGACTTTTGCTCTCTACATCAGCAAAAATCATCAGAGTGGAGTTGACATGAGGGTACTCTCCATCACTGTCCTCCTTGTCCTCGGCCTTGTCCGACTCCTTCTCTTTGTCCTTCGGCTGTTTTCCTTGAAACTGCTGGATTAAGAGCCGACACTGGCGAGTGGTATGCTTTGGGTAGATGAAGTTACCCTCTTCGTCTTTCTTCGTGTGGATATGACACGGTAGATCCATCACGTCATTACCTTCCTTATCTTTTACCTTCTTGGGGTTCCAAGATCCTTTGGGCTTCCCTTTGAATTTTCCCGGAGTCACAGCCAGAGCCTCTCCAGGAGCAGCTGGCTCGGCCTTCCGCTTCTGCTTCTGACTGGAGTTTCCTTTCTCCGTCTGACTCGGCTTGTACTTGCCACTCCGGAGTCGGTCCTCTTCTTCGCCATTGGCGTACTTGGTGGCTATTTCCATCATCCGACTCAGGGTCGTATCTCCAGTTCGACCAAACTTCAGGCTCAACTCTCTATTCTTGACACCATCCTTGAAGGCGCAGACTGCTTGATGGTCTAACACATTCTCTACAGTATGATGCAAAGTGATCCATCTCTGGATGTAATCTCTCAGTGTTTCACTCGACTTTTGTACGCAAACTTGCAGCTCTGTCAATCCGGCCGGTCGCTTGCAAGTTCCCTCGAACGTCCTGACGAACACTCAGGAAAGATCTTCCCAGGTGTAAATGCTGCTAGGAGCTAACTGATTCAACCACGCCCTGGCCGAACCCTCTAGCATAAGTGGCAAATGCTTCATGGCCACCTCATCATTACCGCCACCAATATGAACAGCCACTCGGTAGTCTTCAAGCCAAGTTTCAAGCTTAGACTCTCCGGTGAACTTACTCACTCCAGTCGCCAACCTGAAGTTGGGGGGTATCACTGCGGCTCTGATGGCTCTGCTAAAGCATTCTGGACCTAAAACGTGGACTCGGCTGCTTCTGGGCACATCTCTGTCATGGCCACCTCTATGAGCTCTGTTCCGGTTGACCAAACCTTGCACGATGATGGATTTCGCGTCAAAGCCCGGCTCTCTGGGGTCGACTGGAGCTCTCTGCCCAACACTGAGCTGGCGTCTGTCATCTTGCTGCCGATGGGCGTTAGAACCACTTCTCGGGGGAGGAGTGGGCACTCGACGCCTGTCGTCACGATCAAATCGATCATCATAGTGGTCCCGCCGGCCTTCACGTCCCACGCGCCTCGGAGGCGATCTTGGACTGTGAGCCGACTGGACAGTATTCGCAGTGACGGATCGACTGTGAATCCTGTTGCGTGACTGTGACACAACTGAATTCTGATCTCCTACCGCCCGGAGCAAATCTCTGATCTGCATCAAGCCTCTTCTAGCCTCCGACTAAGAGGGCTGAATTGACTCTGCTATACAGGCTGCAGCTGCCAAATTCTGAATCGGGGTTCGATATACCTGAGTCGGTTGCGGAAAGAGCTGGTGTCGGCTAGAGTCGGGTACTCGTTGACCCGCACGCTCGTCGAGCGCTTGCTGGAGGTTCTCCAGTCGAGTGCGTTCAGCCAAATTGGCCAAACGCGCCTCTTCCAGGGCACGAGCCTCAGGAGTTTCTCCTGCAATGGGAGTATGCAGGGCATCCATGTTCCGGCGGTGAAGTTCTTCCCTCTGCTGAGAAGTGAGTGGCTCGGGCTGATACTCTTCGTGGGCCTGAGCGGGGTCGCCCCAGTCGTCCATCACGTCGTTGCGGGGGAAACCGGGAGGACTACGAGGCCCGTTGACCATCAGGACCTCCGCCGCTGGATCACTGCTATCGCACTCGGATGCAGTCTCTACGGAGCCAGTCGACAGGTCGAACAGGCCATAGAGAGATTCGTCGGGCTCAATTGCCGCGACTTGGGTGGTAGCTGATTGGCGAGCCACTGCGTGTCTCACCCATTGCTGGAGCCTCGACCGACCGGAGCGCTTGCGCTGGCGGGAGACAGGGAGGGAGGACGGCACAGGAGTCGACCGGTATGGGGTCGACGGCTGCCGCAGCAGGACGCCGCGGACACACACCCGAAAGTGCGTCGCCCCGCGGATGGGGAGCGCGTCTATGTCGAGTGGTGCCTCCTGGAGCCAAGCGGAGTCGTCGGTGATGAAAGCGAGCGCACCGAGACGGATCTCGCGGCCCTCGACCAGAGCTCCGCCAGAAACCATGATGAAGGCAATCGGACAAATTGCAACTTCTCCAAAAAGTCGCTAAGACACCGGCCCCATGGTGGGCGCCAACTGTCGTGGTTCTAAGTCTGACAGTAGAATGGGGGGTAGGTATGGAGAGGCAAGATCTTAGCTATGGAGTAGTTGTACACACGAGTGTTTTACGAGTTCAGGCCCTTCTCTGAGGAAGTAATAGCCCTACGTCTCGAAGCCCGGAGGCGGTCGACTGGTTTATGTGTGTAAGAGTTACAGGGGTGCGAACCCTTCTACCAATGGAGGGGGTGGCTTATATAGAGGACACCAGGACCCCAGCCAACCCACGTAGCAGAGGGTTAAAGTACATTAAGGCCGGGCGTTACTGGTAACGCCCTACATAAAGTGTCATCATGACCATTAAGACTACTTAATTACAGACCGTTTGGATACAGAGTAGATCCTGAACTCCTGGTGGTCGAGTGAGTCCTCATGGTCGAGTGTCTTTAGGTTTGTCGAGTGTCTTCTAGCCAGTCGAGTGAAGTCCCTCTTGGTCGACTGAAAGGTAGCTTCGTCTAAGGATGTCCTTGGGTATGGTATCCTAGATAGGTCCATGACCCTACCCTAGGTACATAACATCATCAGGGGGTGCACCAGCCCCTTGTGGGCTGGTGTGCTTCCCTCTTATGGCCCATAAGGCCCATAACTTCTCCCGGGGGGTTCCGGTAACCTCCCGGTACTCCGAAAAAATGCCCGAACCACTCGGAACCATTCCGATGTCCAAATGCAACCTTCCAATATATGAATATTTATGTCTCGACCATTTCGAGACTCCTCGTCACATCCGTGATCTCATTCGGGACTCCGAACAAACTTCAGTACATCATATCACATGAACTCATAATACCAATCGTCATCAAACGTTAAGCGTGCGGACCCTACAGGTTCGAGAACTATGTAGAGATGACCAAGACACGTCTCCGGCCAATAACCAATAGCGGAACCTGGTTGCTCATATTTGTTCCTACATATTCTATGAAGATCTTTATCGGTCAAACCGCATAACAACATACATTGTTCCCTTTGTCATTGGTATGTTACTTGCCCGAGATTCGATCGTCGGTATCATTATACCTAGTTCAATCTCGTTACCGTCAAGTATCTTTACTCGTTCTGTAATACTTCATCCTGCAACTAACTCATTAGTTACAATGCTTGCAAGGCTTATAGTGATGAGTATTACCGAGAGGGCCCAGAGATACCTCTCAGAAACACGGAGTGACAAATCCTAATCTCAATATATGCCAACCCAACAAACACCTTCGGAGACACCTGTAGAGCACCTTTATAATCACCCTTTTACGTTGTGACGTTTGGTAGCACACAAAGTGTTCCTCCGGTATTCGGGAGTTGCATAATCTCATAGTATGCAGAACTTGTATAAGTCATGAAGAAAGCAGTAGCAATGAAACCGACACGATCATAATGTTAAGCTAACAGATGGGTCATGTCCATCATATCATTCTCCTAATGATGTGATCCTTTTCATCAAATGACAACACACGTCTATGGTTAGGAAACATAACCATCTTTGATTAATGAGCTAGTCAAGTAGAGGCATACTAGGGACTATAAGTTTTGTCTATGTATTCACACATGTACTAAGTTTCTGGTTAATACATTTCTAGCATGAATAATAAACATTTATCATGAATTTAGGAAATAAATAATAACTTTATTATTGCCTCTAGGGCATATTTCCTTCAGTCTCCCACTTGCACTAGAGTCAATAATCTAGTTCACATCACCATGTGATTTAACACCAATGTTCCCATATGTATGTGATTAACATCCATAGTTCACATTATCATGTGACCAACACCCAAAGGGTTTACTAGAGTCAATAATCTAGTTCACATCGCTATGTGATTAACACCCAAAGAGTACTAAGGTGTGATCATGTTTTGCTCGTGAGAGAAGTTTAGTCAACGGGTCTATCAGAGCCGTATGTATTTTGCAAATATTCTATGTCTACAATGCTCTGCATGGAGCTACTCTAGCTAATTGCTCCCACTTTCAATATGTATCCAGATTGAGACTTGGAGTCATCTGGATCGGTGTAAAAGCTTGCATCGATGTAACTCGTTACGGTGAGCTCTTTTATCACCTCCATAATCGATAAATATTTCCTTAGTCGATAATCTTGACCTCTGTCCGGTGATCTACTCCTAGATCAAAATTGTACTCCCTTGCCAAACTCAGGGCAGGGTACACAATAGGTCTGGTACACAGCACAACATACTTTATAGAACCTATAACTGTGGCATAGGGAATGACTTTCATTCTCTTTCTATTTTCTGCCGTGGTCGGGCTTTGAGTCTTACTCAACTTTACACCTTGTAATACAGGCAAGAACCCTTTCTTTGACTGATCCATTTTGAACTTCTTCAAAACTTTACCAAGGTATGTGCTTTGTGAAAGTCCAATTAAGTGTCTTGATCTATCTCTATAGGTCTTGATGCCCAATATGTAAGCAGCTTCACTGAGGTCTTTCATTGAAAAACTCTTATTCAAGTATCCCTTTATGCTATCCAGAAATTCTATATTATTTCCAATCAACAATATGTCATCCACATATAATATTAGAAATGCTACAGAGCTCCCACTCACTTTCTTGTAAATACATGCTTCACTGCAAGTCTGTATAAAACTATATGCTTTGATCAACTCATCAAGGCATATATTCCAACTCCGAGATGCTTGCACTAGTCCATAGATGGATCACTGGAGCTTGCACACCTTGTTAGTACCTTTAGGATTGACAAAACCTTCTGGTTGCATCATATACAACTCTTCTTTAAGGAATATCCATTTAAGGAATGTAGTTTTGACATCCATTTGCCAGATTTCATAATATATGGCAATTGCTAACATGATTCGGACGGATTTAAGCGTCACTACAGTTGAGAAAATCTCATTGTAGTCAACACCTTGAACTTGTCGAAAACCTTTTGCGACAAGTCGAGATTTGTTGATAGCCCGTCTTCCTCTTGAAGATCCATTTATTAATATGGCTTGCCGACCATCAGGCAAGTCCACCAAAGTCCACACTTTGTTCTCATACATGGATCCCATCTCAGATTTCATGGCCTTAAGCCATTTCGCGGAATCTGGGCTTGTCGGATATCGGGTTCCGGCAAAACCCTTAAGATTCGAACTCTGGGGTGCGCACGAAGATCTTCCCCCTACAGATCCACGTCCGAACGCCTCACTGAGAATCTAAGCTAAATGATGAATAACACAAGGGACACAAGGTTTAGGGCCAGTTCTTTTGAGCAATTCTTCCAGAATTGACCCCCTTCCCAGCTTCTCCCAGAATTGCCACTTAATATTTTTTTACAATTCCTAACTAATTAGACCTTAACTAGCTAGGAATTGTAAAAAAATATTAAGTGGCAATTCTGGGAGAAGCTGGGGAGGGGGTCAATTCTGGGAGAATTGCCCAAAAGAACTGGCCCTTATACTAGTTCGGACCACCATTGTGGTGTAATACCCTACTCTAGTGTGTGGTGGTGGATTGCCTCTGGGGCTGATGATGAACAGTACAAGGGAAGAACAACCTCGCGAGAGGTGTTCTTGTGGTGGTGTGCTTGGAGAGGAATTGCCCCGTCTCGTTGGCTCTGGATCTGGTGAGAACTCTATGAGATGCCCCCTACACTGTGGTGGCTAGCCCTATTTATAGAGGCCCTGGTCCTCTTCCCAAATATTGAGCGGGAAGGGCGCCAACAACGGCCATTTTGAAGGGGAACATATAGTACAAGTTATCCTAACTAAAGTTGGTCTTCGGCTGCCAAAGGCACTGGTGATGACGCCGTCTTGGGCTCCACGATGACCTCCGTCCTGCCGCTCTGCTGGTCTTGGTCTTGTTGCACCGGAATGGTAACATTTGCTTGATGCCTCGGTACTCCACGCCTGTGCTTTCCCCCCTTTGCACCAAAGAGGAAACAAGGACACTGCACAGGCCGGCGCCCGCCTGGCGCCCGCTTGGTCTCGATCCTCATGGCTTGCGTCACGGGCACCTCATGAGGTACCCCTGCCTTGATCTCTCCGCCTCCTCGCGAGCCTGCCTGGTGAGGCCACTCCTGAGGAAGCCTTTCGTTGTCCACCCCGCGAGGCTTGGCCCCTCGTGAGGGTCTTGAGCATGAGTTGATGAATATGGGCCGTACTGGGCCACCACTTGATCCACGCTGCAGGCCGCAAGCAGGCAAGTGTGGGGACCCCCGTTCCTAGAACATCGATAGTAGCCCCCGGGCCCAAGGCGCGCTCAGACTTGGCTTAGCAGAGAAGCGAAGGGGCAAGTGCGGAGCACCACATGCCCCAACAGCCTGCGGCCTTTGGGCGCCGCGTGGCGGTTGATTGGACGTGGGCATCTCCACTTCCCCACGCTTCCTCGGCAACTGCCCAACTTGACAAGTCTCTGCATGCAAAGGTGAGTCATGATTACCTGCGATCGTGGAGGCCAAGGGTTGGCCTCCTCTAGGATATAAATGTGAGGGGGGCGCGAGCCCCCGTAGTCCATCTCTTCCTGCTCCGCTCCTTCTTCCTTGCTCCTCCCCCATCTGCTTGTTGTGTCCCATGGCGCCTAGGAAGAGGTTCTCGGTCGCAGAGAAGGGGAAGGCTCGCCAGGAAGGGCCTGGCTCTCCTCCGTGCAAGCTTGGCCGAGGTCGTCCCCGCAAGCACCCCGCGACTCCCGCAGTGGCCACCCGTGGTCGCGGCGGGGGTCCTTTGCACGGTGAAGGTCGCTTGGTTGACGGGGAAGACGCGTCGTGGCTGCGCGGCCTCCCCACCCGCGCTTTCACTCGGCAGAGGTGCTGCCAGAGTTTGTCGTTTGGTCAGCGGATCCGACCGTCAACTGGCTTCATCTCCCCCGCCTCTTTGCCAATGAACTGCCAGCCGGTGCCACTGGTGGGCTCTGGCTTCAGGCGGACGGCTGCTGCAGCAGAGCCTCCTGGGTTGCGGTGGAGGTCTCCGTCGCTGGAAACGTGACCCTGGTCCGCGGCTGGCAAATGTTTGCCTGCGCGCGTGGCCTGGGCCGGCGGTGCACCCTGCACTTCAAGTTTGATGGCGACGCCACCCAATACGTGAGGGTGTTCGGAGAGGACGGCCGCCATGTCGGGTGCTGCCCTGAAGATGATGATGGTGACCGGGTGCTTAGCCTTGGCAACGGTCATGACGAAGACGAAGGCGGGCCCGCACTTGGCATTGCCTGCAGCTCGCCAAGCTTCAGCGGTTCCCCTTCTGACGACAGCTCCTCCAGCGGCGGCCGTGACCAGCCATCGTGCCGCCGTGCTCGCTTCGAGGGGGGTAGCGGGTCATCCCATCATCACGCCTCGGTGAGGCGCGAGGAGGGGTCCGATTGAGCTCCGAAGGTCGGTGCGAATCCCCTTCTATGAGGCGCCGCCGGGCAAGCTGTGTTTATTTTGTTTTTCTTCTTTTCCTACATTGAGAGAGAGAAAAGCGTGGGGCCCCGTGGGGGCGTGCTGAACCGTTGCCTCCAATTATCATGCTATTTCCATTATTCCCATGCCACGTTTTGGTATTGCGTGCTCATGCGTAGGAACAACTTAGCTCAGGGGGATTCACTGCAGTCTTTGCCTCACGAGGCTCCTGCCTGAGGCCTCGTCGAGCGTCTTGAGGCCTGCAAACATTAGCCGAAGGGATAGCTTCCGAACCCCAGTCGTGAGGATGACCGGCTCAGGTCCTGCGTTCGTGTCGTGATGCCCGTGGGGCATGGACCGGGAGGAGTGCTCCCGCTGTGAACTTGAGTAGGGAAGCCTCACGAAATTAGGTCAGAAGATGCTCGCGAGGGCGCATGCGCAGCCCCCTCGCGAGGCTTGCGGAAGAGAAGACGAGTCAGGCGAGCAATAAAGACAGAGAAACACTGGCTGGGGTGCGCAAACAACACTAAAAGTAACTCCAATAAAGTTTCGAACAAAGGTGAACAAGCCAGCTCCAAAAAGCAAATGAAAAGCCGCGTCCGGCACCTAATCTAGTCTTCGACGTATTCTCACCAGCGTGGAGCTAAGTGCTGCCACCGGGCGTGGGCGGGAGCCCTCGAGGCCCAAGGGCGGAACTCCAGAGACTCCGGGGCATGTACAACCCCAACTCATTATTACGTGAGAGTGTCACGGGCGGCGAGCTTCACATGCATTGGCCTTCTTCACAGGCACCGGGCCTTTTCTTAGGGCGGCGAGCTTCACAGGCATTGGCCTTCTTCACAGGCACCGGGCCTTTTCTTGGGACGACGAGCTTCACATGCGCTGGGCCTTCCTTACAGGCTCTGGGCCTTACTTCAAGGGTAAAACCTACGGAGGTACTGAATGTTCCACAAGTTCGGGATGGGCACCCCCTCCCGGGTCTCCAAGCATGCTGCGCTAGGTCTGGAAACATGAACAACCTTGAACAGGCCCTCCCACATGGGCGAGAGCTTGTGCAGCCCTTCCCTGGAGAGCACCTGCCTGAGCACAAGGTCACCTACCTCGAGGGTCCTGGGGCGGATGTTGCGGCAGTGGTACCGCCGCAGCGCCTGCTGGTATCTTGCCACTCAAAGCGCAACCTCTCGACGGTGTTCCTCCCCCAGCATGAGATCCGTCCCCCGCATGGCGTCCTGCTGCGCTTTGTCAAACACCGGGACCCGCGCAGAGCGACGCCTGACATCATGAGGGAGGACCGCCTCTACTCCATAGACGAGGAAGAATGGGGTTTCACCGGTCGTCTTGGTAGCAGTTGTGCGGATAGACCATAGCACGGACTGGAGCTCGTCGTACCAGCCCCTGCTGCAGGCCTCCAGCTTCTTCTTGAAGATCCTGGTCTTGAGGCCTTTCAGGACCTCTGCGCTGGCGCATTCAGCCTGGCCGTTGCTCCGTGGGTGTGCCACCGAAGCGTAGCATATCTGCGTTCCAAGGTTAGCACAATATGTTTTGAAGAGATTGCTGGTGAACTGTGAACCGTTGTCGGTGATGATGCGATTAGGCACCACAAACCGGCTCACGAGGCCCTTGATGAACTTGACTGCCGAACCAGCTGGCATGGTGCGGACATCTTCCACCTCTGCCCACTTGGTGAACTTGTCAATGGCGATGTAGAGGTAGCGATTGCCCCATGTCGCCCGAGGAAACGGGCACAAAATGTCCAGCCCCAGACCGCGAACGACCATGAGAGTGGAATGGTCTGCAGGCCTTGAGCTGGCTGATGACTCTGCTTGGCGTGGAACTGACAGGCTTCACAAGCCTTCACCAGCTCGATTGCGTCGTTGAGTGTCGTAGGCCAATAAAACCCGCTGCGAAATGCCTTGCCGACGAGGGTCCATGATGATGAGTGGTGCCCACAGTCCCCGCTGTGAATGTCTGCCAGCAACTCATTCCCCTGCTCCTGGAGATGCATCATAGAGAAACATCATTTGGCCGCTTCCGGTAGAGCTCTCCGTCTTGGATGCAGTAGGCCGCGGCTTGCCGCGCCACGCGTTCCGCGTCCTCCTCCTTCTCTGGCAGAGCCCCTTGTATCAGGTAATCCTTGAGTTCCGCAGTCCAACATCCCTCCCGAGGCTCCAGCGCCAGGAGAAAACGCGCTCCTGAGGTCGGGCCATAGGCCGGAGCTCCTGAGGCAGGTGGTTGAGGGAGTTCCTCCCGAGGCTGCGCTGCACTTGATAGTGACGGTACCGCTGAGGGCTTGAAGAGCCGCTCCTCGAAGACGCCAGGCTCTTGAGGCAGCCGCCTGGATGCCCTCCTAGCGATGTCGTTAGCCTCTTGATTGGTGCCGCGGGGCACATACTGCAACTCCAACCCCAGAAACTGCTTTTCCATTTTGCGGACCTCCGCGAGATATGCTTCCATGTGCTCGCGTAGGACCTTGAAGTATGTCTAAAGGGGGGGGGGTGATTAGACTACTTGACCAATAAAAAACTTAACCTTTTCCCAATTTTAGAGTTTGGCAGATTTTAGCTATCTTAGGACAAGTCAAGCAATCATCACACAGTTCAAGCAAAGCATGCAAAGAGTATATAGGCAGCGGAAATTAAAGCATGCAACTTGCAAGAAAGTAAAGGGAAGGGTTTGGAGGATTCAAATGCAATTGGAGACACGGATGTTTTTGGCGTGGTTCCGATAGGTGGTGCTATCGTACATCCACGTTGATGGAGACTTCAACCCACGAAGGGTAACGGTTGCGCGAGTCCACGGAGGGCTCCACCCAAGAAGGGTCCACGAAGAAGCAACCTTGTCTATCCCACCATGGCTGTCGCCCACGAAGGACTTGCCTCACTAGCGGTAGATCTTCACGAAGTAGGCGATCTCCTTGCCCTTACAAACTCCTTGGTTCAACTCCACAATCTTGTCGGAGGCTCCCAAGTGACACCTAGCCAATCTAGGAGACACCACTCTCCAAGAAGTAACAAATGGTGCGTTGATGATGAACTCCTTGCTCTTGTGCTTCAAATGATAGTCTCCCCAACACTCAACTCTCTCTCATAGGATTTGGATCTGGTGGAAAGAAGATTTGAGTGGAAAGCAACTTGGGGAAGGCTAGAGATCAAGATTCATATGGTAGGAATGGAATATCTTGGCCTCAACACATGAGTAGGTGGTTCTCTCTCAGAAATGGTAAGTTGGAAGTGTAGGTTTAGTCTGATGGCTCTCTCCACGAATGAAGAGGAGGTGGAGGGGTATATATAGCCTCCACACAAAATCTAACCGTTACACACAATTTACCAAACTCGGTGGGACCGATTCAACAGACTCGGTCGGACCGATTTAGTAAACCTAGTGACCGTTAGTGATTTTCGGTGGGACTGACATGCAACTCGGTGAGACCGATTCGGTTAGGGTTAGGGCATAACGTAATCTCGGTAAGACCGATTACACAAACTCGGTGAGACCGATTTTGGTAATAAGCTTTCCAGAGAGTTGGTCAGGTAAACTCGGTGGGACCGATTTGCTCTTTTCGGTGAGACCGAAATGTTACAAAAGGGAAACAGAGAGTTTACATTGCAATCTCGGTGGGACCGATCGCTCACTTCGGTTTGACCGAAACGTTACGAAGGGAAACAGAGAGATTACAATCCCATCTCGGTGAGACCGAGATCCCTATCGGTAGAACCGATTTGCCTAGGGTTTGTGGCAGTGGCTATGACATTTGAAACTCGGTGGCGCCGGATAGGAAGAATCGGTGTGACCGATTTTGGCTTTGGGTTTAGGTCATTTGTGGATGTGAGAAAGTAGCTGAGGGTTTTGGAGCATATCACTAAGCACATGAAGCAAGAGGCTCATTAAGCAACACCTCATCCCTCCTTGATAGTATTGGCTTTTCCTATAGACTCAATGTGATCTTGGATCACTAAAATATAAAATGAAGAGTCTTGAGCTAATGAGCTTGAGCCAATCCTTTGTCCTTAGTATTTTGAGGGATCCACTTTCATCATCCATGCCATGCCATTCATTGAGCTTTCCTGAAATAATAGTCTTGGAATAGCATTAGCTCAATGAGCTATATGTTGTTATGAATTACCAAAACCACCTAGGGATAGTTGCACTTTCAATCTCCCCCTTTTTAGTAATTGATGACAACATATAGATCAAAGCTTCGACAAATGATAATAAGATTGAAAAACATCGTCGCTTTGAGAAGTATGTGATAAGCAAGAGCTCCCCCTAAATTTGTGCATAGTTTAAGATTTGCTTTGGACTGCAAATGCACAAGGAATTAGGCTCATGGGTTACTCTTCCATGTCACATACATCTTGGTGGAGCGCTCAAAATGATAAAAATTGAATACATGCACTCATCACCAAGCAAAGTGAATGATCACATAGGATAGATAGGATAATATCATCAAACATGCATAAGTGTAGCTTATGATCAAACACATGATCATCAATGTCTCACAAGAATAGCATATTATCTCAAGCAATCAAAAGCAAACAAGTGTAAAAACACCAAATCAAGAGAGAACAAAAGCAACACTCTCTCTCTCGAAGCCTATGATCTATACATTTCTCTCCCCCTTTGGCAACAAGTTACCAAAAAGTTCATAGAAAATGCATAGTGCTAGATCGACTCTCAGGCTTGATCTTCAGTTGGTGGTGTAGAGATGGCTCCTTGGACGAAGGCTTTAGTTGATGTAGAGGGAGCTGGAGGAGTTGGTGCTGGAGCTGGTTGCACTGGAACTTAGGAGTTGTGGCTGGTGCAGATGATGTTGCTCTAGTGTCTGTCACTGGCACTGCAGCTGACCTCTGAGCTCTAGGCACTCTGGCAAATACATTAGTGGTAGTCTTGCCCTTCCTCTCCTGCATGTCATCCTGCAGCTGCTCCACAACTGACCGAATCTCAGTTACCTTGACATCAAGATCATAGAATTTTTGTTCCATGAATCTTTCCAAGCTTTCCTGATTCTGAGTTAAGGTGGCCAACCCCTTCTCAATCCTCAGTGTTGATGCTATCACGTAACCAAGCTGCTCCTGCTTGTTCTTCAAGAAATACTCAGATGCCTCCTCTTGAGTTGGCATCTTGGCAGCTTTCTCCTTCCTTGCCTTCTCCTTCTTCTCTTGAGCTTGAACTGATGATGGTTCATCCTCATTCATGACAACCTCATTATCCTCAAAGTCTGGATAGAGAGTAAAATGTTCCCTATCCAATAGATATTTGCCTGTGCCCATCTTTGAGTTAATCAACTCCTGAATCTGTGGGGCATATCCACAACTCCTCTTATGATCTGCTGCAGTCCTCTTAATACTTTCTACTATAAGGCTCATGACCTTGAATTTTTGAGGCACATCAAACAAATGCAACATGTTGATTGCATGCCCTCTGATCATGTTGTGGTCACCTGACTTAGGCAATAGAGTGCGCCTTAGGATCCAGTTGATTGTAGGCAGCCCTGACATAAGAAAGTGGACTGATCCAAAAGAGAAAGTCTCTAGGGCTTTGTCTGGGATCTCCTTGTACATATGTGCCATGGTATTATGTCCCATTTTCTTCTTGGCATATATATCCAGGTCATCATCATTTTCCTTTCGGGCATTTATCAGTTTTGCCCACTCCTCAATAGTTGACTGGTACCTTGTACCTTCAGACATCCAAACTATCCTTCCATCTAGATAGAAGTGTGCCGTGGAGTAGAATTGCATAATGAGTTCATCATTCCAGTTTGTGAGCTTCTGCCCAACAAAATCTGCAACTCCACAAGCAACAAAACTGTCTTGAACTCCTGGATAGTGTTCTTCATTTTCCTTCATGTAGGTCCAGTTGACCCACCTCATATCACACACAATGGGCTTTTTGTCCAACAAGATTGTCTCATAGAAGTCCTGCTGTTCCTTTGTATGGAACCTGTAATCAACAACAGTTCTTCTCCTTGTGGCATATGGATCTTCCATCCTCCATAGCCTCAACCCTGAATCTTTTCTGATGTTCATGTCCTCAGCTACAGGATGGGCATCATTATGATCTGGTATCTTGGGCTTGAGCTTCCTCAGAACTTGTCCTTCTTCATCTTCCTCCTCAGCAACCTCAGGCACTGGGGCCTTGTTCTTCTCAGCAGCTGGAATACTCCTGGTATTCCTCTTTGGTGCAGACTTGGCCTTGGGGGCAGCTTTGGGTGCTTCCTTGGGCTTAGATGTTGCAGCCCCTGATCTAATAGCATCTCCCATAAGTTTTGGTGCCTTTGGTGCTGATGCAGCAAGCTCTTCTTCTTCCATCATGGAAGGTTGCCCAACTACTCTGGCCATGGTCTTCTTGACCCTTTCCTTCCTTTTCTTTCCTTCAGCAGCTGGCTCTTCAGGCATCTCAGGCAGTTGAGTTGATGCTCTGGCTTTGGACATTGGTTGTCTCCCTGCAGGCCTTTTGATCTTCATGCCTGGCTTTACTGCAGTTGAACTAAGCACCTTCTTGTGCACTACCTTCTTGGAAGTAGCTTCATCCTCTTCAGCTCTATAATCCTCATCTTCAGAGTCTGAAGTTCTCTTCTTCCTTTGCCTGGTAGCAGCCTTAGGCAGGTTGCTAGGAGTGCTCCTGCTGCCTTCATCTGAAGTGCTGGAGGGACTAGTGCCCTCACTCATTTGCATCTGCCCTTCTGACCTGTTCTGACTGTCACTCTGGTCTGACATGCTGCAAACTCTGACTGCTGACCCTGTGAAGAGTTATAGATGAGATGGAGTGGATGAGCATCACAAAATGCAGAGATTTTTGCAAAAGAATGATTCAAAAATTCAGTTTTAGTTTTCCACAGAAAGCATTTCGGATCAACCGATTTTCAAACTCGGTGATACCGAAGCAGTTTTGGAACCTAAACTGATGAACTCGGTTGGACCGAGTCACAGTTCGGTGGCACCGAGACTGCTAGGGTTTCACAAAGTCCTAAAATCGGTCGCACCGATTAGCAATTCTCGGTCAGACCGAGAGTTACTAGTGCAATGGCATAAGCCAAATCGGTGGGACCGAGTTTTTCAACTCGGTGGGTCCGAGATGGTTTCGGCGGAAACCTAACCCTAAATTTTCAAATCTCATCTAATCTACGGATTGCATTGACTGGATCGGAGTGTTTCAATCGTGGCAAGAATCAATAAGAACACAATGTGCTAGGAATCGGACGAGGATAGCACAGTGATCGAGTCCATACCCTAGCTTGGCGATGAACTCGCTACGGCGGCAACGGCGGGGTTGAATTCCGTTGACGGCGGCGGAGACCAGCGACAGGAGGCGGCTGGCGACGAGGAGACGATCCGGAGACCTTGGAGGCAGAGCGAGCTATTGCGCGGGCGAAGGGGTTCGGAGAAATTTCCAAATTTTGCCCGTGACTATATATAGCCCGACCCTGTCGGTGTGACCGAGTGGAACAACTCGGTGGCACCGAGATGCATAACTGTGTTCAGTTACAGCAACTCGGTGTGACCGAAAAGTTCAAATCGGTTGCACCGAGATTGAAAACCTAGATCGACTTAGTGATCTCGGTTGGACCGAAATGGAGGAATCGGTCAGACCGAGAATCACAAAGAAGTTTTGGAAGTTTAAGTCTATGACGAATCGGGGACTCCGAGTGCTCCTCACACAGAGTGGTTCGAATCTGACTTGATCAAATTTTGTGATGTAGCATGAATAGAGTTTGAGACGAGAAAAGCATAGATAGCTAGAGAAAGTTCTTAGGCATTCTTGTCCATCCACTTGGCCAAAAGAAGGAAGAACCAAACAATCAAAACAACAAGTGGATGTCCTTGAATGAGTAAAATATGCACCAACATGCTCACACAATAAGATGGCAAATGAAATATGTGGCAAAGCATGCACAACCAATTCTAGCATCTATCAAACAATTGGCGATGACTAGGTCATCTATATATGAGTATATTGACTTAGGAGTCAAATGATAAACATTTGATCATAGGTCATACTCATCGTTTAAGCCCAAGTGGGGTTACCACTTTTACATAATGCATTGATGTGTTCACACCATTAGAGTTGCTTTGACTCAAGTCTTAGAGTTAAGCTCCCCCTAGATGTGAGATCCCCTTTTAGAGGGATGAACTAACCTTGGGTTTTGTCGATGATGACTTCATGTAGGTGTTGAAGATGTGGATGCTCAATGTTGATGTAGATCATTTGGAGCAATCCATTGGAGTGAGTTGCACTTTCAACATACCTACATGGGTTAGTCCCACAAGGAACAAACAAGAATATCCATAGACATAGAGTGATGCACACACAAGATGATGTCCATGAAAACATTAGGTTACCTTGTTCCTTGCCTTACCAACATGAGGGTTTGTGACTCCTTGAACTAGTGCAAGATGTGGAAGTTGATTGCACTTGTCCTTGCCATAATAATATGAGTGAAGAATGTTGGCGGAGTCACCCTCAAGAACTCTCTAGTTCTTCTTCTTCGGGATCCACATCATCTTGATGGGAATCCTTGGAGTTGTAGTTGTACTTGATGAAGTAGAACTTGACGTAGTCTTGGGAATCCACTTGACCGAGGCCTTGGGTGCTTCTTCAAATGCATCAATCTCTTCTTGAAGCTTGTCCTTGCCTTTATGGTCTTGTGGTGGAAGATCATCTTGAGCTTGTGTTCCCTTGAAGGAAGTAGGATCATACTTCTCTTGTTGAGGAACAAACTTCGTCTTGGGGTATTGATCTTCTTCCCACTCAACTCCATTGGCATTGAACTTTCGTTCAAAACCAACACCTTGATTCTTCCGGTGTCTTCCTTGCTTGCGTACAATTTCCTCGAATTGCTTACTCCCGGCAAGGCTCTTGTAAACACCTTTCTCTATAATTCCCTTCAATAAGCTATTTTCTTGCTCAAGTGTAACTTGGCTAAGAGAATCATTAGTGGAATCAAGAGAACTACTAGAAGCAACAATATTGGATTTGACATTATTATTGTTACTACTAGAGGAAGTATCTTTCTTGTACTTGTTACTAGACTTGACTTGAGGCATGTAAGTAGATAGGAGTAAACGCTTGGCAATGTAAGAAGAACTTTTCTTACGAAGATCATCATTGATTGCTTTTAAGAACTCATGCTCTTGCTCAAGATTGAGCTTTTCAAAGCGTAACTTCTCATGAGCCCTTAAAAGTTCTCGATGATTTTCGAAGATAGTTTCATGAGCTAACTTAAGAGTGTTTAGTTCTTTAGTTAGAAGCTCAATCTTCTCCTTATCATTGTCATTCGTTTTATCTTGATTAGCATGATTAATTGACGTTTCATCATAGTATTCATCACTAGAGTTGTCAACAAGTAAATCATCATCCACAAGCAAGTCATCTTCATCACTATTGAAATCAACATACTCAGGATGTGTTACCTTTGGACCTTTGGCCATGAAGCATCTTCCAATTCCTTCATTTGGTGAATCAAATATGTCGTAGGAGTTGGTTGACACAAGTGCTAGACCGGCAACACCTTCATCTTGAGTATATTCGGAGTCGGAGTGATAGCTTCTCTCGGAGTGTTTGTCGGAGTCGGAGCCGGAAACCCATTCACCAACATGAGCTTGATGTCTTCGTTTTGTGTAGCTCCTTGATGACTTGTCCTTCCTTTCCGAATCTTTGCTTCTCCGTGAGGATCTTCGTTCATAACGATCATCTCTACTCCTCCTCTCTCTTGGTGGTGATTCTTCTCTTTGCTTCTTCTTTTTGGAGAATCTTCTCTTCTTTTGTAGGGTGCCGTACACTCATTGGAATAGTGTCCAGGCCTCCCACAATTGTAGCAATTGCGCTCTCGACTGGAAGATCTTTTGTCATGGTAAGACCTTGACTTGGAGCTTCTTTCTTTGCTTCTACTCTTGTAGAATTTGTTGAAGTTCTTCACCATTAAGCTCAATTCTTCATTGAAGGTTTGTTTCTCACTTGATGATGCGGGGGCTTCACTTGAGGCTTTGTAAGCACCACTTGACTTGTTGTGAAGTTCCTCCTTATCCTTGAGTGACATCTCATGAGCAACAATCCTTCCAATGACTTCCGTTGGCTTGAGATCTTTGTAGTTTGGCATCATTTGGATCAATGTGCACACGGTATCATACTTTCCATCCAATGCTCTTAGGATCTTCTTGATGATGAATCTGTCGGTCATCTCTTCACTCCCTAAGCCGGCAATCTCATTTGTAATAAGAGCAAGCCTAGAGTACATTTCAGCGACACCTTCACCATCCTTCATTTTGAACTTGTCAAGCTGACTTTGGAGCACATCCAACTTGGATTCCTTGACGGATTCGGTACCTTCGTGCATATCAATCAAAGTGTCCCAAATTTCCTTTGCATTCTCAAGACGGCTGATTTTGTTGAATTCTTCGGGGCACAATCCGTTGAAGATGATATCACAAGCTTGAGCGTTGTATTGCAGCATCTTCAATTCTTCCGCATTAGCTTCACGGTTCGGCTCTCTCCCATCAAAGAATTCACCTTGCAAGCCAATACAAATAATAGCCCAAACGGCGGGGTTATGTCCGAGAATATGCATTTTCATCTTATGCTTCCAACTAGCAAAATTAGTACCATCAAAGTAAGGACCTCTACGGTGATAATTTCCCTCGCTAGACGCCATACTCTCCTAGGTTGTGAAACCAAGGCTATGACCACCAAAAGCTATGGAAATCAAAGCAAATGGAGACCAAAGCTCTGATACCACTTGTAGGACCTTGAAGTATGTCTAGAGGGGGGTGATTAGACTACTTGACCAATTAAAAACTTAACCTTTTCCCAATTTTAGAGTTTGGCAGATTTTAGCTATCTTAGGACAAGTCAAGCAATCATCACACAATTCAAGCAAGCATGCAAAGAGTATATAGGCAGCGGAAATTAAAGCATGCAACTTGCAAGAAAGTAAAGGGAAGGGTTTGGAGGATTCAAACGCAGTTGGAGACACGGATGTTTTTGGCGTGGTTCCGATAGGTGGTGCTATCGTACATCCACGTTGATGGAGACTTCAACCCACGAAGGGTAACGGTTGCGCGAGTCCACGGAGGGCTCCACCCAAGAAGGGTCCACGAAGAAGCAACCTTGTCTATCCCACCATGGCCGTCGCCCACGAAGGACTTGCCTCACTAGCGGTAGATCTTCACGAAGTAGGCGATCTCCTTGCCCTTACAAACTCCTTGGTTCAACTCCACAATCTTGTCGGAGGCTCCCAAGTGACACCTAGCCAATCTAGGAGACACCACTCTCCAAGAAGTAACAAATGGTGCGTTGATGATGAACTCCTTGCTCTTGTGCTTCAAATGATAGTCTCCCCAACACTCAACTCTCTCTCATAGGATTTGGATCTGGTGGAAAGAAGATTTGAGTGGAAAGCAACTTGGGGAAGGCTAGAGATCAAGATTCATATGGTAGGAATGGAATATCTTGGCCTCAACACATGAGTAGGTGGTTCTCTCTCAGAAATGGTAAGTTGGAAGTGTAGGTTTAGTCTGATGGCTCTCTCCACGAATGAAGAGGAGGTGGAGGGGTATATATAGCCTCCACACAAAATCTAACCGTTACACACAATTTACCAAACTCGGTGGGACCGATTCAACAGACTCGGTCGGACCGATTTAGTAAACCTAGTGACCGTTAGTGATTTTCGGTGGGACTGACATGCAACTCGGTGAGACCGATTCGGTTAGGGTTAGGGCATAACGTAATCTCGGTAAGACCGATTACACAAACTCGGTGAGACCGATTTTGGTAATAAGCTTTCCAGAGAGTTGGTCAGGTAAACTCGGTGGGACCGATTTGCTCTTTTCGGTGAGACCGAAATGTTACAAAAGGGAAACAGAGAGTTTACATTGCAATCTCGGTGGGACCGATCGCTCACTTCGGTTTGACCGAAACGTTACGAAGGGAAACAGAGAGATTACAATCCCATCTCGGTGAGACCGAGATCCCTATCGGTAGAACCGATTTGCCTAGGGTTTGTGGCAGTGGCTATGACATTTGAAACTCGGTGGCGCCGGATAGGAAGAATCGGTGTGACCGATTTTGGCTTTGGGTTTAGGTCATTTGTGGATGTGAGAAAGTAGCTGAGGGTTTTGGAGCATATCACTGAGCACATGAAGCAAGAGGCTCATTAAGCAACACCTCATCCCTCCTTGATAGTATTGGCTTTTCCTATAGACTCAATATGATCTTGGATCACTAAAATATAAAATGAAGAGTCTTGAGCTAATGTGCTTGAGCCAATCCTTTGTCCTTAGTATTTTGAGGGATCCACTTTCATCATCCATGCCATGCCATTCATTGAGCTTTCCTGAAATAATAGTCTTGGAATAGCATTAGCTCAATGAGCTATATGTTGTTATGAATTACCAAAACCACCTAGGGATAGTTGCACTTTCAGCTCATCCTTCGGCTCGTATACCTTGTTGGAGAAGTGGATTAGGAGCTGTGAATCGCCTTTGATGATGAGGCGCTTTACCCCCAAGGCCGCTGTAGCCTTCAAGCCTGCTATCAGGCCCTCGTGTTCTGCTATGTTGTTGGAGACCTTCTCTCCATGATGGAAACAGAGCTGTACAACGTAATAGAGCTTGTCTTGGGTGGGAGATATACACACTACACTAGCCCCTGCGCCATGTCGCGAGAACGCGCCGTCGAAGTACATGACCCAACCGTCCGACGCCTCACTTCCTGGGGAAAGAGACCGATCTTCGCCTACTTCGAGCCCTGGCGCCTTTGTCCATTCTGCCACAAAATCTGCAAGTGCGGCCCCTTTGACGACCCTCGTCGTGCAAAATTCCAACTGAAATGATTGCAACTCGATGTTCCACTCGGCGACCCTTCCAGCTGAGTTGGGACTCCTGAGTACCCTTTCCAACGGATATGCCGAGGCGACCTTGATGGGATGACCTTGAAAGTAGTGCCGTAGCTTGCGCGAGGCCACTAATAGCGCGAGCAAGAGCATCTGAGGCATGGGGTATCGTGCCCTTGCATCCCGCAGTACTGTGCTAACAAAATACACCGGATGCTCAATGAGGGTGGGCATGCTGGCGAGGTCTGTGCCCTCCGGAGGGTCAGGCGCCTCCTGAGACGATGGAGTCCCCGACACCTGGCTGCCAGGTGCGGCATCTTCCGCCTTGGGGGCGTCTCCCTCTTGAGGTTGGTCCCCATCTGCCGAGGTTGTGGCCCTCGCGAGGCTTTCTTCACCTTGTGCTGCCACGGGCGGGGTTGCGACCGATGCGGCCTTGATCCGGCGCTCCTCCCGGACCGCCACCAGAGTTGCACTGGCGGAGTAGGGTGTGGCGGCGAGGTAGAGCACCAAGGGCTCCTGAGGGCTTGGAGCCACCATCACCGGAGGGCAGGGTGTGGCGGCGAGGTAGAGCACCAAGGGCTCCGGAGGGCGTGGAGCCACCATCACCGGAGGGCTGGTCAGATTCTTCTTGAGATCTTGGAATGCTTTGTTAGCCTCTTGAGTCCATTCGAATGTACCTTTCTTCTTCATCAGCTTGAAAAAGGGCAGGGCACGTTCCCCCAGCTTGGAGATGAAGCGCCCTAACGCGGTTACTCGCCCGGTGAGCTTCTGCATTTCCCTGAGGGTTTTCAGCGGACTCATGTCTTCAACCGCCTTGACCTTCTCTGGGTTAGCCTCGATATCTCTGTGGGACACGAGGAAGCCCAGAAGCTTGCCAGAAGGAACTTCAAACACGTACTTCTCCGGGTTGAGCCGCAGGTCCACCTCGCGAAGGCTTCTTCCAGGTCCTGTATCAGGGTTTTGGCCTCCCGAGACTTCACTACAATGTCGTTGACGTAGGCCTCGTCGTTTCTCCCGAGCTGCCGACCCAAAGCGATATGCATCAGTCGCTAAAAGGTTGCGCCTACGTTGCTCAATCCGAATGGCATGGAGGTGTAGCAGTACACCCCACAAGGGGTTAGGAAGGCTGTTTTCTCCACATCTTCTACCGCCATCTTGATTTGGTGGTAGCCAGAGAAGGCATCCAGGAAGCACAACAGGTCGCACTCGGCGGTGGAGTCGATGATCTGGTCGATGCGGGGGAGCGGGAACGGGTCTTGAGGGCATGCCGTGTTGAGGTTGGTGAAGTCGACGCGCATGCGCTCCTTTCATCCTTTCTTTGGCACAACAATAGGGTTTTCCAACCATTCTGGATAGCGGACCTCGCGAATGACTCCTGCGGCTTCTAGCTTGTGGGTTTCTTGAATGATGAAGGCTTGCTTCTCGGTGGACTGTCGCCTTGCCTTCTACTTCATGGAGTGCACGTTGGGGCACACGTTCAGATGATGCTCAATCACCTCCCTTGGAACCCCCTCTAGCTGCTTGGGCTCCCACTGAACACTTCCTTGTTCGCGCGCAGGAACTTCACCAAGGCCTCTTATTGCTCGGGGTTGGGAATGGCGCCTATGGTGAAGGTGGCGCCGGAGGATCCATCCTCATCGACTGACACTTGCTTGGTTTCTGCCTTGTCTTGGGTGAACAACTGCTTCTTCTTGGTTTGCGCAGCCCCCTTGGCCTCGAGGGTGCAAGCGCTGGCGGGTTGCGCCATGGAGGCCGCCTTGAAGGCGAGCCTGAGCGCCTGCAGGGCATCTTTTGTATCTTCGGTCATGGTGAGGACGCCGCTGATCCCGGGAATCTTCATGAGGTTGTAGGCCGGGTGAGTCGCTGCCATGAACTGGGCCAAGGCAGGGTAGCCGAGGATGGCATTTTATGGGAGGCCGATGGGGGCGATGTCGAAGTCGACCAGATCCGTGCGGAAGTTGTCGTGGGTGCCGAAGGTCACCGGGAGGCGGATCTTCCCCTGGGAGCCGGTGGAACTGCCTCCGACGCCCGAGTAGGGCCTGCTGGGTTGGAGTCGCTCCAGCGGCACGTGGAGGAGGCTGAAGGGTTCCTCTGAGAGCACATTGAGGCCGGCACCACTGTCGATGAGAGTCCTGGTGACGGCCACGTGGCAGATGGTGGGGGTGCATAGCATCGGGAGAGCGCCCGAGCAGGCAGTGTTGGGGGGGGGGGTGATCGTCTGACCTGAAGGTCAAGTCAGCCTTGGGTGCCACCCGGCCCCGGGGGGCTTCGCGGCGCTTGAGGGCAGTGCCGATCTGGCGGACGAACGACTTGACGTGGTGGCTCGAGGGTGGGGCATGCGAGCTGCCCAGGAGGGCTGCGACGACCGGGGATGCCGGCGCGGCATAATGGGCGAGGAAGAGGCCGCGCAGCTCCTCCCAGGAGGCCACCGAAGCTGCCGGCAGGTGGAACAACCAGATGCACGGTACGCCGGTGAGGGCCATGGGCAGCCAGTTAGCCATGACCTTGTCATCGCCCCCGGCCTTGAGGACGGCCTCCACATACGCCAGCAGGAAAGCTAGCAAGTCCGCCGCGCCGTCGTAGCGCGACGCCATGTCTAGCTTGAACTTGTTCGGCCACCGCACCTGTCGCAGAGCGGGGGCCAAGGCTCGGAGCCCCCTGGCCCCAGTGCCGGCATCGGCAGCCAGAGCAGGCGGCGCGTTGTCCGCCATGAGGGCGAAGCGCGGTGTTGACGAAGAGAGGGTCGACGGAAGGGAGAGCTCCGGTGCACCCCTATCTGGCGCGCCAAATGTCGGATATCGGGTTCCGGCAAAACCCTTAAGGTTCGAACTCTGGGGTGCGAACGAAGATCTTCCCCCTACCAATCCACGTCCGAACGCCTCGCTGAGAATATAAGCTAAACGATGACCAACACAAGGGACACAAGGTTTATACTAGTTTGGGCCACCATTATGGTGTAATACCCTACTCTAGTGTGTGGTGGTGGATTGCCTCTAGGGCTGATGATGAACAGTACAAGGGAAGAACAGCCTCACGAGAGGTGTTCTTGTGGTGGTGTGCTTGGAGAGGAATTGCTCCTTCTCGTTGGCTCTGGATCTGGTGAGAACTCTATGAGATGCCCCCTACACTGTGGTGGCTAGCCCTATTTATAGAGGCCCTGGTCCTCTTCCCAAATATTGAGCGG
This sequence comes from Triticum aestivum, assembly GCF_018294505.1. Classification (NCBI taxonomy): domain Eukaryota; kingdom Viridiplantae; phylum Streptophyta; class Magnoliopsida; order Poales; family Poaceae; genus Triticum; species Triticum aestivum. The sequence continues at coordinate 101,314,770 of NC_057795.1, forward strand.
GAAGGGCGCCAACAATGACCATTTTGAAGGGGAACATCTAGTACAAGTTATCCTGACTAAAGTTGCTCTTCGGCTGCCAAAGGCACTGGTGATGACGCCGTCTTGGGCTCCACGATGACCTCCGTCCTGCCGCTCTACTGGTCTTGGTCTTGTTGCACCGGAATGGTAACCTTTGCTTGATGCCTCGGTACTCCACGACTGTGCTTGCCCCCCTTTGCACCAAAGAGGAAACAAGGACACTGCACAGGCCGACGCCCGCCTAGCGCCCGCCTGGTCTCGATCGTCATGGCTTGCGTCAGGGGCACCTCGCGAGGTACCCCTGCCTTGATCTCTCCGCCTCCTCGCGAGCCTGCCTGGTGAGTCCACTCCTGAGGAAGCCTTTCGTCGTCCGCCCCGCTTGGCTTGGCCCCTCGCGAGGGTCTTGAGCTTGAGTTGATGAATATGGGCCGTACTGGGCCACCACTTGAGCCACGTCGCAGGCCGCAGGCAGGCAAGTCTGGGGACCCCCGTTCCCTTCACGCCGACAGGGCTCATCATCGCTTCCTCATAGTTCATAGGTTAATCATGGTCTAGTAACATGACTCTCATAATAGGATTACTATACCACTCTAGTGTAGACCGTACTCTGGAAAACCTACGAGGTTTTGTAGTAACTTGATCTGAAGTTTCATGATCATCATCATTAGCTTCCTCACTAAATGGTGTAGGAATCACTAGAACTGATTTCTGTGATGAACTACTTTCCAATTTGGGAGAAGGTACAATTACTTCATCAAGCTCTACTTTCCTCCCACTCACTTCTTTCGAGAGAAACTCCTTCTCTAGAAAGGATTCATTCTTAGCAATGAATATCTTGCCTTCAAATCTGTGATAGAAGGTGTACCCAACAGTTTCCTTTGGGTATCCTATGAAGACGCAGTTCTCAGATTTGGGTTCGAGCTTATCAGGTTCAACCTTTTTCACATAAGCATCGCAGCCCCAAACTTTAAGAAATGAGAACTTTGGTTTCTTGCCAAACCATAGTTCCATAAGGCGTCGTCTCAACGGATTTTGATGGTGCCCTGTTTAACGTGAATGTAGTTGTCTCTAATGCATAACCGCAAAACAATAGTGGTAACCTGGTAAGAGACATCATTGATCGCACCATATCCAATAAAGTGCGGTTACAACATTCGGACACACCATTACGCTATGGTGTTCCATGTGGCGTGAGCTGTGAAACTATTCCACATTGTTCTAAATGAAGGCCAAACTCGTAACTCAAATATTCTTCTCTATGATCAGATCGTAGAAACTTTATTTTCTTGTTACGATGATTCTCCACTTCACTCTGAAATTCCTTGAACTTTTCAAATGTTTCAGACTTGTGTTTCATTAAGTAGATATACCCATATCTGCTCAAATCACCTGTGAAGGTCAGAAAATAGTGATACCCGCCACGAGCATCAACACTCATTGGACCGCATACATAGGTATGTATTATTGCAAATAAGTTACTAGCTCGTTCCAATGTTCATCAACACTCATTGGACCGCATACATAGGTATGTATTATTGCAAATAAGTTACTAGCTCGTTCCAATGTTCCAGAGAATAGAGTTTTAGTCATCTTTCCCATAAGGCACGGTTCGCAAGCATCAAATGATTCATAATCAAGTGATTACAAAAATCCATCTTTATGGAGTTTCTTCATGCACTTTACACTGATATGAACCAAACGGCAGTGCCACAAATATGTTGCACTATCATTATCAACTTTGCATCTTTTGGCATCAATATTATGAATATGTGTATCACTACGATCAAGATTCAATAAACCATCAACATTAGGTGTATGACCATAGAAGGTTTTATTCATGTAAACAGAATAACAATTTATTCTCTGTCTTAGATGAATAATCGTATCGCGATAAACATGATCTAATCATATTTATGCTGAACGCAAACACCAAATAACATTTATTTAGGTTCAACACTAATCTCGAAAGTATTGGGAGTGTGCGATGATGATCATGTCAATCTTGGAACCACTTCCAACACACATCATCACTTCACCCTCAACTAGTCTCTGTTTATTCGGTAACTCCTGTTTCGAGTTACTAATCTTAGAAACCGAACAAGTATCAAATACCCAGGGGTTACTATAAACACTAGTAAGGTACACATCAATAACATGTATATCAAATATACCCTTGTTCACTTTTCCATCCTTCTTATTCACCAAATATTCAGGGCATTGCCGCTTCCAGTGGCCATTTCCTTTGCAATAGAAGCATTCAGTTTCATGCTTTAGTCTAGCTTTGGGCTTCTTCACGGAAGTGACAACTTGCTTGCCATTCTACTTGAAGTTCCATTTCTTTCCCTTTGCCCTTTTCTTGAAACTAGTGGTCTTGTCAATCATCAACACTTGATGCTTTTTCTTGATTTCTACCTTCGTTGAGTTCAGCATCATGAAAAGCTCGGGAATCGTTTTTGTCATCCCTTGCATACTATAGTTCATCACAAAGTTCCAGCAACTTGGTGATGGTGACTAGAGAACTCTGTCAATCACTATCTTATCTGGAAGATTAACTCCCACTTGATTCAAGCGATTGTAGTACCCAGAAAATCTGAGCACATGCTTGCTGCTTGAGCTATTCTCCTCCATCTTTTAGCTATAGAACTTGTTGGAGACTTCTTATCTCTCAACTCGGGGTATTTGCTTGAAATATTAACTTCAACTCCTGGAACATCTCATATGGTCCATGACGTCCAAAATGTCTTTGAAGTCCCGATTCTAAGCCGTTAAGCATGGTGCACTAAACTATCAAGTAGTTATCATATTGAGCTAGCCAAACATTCATATCCTCTGCATCTACTCCTGCAATAGGTCTGTCACCTAGTGGTGCATCAAGGACATAATTCTTCTGTGCAACAATGAGGATAAACCTCAGATCACGGATGTCGGTGTCAAAACCGGCGGATCTCGGGTAGGGGGTCCCGAATTGTGCGTCTAAGGCTAATGGTAACAGGAGGCGGGAGACACAATGTTTACCCAGGTTCGGGCCCTCTCGATGGAGGTAATACCCTACTTCCTGCTTGATTGATCTTGATGATATGAGTATTACATGAGCTTGATCTACCACGAGATCGTAGAGGCTAAACCCTAGAAGCTAGCCTATGATTATGATTGTTCTTGTCCTACAGACTAAACCCTTCGGTTTATATAGACACCGGAGGGGGCAAGGGTTACACAGAGTCGGTTACAGAGAAGGAAATCTACATATCCGAATTGCCAAGCTTGCCTTCCACGCAAAGGAGAGTCCCATCCAAACACGCGATGAAGTCTTCAATATTGTATCTTCATAGTCCAACAGTCCGACCAAAGTATATAGTCCCGCTGTCCGAGGACCCCTTAATCCAGGACTCCCTCAGTAGCCCCTGAACCAGGCTTCAATGACGATGAGTCCGGCGCGCAGATTGTCTTCGGCATTGCAAGGTGGCTTCCTTCTTCGAACACTTCATAGAAGATCGTGAATACGAGGATCGTGTCCGGCTCTGCAAAATAATTTCCACATACCACCATAGAGAGCACAATATTCCACAAATCTAATCTGTTGACAACTTTTCACAGCGTGACATCACGCTGCGGCCCGGTCATTATGCGAACCATTTTTCTTAATATGCCACCGCACATATCGCGAGGCGGTTTTATCGGCACATCTTGTCGAAGCAGAGATCATGTCCCCTTATCACGGGATTCTCATCAATACGGGTGTGGGTAACCCAACCGCGCCATCAACGCGACGCTTGTGGAATAAGCAAGTTTATCGGGTAAGTGGGGAGGCGCAGGATCCCTGCTGCCTTTATAAGGGGATAAGGACTCCCTTTTTCACCCACGCCTTCTTCCTCTGCTCATCCATTCCCCCTGCTCGAGCCCTAGCACCCAAGCGTTCGTCTCCTCCGCCCAAAAGGTCTTCCGAAAATGTCCGGATCCGGAGCAAGAGGCAAGTGGATGGCCTCTTCCGTCCGGGAGAAGGATATTAAAAAGCTTCGGGAGGCCTGGTATCTGGCCAAGAAGATCGACAATTGTCTTCCAACGGCGGGACAGATCGTCCCCACTCCAGAACCCCACGAGAGGGTTGCATTCCTCCCTCATTTTGTCTGCGGGCTAGGGTTTCCCCTCCAACCATTCTTTCGCGGCATCATGTATTATTACGGGATCGATTTTCATGATCTATCCCCCAATTCCTTCCTCAACATCTCGACATTCATCGTCATGTGCGAGGCCTTTCTCCGCATCTTGCCACACTTTAGCTTATGGCTGAAGGTTTTTAATGTGAAGCCCAAGGTAGTGAGCGGCGAGCATGCCGAGTGTGGAGGTGCCATGGTGAGCAAGATGCCCAACGTCACATGGCCAACAGGTGCTTTCAATGATTCCGTCAAGGAGTGGCAGCAGCAGTGGTTTTACATGACTAAGCCGCGTGGCACGGAATGGGCCGCTGCTCCCAAATTCCGATCCGGGCCCCCCCTACGGCTTACGTCTTGGCCCAAGAAGGGCTTGAACTGGTCTTCGTCTGACGAACTGTTGGTGCTCCAAACGCGCATCAAGGATATGGAAGACAAGAATATCAAACTTGCCAATGTAGTCTAGGTGGTGTTAGTTCGCTGGATTCTTCCTTGTCAACACCGGGCTTGCAATTTATGGGAATTCGACCCGGCCAAGCACCAGACCCTACGGAGCTCTTTCGCTCCTCGCACAAGGACATCTGGAAGGTGCTTTTTAAGTCCGGCAAATTGTGGATGGACTCCGCCGAGGACCGCGGGTACCAACTATCCCGCCCCGCAAGTTCGTTAAGTCACTATTATGTTGGCAATTCATATGTTTTATTCACATATCCTGAGGAAGATGCTTACACTAATAGGGAAAAGCCTATACACAGAAATTTAGCAACGGCGTAGGTTAAAAAAGAGCGCTAGTGCTAGATAGCAGTAGCGATTGAAGAAAAACCGCACTACAGATACACCCTTAGCAGCAGCGCGTGTAGTGCCAAAAGCGCTACTACTAACATTCCCGTTGGTAGAATGATAGGATACGCATAGCAGTAGCGGGCTTGGAAGAAGCGCGCTACCGCTAGGGTATAAGTAGTAGCGCATTTCCTACGAAGAGCGCTACTACTAATGGAAATAAAATAAGATGAAAAACAAATAGAAAAGTAAATGAAAATGAAAGAAATAGAAAAAGGAGAAAGGAAAAAATAAAATGTAAAGCATAATAATTGAAAAGGCGAAAAAACGGAGGAAGGCATAGCAATAGCGTGTGTTTGTAAGAGGCGCTATAGCTAACATAGCTGCAGCGCGTGTCCTAGACCCCCGCTATAGAAACCGAAAAGAAAATAAAAAATGGAAGAAAATTACATAGCTATAACAGCAGCGCGTTTTGTGAAAACCGCTGTAGCTATCTTAGCTATAGCATGTTTTGCGAAACACGCTACCGCTAAATTTGACTTAACCAAAAAACCGTTTCTCCCCGGCCACCACTTCTCCCCCAAATCCATCGACCCACCCCGCCGCCGTCTCCCTGATTTGCCGTCGCCCCACTTCGCTGCCGTCTCCTGCCGACGTCGACGCCACCAGAGCCGTGCGCCGTCGACGCCACCGGAGCTGCCCCCAACGCCACGGAGCCGCGCGGCCTCATCAACGCCACCGGAGCCGCCGTCGATGCCTCCGGATCCTCCCTCGCCACAACTGCCTCCCTCGCCGTCACCGGAGACGCCCCTGCCTCCCTCGCCAGCACTGCCTCCCTCGCCACCACTGCGTCCCTCGCCACCACCGGAGCCATCCTCTGTAAGCCCCCACCCCTCCTCTCTCTCTCATGCATAGGTTAGCTAGTTTAATTAGCTTAATTATCTAGGTTAGGGCAAAAATTTAGTTAGGGCTTTGACAGAGAAGTAGTTAGGTTAGCAAGTTTAATTAGGTTAATTATCTAGGTTAGTGCAAAAATTAGTTAGGGCTTTGACAGAGAACTAGTCAGGTTAACTAGTTTAATTAGGTTAATTATCTAGGTTAATTAGTGCAAAAATTTATTTAGGGCTTTGACAGAGAACTAGCTGCGTTAACTTGTTTAATTAGGTTAATTATGTAGGTAAACTAGATTAACTAACTAGGTTAAATAGGTAGGTTAATTAGGTTCGTTGGATTAACAAGCTAGGTTAAGTAGGTTGGCTAGGTTAGAGGAAAATGTTATTTTAGAGCATTAGGTCAGAAGGGTTAGAGAAATGGAGTTCCTTTGCAATTTAATTGGGTTATGTCCTAGGCAGAGAAGGGTTAGAGATAATAATGTGTGTTTGTGTGAGAGAGAGGAATAGCTAGATCAACATAATTTGGGTTTTTTCCTAGGCAGAGATGTGTTTGGTGAAGGAAAAGAATTTAGGCAAATTTTATTTTAAAGATGATCCCTTCATAGACTTTTATTGTTGATTATATCTTTTCATTGAAGTGGTCATGTTATATCTTTTCATTGAAGTGTTTCGGTTGTGCCCAAGTGGCTTTGTTGTTTCCAGGGAATGATGCTGAGTGGCCTAAGTTTTGCTGGAATGTTGATTCATTTATGTTCCGGCAAATTTCAGGTTCTCGATTTTTCCACTTTTTAGCAATGGTCATGCCGAAATTTTCCGTGAATTTCGGCATGACTTGTGCTACAAACTAGGACATATCGAGTGCCCGGGATTTGCCGCACCAGGAAGGAGTCAACATTCCTGCAAAACAATAGGCCTTTTTATGTCATTATTCATTTTATTAGGTCTAGAATTAATTGACTAGATTTAATCATAGGAAACATGGCTAGCAACGATGAAGGACAGGGTTCTGGTGATTGCGTCGACGCCTACCGGGCGGCAGACGAATTTTTTAGCCTTACCGACGATCAACCGATGTTGTTGCTGGGCCCACCGGTGGCATCGGGGACTGAGACCGACATGCAGACCGGTGCTGAGACTGAGACCGGCGCTGAGACTCAGACCGGCATCGGGACCGGCGCTGAGACTGAGACCGGTGCTGCCTCGGGGAGCGGAGCCGGTGTAGAACCAAAAGCAAAGAGGCAACGGCTTCCTAACAAACTCAGGACTACTAGGCTGGTGGTCATGGAGGTGGACGACGACATTTTTGAGCCAAAGGCGCCCGAGGAAGCTCGCTCATGCTACGATAATCAAATAGGCCGCATCGTACAGATAACCGCCACCATCAACGATGAGAAACTACAGAAGATAGAAAATATGAGGAGCTCCCTCATAAAGAAGTTTCACCAGATATTCTTGTTCCCGGGCCAGAATGAGAAGGATTATGAAGATTCAGACGAGGACCCGACAATGAAGAAGATAAACAAACACGCCATGACCAAGTTTAGCGACGCGTTGGCCGCCTGGAAAACTCGAGTGAAAGCAAGGATCATCAACAAGAAGGAACCCTACTCCGAGATTGTAAACGATAATCCGACAATCACAGAAGACGAGTTTCAAATATTCAAGGAGGCTTGCAAGGCCGAAGCTGCCAAAAACAAGTCTAAGTACATGAAGGGGCTTCAAGAGAGGAACGTTGGGAGCCACCACCTCGGAAGTCGTGGTTACAGAGGAAAGAGGTCCAAATGGGCCAAGGAGGACGCGGAAGCCGCGAGTCTGGGCATCCCAGACCCCTTGGCGGATTTCATCGTCCCGCAGGAGCGTGACGTCCTGAGGGCCCGGCACCGTTGGGACCCAGTGAAGAAGGTTTACGAGACAACACAAGTCATTACGGAGTTCATGAGACTGCTGGTAATTTTAGTTTCTCATCAGTTCGACTGCACACATTAGTCATATTTGTAAACGATCCTTGTGCCTTTTGCAGAGAGAGGATAACCAGATTGCGGCTGAAAGCGACTCGCCGTTTGAGGCATTAGCGAGGCCCAAGTGGGACACTCCATTCAACCGGGCGTTGAACATATTGAAACAACAACCGGTGGATACTCGACCGTCGTATGGACGCGTGCACGGTGTCGGAGACGGCGCCACGTGGAAGAAGTACTATCGTGAGACCACTGAGGAGAGAAAGGAAAGACGGAGGTTAACTGAAGAAAACATCGACAAGAAGGTTGAGATTGCGGTTGAGAAGAAATCATCTCAGACAGTCGCAACAGTGGTAGCTGCCGCGAAACAGGTGGTTGCAGATTTGTCTACTTCCTTGGTGATGGGCGTTATCACTTGGACAAGGCAAAATCCAGAAAAAATGCATAGGACTTTCCCCTTGCTGACTTCTTGGGAGCACCTTCTCCCGCACCGGCTCCCGCACTGGCTCCCGCACCTGCTCCCGCACCGGCTCCGGCACCTGCGCCCGCACCGGCTCCCGCACCTGCTCCCGCACCGGCGCCCGCACTGGACGTGCTCGGCGGTGCTTCGTCTTTGGCTGAGCTCGACGCCCTCACGGTATCTGTCACACCGGCCCCCTTTAATATAAATGTATAATCTCCCGTTTTCGTTGCCTTTCGGATGTCTCACGTCGAAGACTTTTCTTTGCAGGCCGACGAAACCCCGTGCACCATATTGTACACCATCGGCGACCAGAAGGTGGACGTGGGGAAGGCGACGATAATGAAGCCGAAGGAACCATTGTTCCACAGCCGGCCGATCCCCCCGGACGTCTTCAAGGTTTCCTTGGCCAGTGTCGAACCGGGCCATGAGAATTTTCCTCCTCCAACACTACAGGTGGATGACGAGGAGACACCGCGGCGGCATGGTGATTGTTGCAATGGGTGGGTCCTATTGTGGCCAAAGAGTCTGCTTCGTCTGGAGGCGGTCGGGAGCACACCCACGAGCACGCAGCCTCAGCAAGGTATGAACATCAACACCCCACCTACCCAATTAGCGTCGGGTGTTGGGTTAGGTGATAGCGGACGAGGTAAGGAGGAGGCTCCATTAGTTGCTGATGACGTTGCCATGGATGAGGATGAGGACGACGGTGGCGCTGAACAGTATGTCTATACTGGCGCCTCCTCAGGGTTTGAGCGTCATGGGTCAGTGCCTGAATTGTCGTCTCAACGTAATCTGGACGACCTTCCGGTAGTAAAGAAGTCTAGGAAGAGAACGAGGAAAGGCAAAAAAGCTGATTCTATGATCCAGCCGCCTCAGCAGCCTCGGCTTTAAGACCGTATAGATATCCCTGATGCGGATAAATGGCATATCCCCGGTCAACCAATCCTACCTGCAACAACGCTATAGGCCAAATTTGGCGATCTAAGGAGACTTCATGACGTTGTGCTGCGGGTAGAGAAAGGCCTAATCGCCTCGACAGATCCAGGATACCCACTCTACGTGGTTAACATTCCGCGGCAAAGGTCGTATGTCAACAGCTTCCCCACGGATAAGTTCTTCCTCTGATTCGATTACATATTCGACATGTTTCACATGAAGAAGCTGGATTTTACGTTTGTCCGCCTTTATGCCTTGCACATGAGCTACATCATCGGGGTTGAGTAGATATGTCATATCTGTGTCGCTGACCCGTACTACATGCATGAGGTCTTCTTGGGAGTCTGCGCAGAGCACCGTGTATACGCGAGGGAGTACATCATCAATTTCATGCTCGCCAATAAGGACAAGGGGGCGATTCTCGTGCCTTATCATCCCGTGTAAGTCATCCACGCTGCTATCCTTCCTTCGATTTCAATCATTCATTTGCACGGTGGAGGCTAAGTAATTTGAGGTGTACTTATTTTGCGCGGCGGCGGGCGCACCGTCCTCATCATCCTATACCCCCAATTCTCCCACGCTCTTGACTTGGACTCGTCGAAGAACATTCACAAAAAGGATTACACCCACATCAAGGATGTTCTCGATAGTGCTATGTTTTACTACCAAGCAAGGGGTGGAGAGGTCAGGGACAAGAAGAGAAGGGGCGGCAGGGTCGCCTTCGCCCATAAGACCGACTTCTGCTGCATCCAGCAACCGAGCGATTCTCTTAATGATGGATTCTATGTCCTACACCACATGCTGGAGTACAGACAGGATCACCAGAACCTTCGCATGTCACCCAGATCCGGCAATGCCCATATTCTGCAATGGGCAAAGGACATAGGAGATATCGAGGATCATCGACTTCGAGCTGAGTTCTATCACATCCAACGCGAACTTGCCCAAATCATCATGAAGGAGGTCGTCAGAAAAACAGGGATGTTCTACGAAGAAGGACAAATGTCGCGGGAAGACGTCCGAACATGGGTAGCCTCTCAGTGTCTTGACATGAAGCCTTTCACTAAGCTCGGGGACTATCTCCCTGACCTCGATGGATGGCACGGCATGTTGGAGTGATTGTCGATATATGACAATGTGTCCGTTTAGTCCATACTTTCTGTATGACAAAACTTTGAGTTATGCATGGTGAAACTTTATTTGTGATGTAATTAAACCGTCCTCCTCCTAGACTAGCGAAGATCACTCTGGTTAGGGCATTTTGGGTACGATAAACTTTGTTATTTATGCTTATGATATGTTGTTTCTATTTTTTTCAAGTCTGTCTCTTTCTGTTGCTCAACTATATATGTTGCATATCATCTACTCATGTGACGATGCAGGTGCATAGATCATCGATGGAGAAGAAGTGCTACGCCAGGAGTATATATACGACGAGTGGCTGGAGTGTCAGGCCCAGGTGTTACCGGTTTTCGGTTTCCGAGCGACAGGCAGTAGTTAGTTTAGGTTCACGCTAATGCGAGAGAGGGATACGAACTCATGTACTCAAAGTGATAGCTCTTCTCGCATATACCATTGTTTAGATGGATGACGATGTATTTGCAAGTAATCGAGGACTTGTATCGCTATTTTCGAGATGATGACGAGAGACCACTTTGTGTTGGATGATGATTATGATGAGACTATTTGTATGTATATGCTATGATTACATTTGTGGTCTCGCAGGCATTTGTATGTGTATCATGATGACATTTCCATGTGCTAAAGATTCTTCTATAAAGCCTGTTCAAATACAAAACAAATATGCCCAAAAAAATAAAAAAACATGTTAAATTAGCAGTAGTGAGTGTACAAAAGTTAGCAGCAGCGCCGCGATAGCACTAGCGCGCCGTTGCAAAGCGCGGTAGAGCTACTAGCAGTAGCGAGCTTCCATCAACCGTGCTGCTACTACACTTGTGTACCAGTAGCGCCGGTGACCACGCGCTACTGCTATGTGTTAGCTGTAGCGCCTTATTAGTAGCGCCCCTCCCCACGCTACTGATACACCTAAAACCCATGCTGCTGCTAGCCTTTTCCCTAGTAGTGTTAATTTGCTTTCCAAAACTCTTGTAGGGCTGGACGAAGAAGGCGGGGCGGATCTACTGTCCACCCCCCTGCCCGAAAAACCGGCCGGCCCACTTCTGACGAAGATGATGGTCCCGGCGCCTTACGAGGCGACGAAGAAAAAGGCCAAGAAGACCAGGGGCGGCCTCCGTCGCCGCGGCGCCTCGGACACAAAATCCGAAGACTCCAATGCCTGTTCTTCCTCTGAAGAGGACGAGGAAGATGAATCCCTGGCGGGGGGAAGAAGGAAAAGGACGGCCTCCTCATCCTTGGAGGCCGAGTCGCCTAAGAGGGAAAAAAATCCTCTTCCAGAGGAGTCCACCGCCGCCGCCGATAGCAGCCCAGAGTGGGATCCCAGGGCCCAACCCCTGGGGAACTCGTGAGTATAAAATCCGAACACGCTTATGCGTCCCGGCTCGTCATGGAATGATTTTTTAATCCGAGCCATACTTTTTTTGCAGTCCGGCGAGGTCCCGTACGGAACAACCCTCGTCGGAGGATTTGCTGGGTTCGGATGCTATGGAGAGCGGGACACCCCCAAAGGCCCCTACCCCCAAACATGTGAATGACACTGAGGTTTCGTCCCAGAAGGACCCAAACCATGGAGGGGGGGGGAGATCGTAAAGGCCACGCCAGGAGGTCAAACTTCAGGGGCCGGACACATGGGAGAAAAGGCTCCCATGGACGTCAATGGCGGGGGCGATCTTAAATTGGGCCCCCAGCAGGACGCGATCCCGGAGAACATTATGGCTCCAGAATCAGGTAGGCAGCCTCCCTCAGCTGGAAGGGGTGTGCCTGCTCCACGGGCAACCTCTATCCAACCAGAGGTGCCGGATACTTTATTGGCGGCGCTAAACAGCGCCTCCATCATCGATGAACACCGTGCCCTTATGGGTGCAGTGATTGAGAAGATTTAGTCTGCTGAGACTGGACTAGATGAAGCCTGCATCAGCCTTATAAGAGGCTTTGAGGTATGTTTTATGAGGTTTCGAATAGTGTCATGGTATAGATAGTAGCCCCTGATACACCGTTCGGTAAAAGAAGGAACCGGATAGAGGATCAAATTTGTGTTCGCAGGAGACTCACTTGATGATATATAACTCCCTTCTTTTATAAGCAGGCGTCTGTAGCGACTGCCGCCTCTTATACTGCGGAGGTCTATGGACTGAATCAAAGTCTAGAGCGGGCCAAAGAAGAACTTGGCCAGTTAAAAAGGCAATTGGTGGATAAACAAGGTATGCATAAACCTTGCTCGCGTTCAGTACAAACGGATTTTTAGTATGATAAAAATATGTTTCCTGATTTGCTCTAGGGGCGGTGACCGAAGTCGAGGCTCTTAAGAAGGCTGTGGCCGAGGCCGAAAAGAGGGCAGCCGCAGAGCGGGCTCTTCATGAGAAGCACGAGGCCAGGGTTATTGAAGCTGAGCAAGAGCTTCAAGAGGCCGTGAAGAAATGCGAGTACTTGGAGCAGAGTTTAATGGAGAAGGAATTCGACCTCACCAAGGCTCATCAGGCCGCACGCGATGCACGGGGGGAAACCCAAGGCGCCCTGCAGGAGATCCAAGAGGCGAGGAAGATCGCGGCGGGTAAGGCTTTTTCTATGTAAAGCAAGTATTTGAGGAGAAAATCACATTTCTAATTATGAGTTCAGATTTCCCCAGGGGTATTTGTAGAGCTGCCACGCAACATATCTGATGCCGCCCAATTTTACCGAGCCAAAGAAAGAAACACTGTGGATAAGCTCTTCTGGTTGCAGTATTTGGCGCTGAATTATCCGGTGCCATTTACCGATCAGCTGAAGCAGCTGATTCATACGTCTCCAACGTATCTATAATTTTTGATTGTTCCATACTATTATATTACCCCTTTTGGATGTTTATGGGCTTTATTTTACACATTTATATCATTTTTGGGACTAACCTACTAACCGGAGGCCCAACCCGTATTGCTGTTTTTTTGCCTATTTCAGTATTTCGAAGAAAAGGAATATCAAACGGAGTCCAAACGGAATGAAACCTTCGGGAGCGTGAATTTTGGAATGAACATGATCCACAGGACTTGTAGTGCAAGTCAAGAATAAATCGAGGCGGCCAGGAGATAGGAGGGTGCGCCCCCTGTCTCCTGGGCCCCTCGAGCAGCCACCGACGTACTTCCTCCTCCTATATATACCTACGTACCCCAAAAACATCTAGAGAGCCACCAAAACACAATTTCCACCGCTGTAACCTTCTGTATCCATGAGATCCCATCTTGGAGCCTTCGCCGGCGCTCCGCCGGAGGGGGAATCGACCATGGAGGGCTTCTACATCAACACCATAACCGAGTTGTGAGTAGTTTACCACAGACCTTTGGGTCCATAGTTATTAGCTAGTTGGCTTCTTCTCTCTTTTTGGATCTCAATACAATGTTCTCCCCCTCTCTTGTGGATATCTATTCGATGTAAACTCTTTTTGTGGTGTGTTTGTCGAGATCCGATGAATTGTGGGTTTATGATCAAGTTTATCTATGAGAAATATTTGAATCTTCTCTGAATTCTTTTATGTATGATTGAGTTATCTTTGCAAGTCTCTTCGAATTATCAGTTTGGTTTGGCCTACTAGGTTGATCTTTCTTGCCATGGGAGAAGTGCTTAGCTTTGGGTTCAATCTTGCGGTGTCCTTACCCAGTGACAGAAAGGGTTGCAAGGCACGTATTGTATTGTTGCCATCAAGGATAAAAAGATGGGGTTTATATCATATTGCTTGAGTTTATCCCTCTACATCATGTCATCTTTCTTAGTGTGTTACTCTGTTCTTATGAACTTAATACTCTAGATGCATGCTGGATAGCGGTCGATGTGTGGAGTTATAGTAGTAGATGCAGGCAGGAGTCGGTCTAGTTGTCACGGACGTGATGCTTATATACATGATCATGCCTAGATAATCTCATAATTATTCGCTTTTTTATCAATTGCTCGACAGTAATTTGTTCACCCACCGTAATACTTATGCTATTTTGAGAGAAGCCACTAGTGAAACCTATGCCCCCCGGGGTCTATCTTTTATCATATAAGCTTTCAATCGACTTTTATTTGCATCTATATTATAAAATACCAAAAAAATATTTATCTTATCATACTATCTCTATCAGATCTCACTTTCGCAAGTGGCCGTGAAGGGATTGACAACCCCTTTATTGCGTTGGTTGCGAGTTCTTTGTTTGTTTGTGTAGGTGCGTGTGACTTTCGAGGAGCCTCCTACTGGATTGATACCTTGGTTCTCAAAAACTGAGGGAAATACTTACGCTACTATTGCTGCATCACCCTTTCCTCTTCAAGGAAAACCAGCGCAAGATCAAGACGTAGCAAGAAGGATTTCTGGCGCCGTTGCCGAGGAGGTCTTCGCTCAAGTCAAGACATACCAAGTACCCATCACAAACTCATCTCCCTCGCATTTACATTATTTGCCATTTGCCTCTCGTTTTCCTCTCCCCCACTTCACCCTTGCCGTTTTATTTGCCCTCTCTCTCTCTCTCTCTCTCTCTCTCTCTCTCTCTCTCTCTTTTGCTTGCTTTCTTCTTCCTCGCTTTTGTTTGCCGTTATGTCTGAAATTGGGGAGATTATCGTCAATATGGACAATAATGATAACATGGAAAATTCTGAGGCTCCGACTGAAGAACCCCCTATCTTGCATACTAAAAAGTTTCGAATCCGTAGTGGTAAAATTATTGGAAAAGGTGTTCTTCAAGATTTCTTTACTTGTGTCTGTGCTTTACCTTCCATGGGTGGTTCTATTCTTCATAGAACTAGTAGTCTTGCGGATGCTATCGCTATGCTTGTAGTTGAACTTGAAAGACAATTTATGCATATGCATCCTTGCATACAAAGAATTTTTCTAGAATATTCCAATATTGAGCATTCTTTTGTTAAGCGCGATGTTACTATCTTTTTGGCTCATGAGTTTAGATTTATAATAAGAGAGGCCAAAGAAATCTTTATGCACTATAGGGTGGACGTCGGTCGTCCTCCCATAGAGGCGGTCCTCTTTGATCAAGAGGAAATTAGGCGTTTCCAATCTTCGGACTATGTTGCTTTCAATGAAAACCTTAGAAAAAAGGTCCCTACCAATGTCTTGCTTGATAGAATTTCCGAAATTAATAATGACTTTGCTCTTCGAAATAATGAGCTAGGATACTCTCTTGAGTATAGGCTCACAAGATTTTGCCAAAAGAATGCTTTTAGTGATGAATTAGTTGTGCATTATGAAGGACCAAAGGAGGAACCTGTTCCTCCTGAGATTGATCTTTGGGACTTTTGTCCCGCTAAATTTAGCCCTTTTGATTATTTTTGCTTGGCTCAAAGAAAACTTGCTGCCGAACATAGAGAATATGAGATGAGTTTTCAAGATCTATCTTATTACTATGGCACTACTTAGATCTATCTTCGCTTTTATGCCTAGCTAGGGGCGTTAAATGATAGCGCTAGTTGGGAGGAAACCCAATTTTCTTTGTGTTTTTTGTTTTCGTTACTTTTTAGTAATAAATTTTGCATCTACTTTCTGTTTAGATGTGTTTTCATGTTTTATTTAGTGTTTGTGCCATGTAGAACCTATATGATAACCTATGATGATAGTTGATCTGATTCTTCTGAAAAACAGAAACTTTGCGCTCACGAGACAAAATTCAATAAATCGCAGAAACGTGATTTTGCATTGATTCTTTTTTTTGCTGATCAATAAATAAAATTTTCCATGACTTCCTATTTTTTAGGATTTTTAGAGTTCCAGAAGTTTGCATTAGTTACAGATTGCTACAGACTGTTCTGTTTTTGACAGATTCTGTTTTTCGTGTGTTGTTTGCTTATTTTGATGCATCTATGGCTAGTATGTAAGGGTATGAACCACAGAGAACTTGGAATACAGTGGGTTTAAAACCAAAATAAATAAAGAATGAGTTCATTACAGTACCTTATGTGGTGGTTTTGTTTTCTTCCACTAACGGAGCTTATGAGATTTCCTGTTGAGTTTTGTGTTGTGAAGTTTTCAAGGTTTGGGTAAAGCTTCGATGGACTATGGAATAAGGAGTGGCAAGAGCCTAAGCTTGGGGATGCCCAAGGCACCCCAAGATATTCAAGAATAGCCAAAAGCCTAAGCTTGGGGATGCCCCCGGAAGGCATCCCCTCTTTCGTCTTCGTTCATTGGTAACTTTACTTGGAGCTATATTTTTATTCGCCACATGATATGTGTTTTGCTTGGAGCGTCGTGTATTATATTAGTCTTTGCTTTTTAGTTTACCACAATCATCCTTGATGTACACACCTTTTGGGAGAAGCCTCCTTGATTAGAAATTATTAGAATATGCTATGTGCTTCACTTAAATCTTTTGAGCTAGATAGTTTTTGCTCTAGTGCTTCACTTATATCTTTTAGAGCACGGCGGTGGCTTAATTTTATATAAATTTCTAGTCTCCCATGCTTCACTTATATTATTTTGAGAGTCTCTTATAACAGCATGGTATTTGCTATGGTTATGAATTTGGTCCTAGAAAGATGAGCATCCAAGTTGGGTATAATAAAAACTATCATAGAATGTGCATTAAAACACTAGGATCAATTTTATGCTTGATAATTGTTTTGAGATATAAAGGTAGTAATGTTAGAGTCATGCTAGTGGGTAATTATGAAATTTAGAAATACTTTTGTTGAAGTTGGCAAGTCCCGTAGCATGCACGTATGGTAAAAGTTGTGTGACAAATTTGTTGCATGAGGTGCTCTTTTGAGTGTCTTCCTTATGAGTGGCAGTCGAGGACGAGCGATGGTATTTTCCTACCAATCTATCCCTCTAGGGGCATGTGTAGTAGTACTTTGCTTCGAGGGCTAAGTAAACTTTTGCAATAAGTATATGAGTTCTTTATGACTAATGTGAGTCCATGGATATACACATACTCATCCTTCCACTTAGCTAGCTTCTATTATACCGTGCAACTTTCGCCGGTAGCATGCACCCATTATTTACCTTCCTCAAAACAGCCACCATACCTACCTATTATGGCATTTCCATAGCCATTCCGAGATATATTGCCATGCAACTTTCCATTGTTCCTTCTATTATGACACGCTCCATCATTGTCATATTGCTCTTTGCATGATCATGTAGTTGGCATCGTATTTGTGGCAAAGCCACCTTCATAATTTTCATACATGTCGCTCTTGATTCATTGCATATCCCGGTACACCGCCGGAGGCATTCATATAGAGTCATATCTTGTTCTAGCTTTGAGTTGTAATTCTTGAGTTGTAAATCAATAAAAGTGTGATGATTTTCATTATTAGAGCATTGTCCCAGTGAGGAAAGGATGATGAAGACTATGATTCCCCCACAAGTCGGGATGAGACTTCGGACTTTACAAAAGAAAAAAAAAGAGAAAGGCCAAAGAAAGAAAAAAAAAGAAAAGAAAAAAAAGAAAGAAGAAAGAAAAGAAAAAATAAAATGAGAGAAAAAGAGAGAAGGGACAACTGCTACTATCTATTATCCACACTTGTGCTTCAAAGTAGCACCATGATCTTCATGATAGAGAGTCTCCTATGTTGTCACTTTCATATACTAGTGGCAATATTTCATTATAGAACTTGGCTTGTATATTCCAATGATGGGCTTCCTCAAAATGCCCTAGGTGTTTGTGAGCAAGCAAGTTGGATGCACTCCCACTTAGTTTCTTTTGTTGAGCTTTCATACATTTATAGCTCTAGTGCATCCGTTGCATGGCAATCCCTACTCACTCACATTGATATCTATTAATGGGCATCTCCATAGCCCGTTGATACGCCTAGTTGATGTGAGACTATCTTCTCCCTTTTTGTCCTTACAACCACCACCATATACCACCATAGTGCTATGTCCATGGCTTGCACTCATGTATTGCGTAAGAGTTGAAAAAAGCTGAAGCGCGTTAAAAAGTATGAACCAATTGCTCGGCTTGTCATCGGGGTTGTACATGATGGGAGTATTTTGTGTAATGAAAATTAAGCATGGCCTAACTATATGATTTTGTAGGGAGAAGCTTTCTTTGGCTATGCTATTTTGATAGGACATGATTATTTGTTGTATGCTTCGAAGTATTATTATTTTTATGTTTTATAAGATTTTATCTTGAATCATTTGGATCTGAACAATCATGCCACAATAAAGAAAATTACACTGAGAATTATGCTAGGTAGCATTCCACATCAAAAATTATGTTTTTATCATTTATCTACTCGAGGACGAGCAGGAATTAAGCTTTGGGATGCTTGATACGTCTCCAACGTATCTATAATTTTTGATTGTTCCATGCTATTATATTACCCCTTTTGGATGTTTATGGGATTTATTTTACACATTTATAGCATTTTTGAGACTAACCTACTAACCGGAGGCCCAGCCCATATTGCTGTTTTTTTGCCTATTTCAGTATTTCGAAGAAAAGGAATATCAAACAGAGTCCAAACGGAATGAAACCTTCGGGAGTGTGATTTTATGTATGATTGAGTTATCTTTGCAAGTCTCTTCGAATTATCAGTTTGGTTTGGCCTACTAGATTGATCTTTCTTGCCATGGGATAAGTGCTTAGCTTTGGGTTTAATCTTGCGGTGTCCTTACCCAGTGACATAAAGGGTTGCAAGGCACGTATTGTATTGTTGCCATCGAGGATAAAAAGATGGGGTTTATATCATATTCCTTGAGTTTATCCCTCTACATCATGTCATCTTTCTTAATGCGTTACTCTGTTCCTATGAACTTAATACTCTAGATGCATGCTGGATAGCGGTCGATGTGTGGAGTAATAGTAGTAGATGCAGGCAGGAGTCGGTCTACTTGTCATGGACGTGATGCCTGTATACATGATCATGCCTAGATAATCTCATAATTATTCGCTTTTCTATCAATTGCTCGATAGTAATTTGTTCACCCACCTTAATACTTATGCTATTTTGAGAGAAGCCACTAGTGAAACATATGGCCCCCGGGTCTATCTTTTATCATATAAGCTTTCAATCTACTTTTATTTGCATCTTTACTTTTTGCATCTATATTATAAAATACCAAAAAAACATTTATCTTATCATACAATCTCTATCAGATCTCACTTTCGCAAGTGGCTGTGAAGGGATTGCCAACCCCTTTATTGCGTTGGTTGTGAGTTCTTTGTTTGTTTGTGTAGGTGTGTGGGACTTTTGAGGAGCCTCCTATTGGATTGATACCTTGGTTCTCAAAAACTGAGGGAAATACTTACGCTACTATTGCTGCATCACCCTTTCCTCTTCAAGGAAAACCAACGCAAGCTCAAGACGTAGCACTGATCGAACTGCATAAGGCGGCCGAACTAGCCATGAAGGATTTGATTATCCGGCTATGGCCCGCCGAGCCGATTCCAAGCAGCTACTTCGGGCTCGTGAAGCGGCTTGTGAGTGCCTGCCCTCGACTCGAAGTCATCAAGTGGTTGGTCTGTATGGAGGGTGCACGGATGGCCTTCGCCCATGCAAAGGTGCACTGGGGGAAGATGGATGCGGAAAAGTTGATGACCGAGGGACTGTCGTAGGGGAAGGATCACCGCAAGCCCGAATTATATTATGATAGCATCCTGAAAGGAGCCAGCCTTGCGGCGGAGCGATGTGCTAAGGACATTATATTTCCATGAGTACAGTCACGATGTCCTTTGTAATGTTTGAACAAGGTCATTTCTATTATTTATTGCCTGTTATTTGAAATTTTTTCCTCATGTGCGGCCGTTTTATATATTAATCCTGAGAGTTGGCTAGTCGTCGGCTTCAGCCCCCACGTAGGAAGTACGGGGGTGTTCGGAATAAACCTGAGCACTCTTTATCCCAGTTTTGGGTCCTTGAAGGAGGTATTCAGCACAATGAACTAGGCAATAGGACTATAGGGCTTTATCACTCTCACTTAGCCATAGGAGTTTGACAAAAGGAAGGTAGGCGCAGCCCCTGGTGTTCGGAAGACCGCACGAGGGACACTAAAAGCGCGTGATCGGAAGAAAAGCCAATCCATCGCACGCTACATTGGTTATGGTGAAAGTGCAATTATCCCTAGGTGGTTTTGGTAATTCCTAACAACATATACCTCATTGAGCTAACATCATTCCAAGATGAACATTTCAGGAAAAGCTCAATGAATGGCATGGCATGGATAAGGAAAAGTGGATCCCTCAAAATACTAAGGATAAAAGGATTGGCTCAAGCTCAAAAGCTCAAGACTCTACATTTTATATTTTAGTGATCCAAGATCACATTGAGTCTATAGGAAAAGCCAATACTATCAAGGAGGGATGAGGTGTTGCTTAATGAGTTTCTTGCTCCACAGTGCTTAGTGATATGCTCCAAAAACCCTCAACTACTTTCTCATATCCACATATGAACCAAACCAAAAGTCAAACACGGCTCCACCGATTCTTTCTACCCGGAGCCACCGAGTTCAGATGTCATAGCCACTGCCACAAACCCTAGGCAAATAAGTCTCACCGGTAGGGATCTCGGTCTCACCGAGATGGGATTGTAATCTCTCTGTTTCCCTTCGTAACGTTTCGGTACCACCGAGATGAGCGATCGATCCCACCAAGATTGCAATTTAAACTCCCTGTTTCCCTTTCCTAACATTTTGCTCTCACCGAAAGGAGCGAACCGGTCCCATCGAGTTTACCTGACCAACTCTCTGGTTAGCTTATTACCAAAATCGGTCTCACCGAGTTTGTGTAATCGGTCTCACCGAGATTACGTTATGCCCTAACCCTACCCATATCGGTCCTACCGAGTTGCATGTCGGTCCTACCAAAAATCCTAACGGTCACTAGGGTTATTAAATCGGTCTGACCGAGTTTGTTGATTCAGTCCCACCGAGATTGGTAAATTGTGTGTAACGGTTAGATTTTGTGTGGAGCCTATATATACCCCTCCACCTCCTCTTCATTCGTGGAGAGAGCCATCAGAACAAACCTACACTTCCAACTTACCATTTCTGAGAGAGATCCACCTACTCATGTGTTGAGGCCAAGATATTCCATTCCTACCATATGAATCTTGATCTCTAGCCTTCCCAAGTTGCTTTCCACTCAAATCTTCTTTCCACCAAATCCAAATCCCGTGAGAGAGAGTTGAGTGTTGGGGAGACTATCATTTGAAGCACAAGAGCAAGGAGTTCATCATCAACACACCATTTGTTACTTCTTGGAGAGTGGTGTCTCCTAGATTGGCTAGGTGTCACTTGGGAGCCTCCGACAAGATTGTGGAGTTGAACCAAGGAGTTTGTAAGGGCAAGGAGATCGCCTACTTCGTGAAGATCTACCACTAGTGAGGCAAGTCCTTCGTGGGCGATGGCCATGGTGGGAGTAGACAAGGTTGCTTCTTCGTGGACCCTTCTTGGGTGGAGCCCTCCGTGGACTCGCGCAGCCATTACCCTCTGTGGGTTGAAGTCCCCATCAACGTGGATGTACAATAGCACCACCTACGGGAACCACGACAAAAACATCCGTGTCTCCAATTGCGTTTGAATCCTCCAAACCCTTCCCCTTTACATTCTTGCAAGTTGCATTCTTTACTTTCCGCTGCTCATATACCCTTTGCATGCTTGCTTGAATTGTGTGAAGATTGCTTGACTTGTGCTAAGATAGCTAAAATCTGCCAAAGACTAAAATTGGGAAAAGGTTAAGTTTTTAATTGGTCAAGTAGTCTAATCATCCCCCTCTAGACATCCTTCCGATCCTACAAGTGGTATCAGAGCTTTGGTCTCCATTTGCTTTGATTTCCATAGCTTTTGTTGGTCATAGCCTTGGTTTCACAACCTAGGAGAGTATGACGTCTAGCGAGGCAAATTACCACCGTAGATGTCCTTACTTTGATGGTACGAGTTTTGCTAGTTGGAAGCATAAGATGAAAATGCATAATCTCGGACATAACCCCGCCGTTTGGGCTATTGTGTGTATTGGCTTGCAAGGTGAATTCTTTGATGGGAGAGAAACGAACCATGAAGCTAGCACAGATGAGTTGAAGATGTTGCAATACAACGCTCAAGCTTGTGATATCCTCTTCAACGGATTGTGCCCCGAAGAATTCAACAAAATCAGCCGTCTTGAGAATGCAAAGGAAATTTGGGATACTTTGATTGATTTGCGTGAAGGTACCGACTCTGTCAAATAATCCAAATTGGATGTGCTCCAAGGTCAACTTGACAAGTTCAAAATGAAGGATGGTGAAGGTGTTGCTGAAATGTACTCTAGGCTTGGTCTTATCACAAATGAGATTGCGGGCTTAGGAAGTGAAGAGATGACCGACAGATTCATCATAAAGAAGATCCTAAGAGCATTGGATGGAAAATATGATACCGTGTGCACATTGATCCAAATGATGCCCAATTACAAGAATCTCAAGCCAACGGAGGTCATTGGAAGAATTGTTGCTCATGAGATGTCACTCAAGGATAAGGAGGAACTTCACACAAGTCAAGTGGTTCTTACAAAACCTCATGTGAAGCCCCTACATCATCAAGTGATAAACAAACCTTCAATGAAGAATTGAGCTTAATGGTGAAGAACTTCAACAAATTCTACAAGAGTAGAAGCAAAGAGAAAAGCTCTAAGTCAAGGTCCTACAATTACAAAAGATCTTCTAGTCGAGAGCGCAATTGCTACAATTGTGGGAGACCTGGACACTATTCCAATGAGTGTACGGCACCCTACAAAAGAAGAGAAGATTCTCCCAAGAGAAGAAGTAGAATAGAAGAATCACCGCCAAGAGAGAGGAGGAGTAGAGATGATCGTTATGAACAAAGAACATCCCGGAGAAGCAAGGATTCAGAAAGGAAGGATAAGTCATCAAGGAGCTACACAAAACGAAGACATCAAGCTCATGTTGGTGAATGGGTATCCGGTTCCGACTCTGAACATCACTCCGAGATAAGCTATCACTCCGACTCCAAACATACTCAAGATGAAGGTGTTCCCGGTCTAGCACTTGTTTCAACCAACTCCTACGACATATTTGATTCACCAAATGAAGGACTTGGAAGATGCTTCATGGCTACAGGCCCTTAGGTAACACACCCCGAGTATGTTGATTTCAATAGTGATGAAGATGACTTGCTAGGTGATGATGATTTACTTGTTGACAACTCTAGTGATGAATACTATGATGAAACATCAATTAATCATGCTAATCAAGGTAAAACGAATGACAATGATAAGGAGAAGTTTGAGCTTCTAACTAAAGAACTAAATACTCTTAAGTTATCCCATGAAACTATCTAAGAAGATCATCGAGAACTTTTAAGGGCTCATAAGAAGTTACGCTTTGAAAAGCTCAACCTTGAGCAAGAGCATGAGTTCTTAAAGGCAATAAATGATGATCTCCGTAAGAAAAGATCTTCTTACATTGCCAAGCGTTTACTCCTATCTACTTACATGCCTCAAGTCAAGTCCATTAACAAGAACAAGAAAGATTCTTCCGCTAGTAGTAACAATCATCATGTTAAATCCAATATTGTTGCTTCTAGTAGTTCTCTTGATTCCACTAATGATTCTCTTAGCCAAGTTACACTTGAGCAAGAAAATAGCTTATTGAAGGGAATTATAGAGAAGGGTGTTTACAAGAGCCTTGCCGGGAGTAAGCAATTTGAGGAAATTGTACGCAAGCAAGGAAGGCACTGGAAGAACCAAGGTGTTGGTTTTGAACGAAAGTTCAATGCCAATGGAGTTGAGTGGGAAGAAGATCAATATCCCAAGACGAAGTTTGTTCCACAACAAGAGAAGTATGATCCTACTTCCTTCAAGGGAACACAAGCTCAAGATGATCTTCCACCACAAGACCACAAGCAAAAAGGCAAGGACAAGCTTCAAGAGGAGATTGATGCATTTGAATAAGCTCCTAAGGCCTTGGTCAAGTGGGTTCCCAATACAACGTCAAGTTCTACTTCATCAAGTACGACTACAACTCCAAGGATTCCCATCAAGATGATGTGGATCCCGAAGAAGAAGAACTAGAGAGTTCTTGAGGGTGACTCCGCCAACATACTTCACTCATATCATTTTGGCAACAACAAGTGCAATCAACTTCCACATCTTGCACTAGTTCAAGGAGTCACAAACCCTCTTGTTGGTAAGACAAGGGACAAGGTAACCTAATACTTTCATGGACATCATCTTAAGTGTGCATCACTCTATGTCTATGGATATCCTTGTTTGTTCCTTGTGGGGCTAACCCATGTAGGTATTGAACGTGCAACTCACTCTAAAGGATTGCTCCAAATGATCTTCATCAACATTGAGCATCCACATCTTCAACACCTGCATGAAGTCATCATCGACAAAACCCAAGGTTAGTTCATCCCTCTAAGGGGGGATCTCACATCTAGGGGGAGCTTAACTCTAAGAATTGAGTCAAAGCAACTCTAATGGTGTGAACACATCAATGCATTATGTGAAAGTGGTAACCCCACTTGAGCTTAAATGATGAGTATGACCTATGATCAAATGTTCTCATTTGACTCCTAAGTCAATATACTCATATATAGATGACCTAGTCATCGCCAATTGTTTGGTAGATGCTAGAATTGGTTGTGCATGCTTTGTCACATATTTCATTTGCCATTTTATTGTGTGAGCATGTTGGTTGCATATTTAACTCATTCGAGGACATCCACTTGTTGCTTTGATTGATTGGTTTCTTTTTCTTTTGCCAAGTGGATGAACAAGAATGCCTAAGAACCTTCTCTAGCTAACTATGCTTTTCTTGTCTCAAACTCTATTCATGCTACATCACAAAATTTGATCAAGTCAGATTTGAACCACTCTGTGTGAGGAGCACTCGGAGTCCCCGATTCGTCATAGACTTAAACTTCCAAAACTTCTTTGTGCGTTTCGGTCTGACCGATTCTTCCATTTCGGTCATACCGAGATCACTAAGTCGATCTAGGTTTTCAATCTCGGTGCAACCGATTTGAATGTTTCGGTCTCACCGAGTTGTAGCAACTGTCAACAGTTATGCATCTCGGTGCCACCGAGTTGTTCCACTCGGTCACACCGACAGGGTCGGGCTATATATACTTACGGGCAAAAATTTGGAAAACTTTCTCCAAACCCCTTCGCCCGCGCATAGCTCGCTCTGCCTCCAGGGTCTCGGGATCGTCGACTTCGTCGCCAGCCGCCTCCAGTCGATGGTTTCCGCCGCCGTCAACGGAATTCAACTCCGCCGTTGCTGCCGTAGCGAGTTCATCGCCAAGCTAGGGTATGGACTCGATCACAGTGCTATCCCCGTCAGATTCCTAGCACATTGTGTTCATCATGATTCTTGCCACGATTGAAACGATTCTATCGAGTCACAACAATCCTTAGATTAGAAGTGAACTGAAAATTTAGGGTTAGGTTTCCGCCGAAACCATCTCGGATCCACCGTGTTGTAGAACTCGGTTCCGCCGATTCGGCTAAGGCCATTTCACAAGTGATTCTCGGTCTGACCAAGAATTGAAAATTGGTGTGACCGAGTTCAGGACTTTCTGAAACCCTAGCAGTCTCGGTTCCACCGAACTGTGACTCAGTCTGACCAAGTTCAATAGTTTATGTTCCAAAAGATGCTTCGGTATCACCGAGTTTGCAAATCGGTTGATTCGAAATGCTTTCTGTGGAAAACTAAAACTAAGTTTTTGAATCATTCTTTTGCAAAAACCTCTGCATTTTGTGATGCTCATCCACTTTATCTCATCTATATCTATTCACAGGGTCTGCAGTCAGAATTTTCAATATGTTTGATCAAAGTGACAGCCAGAACCAGTCAGAGGAGCAGATTCACATGAGTGAGGGTACTAGTCCCTCTAGCACCTCAGATGATGGCAGCAAGAGCACCCCAAGCAACTTGCCCAAAGCTGCCACCAGGGCCAGAAAGAAGAAAACCTCAGAATCTGAGGATGAAGACTATGTGGAAGTTGAGGATGAGGCCACTTCCAAGAAGAAAGTGCTCAGAAAGGAATATGGCATAGCTGCAACCACTAAGCCTGGTATGAAGATCAAAGTGCCTGCAAAGAGAACTCCCATTTCTAAAGCCAGAGCCTCAACTCAAGTACCAGAGACATCTGATCCCAAAGAGGCTGCTGCAGAAGGGAAGAAGAGGAAGGAAAGGGTCAAAAAGACTATGGCCAGAGTTGTTGGACAGCCTTCCATGATGGAAGAGGAAGAGGAAGAAGAGGTTGCTGCACCAGCACCCAAGGCTCAAAAGCTTATGGGTGATGCTATTAGGTCAGGGGCTGCATCATCAAAGCCCAAAGAAGCACCCAAAGCTACCTCCAAGCCCAAGACTGCACCTAAGAGGAATACTAGAAGCATACCAGCTACTGAGAAGAACAAGGCCCCAGTGCCTGAAGTTGCTGCTGAAGAAGGAGATGAAGGACAAATTCTGAGAAAGCTAAAACCTAAGATTCCAGACCACAATGATGCTCATCCTGTGGCTGAGAACATGAAGCTGAGGAAGGATGCAGGACTTAGACAATGGAGATTTTCTGATCCGTATGCAATCAAGAGAAGGACTACTGTTGACTACAGGTTCCACACTAAGGAACGGCAGGATTTCTATGAGACTGTGCTGCTGGACAAGAAGCCAATTGTGTGTGACATGAGGTGGGTGGACTGGAAATACATGAAGGAGAATGAGGAACACTATCCTGGTGTGTATGACAGCTTCAGTGCTTGTGGAGTTGCAGACTTTGTTGGACAGAAGTTCACAAAGTGGAATTATGAGCTCATAATGCAATTATACTCCACAGCACACTTCTATCCAGATGGCATGATAGTATGGATGTCTGAAGGAACAAGGTACTAGTCTACAATTGAAGAATGGGCAAATTTGATTAATGCCCCAAAGGAGAATGAAGATGACTTGGATGTCTATGCCAAGAAAAAGAAGGATCACAATTCTATGGCACACATGTACAAGGAGATCCCAGATAAAGCTCTTGAAACTCATAAGTTTGGGTCTGTACATTTCCTTCTGTCAGCATTGCCAAACATCAACTGGATCCTCAGGCACACACTCTTACCCAAGTCAGGTGACCACAACATGATCAGAGGCCATGCAATCAATCTGCTACACATATTTGATGTGCCTCAAAAGTTCAAGGTCATGAGCCTCATAGTAGAGACTATCAAGAGGACAACAGCTGACCAGAAGAGAAGTTGTGGGTATGCCCCACAAATCCAGGAGCTGATTAACATCAAGATGGGCACATGCACATACTTGTTGGATAAGGAACACTTTGTTATCTATCCAGATTTTGAGGACAACGAGGTGGTTATGGATGAAGATGAACCATCTTCTGTGCATGCTCAAGCAAAGAAGGAGAAGGCAAGGACAGAGAAGGCTACCAAGATGCCAACAATGGAAGAGGCATCTCAGTACTTTTTGAAGAGCAAATAAGATCAACTAGGCTAGTTGATTGCATCCACTCTGAGGATTGAGAAAGGGCTGGCCACCTTGACTCAAAACCAGGAGAGCCTGGAGAGGATCATGGAGAAGAAGTTCTATGACTTGGACGTGAAGGTAACTGAGATCCAGTCTGTTGTTGAGCAGCTTCAGGATGATATGCGGGAGAGGAAGGGCAAGACAACCACAGATGCATTTGCCAGAGTGCCTAGAGCTCAGAGATCAGCTGCAGTGCCAGTGACAGACACCAGAGCCACTTCATCTGCACCAGCTATAGGTCCTACAGCTCCAGTGCAACCAGCTTCAGCACCTACACCTCCAGCTCCATCCACATCAACTGAAGTCTTCGTCCAAGGAGTCATCTCTACACCACCACATCAAGATCAAGCCTGAGAGTCGATCTAGCACTATGCATTTTCTATGAACTTTTTGGTAACTTGTTGCCAAAGGGGGAGAAAAATGCATAGATCATAGGCTTCGAGAGAGAGTGTTGCTTTTTGTTCTATATTGCTTTGGTGGTTAAACTTTATTTGCTTTTGCTTGCTTGAGATATTACTTTATTGCCTGTGTGATACAATGATGATCATGTGTTTGATCATATACTACATTTATGCTTGTTAGATGACATTATCCCATTTATCTCTATGTGATCATTCACTTTGCTTGGTGATGAGTACATGTATTCAATCTTTATTATTTTGAGCGCTCCACCGAGATGTATGTGACATGGAAGAGTAACCCATGAGCCTAACTTTTGTGCATTTGCAGTCTAAAGCAAATCTTAAAACTATGCACAAATTTAGGGGGAGCTCTTGCTTATCACATACTTCTCAAAGCGACAATGTTTTTCAATCTTATTATCATTTGTCGAAGCTTTGATCTATACGTTGTCATCAATTACCAAAAAGGGGGAGATTGAAAGTGCAACTATCCCTAGGTGGTTTTGGTAATTCCTAACAACATATAGCTCATTGAGCTAACATCATTCCAAGATGAACATTTCAGGAAAAGCTCAATGAATGGCATGGCATGGATAAGGAAAAGTGGATCCCTCAAAATACTAAGGATAAAAGGATTGGATCAAGCTCAAAAGCTCAAGACTCTACATTTTATATTTTAGTGATCCAAGATCACATTGAGTCTATAGGAAAAGCCAATACTATCAAGGAGGGATGAGGTGTTGCTTAATGAGTTTCTTGCTCCACAGTGCTTAGTGATATGCTCCAAAAACCCTCAACTACTTTCTCATATCCACATATGACCCAAACCAAAAGTCAAACTCAGCCCCACCGATTCTTTCTACCCGGAGCCACCGGGTTTAGATGTCATAGCCACTGCCACAAACCCTAGGCAAATCGGTCTCACGGGTAGGGATCTCGATCTCACTGAGATGGGATTGTAATATCTCTATTTCCCTTCGTAACGTTTTGGTACCACCGAGATGAGCGATCGGTCCCACCGAGATTGCAATGTAAACTCTCTGTTTCCCTTTTGTAACATTTCGGTCTCACCGAAATGAGCAAACCGGTCCCACCGAGTTTACCTGACCAACTCTCTAGTTAGCTTATTACCAAAATCGGTCTCACCGAGTTTGTGTAATCGGCCTCACCGAGATTACGTTATGCCCTAATCCTAACCATATCGGTCCTACCGAGTTGCATGTCGGTCCCACCGAAAATCCTAACAGTCACTAGGTTTACTAAATCGGTCTGACCAGGTTTGTTGATTCGGTCCCACCGAGATTGGTAAATTGTGTGTAATGGTTAGATTTTGTGTGGAGTCTATATATACCCCTCCACCTCCTCTTCATTCGTGGAGAGATCCATCAGAACAAACCTACACTTCCAACGTACCATTTCTGAGAGAGAACCGCGTACTCATGTGTTAAGGCCAAGATATTCCATTCCTACCATATGAATCTTGATCTCTAGCCTTCCCAAGTTGCTTTCCACTCAAATCTTCTTTAAATCCAAATCCTGAGAGAGAGAGTTGAGTGTTGGGGAGACTATCATTTGAAGCACAAGAGCAAGGAGTTCATCATCAACACACCATTTGTTACCTCTTGGAGAGTGGTGTCTCCTAGATTGGCTAGGTGTCACTTGGGAGCCTCCGACAAGATTGTGGAGTTGAACCAAGGAGTTTGTAAGGGCAAGGAGATCACCTACTTCGTGAAGATCTACCGCCAGTGAGGCAAGTCCTTCGTGGGTGATGGCCATGGTGGGATAGACAAGGTTGCTTCTTCGTGGACCCTTCTTGGGTGGAGCCCTCCATGGACTCGCGCAACCATTACCGTTCGTGGGTTGAAGTCTCCATCAACGTGGATGTACGATAGCACCACCTATCAGAACCACGACAAAAACATCTGTGTCTCCAATTGTGTTTGAATTCTCCAAACCCTTCCCTTTACATTCTTGCAAGTTGCATGCTTTACTTTCCGCTGCTCATATACTCTTTGGATGCTTGCTTGAATTGTGTGAAGATTGCTTGACTTGTGCTAAGATAGCTAAAATCTGCCAAAGACTAAAATTGGGAAAAGGTTAAGTTTTTTATTGGTCAAGTAGTCTAATCACCCCCCTCTAGACATACTTCTGATCCTACATATGGCATTATGCGAAAGAAATCCTTAAAGATTTTACAACCTCTTGAACAGCTGACCAGCTGTCGCCGTATCATGATAGTCAGTTTTTTGCTTTCTCTACTGAGGTGCTCCTTTGGAAGAGCCAGGACACAATCGCAGTAGTTCTCCCTGTGCTGCCCTAGCCGATATAGCAGAACGTAAGGCAGCAAAACATAGGAGCTGGGCAAACCCAACTATTGACCCAAGACATGATCCGGGGTTGATGCATATAATGCTATAAATTCGGGGTGCCGAACGTCCACGAAGGTGTCCGGACTTTATTGCCGTATTGTGGGTACAATGAAGCCCCTGGCATCACTACAAAAAAAATACACTTCCGTGATGATAAGTGTTTGTCATAGTATGTCACGTTTTTTGTCATGCATGTACATCCATGACGATTTTATGACAGAATCAAGATAGTCATACCTGTGCTGTCGTAGAAGTGTTCCATGACATTACCAAAACTATCATCACGGAAGTGTCCACTTCCATGATGATAAATCACGCGTCACAGAAGTGCTTTCGTCAAGGGTGACCGACACGTGGCATCCACCATAACGGAACGCCGTTAAGCTATCGGGTTGGGTTTTGGATCTGATAACCCGTTAACAGCCCCGACCAATGGGAAATTTCCATGTGTAAAATTCTTATTGGCCGGACGAAACACGTGTCAGCTCGTTAGTGGGTCAGATAGGCGCCTATGATATGTCGACACGAGCCACGGCCCACCACTGGCCCATTTAGCTTATAAAGTCGGCCCCTTTGACTTGGTCAAAAGTTAACGGGCTGGCCCATGAAAAGCCTGTTAACGGTCTCTTTGCAAAAAGCCCATTTTACGGCCTGGTAACTCACGTCCCGTTAGGCCCTAAAGGAAATCGGCCCAACAACGTCATGTGGGCAGTCGAATATAACACCAGCCATTTCACTGTCGGCCCATGTATGGCCCACGACGTCTTTCGGCCCATATGAGGCTTTCGTATCTTTCGGCCCTTTATAGGCCCACGGGGACTCTAGCCCATAATGAACAGTAAATTTCTTTGTACCTATTAACGGCCCGTGATTTTCATGGGCTGTTTCCAGGCCGTGTTAGCTTTCGGCCTATTGACGGCCCATACGTTCTTGGGCTCCTTTTCGGCCCTTGATTACTTCCGGCCCTTTACTGGCATGTTCCGCTAGTGGGCCAAATTTGGCCCATGGCAAGAGTCAGCCTGTTACTGGCCTGTTCCCCTATTGGGCCAAATTCGGCCCATGGCAAGAGTCGGCCCGTTTCTGGCCTATTAACCCGTTGCGTTGTTTCCAGCCCGTCCTATATTCTGGCCCATTAATGACCCGTTATGCATGTGATAGAATTAAGCCTTTGCTGTCCTACGACCTGTTAACGATCCGTTACCGTGCTGGGCCGATACCAATTACGCCCGTTTACAGCCCATGTAGACCAATTTATCCGACAGCCCGAGGCCCACCCATTCTACGGCCCGGTTGGAGGCCCATTTATCGACGGCCCGTAGGAGACCCATGGATCCTACGGCCCGTATATGGCCCATGGTTGTTGCGGCCACTAGCAAAACAGGGAAAAAGAAGACTAGGAAATAAATAAGGCTGAAACTAACGCTAGGCTATTAAGGCGATTGCACATATTACATCCACTCGGCATCAAAGATCGCCACCAGCGCAAATATAGGGACACCCTAGAATATACAAAAATAGCTTGTTGTTTTATTCAGCCGGTGGCTGCATGTTAAGAATAAATTTTGTATCGCACCAACACAAATTACAACTATATAGCAAAAGGAAGGTTGGCATAAAACTTAACAGTCTAGCAGATAAATGCACCACCAGAAGTTCAGAAGCTCAGTTCATTTGACCTGACTGTTACGTTTTCATGTTGTATTGTCCGATGGAGCACCATAACCCATGCCGTCATTTCCCCTAGGCTCCTGAACAACATAGCAAATGTTTGATAGTCTAGTCTCAAAACCATGCATATCTTGACGACATCGAACAATGTGTCTCCTTGTTTCACAAAGGGTCTCTGTTAGGGAATGGACTTGTGTCTGGAGCGTAGATACAACATTGCTTTGAGCTCGCATATCTTGATCATGAGGTAGTTTGGACGATACTGCCTTAACAACCAACCCAATATTACGTAGGAACATTCTTTTGGCACTGTTAGTGGACAGGTACTGACCCACTGCAGCAAGAGCTGACATTGCGGTTATAGTTGCCTCGCCACCTTCAGAAGGTGGCGGTTCCACCATTTTTCCCATAGCTCACTGAAAAGTTGAGGTTTTACATTAGTAGTACCAGAACAGAAGATATTAAGGAGGCAGAAAAACAACAAAATAGCTTTGGTCTATATACAGAACTTATTCTGGTGACCCATGTAAAATATTAGTTGTATTTTATTGCAAAGTACATAATAAAACCAGGTTCTGAACATATGACCATGTACCATCGCTAATGTATTGTCTATTTCTTCAAATTGTATTGAGGGCTAAGGATAAAGAGACGAAGTTTATAATATGGTAAGTGTCGGTGTCAAAACCGGCGCATCTCGGGTAGGGGGTCCCGAACTGTGCGTCTAGGTGCATGGTAACAGGAGACAAGGGACACGATGTTTTTACCCAGGTTCGGGCCCTCTCAATGGAGGTAAAACCCTACTCCTGCTTGATAAATATTGATGATATGGGTAGTACAAGAGTAGATCTACCACGAGATCAGAGAGGCTAAACCCTAGAAGCTAGCCTATGGTATGATTGTTGTTCGTCCTATGGACTAAAACCCTCCTGTTTATATAGCCACGGAGAGGGCTAGGGTTACACAGAGTCGGTTACAATGGGAGGAGATCTACATATCGGTATCGCCAAGCTTGCCTTCCACGCCAAGGAAAGTCCCATCCGGACACGGGACGAAGTCTTCAATCTTGTATCTTCACAGTCTAGGACTCCGGCCAAAGGTCATATTCCAGTCATCCGGACACCCCCTAATCCGGGACTCAGTAGCCCCCGAACCAGGCTTCAATGACGATGAGTCCAGCGCGCAGATTTGTCTTCGGCATTGCAAGGCGGGTTCTTCTCCAAACTCCATGTACCTGTGGAATAGTGCCCGGCTTCTGGTGAATTTTGGACTCCTTGGCTTCTGTGCCCAATAATGGCCATCTTCCACGTGTCAAACGAATGTAAAAAGCAAGGGTGTTTCTTTTTTCATTTACCCCCCTAGCTGTGCAAATGAGCTGGCTATAAAAGAGATGGGGATTTAGATCCGAATCACACCATCTTTCCTTCGCGAGCTTTCATCAGAGCGCTTTCGACAGAGATCCATTCCATCATGGCCGGTCGACGCAGCTCCTCCTCTCGCCCCCTAGTCCTCAGCCTGGAGATTGGGAGAGATGCTCCGTCTCGCACAGCGAGCTGGTGGCGCTCCAAGCCAAGGGATTACTCCCCCCGGCCTACATGGTCCCGGTTCGAGCCAGGCTCGCCACTTATAATGGTGGAGAGCAAGCGGAGAGCGTTCCCAATCCCTCCAAAGGAGAGCGGGTATGCCTTGTCCCTTATTTGATAAGAGGGCTCGGATTTCCAATTCATCCGTTTCTCTGGGGGCTCCTGGAGTTTTACGGCCTGCAGTTGCACAACCTTACGCCTGCCTCCATATTGCATATCGCGGGCTTCGTAGCCCTTTGCGAGCTGTTTTTGGGTATCGAGGCTCATTTTGCACTGTGGAAGAAGCTGTTCTGCCTCGTGCCCCATTCTCAGGAGGGGTCGATATATCAAGTGGGCGGAGCCAAACTATGGCGCATCGCCGGGACCAGATATCTATTCGGAACCACAAAGAAGGCGTCCCAGGACTGGCCTTTAGAATGGTTTTATATAGAAGACGTCCCCCTGCCGGACCCTGTACGAATCGGCCTCCCTGAGTTCGGTAATGCTCCTCTGAAGAAGCGCCTAAGCTGGTGTCCACAGAGCCCTCGGAAGGAAAATGACAGGGACGTCCTTTACCCGATGAGCCGAATAAGGTTGTTAGCTCATTCTGGACTGACCATGATCGAGGTCATGGCCACATGCATTACGCGGGGGGTGCAGCCGCTTCAGTATACAGGCCACCCCATGTGGGATTTAAACGGGGAGGACGACGCCACCCGGTGCGGCCGTAAGGGGCCGAATTCATCTGCCTCTCTAATGAAGATCTTGTCCGCTTTGTACAAGGGAGAAGAGGAGGAATTCCTCCGCGTCAACCCACGGGGCGGATTTTCTATGTACAATCCTCCAAGCTGGGTAAGCGAATACTTTCACTTGTCCATCCGTTTCATATTCCGACAGTTAAGTATTTAGTCTAGCCATTTCAACGCAGGAGCTACGCCAGGCTATAAAGGAGATAAACAGCCCTCCCCCACAACCCGAGGACCCAGAACGGTCACTCGATCCGGACTCCCAAGAGGACCCGGACTTAGGCGTGGAGCTGATCGATGGGGTGTTTCATAAATTGAGCAAGGACAACGCCTTGGTGGCCATTATGGCCGATTATCCCGGACTACTCCTAGCCTCTCAAGTAACCGAGACCGAAGTCCCAGCATTTTTAAAATGATCCATCTGTGCTTATTTTGGGTCACCGTATACCAATGATGTTTTCGCAGGGGAAGTTCTTGAGGCGGAAGGCCGAGCCTGCGGTGGCTAGCCAACAAGGGGCATCAAGGCCTGGCAGGCTGAAAAGAAGTGCGGTCCGGATTGAGACGCCGGAGCAACGGTATGGTGTGCCTTTTTATTCTCGGGTTTTATTCCCTCGAGGCATACCAACGCTCGTGCTTTCTTTAGGAAAAAGAGTGCTCGCCGGACTATATCCGGAGAGCTTGCCAATCGCGCCTCCACCGGCCAGGCTCCAAGGCCGAGTCCGGAAGCAGAGGCGAGTACGAGGCGCACACCAGACGCTCCTCTGACAGAGGATGCGGACGGGCTGTCTGCAACCAATTCAGAGGTGGAGAGTGCCATGAACCACAGGCGTCGCCCGACAATTCTTCATGACGCTTGTTTCTCCCAAGAGGCGTTAGATGCATTCAATATGGGAGATGCATATCTCCGTGCGGCTCAAAATGGTCTAGCCAGAGCCACAGAGCAATATGTAAAAGACATACGGGTGAGAAAATTTGATGGTTATATATGTCAGTAGCCCCCGAGACTTCAAACAGTTAGAATAACTGATTTAAGGATCAATTGTTGTGCAAGATCTTACAGAAAAGAATACCCAATTGTCCCAGGAGCTGGAAGAGTGCAAAGCCCAACTTGAGGCCGCACTAGCCGCGGCAGGGGAGGCCAAGGAGACCCCCTTTGGTACTTATATGCTTCGAAAGATAAGTATGTTGCAAAGTGTGGCATGTGTAAAAATCTGACAATAACATTGCAGATGGCGCCAGAGTGAATCCAGACCAACAACAACTCTTACGCCGGTTAAAGGCCGGTGAGAGCGTGCTTACAAGGGTGAGGCAAGAGAAAAATAAGCTCCAAGATGCCAACACCCAACTGGGCGAGGAACTGAAGGATGTTCATGCTCAGCTGTCGGACTCCGTGAAGGAGAATCGACGGCTTCGACGCGGCATTTTTAGTAAGTGCTTGAATGAACTTCGGAAAAAGAGTTCGGCGAGGAAGTCGATTGACAGAGTTATGTCTATAGGTATGCTGACATGTAGGCCTGCGGAGGAAATGCCCGGATCTACGGGTGACCTTCTTCCCGAGCTCTTACAATTGCACGAACGAGTTCGACAGGTGATGCAAGGCATCGCCCAGGCTTTGTGGCCATCCGTCTCCATGCCCGAAGGCCTTGGAGAGCTTGCGGAGAAGTTGAAGGGAGCGCGGCGGTGTTTCCGATTATGGAAGATATCGGCCTGCCGTCAAGGCGCCAGGGAGGCCTGGGCCATGGTGAAGACACGATACACGAGGGCTGACCCAAACCACATGGCCGAGGTCGGACCGGTAGGGCCCGATGGGAAGGAGATCCCTGTGAGCTTAGTGTACGACCAGGTAGAGCTGGCCGCCAAATATTCTCAACAGGACTGCCAGCTAGACAGCCTGTTGGATGGTATTGAAGAGGAATATACTCAGTCAAATTGACTATGTAATTTAAGATGACATGTAAAATGCCTTCTAGCCGGATTGTAGATCGTTTGTCATGGCGGACCTTTTCGCTTCAACCTCGGGACCCGATAGTCCGGAGTGTGTCCGAATACCCTCTCGGTTATGTAAGAACCAGGGCATGCGTGGAGACCAGGCGTAGGGGTCATTAGTGTTTGAACATACAAGTGCCCAACTAGTTATGTTATATTACATGGTTAGTAAGAAACATCTTCCAGGGAGAATAGTTCCGTTAGGGGTTCCTTTCCCTGGGAGGCATGCCCTAAAGTGCATGTTCGGACTGCGAAAAAAGCAGAGAAACATCTGGGGGCAGATAAATAAATGAGTGAGAAATCATCTTTTAGTTCACCGACCGAATATTCCCTTAAGAACGCTAGCTTTCGGCTTCACCCAGTCTGAGGTACACATCCGGTTGACCCGGCAGTAACAATCGCAGAGGTGCTCCCTTTACCGCCTAGCCGAATAATCGGGAACGTAGGGGTAAGCACAGGAGCCAGGCAACCTAGCTTGGCCAAAACTTAATTCATATCGATGCATATAATTGTGAATAAAAGGCACATGCGGAAGTGTGACACATGTGTTGGGCATGAGGCCCGTACAAACAAGCTTCTGTTAAAGAAGCCCCCAGGTATAATGAGCGCGAATGGCGCGTCAATTGTTTGCGAACAAAATGTGAACGAGCCCTCAAAGGCTACGAGAGAGAAGGAGGGAGAAGGAGAGAAATATAAGACAACTAATATGTAAAAAAAAGACAGAGGAAGGAGACGAACACAGAGTCCGGCGCTTGGCGTAGAATCTTCGTAGACGGGCTGCGTTCCATGGGTTCGGTTCGAGTCAGTTATCCGATGCATCTCGCAGACGGTACACTCCACCAGTCAGGACTTGGTCAATTATGAAGGGACCTTCCCATTTGGGTTTGAGTTTGTCCTTTTTCTTGTCCGGCAGGCGTAGAACTAATTCACCAACATTGTAAGTTTTGGCCCGTACTTCTCTGCTTTGATATCTTCGAGCGTGCTGTTGATAGAATGCGGAACGGGCCTTTGCTACATCGCGCTCCTCCTCCAAGGCGTCCAAACTGTCCTGCCGATCGAGTTCGGCCTTTCTTTCTTCGTACATGTGCACGCGAGGTGAGTCATGAATTATGTCGCAGGGCAAAACTGCCTCGGCGCCGTATACCATAAAGAATGGTGTGAATCCGGTAGTGCGATTCGGCGTGGTCCGCAGCCCCCAGAGTACGGAGTCGAGCTGCTCTACCCAGTGCATATTAGATTCCTTGAGGGATTGCACTAACCTGGGTTTGATGCCGCTCATGATTAGACCATTTGCTCGCTCGACTTGACCGTTAGTTTGTGGGTGGTAGACTGAAGCTTAGTCGAGCTTGATGCCCATGTTTTTGCACCAGAGTTTAACCTCGTCGGCCATAAAGTTCGTGCTGTTTTCAGTGATGATGCTGTGGGGGATGCCATAAGAGTGTACGACCCCTGATATGAAGTCTATCACCGGTCCGGATTCGGCCATCTTAACAGGCTTGGCCTCTATCCATTTGGTGAATTTGTCCACCATGACCAGTAAGTATTTTTGCTTGTGGGTTCCCCTTTAAGGGGTCCAACCATGTCAAGCCCCCAGACCGCAAAGGGCCAGGTGATGGGTATAGTTTGGAGGGCGGTGGGTGGCATGTGGCTTTGGTTAGCAAAGAGTTGGCAACCGACGCATCATTGGACTAAATCCTGAGCATATGCCCGGGCCATCGGCCAATAAAATCATGTACGAAAGGCCTTGTTTACCAGGGCCTGGGCTGCGGCGTGGTGCCCACCGAGTCCGGCATGAATTTCAGCCAGGATATTTCGCCCTTCCTCTTTGGAGATACACCTTTGAAGGACTCCGGTGATGCTTTTCTTATAAAGCTCTCCCTCATGGACTTTGTAGGCTTTAGATTGCCGCACTATGCAGCGTGCCTTGTTTTGGTCCTGTGGAAGTTCCTGCATGGTCAGGTAGGCTAGGAATGGTTTTGTCCACGGGGCAATGACTGCCATTATCTCATGGGCTGAGGATGTTACTTTGTTGGCCAAGCCTTCCGCTGTGTTAGAATGTTCGGTGTCGGGCAGTGCGGTTGAATCCGGGCTGTTATTTCTGGATTCCCCTTCCCATGATACAGATGGCTTGAATAGCCTTTCCAAGAAAATGTTGGGGGGGGGGACTACATCGCGCTTTGCGCCGATGCATGCCAAGACGTCTGCTGCCTGATTGTTTTCCCGGGCTATATGGTGAAATTCGAGCCCTTCGAACCGAGCTGACATTTTTAGGATGGCGTTGCGATAAGCTGCCATTTTCGGATCCTTGGCATCAAAGTCTCCATTTATTTGGGATATCACGAGGTACGAATCCCCACGCACCTCTAGGCGTTGAATGCCCATGGAGACTGCCATCCGGAGGCCGTGTAGAAGGGCCTCGTATTCGGCTGCGTTATTGGAGTCTGTATACATTATCTGGAGTACGTATTGAACTTTATCTCCTGTTGGGAACGTCAGAACGATGCCAGCCCCCAGACCTGCTAACATTTTGGAGCCATCGAAGTGCATGATCCAATTGGAATATGTTCCATACTCTTTAGGGAGTTCGACTTCCGTCCATTCGGCGACGAAGTCGGCCAAGACTTGCGACTTGATAGCTCGCCGTGGCTTGTAGGTTATGTCGAACGGGAGGAGCTCAATGGCCCATTTAACAATCCAGCCCATTGCGTCGCGGTTGTTTATAATGTCATTAAGAGGTACTTCGGAGGCTACTGTTATTGAACACTCTTGAAAGTAGTGTCGCAGCTTCCGGGATGCCATAAACACCGCATACGCTATCTTTTGATAATACGGGTACCATGACTTGCATGGAGTGA
Source organism: Triticum aestivum (assembly GCF_018294505.1). Taxonomy (NCBI): domain Eukaryota; kingdom Viridiplantae; phylum Streptophyta; class Magnoliopsida; order Poales; family Poaceae; genus Triticum; species Triticum aestivum. The sequence goes on from NC_057795.1 coordinate 101,354,120, forward strand.
GGACAGCGGACACGTAGTAAACTAGTTTTTGAAGGGGAAATTTGTGTCCGTCCGTTTCTCGTTCGACGACGAGCACTGCGCTCACAACTTGATGAGTTACCGCAATGTATAATAACATTGGTTTGCCGGTGTTAGGCGCGGACAGGACCGGGTTTGTTGCCAATATGGATTTTATTTCCTCGAGTCCGGCCGTGGCGGCATCCGTCCACTCGAAGTGTTCGGTGCACCGGAGGAGGCGATAAAGGGATAATGCCTTTTCTCCCAAACAGGAGATAAAGCGGCTTAGAGCCGCCACGCATCCCGCCAATTTTTGTATTTGTTTGAGGTCTCTTGGAATATCCAATTGTGACAGAGCTCGGATCTTGGCTGGGTTTGCTTCAATTCCTCTACTGGATATAGTGAAGCCCAAGAGCTTCGCGGCTGGTACACTGAAAACACATTTTTCCGGGTTAAGCTTGATGTCATATGTCCGGAGGTTATCGAATGTGAGCCTCAAATCGTCTACTAAAGTTTCGACATGCTTGGTTTTGACGACCACGTCATCTACGTATGCCTCCACTGTTTTGCCAATCTGGTTTGCCAGGCATGTCTGAATCATGCGCTGATATGTTGCGCCGGCGTTTTTGAGCCCGAAGGGCATTGTGTTGAAGCAGAATGGGCCGTATGGGGTGATGAAAGCCGTTGCGGCTTGGTCTGGCTCTGCCATCTTAATTTGATGGTAGCCGGAGTATGCGTCGAGGAAACACAATGAATCGTGTCCTGCGGTAGCATCGATAATTTGATCGATGCGGGGGAGGGGGAAGGGATCCTTTGGGCAAGCCTTGTTGAGGTCCTTGAAATGGACGCATAGGCGCCAGGATCCTTTGGGCAAGCCAGTCTGGATGTTTTATGTCTCTAATGAATCCGGCCTCCAGTAGTTTGGCTAGCTCTTCTCCCATGGCTTGTCTCTTTGGTTCGGAGAATCGCCGAAGAGCCTGTTTAACAGGCTTGAATCCTTTTAGGATGTTCAGGCTGTGTTCGGCCAGCCTGCGTGGGATTCCTGGCATGTATGAAGGGTGCCAGGCAAAAATGTCCCAATTTTCGCGTAGGAATTCTCGTAGTGCGGCGTCTAAATCGGGGTTTAATTGCGCCTTGATTGAGGCCGTTTTGTAGGGTCCATTGGGTGGACCTGGAATTTAACTATTTCGTCCGCCGGTTTAAAGGAGGTGGACTTGGATCTTTTATCAAGTATCACATCGTCCGTGTTCACCGTGGAGCACAGTGCAGTTAGTTCTTCGGCCGCTAGGGCTTCGGAAAGTGCCTCAAGGGCCGGTGCGGCTGTTTTGTTTTCGGTGCAGAGTGCTATGTCCGGGTCACTAGCAAGAGTGATGATCCCGTTGGGTCCGGGCATTTTGAGCTTCATGTACCCGTAATGGGGTATAGCTTGAAAAATTGTGAATGCCTCTCGCCCTAATAGAGCGTGGTATCCGCTGCTGAACAGGGCCACTTGAAACGTGACCTCCTCGGATCTGTAATTATCCGGCGTGCCAAACACCACGTCCACTGTGATTTTTCCTGTACAGCACGCTTCCCGACTGGGTATGATTCCTCTAAAGGTTGTGCTGCTTTGCTCAATGTGGCTCCAGTCTATTTCCATTTTTCGAAGTGTTTCCTCATAAATGAGGTTCAATCCGCTGCCACCGTCCATGAGTACCTTGGTAAGTCGAAAGCCGTCCACTATTGGACTAAGGACCAATGCGGCTGGTGCTCGGGCTGTTCGGAATTTAGGTTCGTCACTGGCATTAAAGGTAATAGCCGTGTCACTCTATGGGTTTATTGTTGCTACTTGGTAGACTTCGGCAAGGTTGCGGAGTGTCCATTTCCACATATTGTTTGATGCGAAGGTCTCGAAGACCATTAATACCGTACTGGTATCCCTGGGGTGGTGCTTTGTGAATTCTGGAGTTAAAAGCTCCTCGCCACTTCTGGCCACCTGCCGGAGTATCCAACATGCTCTAAGGCTATGAGTTGGTGTGACACCCTCTGTACTATGAATTTTACAGGGTCCATTGAGCCATCCCTCCAGTACGCATGCCCTGTAAAGGGTTTTTGCTTCTTGGTGTTTAACCCAGGTGCCTGGCGATGACGCACCATTTTATTTCGGACTGGGGTTGTATGCAGGGCCGGATTGTCCCAAAATTTTCTTTCGGTTTTCCATGCACTTTCCATCGCACAGTACTTTCATACTATGGATGCCAAGTCGGCGAAGCGTGTAATTTCTCGGCGACTTATGGCGTTGAGGATCCCGTTGTCTGTGCAATTATTGCAGAAGGATGAAATTGCATCCTCCTCGCGGCAGTCCTCTATTCTGTTCATGACTAGGAGGAATCTGGCCCAGTAATGGTGTACTGTTTCTATGGGCTCTTGCCGAATTTGGGATAAATCCCTTATATTTGGGTGGGCGGGTGGAATTAAATCCGAAACCTTGCCCCATCTGAGGCTCAAGGGCCAAGGAGTTTCCGGACTCAGAAGCTTGTGTTCTTGGATATCGTCCAATGAATCTAGCCCGCTGCCTCACTTTAGGTTCGGGGCTTGAATGAAGTCCTGCCCTTCGCGGGTATCCGGTTTGGAGGGATCGGGAATCCGGACATAACTAGTCTTCAAGATAGATGAAGGCTTGCCGCATTGTTCCTCCACCACTGCAACGTGGTGGGTGACCTAGGGAGAGTTAATCTCTCTCAGATCGGGTTTAAGCCCAATCTGATCGTGGTCTGTAGCGACCCCCAGGGCGGCGATGCGATCCAAGAGCTTGTTTAAGGAGGAGAGCTCCATCGGATCTAGCTGCTCGGCGAGTTCCGAGTTGACGTGAAGATTGTTTTCGATGACCCGAGAAGTCATCGTCGGCGCGGAGGCCGAACAGGCGGTCATAAGGAATCCGCCTAGCCGGAGAGTTTGGCCGATAGCCAAAGCTCCTTTAACAACAGTGCCGTCTTTAAAGACGGGATGAGGCATCCTTCCTAATGGCGACGGCACAGCGGAACTCTCAATGAAAGCACCAATGTCGGTGTCAAAACCGGCGGATCTCGGGTAGGGGGTCCCGAACTGTGCGTCTAGGCAGATGGTAACAGGAGACAAGGGACACGATTTTTTTACCCAGGTTCGGGCCCTCTCGATGGAGGTAAAACCCTACTCCTGCTTGATTAATATTGATGATATGGGTAGTACAAGAGTAGATCTACCACGAGATCAGAGAGGCTAAACCCTAGATGCTAGCCTATGGTATGATTGTTGTTCGTCCTATGGACTAAAACCCTCCAGTTTATATAGACACCGGAGAGGGCTAGGGTTACATAGAGTCGGTTACAATGGGAGGAGATCTACATATCCGTATCGCCAAGCTTGCCTTCCACGCCAAGGAAAGTCCCATCCGGACACGGGACGAAGTCGTCAATCTTGTATCTTCATAGTCCAGGAGTCCGGCCAAAGGTCATAGTCCGGTCATCCGGACACCCCCTAATCCGGGACTCCCTCAGTAAGCATAGTATGACATCATTCATATCACAAAACAACTGAGAACAGACAAACAGGCAATTGTAACCTTGTGTGGGCAAGTCCAGCACGGAACTAGATTATGGGTCAAGATCAAAGGAACATCACTCCTCTCTTTTAAACCTTGTAAGGCATAATGATACGCTAATTCAATTGTGTATAAAATTGAAAAGAGTAATAGACATTGGCTGCAAACCTTGCAGTTCAAGGCACAAGTCAGAGTAAGTAGTAGTTAAAAGGCATGAAGATTAAGGTCTTACAATAGCGGCTTTGACTGGTGTAGTCATGCCCTTCTTCTTGCTGGCGTGACAGTCCTTGAAGTTTTCCACAACATTTGGTTCAGGTACTTTTTGGTCCTTGTGGGCTTTCCTCTGCATTGCGAACAAGTCAATATAGATCTGATAATATGGTACACCAAAAATAGTGAAACAACAACTAATTACAAGAGCCTCGCAGTGTGAAATATAGCTACGAGATCCTGTCGTCTATTGCAATTTCACTTTCGTAAGGTTGGCCTTGATCTTTGAGCAGTTCACCTACAAGAAGATAGATTTGTGTGGCACATGCGTAAATAGGACTTCAACATGTGATCTGATCACATATATATAATGTACCTGATACTTCGGATCAGACCAGTGTTTAACAAGGCCCCTCCAATCTTCATCCGATATATTTTATACTGGAGATGTTTGGGAAAGTTCACTGTTAGCCTTGCCTTCAAAGTGAGTTTTCCTCAAGTTATACCGATACTGCCGCAGAGCAGACTTGAAAACATGGGTGCAAGCTTGTCTGGTTGCATCATCTTGGCTATCCAACTTGAACCTCATATGTTGAAAATTATGGGAGTCTCATTATCAGCAACCTAGAAAGTATGGGACAGAGCAAGACGATATTACTAGTTTCCATACATAACCATACTTACAGATAAATGGTCGAGGAAGGTGTTGAACTGGGTTTCGTCTTTTTCATTCCTGTACTGAATCCATGTTGGGAGGATACGTGCATGACACCTAACGGCAACCGATGCATCTGGTACTAACTTAGCTGACTCTGTAGCATCACGTGGCCTTTTTAAACCTGCCTCAAAACGGATCTCCATTCTTCCTCCTCTAGATTCAGTTAACCTATCGAGCATTATCCCTGATGTTTGTTTCCTCTTGCGCCTAGGTGCTAGTCCAACAATGAACATAGGAAGTGTTAATGTACATCAAACTATGAGACTACATATGAAGAAGCATGCAGCTGTAACTTGACTCCAGCAACTACCTTCTTGCTATTGAAGCTCACAAGGTTCATCTGGTATTGCCAACTCGTCTTGTGTCAAGAGTGCTTGGGAAGTAGTGTCAGGTGGCAAGGGAGCTTGGGAACGTGTTGCTAGCTCAGTTGACGCACGAGTAACTCGTGCAGCTGGTAGTACTGTGGTAGGTGTTGCAAGAACTAGGGATGTCTCTGCTTGTTTGGTGGCAGCTATTTGTTTCTGCTTGGCTTTTTTTGTAGCTCATGTAGCATGGGATGCCGTTTTTGTAGAATTTTCCGCTGGACTTTGACCTTCTATTGCACCATCAATACCAACAGAATCTGCAGGATTCATCCGCTTCTCATTCCCTGCCATTTTGTGTTTCTTCCTCTTTCTCCGTGCCATGTTAAGTCAAGCCGACAAGAAAAACGAATAACAATTTAGTTCTTCAGAACAAATTGATGCGTGATGCAGACGAACTAAACTTTGATGTTAGACAACCACATGATAGGAGGATGTAATATGTATGAAAATCAGGACGGAAGAGATAACCAGAACTATGATGTGGAAACTAAGAAGAAGACATTTCACAAAATTAGAAGCAATGCAATGGGAGGTATACATCATATGAAAGATGCTACAAATATCGCTCTGCCAAGTTAACAGTGTCTCATCATAAATGGTGTTTAAACAAATGTGAAGCAGTATAAGAAACAAATCATATGCAAGATGCGAACAACATCACACTACCATGTTAGAGGTCTCTCGTCATTAGTGCCATTGCATATTCACATCATTGCATATTCACAGCTTATGATGTGTATACTAAGGAGAAGGAATTTCAACAAATTAGAAGCAATGAAAGCTAGACACCATATGAAAGATGCAACGAATATCACTCTACCAAGTTAAAACTGTCTCGTCATAAGTGTCATTTCAACAAAATAGTAGTACAAGCTAGAAAAGAATGCGAGATGTAACCTATATCACACTCCGAAGTCAAACATGTCCTATGATAAGTGATTGTTGCAGGTTACACAACAGCAGTCATTTGATGTAAGAATATGGTGTGACAGACAGATATTGTATATTCTAGAAACAGGAACACGTTTCTTATTCAAGTATAATGTGCAAAGTAAGTAGATGGAATTCAACAAAATTAAACGCAATACAAGCTAGACATCACACATAACATGCAACCACATATAACAGTGCCAAGTTAGAGGGAGCACCGGTGATGGTGCACTAGGGGAGACGTGCTCATCATAAACATAGCTTTGTTGAGTGTCTATGCATGTGTTGTCTTGGAAATCATCTTGGGGGTGTGGAGGAGTACAAACTGTAGAGGCCCTCTGTTCGGAAGGAGCACCTTTATCCGCTGCCTTGCTAACTTCCTTTCGCTTTATTGATTTTGAATTGTCAAGTAAAACCGACAAGAAAAAGTAATAAAATTCTCCCTTAAGAACTCATTCATGCATGATACTGACAATCACTACTTTGATGTAAGGCAAACACATGATACCAGGATGGAATATGTACGAAAAGGAGGACGACATGGCATGTTCACAACTGTTTGTGTAAACTAAGCAGAAACCACTCCAATAAATAAGAAGCAATGCAAGCTAGACACCACATGAAAGATGCAACCAATATGACTCTGCCAAGTTAAAAACGTCCCATCATAAATGGAATTTCAACAAATTAGAAGCAGTGCATGCTATAAATCATATGAAAGATGCAACTAATGTCGCACTGCATATACTAAAGGTGTCTCATCATATTGATTGATGCGGGATAAAAAAACAATAGTTTTATGTAAGGACATGCTTAATACACAGATGTACTAGGTACTAAATACAGGAAGGCATGTCACATTAACAGGTATAATGTATAAGCTAAGCAGACTAGCACATGTAGTTTAACCAGATTGGAAGAATTACAATCTAGACACCATATGCAACATGCAACCACATATCACGCTGCCAAGTTAGAGCAAGCACCTGCGATGCTAGTGTAGGGGAAATGCCGTAATCAACTACAGAGCTATGTTCACTATCTTCATCTAGCATTTCTGTTTCTTGAGAATCATGTCGAGAGGCTGACGCTGCATTCTTTAAATGAGGAGTAGTCCCCTTGCCTGCCTGCCTCATCATAAGTGATTGATGAGGGATACACAAGAACATTAGTTTGATGTAAGAACATGGTTAATACACAGATGTACTAGTATGTACCAAAAACAGAAAGGCATGTCATATTCAAAGGTACAATGTGTAAGCTAAGCAGATGCAATTTAACCAAATTGGAAGCAATACAAGATAGACATCCGGCTGGAGTGGTGAGCATGATCATCTAGGACCTGAGAGCCTGGTGGGAGGTGGGCTGCTTCGCCACCATCGCAGCTTTTTAGTTGGCTTCCAGGTGATGCCTATCTTTGCTGGGCTTGTCACTGGCTCGGCTAGTGCCCTGACTAGCTATTTGTCTTCTGGTGCTCACGGGATGGTGGTTCATGTAAAGAAATATCTTTCCTTATTGGCTGTTTGGTTTGTGACTAACTTTGCCATATGTTGCCACACCTTTAAAGCTAGGCAAGTTCGACTAACTTAGGTGAGTGTTTAGTTCAAGCCATACCTTAGGCAAGCCACACTTGGACCCCACATGGCATACACACACAAAATGTGGCAAGATTCCCTTAGGCTTGCCAACTTGTGGCTTTCATTTTGATGAACTAACCTTAGGCAAGCTTGGCAAAAATATGTGGCAAAGTGTGGCAATGCTAGGCCTAGAACCAAACAACCCCTTTCACCGAATTCGGCCTTTCGAATACAAGCTAGACACCATACGGAACATGCAACCACATATGACACCGCGAAGTTAAAGCAAGCACCTGGGATGGTGGTTCATTGCGAGCGAGGTCATCAACTCCAGAGCTATGTTTACCGTCTCCATCTGCTGATACTGCACCCTTTATAGCGCTGTAACGTGTCGTGCCTAACCGCGAAGAAAGCTGGGTCAACTTCTCTCTTATCTTTTTTGCTTCTCTCGAGGCAGACTCTGAAATACCCTTGCATAAAAACACAATAGTGAGAGTATGGGTGAAGTGTGTGCAGAACTAGTGCACTATAAAAGTAGCAGATAGCAGGCGGCTGAAAAATAAATGACAGGAGACATATGATAGCTCTACAACATTGCATGTCAAACAAAATTAGATTCTACTCCGTATGATTTTGTAATATATGCGCACAGGAAAAGCAGGTACTCCTCCAGCACACCACCACATGTGGTCATATCTAAGATAACAGTCGACTGAAAATAAATAGGTCAGTCGATTTTTTTAATGAACCGTCCGATCTATAAGGAATGGGCAGATGCCCTTCATCTACCTCACACCGGTCACTGTTTATGATCTTTCTCGAACCACCAGCGACCACCGACCCAGACCCCTGCCTCTGTCGCCCCACCCTCCCCTCAACCTCACACCACCGCCGTGCTTGGTAGGGCCCCCAGGCCATCCCTTTAATCCCGGCCGACCTCCAAATCAGGCGCCAGTAGCTCTAGGCCGCACACGCCCCTAAGATAAACACCAAGGCGCTACTTCCCTGGCGTAATAGGCGTACTAGCACCTGTTACGCCAGGGAATGCTTCCGTTATTCAGGAATCAACTGGCCAGAAATTGAAATTCAGGGGGGCGATGGACCTCTAGCTAAGGTGAAATAGTATATGAGGAGAAACCTTGTGCATCATGAGTTACTAGGAACATCTAGTATGAAGAAGAAGCGGTCAACTTGTCGGGGGGATGAACCCCAGGCAGGCAACGGAACCTGGATCTATTTCAAAAACAGCGGGGCCCGCATCGCCCCGCAAACCGAAGTGCACCAGACCGGGTCGCTCGACTCGGCAATCCGTCCAAGACCCTCGACTCGGCAAGGTACGTCGACCCGGCCGCAGCGGCTGGCGCAAGGCAACTCAGCCCGGTGCAACCTGGGCTTCCCCAGCAAGCCAACTCACCGTGGCATCCACGGCAACCCAGCCACGGGTCAGCTCCCGTCCCATCCAGGCCGTATGATGGGACGAGACCTCAATCACCGATGACCAAGGCTACAGTGCCCCCACCCATGCCCGTGGTCCGCCGGAGCGTGGCAACAGTGCCCCTTACCTACCCGCTGACGACGGCTGGCACGACAACAGTGTTCCCGCCCTCACCGCTGACGACAACAAGCGGCGGCCTGACAGAGAACACTGTGTGTGGCTCGACTCGGCCACACCATGACGATCGACAAGACGGCGCACAGTCCCCCTAGTCATGCGGGGCCCGCACCTAGGGGAACCCGGCGAACCACAAGCCCCCGAGCGGGACCCAGCCCGGTACCCCGGACACCGACAATATGGACCCACCGACTCGACATATTACCATTGTAACCCTCGGTGGGTTGATCTATAAAACTCCCCAGGAGTCCACGCCTACAAGGGCATGACATGTAAGATCCCCGGCATGCAAAGCCACACGAGATAGAGCAAGAAAGCGAGATAGGACTTGCCACTACATAGCAACACCAGAGAGATGGAGCAACCCAAGCCTTGGCCAGCCTCCTTCCTCCTCCATACAACTCCAGGAGTAAAATTGTACTATCGACCATCCAACTAAACTCGGCAGGACTAGGGGTGTTATCTCTCCGAAGAGCCCCGAACCTGGGTATGTCCGGCGTCCCGCGCCCGCGCATATCAACCTCGCCTCCGAAGCCCACCAGCGCCCTCGAGCCTCCTCCTCTCTTTAGCCATCCCTTGGCATCTGCCGTGCACCCACCACGACAGTTGGCGCCCACCGTGGGGCAGCTCGAGGAGCTGGCCGGAAGCATGCTTCAGACAGGGCCCGTCTCCTACTCTGACGAGTCCGTCGCTCTGGCGGACAACGTCATCGGCGTGCTCGCCTCCTCCTTCACCGTGCTGCGCATCTCCGACATGCTCATGGCCAATGAGTACCCCGGCGAGGTGCTCAGCTACTCCGACTCCCCGCTCTCTCTCAGCGGCGGATTCACTGCCGGGGAGATGGATGCCCACGTGGAGGTCTTCGTCACCGGCGATGGCGCCTATTCCTCGTCGAGCAAGGTGAGAAGAGCCGCCGAAGCCGCGGGCGCCACGGCACGGACGGAGCCGTCTGACCCGCTGCGTGCCGCGGTGCAGAGCCTCCGCATCCCCATCGGCACCGACGTCAATGCCACCAACGTCGCTGAAGCCCGAACCTTGCTCGAGGACAGGCGCCAGCAAATGCTGGACCTGCCCGAGATGCTGGCCGTCACCAGGCGCCGCCTGGAAGCTGCTCAGATGGAGCATGACGCCACCCACGGATTCTCGCCCTCCGCGGCCGAGCCAAGCCGGGTCGCCGATACTCGCGCCCGGGAGGAGCGATCGGCCTAGCCTTCAGCGTCGTCCGAACCATCTATGAGACCCCAGTCAAGAACATGCGCGCTGCGGAGGCAGCCGCAGTTGGCCTCGACCAACTCGCGGGTGAGGAGCTCAAGGAGTGCACCGGGCGGATGCGCGAGCTCCTCCACGCCGCCAACACCCAGCAGGATCGCCTCAACCAACTCGCCAAGCCGGCGGGGTCTGGCTTCGCCCGCCTTGGCGGACCCGGCGAACTACTGCACACGGCCTCTTCGCCGCCCGGTGAAGAGCACTCCGGCCAAGCCCGGACCCGGCGCAACCCGTCCGGCACTGCCGCCGATGCTCTGGGCAGCGAGCCCGCCCCAAAGACCCAACACGGACCCGGCCAGCCTTGCCGGCATCCGGCTCCGGCCGACCCGGCCCCTCGGGGCCTGGCCGCGAGTCGACTCGGCCCGCACGCCATTAACGACGCCGACGCGCGCCACCGCCTCGATTAGCTCGCTCGCTCCCTGGAGGTGGAGGAGAGCGGCACTATCGGGCCGGCGTGTTTTAGCCCACGCATCCGGGAGGAGACCTTCCCCAAGGGGTTCGTGCTTCCCCGCGACACCCCCAAGTACAATGGGACTGTCAAGCCAGAAGACTGGCTCACCGACTACACCACGGCCATTGGCATCACCAGTGCCAATCGTCGTCTCGCCGTGCGCTACGCACCGCTCATGCTCCAAGGATCGGCTCGCACATGGTTGAACAGCCTGCCGATGGGCAGCATCAACGCATGGGTTGACTTCGAGGAAGGGTTTGTCTGCAACTTCACGGGGACGTACAAGAGGCCCGGTCGCCCCAACCAGCTCGCCATGTGCATGCAGGGGCCAACGGAGACTGTCCGTGGATACCTCGCACGCTAGACCGAGCTCCGGAACAGCTGTGAGGGCGTCCATGAAGTCCAGGCGATCCAATACTTCGTCAGCAGGTGCCGAGACGGCACCCTCCTCAAGCACAAGCTTCTACGCCCCGAGCCGGCCACCATGGCTGCGCTCATGGTGACGGCAGACAAGTACGCCAACACCGACTCCGCCATGAAAATCGAGGTGGCACTGGATGAGGCCGGCAAGGCGAAGCCGGTCCCTCCACAGAAGCCGGCCGGCAAAAGCAGCCGGCAGCACCACCACCAGAACAACAAGCGCAAGGCCGAGCAGTCGGCGCAACGTCACGACAACCGGCTCGTCGCGGCAGCCGAGCCCGCGGTGGACCCGGCGGCGAAGCGCCTACGGACCGGCAAGATTTAGGTATGATTTACAAATGCCATGATATCAAATTCAAATAATTGAATGGACTACATGTTGAATTCAATTTTTTAAACCACTTTAAGTTGAATTCAAACGTATGCTAGTTCAAAGGTAGCTATTTATAATGTTCATTGTGTAACTTTCGTATGTATAATGTGCTTTACACACACAACATGAACTATACTCACATTTATATTCGATTGCTAAAGCGATGCATTGTCTGGAGTTCAAAATACTAACTATGTGGATCAATTGTGTCGAATAATAGCATAGACATGCTCAAATTCGATAGAATCTAGATGTCTGATGGATCAATGACCGCTCCTTACGCGAATTGCAAATATTAGGATCCCATCCTAATATTTGGATACAATTTATATCTTTAATCAATGTGTACATCAGTCTTTTACGTGTAGTTTCACTCTCCATCGGTGGTATCTCACACATGCTCACACACTCTCCCGAGGTGTCTTTCTCGCACACATGCTCTAGATATAACCCTCCCTCCCTCTCGTAACCATTTACAATTGTTTTCACTAACCTTTATCGCAAGCACTCTTCCTCTCGCAAGCATACACATGCACAATCCCCATCGACCCTTTCTATATACATGGACCTGCCTACGTGTCTCATGTATGCACATTATCTTTAGGCATGTCTCTCATGCATTGTCTCACACCTCTCTTCCTATTCGACGAGTATGATTCTAGCAGAGCATTATGTAGGATGCCCCTTAAAGTTAGGTTGGATGAATAGTAATATCAGAGATAAAGGGGTTACCTTAGTCTGAGAACCTAGGGCTACAAATCATAGCTGGCTTTGTCAGTGGACACAGAGTCCTTCACAATTCTTCTATCTTTGTCTTGTACGACTAGTCATCCATGGGTCTCCCTAAATGCGTCATGGGCCGACCAATGTGGCGCAGGACGGAACCGAACGAAGGGCCTCACCTCGACCCACCGGACCTCACGCGGTGACACACCCTCTGCCCCCACGTCTCATTATATTCTCACACCCACACATACCAACACAAACACCACACACACACAAAAATTTCTCCGGGTGCCTCTATTCCCTCCCCCCTTGCATATACACACTCAAGGGAATGGAATCTCTCGTCGTGACGTCATATTCGTCTCTCTCTCTCTAGACAACTCTCATTTCTCGTGCTATCTCTCCCACGCCCCCCCCTGTCGGCCCCTCTATCCATGCCTCTCTCGAATACGTAATACAAACACATACCTCTCTAGGCCCCGCCAAATGCATCAACTACACATTCACACATGTTACATCACATACCCCATTGATCTAAAAAGCCCTCCCTTCACGTTTATTTTGCATACAACATTCCTTTTGAATAAAGTGTGGCCAAAAAATTATTTTAGAGTTTCTACATATATACAACATTACAAAGTTATATGTTGGAGTACGAACGCTAATTTGCATTGCACGGTGCCCACAATGATATTTATTCCGCACTATGAATTTGTATATTTTTATACTATATACATAGTTAGTCATAATAAAGAGAAATGAAGAGCATGTTTCTCTCCATCGCATACCCCCCTGTACGCCCCTTTCACGTATGCACACAAAACTATCTCCAGGTCCTCTAAAAGTAAGCTCCCAGAAAATTCACGCATGTTTCATCTTTCTATCGCGATATATGCAATGACGATCATTGTATTTGAAGCGAAATCACGATACGTACATTGGACTTCAGAATCCACTCATTACGGTCACCATTTACATTTAGTGGTTATTATACAGTCACGAGCTCACCTTAGAACTCTGTATTTGCTCATGACATGACTAGTTGACCAGTTAAACGCTCCAGGTGGCACCTCTAGTGTTGCATCACATTATCTCACTACCATGATGCCCACCTGTCGGCTTGTATCTACTCTACATCTACACTCTTATAAAATAAATGAAATATACTCTTATAAAAAATAGATTTGGTGATGATGGTGTGTCTGCCATCCTGCAATATAGGCCGTCCGATTTATATCTGGTGGATAGGAAAGAAACTATGCCAATTTTGCAAAAAGGTACCCACACACCTCTCCACATTTGCAAATAAGGCCTTCCCTCGTTCATCCTTTTCTCTCACAAGATAAACTAGTCATACAAATGCATCTTGATGTTAGGTGCAACGCACGGGCATCTTGCTGTCACAAGAATGAAAACAAACGACAAAAAAATATTTGGACGGTGGTTCGAAGTCATTACCGCGGGCACAACGGACGAGGTGGCCTTGTATTGGTATGCTGAGCCGTCTGTTTTAACACACATGAGCTGGTGTGGTGATTATACACACTCGCATGCATGCACACGAACTGCATGCACGCAACACTCACACAAACACATGCACCCACACACGCACGCAACACTCACACGTACACACGCAGCCACGCATGCATCCAATACTCACACGCACACATGCACGCATGGATGCACACACCAGTACACTACATGACCAACACACACTCTCATGCTCAAGTGCTCAACCTACACGTGCATGCACATACATCAGGACCTGACAGACACATACACAACCAGGTGATTCCCGCGCACGGGTTGGAGTCTTGTCGCGCCTGTGTAAATTTGTGTTTATCTGACCTTTTCCTTATGCAAACTAACAGGTGGGACCCACAAGGAACGTGGTCAATTTAACTAGTCAACATGGCGCCACGCAGACTATTTGGCCGATCAACAGAGTGCAATCCGATGCTGAACCGTGAGCAAGTGACCGTATAATCACCGCAAAACGTATATAGTGACTGTAATCAGCTTATTCTGAAGTTCGGTGATCGTATTACGCTTTTCTCTCAGTAGGCCCTCCAAAACTACATCTCTACACATTCTCACATGTTACATCTAACAACTATTCATTACAGCACTACTACTACACTCTAACACAATAAATCATATGTGTTTTTAGTTTTACTAGATATCATATTGTTACTTAGACCTCTCCCAATGCATTGGTGCTAAAGTGAGGTGCTAAGTGCATTAAAATGCTTAGCAACTAATGTCCCCAATGCATCGGTGCTTAGGTTTTGTAGCTAGGCCTTCTCTATTTAATTTTCTAGTAATAAAACTCCTTCATGTATTGGTTGGTAGTCTTTTTGTCTAGGTTCACGTGCTTAGCATTGGTTCTTGTTGGGGTCACCATAATCCTCTCTCTCCTCTTTAATTGCTTTGCCACATCATTTTTGTGCCTATGTGGCATCCTTAGCACCTGTACACCGTGTAGCACTGGGAAAGGCCTTAATTATTCAGTTTGCATACATTAAAATTGCCTTTGAAATCTATGGCCAGTATCATCTACCGCGCGGGAAAAATCCCGCCCTTTCCTGTTTAATCGGGTTTGTATCGATGGATTGTGCGAAACAGCAAAACTATAGTACTATACAGTACAAGTGATAGTTCACTGGGCCATCGTGTCGTGTACTCCTCTGTCGTAAGAGTGGAGCGCTCGCTTTCACAAATCTTCTAGTCCCTTTTGCCGACATGTGGGACATCAAGCTACCGGGTCCACGTGCCATACCGGAATACAGTGCAGAGCAGCCGGGGTGAAGCACCCCAGTCATGGCGCTGTCGTAGTAATGAGCAATGAGGCGTCAAATCACAAATCTGCACCTTTCCCACAGTTAAGTTGGAGGGATGAAGTAATAATGCTAAAAAAAGAAGTTGGAGGGACGAAGCAACCATCATTTCACACGTTGCTGAATCCGCTTCTCCCTCATCTTCTTCAACTTAACCACGTGTTGCTTCTGCCGTTGTTCTGCCTCATGTGGGACACGGATCATCTTGGTAAAGCACTGACACGTGGGACTGCATGTTAGCAAACCGCCAGGGCAATGTCCTCTAAAAATAAGAAACCTCCCCCGCCATCCGCGCTGCAAAATCACCTCCTTTTTACTAATCTTGATTCTATAATTTTTTAGATCAATATAATTGAGATTTGTATAGATAGCACACAGGAGCAAAGCCAAGTGGTATGGTTAAGGGCATCCACAATGTGTAGCCAAATGTGAAAATAGCTTTTGGCATCGTGGGAACCATTGTGGACGGTGTTGCCAAAGCCAAAAAGATGGAACCAAAGCTCCCTGATTGATTGATTGAAGGAATAGAAAAATGCAACGTCTCTCCTCTTTCTCCCATGCTTGGACGCATGTAGTAAAGTATAGAGCACAGAGTCTACTCCCCTGTCCCTTCTATCACAAATCACAAAGCAGTGAGGCATCAAATCACAAAGGCACGGATGAAGCAACCATCATTTCACTCTTCGCTGACTCCGCTTCTCCATCGTCTTCTTCGAGAAACCATCTCACCGCACTAAGCTGGACGGACGACGCTATTGTGTACTCCTAGTAGTACTAGTCCTTTGGTTCAACGGACTTCCTGGATGCAAATAAGGCGGTTGTCTCGGCTTGTAGGCGGCACTTGCGAACGACTTACCATGGTCTCCCTCAATGGTGTTCTCCGTCGAACGCACTTTGCCAAACCACAAAAAAAGATATCGTCCATGTCACTGCAATGGGGAAGGAAGTCAAATATAGTTACTACCTCGATTTTTTGTACATAAGGCCAGTATTATCAAAATTACAATTTGCAAAAGGCCACTAAAACTAATAAAGGAAAAATTGATGGGGTTTGCCTCATACTAGCAACCAAGGACATTAATATCCCCTGCATGCATGCGGAAGTGAGAAGGTTGGTTTGCACGGCGCTGCATTAATCAAGCGATGAGGAGTGAGATGGTTAGCTCTTTGGTCTTTGGAGAAAAAATACGCATTAATTGACACGTGAAACGAGGATTTGTATCGATTAAATCCCGTGAAGGAAAACCCCGCCTTTCTTTTTTAACACTAGTACTCCTAGTATGTACGTACTTATCCTATTTGGGTCTAGGCCTTGAATTGCCAAACTTCGCCACACATTTTTGCCAACCTTGCCTAAAGTTTTCAAAATTGGAAGGAGGTACACTTATGCACGGCTGTCGCGGTCACACCGCACCCTCACACTGTCGCTCCTGCACGCCGCGGTCGCACCGCACCCTCACACAATCGCTCCTACACGCCACAAACCCAACCAAGGGAACGCACCCTCACTGACACGTGTTGTCACATGTGAAAAAACCAAACTCTGCCATCCTATCGCTGACACATAATTTTTGTTCATAGAGTATTTTTATCCAACCGCATGTTGGGGAGTATCCGTACGGCCCGTGCGGTGGTCTGTTGGGGAAGAAGAAGAGGTGAGAAAGAAGGAAAGAAGGGTTAGGAGACGTATGATATTCATCCAACTGCCTGAAATGGTAGACTGATCCAAGTCAGGCGACTTGCATAACAAATATATGTTTTTACACAACAAAAGATCCATAAAAACAAAAACATAAAGAAAAACTATCACTGCTCGCGGAAACAGACGGCCTCGTCGTCTTTGGCTGCCGGGGCGAAACATCCGTAGCTGCCGACGTATGTCTCCGCACCGTGGTTGTCCTCGGCCTCCAGCTACTCGTTCACGCGGAGCATGCAGGTGCTCTGCACGGACGAGAGCACAACCCGGTTCAAGTCGAGGACATCCAGTTCCGCCTGCAGGAGGGCTTTGATGGCAGTGGCATCTGCGCGCTCCGCGTCGAGTCGAGCCTCCGCTACCCGGTTCAAGTCCAGGACATCCGGTTCTGCCTTCAGGAGGGCGTCGATGAGAGCAGCATCTGCGCGCTCTGCGTCAAGTCAAGCCTTTGCCGCCCGGTTCAAGTCCAGGACATCCGGTTCCGCCTGCAGGAGGGCCTCGATGGCAGCAACATCCGCGCACTCCGCCTCAAGTTGAGCCTCCACCGCCCGATTCACATCCACGACATCTGGTTCCGCCTGCAGGAGAGCCTCGACGGCAGCAGCATGCGCGCGCTCCGCGTCGAGTTGAGCCTTTGCCTCTCGGTGCTCCTTTAGTATCGCCATGTTGAACCGATGGTCCGCCTGCACCATGGGTGACTCGGACGCCGGCACGAAGTCGACGTCCATTGTCTCATACCCATCGGGAGCCTTCTGCGCCGCGACCTCCGCCACGAACATTGGATCGGCTTCCTCCTCCTCGTAGCTTGGCTCCAGAGAACTCGGGGATTGGCCCGCCGCAAAGCGAGCTTGGGAACGGAGGTCTGTGGCGCCGACCGCTGCCGTGATTTCTGCACGGCGCTCCGGCATCAGCATCTTGTAGTAAGTGATCTTGCGGGGCACCATGGCTTTCCGGTGAACTAGGCTACGCTTGATGCGGTCTAGGGGATTGAAAGGTGGGGGAATGGGCTGGAGATTAGGTGTGGTTTTAGGGCAGTGGCTGGCGTAGGCCGAGCAGCGAAGGTTCTGGTGTGAATAGTGGTTCCGGTGACAACCGGTCAATCGGTTTTGACTGTACATCGCTCTTATCGCGTTCGCATTGCAGCCCGGCATGCTGGACCCTCCACGTCGCTCACCGAATGGAACGCGCTTCGTCTTGCGTTTTCGCTCGTTTGTGGGACCGCAGTTGAGAGCAAACCGATGTCCCTCCCCCTCCCCCGCCCGCATCATTTATTATACTACCACTCTCTCTGTTTTATGCGGAGTAAATAAAAACAGAGGGAGTATACTACGAATGAGGATCCCCGGACGTGGCCGAACCCATTGAGTAACTGACATGCGGGGCCTACCAAGCATGGGGTCCGCCAGTAAGTGACCGAAAGGGAGGGTAAGGCAGGGATGCCTAGTCAGAGGATCCACTTCCACTACTACTCCCTCCTTCCATTTACTATACAGGGCCTAATGCATTTTTTGAGGCTAACTTTGACCAAATGTTAGAGTAATAATATATGACATGCAACTTACACAAAGCATACAGTCAAATTCGTATGTGAAAGGAGTTTCCAATGATATAATTTTCACATTATACATCTCATGTACTATTAATCTTGTCAATAGTCAAATGCGGTTTTCAAAACGCATTAGAGCATGGATAATAATATAGCCATTCGATGGCTATGAGGTACTGCCATGTCATCTATAGCCATCATCTATTATATGCACTGATACGGTAGTGTGGGCTATAAGGTTGGCTATGTCCCGCAAAAAAATAAGGTTGGCTATTGTATTAGTACTTTTTACCATCTCCTCTCTATCTCTTTCTTCATATTTATTGTAGTACTATTTAACTAGGAATCTGTATATAGCTAAGGTCTTGCATGAGATCTCACTCCCCTTACTTTTTCACATCTCTCTCCTCCACATAGGCCCTATATAAATGGAAGGAGGGAGTACAGATGTTGTCAATACTCCACATGTACTGTTGGACAGGGAGCTTAAAAAGTTACTATTGGACTGACTATACGTGGCGAAATCCTAGTAGGAAGAGCATGCGCGAGAACAAGCAAATTCACGTGGTTGAAAACAAATTGGAAACCATCTCGAGTACAAATCTAGGAGTATGCACGAATCTAACAATATTGATTGGGCGTTGTTGAATGTTGATACCTTTTTGATCAAAGCAGAGATACTTTGACTACACATAAAACTTATATGTAAACTAGAAAGGATAGGAGGGAGTATATTGTACGATCAAAAACGAAACGAACATTGAATACCCTTTATATATGATTTGCGGATGCTATGATCACCGGTTCAAAATTTTGAATCCGCCTTAGGTATCACATGCCCCCACTCGTTCTCTCTCGATTTCATCTCGGGGTCCGGAGATCGATTGAAAGAGGACTAGGGTGGGTACATGCGAATGATACTTGGCGGAATGTTCAAATGAGGCATGCGGGAGGATGGACTCGACCGGAGGGCGACATGATCGATGGAGAAGAGGGTTGGAGAGGAATGAGAAATGAGCAAACGCCATATGATTATACTTGAACAGCTCAAATAAACAATAAGTAGCCTCGCTTGGCCTAAATAGTGAAATACCTAATGCGCAACATGGAGCACTAACGCTCAAATATGGCCGGGAAAACAGGGAAACCGACATGTGGGGCACACCCGTCGGGATGACGTAGCGCAGACTAGTCCAATGGATGAGCTATAAGTGCATCTAGTGCCCCTTAGTGATTTTGGTGTATTGAAGACTTATAGGTTAAGGGACTAATGCGTCTATGAGTGTACACAGGTCTATAAGTCTATGAGGAGTTTGATATTTACAGGGAAAGTCGACCCCTAAAAAGGAATATCTTCGACTGAAGATTTTTGTATTTCTGAAGACTTTCATGAAGACTTTGAAAGTGAAGAAATTTGTGTATCCGTGAAGACTTGATATTCATGCGAGGAATATGAAGCTTGAAGACTTTCATTTTCATAGTTTTGTTTTTCTCTTTCTTGAGTCATAGGAAACACCGTACTGTTAAAGGGGGTCGAGGAAATACTAAGGAAAAATTTCCAAGTGATGCTCAACTCAAAATCCTACACCTACCAAACCCTTCGAGTGAAGCCTTTGGAAATCTCATACAGTTAAGTCAATTTCTTCAGTGGCAGAGACGAAGTTCTTCTGGTCGCTGAGGAATTTGTTCTGACTGAGGAGTTAGGAAGTTGCCAGTGCGGATTGCCTACACAGTGAGGATCATGATAGCCCTGAGAAATTTGATAGTCAAATTTCCGACCGTTGCTGTGCTACGCGCCAGCTGTCCCAAAATATCTTATACACCTAACAGTCATATCAGACAAGGGCATTTATGTCTTATCATGTCGGGCTGCTCCCTTGGCTATAAATAGCCGCCCCCTACAACCACTAGCTGGTTGGCTACTCCGAGAGAAACTGACACTTGTCATTTGAGAGCAACCCATCCTCCGGGGACTTTGAGCGAAAATCATCGAGCGAAAATCCTCCGGGGACTTTGAGCGAAAATCATTGAGGAATGTTTCCTGCCCCATCTTTGACGGTCATGTGTATCCTCGGTGGAAGGCCATGATGAAGAAGCGACTCATGGCTATGGACAACGAACTATGGATCATCACTGAGATCGGCCTTACCGATCTATGCAAGATGGCTGAAGCTGATGACATTCGCAAGTACACTCTCCTCAACTTCACAGCAAAGGATGTCATCTGCATAAGTATGTCCCGAAATCAATTCAGGAACATCATGCATCTCAATCACGCGAAGCTAATCAGGGACCGTCTCTCTGAGGTCTATGATGGACATCTAAATCGTAATGATCCTTGGCTTGATGATTACAAGGAATCTCTCAAAGAGATGACATTCGAACCAGAATCATCATCGTCCAACCCCTACCTCATGGCAAAAAGTGCTAAGGTAAACGAATGCTACCTATCCGAGTCCAGTGATGATGAATCTGGCGATGAATTTGGACCTAGCTATGATAAACTTGCTTCCCTTGCCACTAAACAACAAAGAGCTTTGGAAAAAGTTCATTACATGCTAAATAAGAGCAATGATATGTTGGGTGAAGAAATGGATCAGTCAAAAGCCTTGGCTGAAAGTCTTCAGGGACTCCATTCCAAGTTTGACGATCTTCAAGGTCATCATAACGCTCTCTTATCTGATCACAAGAAACTTTCTATTGAACTCCTTCAAAGAAAGCAAGATCTTGAGAAGCTAAGAGTGAGTCATGAAGATCTTCTGAAGGATCGCGATTCATTACTTGCTCAACAAATCAGCGCTACTCAAGAAGAATTTGTTCCTCCATGCTTAAAGTGCATTGAACGTGAATCTGCTAATTCTTCACCTGAATGTTCCAATGCTTCAACTGTTACCAATTCTTCACCTGCCTCTGCTATCACTAATTCCTCATCTGAGGACATTGCTAGTATCACTAACGATGCAGGGCTGAAGGAATTGTACACGACAGGCATGTACAAAAGCCTCAAATGGCATCAGATTCTTTGTGATGTGCTCAAAAAGCAGATCCTCAACAAAAACCCTAGGAAAGAGGGTATTGCCTTTGAGAGGAAACTCAATGCTGATGGAACATACTGGAAGCCTGAGCAGTACCCCAAAACCTCATGGGTTGCTGCAAAGGGACCTCCAGTTGATCCATCTAACTTATCTGGCTTTACATGTGAATCTTCTCATTCTTCTGATGAGTCATTTGAATCCAACTATAAACTGTTCAAAAATCAGAATGGTGAAGTATTTGCTATATATGTTGGCACTAACTGCAGGAACGGTTCCCTTATGAAGAAAATCTGGGTTCCCAAAAGTTATGTTGAAAGTCTTCAGGTGAATGTCCTCATGACACCACCTGTGAAGAACAAGAACCCCAGATCCAATTCTTCATATGGACCAAATTCTTCACATGGATCAAATTCCTCAAATGGATCAAAGTCCTCATATGACCATCATCGTGCTAACCCCTCTGTTTCGCAGGGTAGAGCTAAGGGCTATGAATATGCGCATTATTCTTCAAATCATTATGTTCATAAGTCCTCGAAGAACTTCTCTACTTATTCATATGCTTACCCTAACCCCTCTTATGTGAAACGAAATGGATTGGCCTCATTGCCACCTTTCTCATATGGTGCTCGCAAAGTGATGAACTCTTTGCCACCCCTTCAGATGTGGGTGGTGAAGAAAAAGAACTAATCTCTTATGCAGGGTCAGGTCTCCAGACGTGTTTTAAACGTCTGAAGAATTTGCTGGAGGCCTGACAAAAATGCCTGAAAGGACGCAGGCGAATCATGATGAAATGAACTTTGATTTCACACATCCTCATACTGAAATATCTGTTTTTCTGATTGATGAAATTCATCTGATGAACTTGATATCATATTCTTCATTGATGAAGTATATGAGATCGTAAGTTGCACAAATTCATCTGCAGGATGATCAGCCCAAAGCCAATGAGTGGGTTCTAGATAGTGGATGTACAAATCACATGACGGGTGACAAGAGTCTATTGATGGATGCTCCATTATCACCGTCACATCTGAAGCACATCATCTTCGCTGACAAAAGCAAAAGTCAGGTATTGGGTCTAGGTAAGGTTGCGATCTCAAAGGATCGACACATGGACAAAGTCATGCTTGTCGAGTCCTTAGGATACAACCTCATGTCTATCCCAATGCTTTTTGATCTTGATATGGTTGTTTTCTTTGGAAGATATCGATGTGTTGTGATCATGGAAGCTGGCTATTCCAAAGTCTTCGAAGGCTTTAGGAGAGGAGATCTGTATATTGTTGATTTCTCTATAGGACCACAACCAGCAATGTGCTTGATTGCAAAAGCTTCAGAAGGCTGGCTATGGCATCGACAACTTGGTCATGCTGGCATGAGGAATCTGAACACGCTTGCAAAGAAGAAGCATGTTATTGGCATTGAGAACGTTAAATTCCTCAAGGATCACTTATGCGGAGCTTGTGAAGCTGGAAAGATGACAAAGGCTGAGCATCCAGCGAAGACTATCATGACCACTACTCGTCCATTTGAATTGCTTCACATGGATCTTTTTGGTCCTAATCATTATTTTGCTGTTTCAAATGATGCATCTCTATATGGCTTTGTTATTGTTGATGACTATTCTCGTTACACATGGGTACACATTGTCACTTACAAACATGAAGTGCAGGAAATCTTCAAACGATTTTCATCGAGGGCTTCAACCAACTTTGGTGTGAAGATCAAGCACGTCAGAACTGACAATGGAACCGAGTTCAAGAATTCTGGTCTTGATGGCTATCTTGATGAACTTGGTATTACTCATGAGTTATCTGCTCCTTATACTCCTCAACAGAATGGCGTCGTGGAGCGCAAGAACAGAACCCTCGCTGAAATGGCTCGCACTATGCTTGATGAATACAAAACGCCTCGTCGTTTTTGGATTGATGCAATTGATACTGCGTGCCACATCATCAATCGGGTATATCTTCACAAATTCTTCAAGAAGACTGCCTATGAACTCCTCACTGACAAGAAACCCAATGTGAGTTATTTCAAAGTCTTCGGTGCTAAATGTTGGAGTAGAGATCCTCATCACAATGCTAAATTTGCACCGAAAGCACATGAGGGTTTTATGCTTGGTTACGGAAAGGACTCACACACCTACAGAGTCTTCAACAACGTTCTTCACAAGGTTGTTGAAACTGTAGATGTGCGGTTCGATGAAACTAATGGCTCGCAAAGAGAGAACCTACCTTCTGTGATAGATGAACCAGAACCTGAGGATTCTATCAAGTTCAAGGTTACTGAGGATGTTATTCCTACCGAAGAATCTGCTGAAGAATTCATTCCGGAACGTGAAGAAAACCGAGCTGGTGCACCTGATGAAAATGCTGAAGAAAATGCTGACCAAATTCCTCAACAACAACCAGCTCATCCTCGCATTGCAAAAGAAGTGCAAGTGGAAAAGATCATCGATGACATTCGAGCGCCAGGTCCTCTCACACGCTCAAAAGCTTCACATTTATCTAACTTTTGTGGGCACTATGCTTTTGTCTTTATTACAGAGCCCACTAAGGTAGATGAAGCATTTCTGGAGCCTGAGTGGATTCAGGCCATGCAAGAAGAATTACATCAGTTCGAGCTCAACAATGTCTAGGAACTGGTCAAACATCCAGATCCTCGCAAGCATAATATCATCGGCACAAAGTGGATCTACCGCAACAAGCAAGATGAAAATCGCCTTGTGGTGAGGAATAAGGCACGACTTGTAGCTCAAGGCTACACACAGGTTGAAGGAATTGATTTCGATGAAACTTTTGCACATGTTGCTAGACTTGAGGCTATTTGCATATTGCTTGCTTATGCTAACCATCATAATATTATCTTACAACAAATGGACGTGAAAAGTGCATTCCTCAATGGTAAGCTTGAGGAAGAAGTATATGTTGCTCAACCCCCAGGTTTTGAAGATCCAAAGAATCCTGACAAAGTCTTCAGACTCAACAAGGCTCTGTATGGCCTCAAACAAGCCCCTCGGGCATGGTATGACACTTTGAAGGAATTCTTCATGAAGAATGGGTTCACACCCGGTTCACTCGACCCTACTCTCTTTACTAAATCTTATGATGGTGAACTGTTTGTGTGCCAAATATACGTTGATGATATTATCTTTGGCTGTACTGACCAATGTTATAGTGATGAATTTGCCTATATGATGAGTGAAGAATATCAAATGTCTATGATGGGAGAGTTGAAATTCTTTTTAGGTCTTCAAATTCGTCAACAACACAATGGCATATTCATATCTCAGGAGAAATACCTCAAGGAAGTTCTGAGGAAATTCGGCATGCAAGACTGCAAAGGCGTCAAAATTCCTATGCCCACGAATGGCCATCTATGCATTGATGAAAATGGTATTGACTTCGATCACAAGGTATACCGCTCCATGATTGGTTCGTTATTATACTTATGTGCATCTAGGCCAGATATAATGCTTAGTGTTTGCATGTGTGCCCGATTTCAAGCTGCACCGAAGGAATCACACCATAAGGTTGTGAAGCATATTCTTCGATATCTAGCTCACACACCAACACTAGGATTATGGTACCCCAAGGGCTCTACTTTTGATCTCATTGGATATTCTGACTCTGACTATGCTGGTGATCATGTGGACCACAAGTCAACATCTGGTACTTGTCATTTCCTGGACGATCTTTGGTCTGTTGGTCCTCGAAGAAACAAAACTACGTATCACTATCTACTGCAGAGGCTGAGTACATTGCTGCTGGTTCGTGCTGTGCTCAACTACTATGGATGAAGCAAACCCTTAAGGACTACGGCATCAACATGAAGAATGTGCCTCTCCTCTGTGACAATGAGAGTGCCATCAAGATTGCTCACAACCCAGTTCAGCACTCGAAGACAAAGTACATTCAGATTCGTCATCATTTTCTTCGTGATCATGTGTTGAAGGGCGACATCTCCATCGAGCACGTGAAGACTGAAGAACAGCTAGCCGATATCTTCACAAAGCCCTTGGATGAGAAGAGATTTAGCAAGTTGCGGTGTGAGCTAAATATCTTAGAATCTTCAAATGTTCTCTGAAAAAGACACACATCCTCACACTTATGCAAAATTGATGACTTAGATGTGCAACACATGAAGAAACGTTTTTCTTCAATCAATGAAGAATAACACTCTAAGTGTGAAGAAATTAATGAAGAATTTGATTCTCAGAACCCTACGACAATTGTACGCGGTGTCTGAAATCATCATTCTTATACGGTGGGACACGCCACCACCAAAGTTGAAAATCTTCATTTTTGAAATTCTTTAGTTTTTTCAAATTCTTCAACTTTTCAAAATCTTCAATGTTTCCGTTGTTTTTCTTCATTGGCGATATATATATATATATATATATATATATATATATATATATATATATATATGAGTTTAAGTCCTATACAACATTCACTTATGGCTAATTCTTCAAGTTGCATTTTTCTGCTAAGTGAATGTTTTCGAACCCTTCCCCCTCTATGCTATACTCAACCAAGTCTATTCACAAATTCTTCATGTGCATTCTATTTGACACTCATTCAAAATCTTCACTGTGTCTTTGACAACTGAAGAATTTGCGAACGGAACTTTAAAACTAATCTTATCCAAATTTTCGGTTTTTACCGCTCAAACCGTTCCGAATCCCATGATAGACTTATCTATTCACCCACGATCTAACACAGTCTCCACTCCTCAGTACGTGGGTGACACATGTCAAGCGAAGGATAAGGGTCAGGGGAAGGTTCGTCCTAAATCTTCGGGCGAACAGTTCTTCACTACGACTATAAATACCCCCTCATCCCTTCCTCACTTCCTTTACTCCGCTCGACCGCTCTCTCTCTCGCTCGAGCACCTCAAACCCTAGCGCCTCCGCTACTCCATTGTCGCCGGTGAGGAAGAGCTTCACTGCCTCTACCTCGTCGCTGTCGTACTCGTGCCGACCGCGGAAATCTTCACTCCACCGCCGCCGTAGCTGTCTTCCTCCACCAAGTTATGGCGTGGAAGATCTACACTGACGAGCTTCACTGTTCTGCCTCTCAGTTCGTCGTGTTCTTCATCCAGGGTAAATTAAAAGTTACTTTTACTACCCTTTTGATTCGAAATTTCACAACAAAATCTTCAAAGGTGTTTTATTCTTCAAATCCTCACACAAAAAACACCTCACTAGTCATCTGTTCTTGACTCGTTTCTCTAAGCATTATTTTTCTTCAAGATTCCTCAATTGTGTGGATCCTCGATCTATACAACTCTGGAACCTAAGACAAAGAACGCTTAGTGAAATTCTTCAAGGCTAATCTGGTCAAATTCCTCAAACTTGTTCGTTTTGAAAAAAACCTTCTAAGAATGCATATGACCTCTCCAAATTCCTCGCAACTATACTCTGTTCACAGGTACTCATGTCCGCTGTTGAATCACTAGGTTCTCATCAACTTAACTCATTTGCAGTGTTCCTCGAAGAAAAGTTGCATACTTCTTCAGAAAATTCGATTTTTCAAATTCCTCATCTGAAGAATATGACTGATGGTAAGAAGTCGCAGAAGGGAGGAAAGAAACCTGAGGTCATGACTGCATTTGAAATACCTAAGGAAATTTATGCTGATTATTGCACACCTGATGAGGCTAAGTTCGGAAAAGAAAATAAAAATCAGCGCAAGGTGTGCATTCAGAAAATTGAACGGAGATGGGCTACAGAATGGAGGGAGTACAGATATGTAACTCCAAAGTATATGAAGAAATTTGCACTTAATCCTCCATGCCCAAGAGCTCCATTGGCACCTGGCCAAGTGGCTGACCCCACCAGCATCAAGCGTGGTGAGGACTTTCCTGAAGAATGGGCCAAGCGCCAAGCTAAGTTGGCAAGACAAGCCAAAGAAGCAGTGAGGAAATTCAATGAAGACTCTGCTGCTGCTACTGCCACTCAGGCCTCTGTCAAGCCAAGAAAATCAATGGCAAAGAAGCCTGCTCACAAGCCAAGTGCTTCACCAACTATGCCCTCATGGTCAAGTTCCTCAGCAATGCCCTCACGGCCAGAATCTTCAAAGCCCTCACGGCCAGTACCAACTACTGCTCCTCCTCCAAAGTCCTCAGCTGCTCCGGCAAAGTCCTCAACACATGTACATCTGGCCACATGCCAAAGGACAACAGGCATCTCTATTGCCTCTGGTGCCTCAGCAAGTTCCTCAGCTGCACCAAAATCTTCATCAGGCCCCACTCTGTTGAAGACTAAGGCAACGGCTGGTCGAGGTCCTCGGCCAAGTCCGAAGAAGAAACAGGTTGCCTTCCACGTGCCATCTGACGATGAAGCTGTTGATGATGAACTTGCAGAAATCATCAGAGACCGACAAGAAAGGGCCGCTAGAGCCAAAGGCACAATGTGCCACTGCTTTTGGATCCAAGGGCGATCCTTGATTACATTGATCTCTGTCACAAGGATCCAAATACTCCAACGCCTGATTTCAAGTTGACTCCTGGTCAAAGTCACATGCTGACCCATTTCATCACTGAAGAGAAATGGAAGTTTGAGAAGGCCAGGCAGATCAAGAAAACTCAGTTCAGAAAAGCAAAGTTCCTGAAGAATAACGTTGTCAATATGACACCTGATGAACTCCTCAAGATTCAAGCTGAAATCAAAGCCCTCAGCGATGATTTCAATGCTTACTATGCTGATTGGCAAGGAGCCAAAGTCAGGTTTGTGAAACTGACTGAGAAATTCACAAATGTTGCGCCCCATCGCAACAAGAAATTCCTCAAGCTGAAGCGTCTGCTCAGCCAACTGAAGAACATGCCAGCACCGCTGATGACATTCAGGCTGCTGAAGAAAATGCTAGTTCGAGGGCTGATGACTCCATTCCAGCCGCTGAAGAAATTGCTAGGGCATCCACTAGTGGTGCGCCTGAAGAAACTGAAGGAGTCAGGGAAACTGCATCAGTTGTGCCTGAGGAAATTCAACCAGAAACCTCAGTTCCATCTGCGCCTACCCCAATTCCAATTCTTCCATGTGCATTCGATGTGAAGAAGACCAAGGCTGCAGAGTGAGCTGCAGTGAAGAAAAGGAAAGCATCCAGTGCTTCAGAATCTTCCGCTCCAAAGAAGATGAAGCCTCTGACAAGCTCTATTGAAAATCCAATTGATGTTGTTCCAATTTCCACCCTGTCATCAAAGGACCTTGTTCCTTTTGGTGAGGAATATGTGATCCCAAGCGGATCCAATGAAGAACCTCAATCTGCTGCTTCGTCAGAGCAGGTTGACGAAGAAATTGAAGTGGATGCCATCCCTTCAACACCTGTTGCTTCCTCGCCAATGCCTCAGTTCACAGCTGAAGAGGCTGGCGTTGAAGAAATTGAAGATGAAGATGTGGACATTGGCTGCACAACACCAGTGATGAATGATGACTTTTGGGAAAGTCAGCACCCCAATACTCCACTCTTTACCCCACTTCAACAGATACCTCAGTCCCCTGCACAAACAGTTCAAATGGGCTCTGAAAAAACTCATCCCACCTCGTCTATGCATGAAGACATTCCAGCCGCTAGTGCTGAAGAAGCTGTTGTTGTTGAACCCTTGAACATGCAGCCTGCTACTGAAGAAGAACCAGAAATTCCTCACCTAAAGAACCTGAGATTGCGATTCCTGAGGTTGTGATGCAACTCACTGACACTCCTGTGCCCAAGCCAACGGATCCATTCTCAAAGAAGCAAAAGTTCAAGGCTGAAGATTTCTTCAGCGAGCATGTGTTCTTCACTAACTATAACCCCTATGACTCTGCTCGCATAAGGAAGAGACACTTCTGGACTGCTAGTCAAGCTAACTTCTATTCCTCAGTACTGTTCAACAAAGATAAAGTCTTCGATCATGAGCATATTCCTCATGTAGACATGGAGTCTCTGTCGTGCTTCGAGCCAGTCCTCAGTGTTCTTCACGATGCTGGACTATTAAATTTCTACACTGACATCTGTGACGGGAATGAAGAACTTATTCTTCAATTCTATGCAACGCTGCACATCACAGGAAACTCTGAAGATGTGAATTCATGGGTGCTGGACTGGATGTCTGAAAATACTCACTACAAGGCACCAGCAACTGAATTGCTTCGTGCCCTTCCACTTAGTCCTCCCCTTGATGGTGCTCGTTGTGTCTACAATGAACCTGAACTTTCAAATCATTTCATGCAAGTGCTGATGAAGCCTTTGAAGCCAGGGCAGGCTCCTCGAACCAAATTCCTCGTCAAGGAAATACTATATGTGCCCCGGACTGTCTATCGCATTCTGTCGAAGACAATGAGTCCTATCAAAGGCCATGACTCAAATGATGAAGAGGTCGTTGGCATCATGAAGAACATGCTTTTCAATATCATTCATGGCGTTCCCGTCAACTTCCATGATTTCTTCATGAGGACTCTGGTGAATATTGCTATGTCACCATTTGAGCTGAAGCCTTATGCACCATGGATTATGAGGTTCATCAAGACAAGGGCTTCAATAAATTACAAAGTGACACTTTGAACCATTGCAGCTACTTGCCCCCGATTGAAGTCCTCAAACGGTCATACTCCTCAGCTGATGACAAAGGCAAGGCAACTGCTGTGATAGATGAAGGCATTCGTCCATTGGATGGTCAATTTCGCAAGGCTGCATCCTACTCCACCAATGATGACTCTGCCACACATGACTCTGCCGCCAAGCAAAATCCTCAAGCCACAGCTCCCAAGGTGATGACTGATCGTGAGTTACTCCTCAGTCTTCATCAGAAGGTTGATCGCAATCATAAATGGGTCAAGCGTCAGTTTGGTTCAATTCTTCACAACATGACCTCAACACACAATGCAGTGAAGAAAAACCAATACTACCTCCATGAAAAACCGTACCTGGGTTGTTCTATCTCATGTCTGCAGCGCTGCAGATCTGAAGAATATGGGTCTCAAGGAAGAATTTGACTGGTCTGCACCTCCACCGAAGAAATTCAAGAAGGTCAAAGTTCCTTCCTTGGTGGCCAGCTCCTATTCTTCATCGCGCGAGACTAATGAAAATGAAGACTTGGACGACACTACGACAGGCCCTACTACAACAACCGACCCCAACAACGCTGGCGCTCCTCCATCAACTTGATATTCTTCAGGGGCGTTAGTCCTCAGTTTCGATCCTTTTGGTCATTCGATGACAAAGGGGGAGAAATTTGAGTTAGTCTTCAAGCGGGTCTATTATATGGGCGTTTTTTTGCTAAGTTACAACTCTCATTCTTCTGAAACTTTATTGGATTGAGTTGTAATCTTAAACCCGATGGTGCCCTAATACTTTTGATGCACTGTGCTTTGATACTCTCGATATGTCATTCTGCATGCTTGTTCCTCATTAATATTATTGCACGCATGCTGAATTTCATCAGGCACCATATTTTATCATGCATTTCAAATTCTTCATATTATATGTCAAATGCGTGTATGAATTACAAGATATAGGGGGAGATCTCCATGATTCAACTCTTCAAGTGTGCATTGCTTCAAAAGCAAATTCCTCACTATGCACATCTTCAGGGGGAGTTCTTCTATATCTTGCAATCAAATTCCTCAATATCAGTACTTACACTTCACATGTTTATCCCCGTTGAAAACTTAACCTATATTGTCATCAATCACCAAAAAGGGGAGATTGTAAGTGCATCTAGTGCCCCTTAGTGATTTTGGTGTATTGAAGACTTATAGGTTAAGGGACTAATGCGTTTGTGAGTGTACACAGGTCTATAAGTCTATGAGGAGTTTGATATTTACAGGGAAAGTCGACCCCTAAAAATGAATATCTTCGACTGAAGATTTTGGTATTTCTGAAGACTTTCATGAAGACTTTGAAAGTGAAGAAATTGGTGTATCCGTGAAGACTTGATATTCATGCGAGGAATATGAAGCTTGAAGACTTTCGTTTTCATAGTTTTGTTTTTCTCTTTCTTGAGTCATAGGAAACACCGTACTGTTAAAGGGGGTCGAGGAAATACTAAGGAAAAATTTCCAAGTGATGCTCAACTCAAAATCCTACACCTACCAAACCCTTCGAGTGAAGCCTTTGGAAATCTCATACAGTTCAGTCAATTTCTTCAGTGACAGAGACGAAGTTCTTCTGGTCGCTGAGGAATTTTTTCTGACTGAGGAGTTAGGAATTCGCCAGTGCGGATTGCCTACACAGTGAGGATCATGATAGCCCTGAGGAATTTGATAGTCAAATTTCCGACCATTGCTGTGCTACGCGCTAGCTGTCCCAAAATATCTTATCCACCTAACGGTCATATCAGACAAGGGCATTTATGTCTTATCATGTCGGGCTGCTCCCTAGGCTATAAATAGCCGCCCCCTACAACCACTAGCTGGTTGGCTGCTCCGAGAGAAACTGACACTTGTCATTTGAGAGCAACCCATCCTCCGGGGACTTTGAGCGAAAATCATCGAGTGAGGAAAATCCCAAACCCAAACACCTACAAACCCCAAAGTGATTGAGCATCACTGAAGAGATTGATCCTGCGTGGATCCGACGCTTGTTACCTTTGAAGACTGTGCTTCTTCCAGACGGTTAGGCGTCATGGTCTAGTGCATCCAAGAGGAATTGTGGATCGCCGAGTGACCGAGTCTGTGAAGGTTTGGAAGTCGCCTGAAGACTTACCACGAGTGATTGGACGAGATCTGTGTGATATTAGTTCAAGGATAATACGGTGAGGACTTGGTGTCCTGAGCTGCATGCTCAGCGACTGGGTGTCCGGGACTGCGTGTCCTCAAGTTTAAATACTCAGCTGCTCCAACCAGACGTACAACTGAGACAGCAGTTGGAACTGGTTGAACAAATCATTGTCTTCACCAACCTTACTGGTTCTATTTCCTCAACTCTTTCATTTCCTCATTACTGTGTTGAGTGATTGTTCATATCTGTGTTTGAAGACTTTGACTGAAGCCTTTCTCAATTTCCTCAGTTCAATTTCTTTAGTCTGTTTGTCTTCATCTTGTGTTATCCTGTGTTTACGCTTTCTATACTCTGTGCTTGTCTTCATTTCATCATGATGACTATGTCTGTATCCTGTTATGCTTACTTCTGATTACTTATTCCGCTGCTAGTAGTTCTTCGCTAAGGAATTTCCTCACCGGCAAATTCCTTAGTGAAGAATTCATAAAAATCGCCTATTCACCTCCCCTCTAGTCGATATAACGCACTTTCAATTGGTATCAGAGCGAGGTACTCCCTTATTCTGTGTGATTTTGGTATAACCACTTGGAGTTTTAGTTATGTCGACTGCAGGATTGAGGAACGTTTCCTGCCCCATCTTTGACGGTCATGTGTATCCTCGGTGGAAGGCCATGATGAAGAAGCGACTCATGGCTATGGACAACGAACTATGGATCGTCACTGAGATCGGCCTTACCGATCTATGCAAGATGGCTGAAGCTGATGACATTCGCAAGTACACTCTCCTCAACTTCATAGCAAAGGATGTCATCTGCACAAGTCTGTCCCGAAATCAATTCAGGAACACCATGCATCTCAATCACGCGAAGCTAATCAGGGACCGTCTCTCTGAGGTCTATGATGGACATCTAAATCGTAATGATCCCTGGCTTGATGATTACAAGGAATCTCTCAAAGAGATGACATTCGAACCAAAATCATCATCGTCCAACCCCTGCCTCATGGCAAAAAGTGCTAAGGTAAACGAATGCTACCTATCCGAGTCCAGTGATGATGAATCTGGCGATGAATTTGGACCTAGCTATGATAAACTTGCTTCCCTTGCCACTAAACAACAAAGAGCTTTGGAAAAAGTTCATTACATGCTAAATAAGAGCAATGATATGTTGGGTGAAGAAATGGATCAGTCAAAAGCCTTGGCTGAAAGTCTTCAGGGACTCCATTCCAAGTTTGACGATCTTCAAGGTCATCATAACGCTCTCTTATCTGATCACAAGAAACTTTCTCTTGAACTCCTTCAAAGAAAGCAAGATCTTGAGAAGCTAAGAGTGAGTCATGAAGATCTTCTGAAGGATCGCGATTCATTACTTGCTCAACAAATCAGCGCTACTCAAGAAGAATTTGTTCCTCCATGCTTAAAGTGCATTGAACGTGAATCTGCTAATTCTTCACCTGAATGTTCCAAGGCTTCAACTGTTACCAATTCTTCACCTGCCTCTGCTATCACTAATTCCTCATCTGAGGACATTGCTAGTATCACTAACGATGCAGGGCTGAAGGAATTGTACACGACAGGCATGTACAAAAGCCTCAAAGGGCATCAGATTCTTTGTGATGTGCTCAAAAAGCAGATCCTCAACAAAAACCCTAGGAAAGAGGGCATTGCCTTTGAGAGGAAACTCAATGCTGATGGAACATACTGGAAGCCAGAGCAGTACCCCAAAACCTCATGGGTTGCTGCAAAGGGACCTCTAGTTGATCCATCTAACTTATCTGGCTTTACATGTGAATCTTGTCATTCTTCTGATGAGTCATTTGAATCCAACTATAAACTGTTCAAAAATCAGAATGGTGAAGTATTTGCTATATATGTTGGCACTAACTGCAGGAACGGTTCCCTTATGAAGAAAATCTGGGTTCCCAAAAGTTATGTTGAAAGTCTTCAGGTGAATGTCCTCATGACACCACCTGTGAAGAACAGGAACCCCAGATCCTATTCTTCATATGGACCAAATTCTTCACATGGATCAAATTCCTCAAATGGATCAAAGTCCTCATATGATCATCATCGTGCCAAAGCCGCCCTCCCTGCCACACCGATACGTCGGTGCTGCGGTTCGTCGAGGGGACGCACGGCGATCCTCTCGCTCCCACAGTACGCTCTTGTAGACTGCCGTCCTCTAGCCATGCCGCCACCGCTGGCTACGTTCTTGTGGAGGTGCATGCGGTCAGCGTCGCCACTGCTGGCAATGTTCGTGTGGAGATGCACGACGGTCAGCTTCTCCCACGGTAAGCGCATTCTAGACTGAGGCCCCGTTCATGTCAGTGTAGCACTGAATGTTAGCTGATAGACGTTGTTAATCTCACTGTTTGTCGAAGTAGTTTACAGTCAATATGATCTGCTTAAGAAGCTTCCTTGCCCTGTTCTGCACTCAATCTGCTTAGCTGAGATGGCATGCAAAGGCCGATTAGTTGCTAAAATATCCTGCCATATATTTATTGTGACGTAGATTGCCATGGTCTAGTAGCCAATCTGTTAGGTGAAATAGCTCTACACCGTTTTATACTCGATCTTTGTTGCTGCGATGACCTTCGATAGTTCAATTGCTGTGTGCTCGGCCTCATTGACTGCTGAAACAGCCTGCCATAATTTAGCACTCAAATATGTTTGTTGAATTAGCTTTACATATATTTCATTACTTAGATCTGCTCGCCCAAATATCTTGCCATAGCTTTAGACATCGACCTAGCTATTTTTCCTGGACTTCATAAAAAAGCATATAAGTTTTTCCTGTAATATCTAGTAGAAGAACTAATTTGTATGTCTAACAGATTGATAGGACTTGGATAACTTCTGCTCGAAGAGTCTCCACTGCATATGTCGAGGGGGTTGAAAACTTCATGAACTTTATCAGAGCTGAGTATGGTGGTCCGAAATCAGATGTGCTCTTCCCGTGTAGTAGTTGTATGAATTCAGTTACAAGACCCCAGTCAACTGTGCAAAATCATCTACACTTGTATGGGATGTTGGTCACATATTCTAGGTGGGTTCATCATGGTGAAACTGTGAACGCCAATGTTATTGACTACGTGGAAGAAGCAGATCACCATCTTGATCTACCTGATGCTCAGGTGGAAGAGGAGGAGGATGTGGTGGTGGCGGAGCCAGTGAGTTTGACCAACATTGAAACAATGCTACGAAATGCTTGTGCATTCCGTGAACTTTCACCTACAGAAGAAAAATGATGGGCCCGCATGTTGGAACAATGCAACATGGCTATCACCCCAGGAAATAAGTTGTCAGTATTCTCATCTATGGTCACCTTTCTTCAGGTGAATACATCTGAGCGGATGACCAACAAATCATTCGATGCGATGTTGGCTGCTTTCCGCAAATCTTTCCCAGATGCGTCTGAGCTGCCACACACCTACAGTAAAATGAAGAATTTCCTTCGTGCAGTTCGAGTTGGATATGATATGATCCATGTTTGTAA
Organism: Triticum aestivum; assembly: GCF_018294505.1. Lineage (NCBI taxonomy): Eukaryota > Viridiplantae > Streptophyta > Magnoliopsida > Poales > Poaceae > Triticum > Triticum aestivum. The sequence continues at coordinate 101,389,629 of NC_057795.1, forward strand.
GAATAATTGTGTTCTGTTCCAGAAGGATTATGCCAACTTAAGTGAATGCCTGAAATGCAAATCATCAAGATGGAAAGATGGCAATGCTGTGAAGAGGATTCCTCATAATGTTCTAAGACATTTTCCAATTACACCAAGATTGCAGAGGTTGTTTCATGATGCTAAAACAAGAGAAGATGTATTGTGGCATTCTAGGAACCAGGAGTCCAGAGATCAGAATGTAATGAGCCATCCATCTCATGGTAGTGAGTGGAAAAGCTTCAATGATAAACCCAAAAAGTTTGTTGCTGACCCGAGAAACATTAGACTTGGCTTAGCTTCAGATGGATTTAACCCATTTGGCCACCAGAGCACCACATATAGCATGTGGATAGTGCTTGTTATCCCTTACAACATGCCTCCAAATGTCTGCACCAAAGAATCAAACTACATGATGGCCTTGCTCATCCCAGGTCCAAAAAGTCCTGGAAAGGATTTTGATTTGTTCATGGAGCCTCTTGTGGAGGAACTTCAACAGCTATGGAGGGGTGTTCTCACTCGAGACCTATATAACATCCCACCAGCTGATTTCTTTCTGCGTGTTGTTATAATTTGGTGCATCCATGATTATCCGGCTTTGGGCACTATGTCAGGGCGAACGACACACGGTTACAATGCATGTGTTCGCTGTGACAGGAATCCGCTGTCATACGCAATACTTAGCAAGATCTGTTACATTGGACACCGTCGTTTCCTTGCCAAGGACAAGCTGCATGCTAGAAAATACCGAAGACATGTGTTAATGCAAAGCATGAAAACCATGATGCGCCAAAGAGGCTCACCGCCGATGAGTTGCAAGTGGAACTAGAGAAGGTCAGGCATATTACACCAGGAAACCATCCTGGTAATGGTAGTGGGAAAAGGAAGAATGGCAGGGCAGAAGAGAGATTATTGTTTACCCGCAGGTCCACTTTGTGGGACTTGGAGTATTGGAAAGATTTGGATCTGCAGCATAATCTGGATGTGATGCACATCGAGAAAAATATATGTGACAGCATTATCGGCACACTTCTTAATATTGAAGGCAAGATGAAAGATACCTTAAAATCTAGGATTGATTTGACACACCTGGGTATCAGAAAGGATTTGCAGGTGCAAGATGAAGGTAAACCACGGGATATGGCACCAGCTGTGTATGTCTTGGACAAGGCAAAAAGAAAAGAATTCTACGAGGTCCTGTCACATGTGAGATTCCCACATGGATTTGCTTCCAACCCTGAAAGGAGAGTCAGTGTAGATGGAAACAAGGTACAAGGGTTGAAAACTCATGACTGCCACGTCCTACTTCAAAGGGTTTTACCAGTTATTCTTAGAGGATTGGGCCGCCCTGACTTATACAGAGCAGTTGCAGAGTTAGGACAATTCTTCAGGGAACTCTGCAGTAGAAATATCAGGATAGATGCTTTGGAGCATCTTAGAGACAAGATACCAACTATCCTATGCGACCTTGAGAAGATATATCCTCCAGCCTTCTTTGATGTGATTGTGCATTTGGCTGTTCATCTACCTGATGAGGCACTACTTAGAGGTCCAGTACAGTATGTCTAGATGTACCCTATTGAAAGGTGGCTAGACACTTTCAAGGGCTATGTTAGGAACAGAGCTAGACCCGAGGGTTCCATTGCAGAGGCCCACATTGCTACACAAGCGTTGACATTCTGCTCAAAATACATTGAAACAGCTGATCATCTTAGCAAAGAGGTGGGTGAAGACAATCCCGGGCTCAATGTTTTCGATTATTCTGTTCGAGTTACAGGGACGAGTCGAAAAGAGGACAAACCTAAAGATTTGGACAAAATGGTTTGGTATGTGTTGAATAACTGTCCTAAGATACTACCTTATATGAAGTAAGTGAAGTACTGCAGCTTATACATCGTAATCTACTAAACTTGCAGCACATTCTTATATATTTAGATGTTTGACGCGATCACTATGTTGTGCAGCATCTACAAAAAGGTGTTACTGCCACAAAATCCAAGAAACGTTGACAAACTAGTTATGGCAGGATTTGCGAAATGGTTCAAGAGCCATGTAAGCTTTTGAATTGCACTGTCAGTTTTTTTAATATGTTGAGTACATAAGATGATCAGCATGTCTATTTTCTAGCCATAGGTTAAGAAGATGCGGGAGGATGGGCAGGCAGTTGATGATGCCCTTTACTCACTAGCAAAGGGTCTTGATACTCGGGTAAGACATTATGAATCTTGCGTTGTTGGAGATGTGCGCTACAACACCCTTGCATGAGACGAAGGCAGGAAGACACAAAACAGTGCCATCATGAGCACGGATACGTATGACAAAGAGACAACCGAAATGTATGCTAACATAACCGACATTGTTCAGTTGCACTATATCTCCAGTTTCGAGGATCATCGGTCTGTGGTTCTGTTGTGTCGTCGTTGGTATAACCTGTTTTCCAGGATCGCAAAACCCAGAGCTGATGATTATTTCAAATCCATCAATGTCAAGGCGGCGTACCAGATCAACGAGCCTTTTATTTTGGCAAATCAAGCAACATAGATATTTTTCTTGAAGACACATTTGCATGTAGCGATGACTGGAGAGTATTGCAAAGGTTTGAGCATAGGAATTCATTTAATGAAGTTGCACAACAAGATGATGCTTACACTGCTCCTGATGTACAAGATAACACAGATGTTCCTATTATCTTTGAGAACCATCACGTCAATGAAGCCGGCAAAAAGATTGCCTGTCGTGTTGTGGACATACAAGAGTTGATCAAGAAGAAGCCAACGTTCGAGGACGTTGAGGACGAAGAAGAACATGACACCATGGGGAATTACAATTCCGACTAATACACATGGCGAAGATGTTGACGCGGCTGCTGCAGATGATGATTACATTGCTTTTGTCGTATTTGCCTGTGAGAAGATGTTTTTTATCTACTATGTGAAATTGTGTTTGTTTTGACAACTGAAACCTGATGACTATGTTGTTTAGTATTTTGCTGTGAGAACGTCACCTGTTATGTATGCTGATTTGTGTTTGGTGATTGTATGACAACTAAAACATGATGACATTGTTGTTTAGTTGTTCTCATATTTGGCTGTCAAACTTGAATTTGATGACATAGTTTGTTGTTGGACTGCAATTTGCTCGACGTCTTCGAATGAGAACAAAGCTGACCCGACAGGGCCTCTTCTATTTATTTATTTATGAGCAAAAGGGGATACCCCCTGATTTCCGTTAATAGAAATCATTAGATGTTCACAACACTATGTCTAGCCTGCTACATAGGTTTCATTCATTACTAGTTTCCGCAAAGTGCTCATGTCATAGCCAGTGAATACATCACGAGTGCTACATACACTGCAAATAAAGAGACAATCATCCTATAGAGCACATCGATTTTGCCCATTATCTTCACAAGCTCTTTCATCTCCTCATTGTTGTCAAGGCCGTTCAGCAGCTGTTACTTGGCCATGATCAGAGGAACTGCATCTTTAACCTTCTGCTCTGCATCTTCCTCTTCTGTCGTTCCTTCAGTTACTTGTCCAACACCCCAACCTGCTGGTATTGGGATTCCTCGGCTAACCAAATAATCAGCGTAATTGCATTACCCCACATCAGCAACTTCCCAGAAATACAAATCACATGAATCTTCCCTTTTTTGCACGAATCAAATTGGAAGATCATCAACCAAACTATTAAAAAAATCAGTAACTGAAAGCAGCAGAACAACACTTAAACATATTATTACCCCATGATTCGGGCATTTGTAGAAGACTCGGCCAGGGTTGAGGATTGTGGTTGAGACATGGCGGATGACTCTGCTTGATTTGCATCAGTGGCACCACACCAACGGCAGCGGGTTGCAATGAGCAATCGGTTGTGGTGCGTATGCTGGCGAGGGTGTGATGAGACTCACAGGCGATGGTACGGGTGGTGACTTGGCGCATATCTGGTTGTTGCCTGCTAAAGAGCAGGTGGACGAGCAGCCAGCGGACATGGTTGCTGCGGCCAGAGCTTCTGATGCTAGGCAGAGTAAGTAGAAAAGAGGAGAAGTGAATGTTGGATATGTCAGTTTCATTACTTGCAGAGTAGCATAGCACCATATATAGTCATAGTCTATGTTTGGATTCAAACCAGCTACAGGAGCATGTCTCTCTTTTTTCTAAAACTCGACAACGTCTCTTTACTGGTACACTAGCTTGTTCTGTACGCCTTCCCAAGTCTTTGGTTTTCTTTCCCTTTTTTGCGAGGAAGGAAGGAGGACAAAATTGAGAGTTCCTGGGACATGAACCCAAGACCTCTCGGTTGAAAACCAAGGGTGCTAGTCACTTATGTGGCGAACATTCCCTGTGAGGAGGACGACAGACGAACGCATTTTCCTCGCAGTTTTCTTCCTATATATAAAAAGTATGCTACTTGGTGTCCGCTTAGTCAACAAACGATTGTGCCAACCTTGACCGTTGGATTGACATTCAACGTTTGTCGCGTTTCTTCAGTCTCTTCTTCCTTGAGCCGCCAAAGCCAAACCAGCACCGGCGGGACCACCTGCTCCCGCCTCCCACGGCTGGCTCTGATCTTCCCCGGCACCTGTTCTTTCCCATCCGAGGCCTCACCATCGTCCTCCGCCTTGGTTCGCTCGCCGCGGTGCCGCCCTCCGGTGTTGTAAACATGGTCAACAACCGAGAGGAATAAGGAGATGACTATACATGGTGAGGATGACAGTAGGGACCCAGCAGCGCGCGCAGTAATTTTGTTTTTTTTGGACGGAGAAGGGTATCAACTGGGTTGTGCGGGACCCGTGGCCCATCTAGCCCAGGCTTTTATTTCGTATGTTTAGCACATGAACAGCCCAGTTTGTTTTTTTTCATTCTAAAAAATGGCTAGCCAGCTATTTTGTTTTTTGCAGAATAACCAACATAGGCCTACTTGCTTTTCTACGCCCTGCTGGGCCGGAAATCTTTCAAGACATGGAGGGGTGCATTTTGCCCAGAAAATGGGCTATAAGCAATAAGAAATGGGCTATAAGTAATAATAAATGGGCTGTAAAATGAAAAAATATAGCAAACAGGCAATTAGTTCCAAAATACTATTTTCTTTCGGATTTTGATATTTTAAATTTCATTGTTTTTGTGCGGGTAAAATTTCATTGAATTTAAATTAAGGTATATTTAGATTTAAAATTAATTTGAATGTGGCTAGAAATTTTGGGCTGTATGCTGTTTGGGATAGATTTGGAGGCTGACTTGTGGGTCTACTAGGTTGACGTGTACTTTGGCTTTGTCAACTTAGTCCACAAACGATTCTAGCAGCAGTGACTGTTGGATGTTAATCCAACAGCCGTGCTGCTTCTTCAATATCTGATCTTCTTGCTCCAGCCGCCCAAACCAGCTCCGGTGGGACTGCCTACTCCCGCCTCCCATGGCCGGCTGTGCCGCCGCACAGGCTGCACCGCCCCACCCTACTTCATTGCTGGCCAAGCCATTCCTCTACTCACCCACACCTCCTGTTATTTGCCGGCGATGGCAGCTGGACCAGTAAACCCTCGTACTCCCCACCGTGTGGGCAACCATTCCCGAGTCTTCCCCAGCTCCGTGTTGTTCCCTTCCTAGGCCTCGTCGTCGTCCACCGCCATGGTGCTCTCGGCGCGGCCTGGTCAACATGGTCAACGAATGACATCCATCCGACGTGGACTGTACGTGGAGAGGCTGACAGCTGGGTCCACGGCCGCACACAAGGAAATGCCTCCTTATTACACGCAAAATAATGATTCCTCCACCTGATAGCTAGGACCCACCGGAAGGGCCTCTGTATTTTGTAAAAAAAACGTTCCCCCGCTGACATGTCGGACCCACCAGCTATATCTTCGCACGTAGGGAAGTGCCTCCTTGTTACGCATAAAAAAATGAATACCCCCTGCTAGCTGGGACCCACCATAGTAGGAGGATGACTTGTGGGCCAACTAAGTTGATAGGGACGGAGGGCTTTGTCAACTTAGTCAATATGAACGATTCTAGCTCCAGTGACCGTACGATGTCCATCCAACGGTCGTAGTGCATCTTCAACCTCTGGTCTTCTTGCTCCAGCCGCCCAAACCAGCGCCGGTCGTGCCGCGTGCTCCTGCCTCCCGTGGTCGGCTGTGATGCCACGGAGGCCTCACCACCCCCTACTACTCCCACCGCTAGCTAGACCATCCCTCTACTCACCCACACCCCCATGTTATTCTGCGACGATGGCAGCCTCACACCACAACCGAACCAGTGAACCCTCGTACTCCTCTCTACGTGGCCTTCCACTGCCGCGTCTTTGCCAGCTCCGCGTCGTCCCCTTCCTAGGCCTCACCGTCGTCCACTACCATGGTGCTCTTGGTGCGGCGTGGTCAACATGGTCAAGGAATGACTTCCATCGGAAGAGTACTGTACGTGGATAGACTGACAGCTGGGTCCACGGCGGTCGCAAGGAAGTGCCTCCTTATTACGCGCAAAATAATTACCCTCCACCTGACAGCAGGGACCCACCGAACGGGCTACTGCATTTCTCAGAAAAAATGTTTCCCCCCTGACTGCTGGGACCCACCAGCTACATCTTTGCACGCAAGGAAGTGCGTCCGGGCAAAAAAACAATTCGCCCCCCTGACTGTTGGGACCCACCAGCTACATCTTCGCATGCAAGGAAGTGCGTCCGAAAAAAAACGATTCTCCCCCCTGACTGTTGGGACCCACTAGCGACATCTTCGCATGCAAGGAAGTGCCTGATGGTCGGGACCCACCTGGTCGAAGTGTACATAGCGTTGTCATTCTGGTCGCGAATGTGTACGTACATATATACTGGTCGTTGTAGAGGCGCGCACGTGTCGTAGTAGAGGCGCGCACGTAGCATGTCCATGTACGTATAGCTGCCAGTGTGCAAGAAATAAAATACGGCCATGTATGTGTACATATGGGCGGGGTCTCGAACGCCTACTCGCGCATACGTACGGCCAGGGCTCGTGTACATGGCTGGGTCGGAACGGAGAAACAGCGTCGTCGTCGTGTTCATGGGGAGCCAACCGGCTGGGTCGGAACGGGATGCATCGTCGTGTTCATCGGGAGAGCTTGGACAAAATAGGCGATGGAAACGAGGCCTGGCGTACCGCAGAATAGAGGAAACGGCCTTGTGTTCGACCGGCCACGTCCGAAATGGGATCCTGTTCATTGGGAGGGGTCTGGCGTACCGCAAAACGGAGGAAACGGACCTCCTACAGTTGAAACAGGGGTCCTGTTGATCGGGAGGGGTGTGGCGTACCGCAAAACGGATGAAGCGGACTTGTGTTGGAGCGCTACGGTTGAAACAGGGGTCCTGTTCATCGGGAGGGGTGTGGCGTACCACAAAACAGGACTGCACGGGATACTGTTCATCTCCACCGTCGACCTCCTCCAGCCTCCATGGGCTACCGTCGACCTCCTCCAGCCTCCACGGGCTCCTTTTCATCCATCCTCCACCGCGCGCTACTCCACCAGCTACTGTTCAACCACCACTCCATGGGAACCCCTCCACCGTCTACTGTTTATCCAGCCCTCCACGGGGTCGTCCTGTTCATCCAGCCCTACACGGGGTCCTGTTCATCTAGCCCCAACCGGCTCGATCAATCAGGGTCCTGTTCATCCAGAGGCAACGCCACGGGGTCCTATTCATCCACCCCCACCGCTCACTGTTCATCCAACCCCCCCCCACCCCCGCAACACTCACTGTTCATCCAGAGGCAGCGTCGATCGGCTTTAGTTAGCAGCAGCAGCGAAGGAATCGCTCGATCGGGTTCAGTTAACAGCCATCGATCGATCGCTCAAGTTCAGTAACGCGTAGCCTGCAGTGCAATCGCTCGGGTTCAGTTAGAGCCCAACGCCTCGCTCGGATTCAGTTAGAGACAACTCCTCGCACACACGCGCGTACGTGTATGAGAGAAACGTGCATCGCTCGGCCCCCGACCTCCCACCGTAACTGGGAACTCGCCGAAATTTTCCTCGCCCTCGCTTCTACCACGGTTTTTTCCATCATGGACGGCCCAAAGAATGTCATGCAACCGCGTCTCCGGCCCGCCTAGGACGAAAAGCCCATTTTCTGTCATGATTTTTTGTCATAGAAGTAGGAGCCCACCACATCTATGACGGGTTTTGTCACAATTATCGTCATAGAAGTGTCATAAGTATGACAGGAAAAAAATTGTTCGGCCCAAAATGTCACGGATGTGACTTTTTTTGTAGTGCATATTAAGGCATATCACGATGTACGGATGTTGTTTTGACGAAGGGTGTCATTAAGAAACAATAGCAGATAAGCGTCATATAAATCTACATGTTTTATTTGAGTAATATGTCGATGCGTATGGGTACAGATAATGTGGTAAAAAGAAATATGACTGCGGAACCTGCTGGGTCCGGGCGGGAAGAGGTTGTGTGCAGATCCGGAGTGTAGTCGGATGGTCGTCAGGGGTTCCCTTACGTGTTCGAGCTACTTTCATGCTGCCAGTCCTAGCCTACACAAAAGTGAGTCTGCAAAAATAGTGTAAAAAAGATATATATGTGCTACGTGCGGTTAAGCCGCACTGTGTGGCTTATCCTAGCTATGCCTCCGTTTACTGCCGGAGTGGTTTAATTGAGCTCCGGACGAGCCGGGCTATCCTGCCACAGAGTACTTTAGACTCCCTTGACGGTGTCCGGGAGCTTGGCTATCGACCCGAGGTTCGATTGAAAGACGGCTTTTGTTGCTTCTACTGTCAAGGCGGCTGTACACTCTTTGGCGCAGAGATGGAGTTCGGCCTTTCCATTAACCGTTATGACTCCACGCGGACCGGGCATCTTGAGCTTACGGTAGGCGTAGTGTGGCACCGCGTTGAATCAAGCAAATGCGGTTCGTCCAAGCAATGCATGATAATTACTTCGGAAGGGGATGATGTCGAAGGCTAACTCTTCGGTACGGTAATTGTTCGGTGATCCAAAGACTAGCTCCAGAGTGATGGAGCCTGTACAACGGGCTTCCACACCTGGTATAATACCTTTAAAGGTAGTTTTAGTGGGCTTGCTCATCGAATGATCGATACCCATCTTGCGCATTGTGTCTTGATACAGCAGGTTTAGACTACTGCCTCCATCCATAAAGACTCGTGTGAGGTGGAATCCGTCAATTATTGCGTCCAGGACGAGTGCGGCTGAATTTCTCTAATTGGTATTGGCCGGTCGATCCATATGATCGAAAGTGATCGGACATAGCTTATATTGTGGGGCGACTAGCTTCGTTAAGTCGACATCCCTAAGAGTGCACATCCGTTACCATTTGGGGATGTGGATGGCGTTTATCATATTCACCGTTTTGATTTGCGGGGGAAATCTCTTTTGCCCTCCTTTGTTTGGTGATCAGGGCTCTTCGTCGTCGTCATTGCTTTGAGACCCCTTCTCCTTGTTTTCGGCACCTGACCTGCTGGCTTGTTTGAAGACCCAGCATTCTCTGTTGGTATGATTAGCTGGTGTTCCTATGGTGCCATGAATTTTGCATTGACGATCGAGGATGTGGTCCAGACTGGACGGGCCTGAATTGTTCTTTTGGAATGGCTTTTCCGCTGACCGGACTTAGAGCCACTAAATACGGCGTTGACTGTCGTGTCTTCGGCATTGTCGCCATTGTTGCGACGCTTGTGTTTGTTGTGTCGGGGCTTGCCATTGCTATCCCTGGCCTCTAATGCGCCAGGATTGCTTGTTGTGTTGTTGCTACGAGCCAACCAACTATCCTCGCCCGCGCAGAAGTGGGTCATGAGTGTCGTGAGGGCTGCCATGGACTTCGGTTTTTCTTGGCCGATATGTCGGGCAAGCTACTCGCATGGATATTGTGCTTAAAGGCCGCTAGGGCTTCGGCATCCGGACAGTTGACAATTTGGTTCTTTTTAGTTAGGAACCGAGTCCAGAATTTCCTAGCGGACTCTCCGGGCTGCTGGGTTATGTGACTTAAATCATCAGCATCCTGTGGTCGCACATAAGTGCCCTGGAAATTATCCAGGAATGTGTCTGCCAGGTTCTCCCAACTTCCGATGGAGTTTGCCGGCAAGCTATTCAGCCAATGCCGAGCCGGTCCCTTGAGTTTTAGTGGGAGGTACTTGATGGCGTGTAAATCATCCCCGCGGGCCATGTGAATATGGAGGAAGAAATCTTCTATGCATACCGCGGGGTCTATAGTACCATCATATGATTCAATGTTCACGGGTTTAAACCCTTCTGGGAATTCATGATCCATTACTTCATCAGTGAAGCATAGGGGGTCTGCGGCGCCTCTATGCCGGACTACATCACAACGCAGTTCAGATGAGTCTGGTCTGTTGTATTCGGCCCGGCCGGATTTGTTTTTAGTATATCTGGCATGACGGTCATCGTCACGTGTTGGGGCGCGTCCCCGTGATCCGTAGATCGATCTTGAATGTCCTGCTTTGTTTTTCAATTTGTCTTGCAGGTCATTCACGGAGCCCCGGGCCTTCGTGTTTTTGCTTTTTTGGCGGCGGGGTGCGGGCTGGACTTCGGGTTGATACGCCGCTTTGTCTCAGCCATGAGGTGGCCTGTCAGCCACATCATGCGCTGGCAGTGTAGGCTTTGATGCCTCCTCCTTGAGTTGAGGTAGCAACCTGTGCTTTGGGTAACTTTTGGTTGTGCGCTCGAGTCCGTATTCCTTGGCGGCCAGGACCTATGTCCATCTGTATTAGCAGGTCTTGATCAGCTTGAAGCTGCTGCTGCTTCTGCTTCTTTAGGCTTTTTGTAGTGGCTATAAGCCGGCTCTTGAAGCGCTCCTGCTTGACGGGATCCTCAGGCACGATGAATTCTTTGTCTCCAAGGCTCACTTCGTCTTTGGAGAGGGGCATGTAATTGTCATCCTCTGATTCTCCATGTGTTGCCTGTTCCTTAGGGCTAGCTTGCCCATCTTCCCGCTCGGCATGTTCGAAGCCTGGCTGGGCGGGAATTTTTTCGTCTTCGGCACCATCCGGATTAATATCATCTCTTGTGCCAGTATCGCTATTTTTGCTATGGCGGGGATTAGAGGGGCGCTGATGATGTTGGTGCTTAGATTGCTTTTCACGGGGATGATCCTCCGTTGCCTCATCGTCATTGCTTTCTTTGGGGTGTCCACCATGTATATATCATATGATGAGGTGGTTGTCCAGCGCCCTGTGGGTGGTGGTTCCTGTTCTTCTCCTGCATCGTCGTCCATACCGTCGATGTCTTCGGAGTCAAAGTCAAGCACGTTGGTTAAGTCATCGACAGTGGCTATTAGGTGGGTGGTGGGTGGGGAACGAATTTCTTCATCGTCCACTTCCCACTCAAGCCGGACATAGTTCGGCCAAGAGTCTCCTGATAGAGAGAGAGAGACCTCAATGAATTTAGCACATCGTCCAAGGGTGAGTGCTGAAAGATATTAGCGGAGGTAAACTCCATGATCGATAGGCACGGACGCACGCGGTTCGGAACCTATGGCCGGAGATGAGTCCGAGGGTCCGATGACACAGATCTCTTTGGAGGTGAAGTCTGTGTTCGGCTCCTGTAGGACCTTGAAGTATGTCTAGAGGGGGGTGATTAGACTACTTGACCAATTAAAAACTTTACCTTTTCCCAATTTTAGACTTTGGCAGATTTTAGCTATCTTTGCACAAGTCAAGCAATCTTCACACAATTCAAGCAAGCATGCAAAGAGTATATGAGCAGCGGAAATTAAAGCATGCAACTTGCAAGAATGTAAAGGGAAGGGTTTGGAGGATTCAAACACAATTGGAGACACGGATGTTTTTGTCGTGGTTCCGATAGGTGATGCTATCGTACATTCACGTTGATGGAGACTTCAACCCATGTAGGGTAACGGTTGCGTGAGTCCACGGAGGGCTCCACCCACGAAGGGTCCACGAAGAAGCAACCTTGTCTATCCCACCATGGCCGTCGCCCATGAAGCACTTGCCTCACTAGCGGTAGATCTTCACGAAGTAGGCGATCTCCTTGCCCTTACAAACTCCTTGGTTCAACTCCACAATCTTGTCGGAGGCTCCCAAGTGACACCTAGCCAATCTAGGAGACACCACTCTCCAAGAAGTAACAAATGATGTGTTGATGATGAACTCCTTGCTCTTGTGCTTCAAATGATAGTCTCCCCAACACTCAACTCTCTACCATAGGATTTGGATCTGGTAGAAAGAAGATTTGAGTGGAAAGCAACTTGGGGAAGTCTAGAGATCAAGATTCATATGGTAGGAATCGAATATCTTGGCCTCAACACATGAGTAGGTGGTTCTCTCTCAAAACTGGTAAGTTGGAAGTGTAGGTTTGTTCTGATGGCTCTCTCCACGAATGAAGAGGAGGTGGAGAGGTATATATAGCCTCCACACAAAATCTAACCGTTACATACAATTTACCAAACTCGGTGGGACCGAATCAACAAACTCGGTCGGACCAATTCAGTAAACCTAGTGAACATTAGTGATTTCGGTGGGACCGACATGCAACTCGGTAGGACCGATTTTGGTTAGGGTTAGGGCATAACGTAATCTTGGTGAGACCGATTACACAAACTCGGTGAGACCGATTTTGGTAATTAGCTAACCAGAGAGTTGGTTAGGTAAACTCGGTGGGACCGATCCTCTCTTTTTGGTGAGACCAAAATGTTACGGAAGGGAAACAGAGAGTTTACATTTGCCTAGGGTTTGTGGCAGTGGCTATGGCATTTGAACTCGGTGGCGCCGGATAGAAAGAATCGGTAGGACCGATTTTGACTTTGGGTTTAGGTCATATGTGGATGTGAGAAAGTAGTTGAGGGTTTTTGGAGCATATCACTAAGCACTTGAAGCAAGAGGCTCATTAAGCAACACCTGATCCCTCCTTCATAGTATTGGCTTTTCCTATAGACTCAATGTGATCTTGGATCACTAAAATGTAAAATGTAGAGTCTTGAGCTTTTGAGCTTGAGCCAATCCTTTGTCCTTAATATTTTGAGGGATCCACTTTCATCATCCATGCCATGCCATTCATTGAGCTTTCCTGAAATATTTGTCTTGGAATAGCATTAGCTCAATGAGCTACATGTTGTTATGAATTACCAAAACCAACTAGGGATAGTTGCACTTTCAATCTCCCCCTTTTTGGTAATTTATGACAACATATAGATCAAATCTTCGACAAATGATAATAAGATCAAGTAACCAAGCTGGTCCTGCTTGTTCTTCAAAAAGTACTCAGATGCCTCCTCTTGAGTTGGCATCTTGACAACCTTCTCTTTCTTTGCTTTCTCCTTCTTCTCTTGAGCTTGTACTGATGATGGTTCATTCTCATTCATCACAACTTGATTGTCCTCAAAGTCTGGATAGAGTACAAAGTGTTCCTTATCCAACAGATATTTTTCTGTGCCCATCTTTGAGTCAATCAACTCCTGAATTTGTGGGGCATATCCACAACTTCTCTTTTGGTCTGCTGCTGTCCTCTTGATAGTCTCAACCATGAGGCTCATGACCTTGAATTTCTGTGGCACATCAAATATGTGTAGCAAGTTAATTGCATGCCCTCTGATCATGTTGTGGTCACCTAACTTGGGCAAAAGAGTGTGCCTTAGGATCCAGTTGATCGTTGGCAGCCCTGACAGAAGAAAATGGACTGACCCAAACTTGAAAGTCTCAAGAGCATTGTCTGGGATCTCCTTGTACATATGTGACATAGAACTGTGATCCATCTTTTTCTTGGCATAAACGTCCAAGTCATCTTCACTCTCCTTTGGGGCATTGATCAGATTGGCCCATTCCTCAATAGTTGATTGGTATCTCGTACCTTTAGACATCCAAACTATCCTGCCATCTGGATAGAAATGTGCTGTGGAGTAGAATGGCATAATGAGCTCATCATTCTAGTTTGTGAGCTTCTGCCCAACAAAGTCTGCAACTCCACACGCACTGAAGTTGTCATACACTCCGGGATAATGTTCTTCATTGTCCTTTATGTAGGTCCAGTCGACCCACCTCATATCACACACTATAGGCTTCTTGCCCAACAAGATTGTCTCATAGAAATCTTGCTGTTCCTTTGTGTGGAACATGTAATCAACAACAGTCCTTCTCCTGGTGGCATATGGATCTGACTCTCTCCATAGCCTCAACCCTGAGTCTCTCCTGATATTCATGTTCTCAGCCATAGGAAGAGCATCATTGTGGTCTGGAATCTTGGGTTTGAGCTTCCTCAGGACTTGTCCTTCATCATCTTCCTCAGCAGCAACTTCAGGCACTGGGGCCTTGTTCTTCTCAGCAGCTGGTACACTCCTGGTATTCCTCTTAGGTGCACTCTTGGGCTTGGAGGCAGCTTTGGGTGCTTCTTTGGGCTTTGATGTTGCAGCCCCTGACTTTATAGCATCACCCATCAGCTTTTGTGCCTTGGGTGCTGGTGCAGCAACCTCTTCTTCCTCCTCCTCTTCCATCATGGAAGGTTGTCCAACAACTCTGGCCATGGTCTTTCTGACCCTTTCCTTCCTCTTCTTTCCTTCTGCAGTTGGCTCTATGGGATCATGTTTTTCAGGTACTTGTGTTGATCCTCTGACCTTCAGCATAGGTGTCCTCTTGGCAGGGACCTTCCTATTAAGTCCAGGCTTTGTGGTCTTTGCTAAGCCATACTCCTTTTTGAGCACTACCTTCTTGGAAGTAGCCTCATCTTCAGATGCCACATAGTCCTCATCCTCACAGTCTGAGGTTCTCTTCCTTCTAGTTCTTGTGGCTGCTTTAGGCAAATTGCTAGGAGTGCTTCTGCTGCCATCATATGAAGTGCTAGAGAGACTAGTGCCCTCACTCATGTGAATCTGCTCTTCTTCCCTGTTCTGGCTGTCACTTTGGTCTGACATGTTGAATACACTGACTGCTGACCCTGTGAATAGTAATAGATGAGATAGAATGGATGAGCATCACAAAATGCAGAGATTTTTGCAAAAGAATGATTCAAAAACTAAGTTTTAGTTTTCCACAGAAAGCATCTCGGATCAACCGATTTTCAAACTCGGTGATACCGAAGCAGTTTTGGAACCTAAACTAGTGAACTCGTTCAGACCGAGTCATAGCTCGGTGGCACCGAGACTGCTAGGGTTTCACAAGGTTCTAAAATTGGTCACACCGATTAGCAATTCTTGGTCAGACCGAGAGTTACTAGTGCAATGGCGTTAGCCGAATCGGTGGGACCGAGTTTTTCAACTCGGTGGGTCCGAGATGGTTTCGGCGGAAACCTAACCCTAAATTTTCAAATCGCATCTATTCTAAGGATTGTTTTGACTGGATATAGGTGTTTCAATCGTGGCAAGAATCATAATGAACACAATGTGCTGAGAATTAGACGAGGATAGCACTATGATCGAGCTCATACCCTAGTTCGGTGATGAACTCGCTACAGCGGCAACGGCGGAGATGAAATCCATTGTCGGCGGCGGAGACCAGTGACAGGAGGCGGCTGGCGACGAAGTCGACGATCCAGAGACCTAGAAGGCAGAGCGAGCTATGCGCGGGCGAAGAGATTTGGAGAAAGTTTTCCAAATTTTTTCCCGTGTGAATATATAGCCCGACACTATCGGTGTGACCGAGTGGAACGACTCGGTGGCACCGAGATGCATTATTGTTGACAGTTACAGCAACTCGGTATGACCGAAAAGTTCAAATCAGTTGCACCGAGATTGAAAACCTAGATCGACTTAGTGATCTCGGTATGACCGAAATGGAAGAATCGGTCAGACCGAAAAGCACAAAGAAGTTTTGGAAGTTTAAGTCTATGACGAATCGGGGACTCTGAGTGCTCCTCACACAGAGTGGTTCGAATCTGACTTGATCAAATTTTGTGATGTAGCATGAATAGAGTTTGAGACGAGAAAAGCATAGATAGCTAGAGAAGGTTCTTAGGCATTCTTGTCCATCCACTTGGCCAAAGAAAAATAAACCAATCAATCAAATCAACAATTGGATGTCCTCGAATGAGTAAAATATGCAACCAACATGCTCACACAATAAAATGGCAAATGAAATATGTGGCAAAGCATGCACAACCAATTCTAGCATCTATCAAACAATTGGCGATGACTAGGTCATCTATATATGAGTATATTGACTTAGGAGTCAAATGAGAACATTTGATCATAGGTCATACTCATCGTTTAAGCTCAAGTGGCGTTACCACTTTTACATAATGCATTGATGTGTTCACATCATTAGAGTTGCTTTGACTAAATTCTTAGAGTTAAGCTCCCCCTAGATGTGAGATCCCCCCTTTAGATGGATGAACTAACCTTGGGTTTTGTCGATGATGACTTCATGTAGGTGTTGAAGATGTGGATGCTCAATGTTGATGTAGATCATTTGGAGCAATCCTTTGGAGTGAGTTGCACTTTCAATACCTACATGGGTTAGTCCCACAAAGAACAAACAAGAATATCCATAAACATAGAGTGATGCACACACAAGATGATGTCCATGAAAACATTAGGTTACCTTGTCCCTTGCCTTACCAACATGAGGGTTTGTGACTCCTTGAACTAGTGCAAGATATGGAAGTTGATTGCACTTGTCCATGCCATAATGATATCAGTGAAGAATGTTGGCGGAGTCACCCTCAAGAACACTCAAGTTCTTCTTCTTCGGGATCCACATCATCTTGATGGGAATCCTTGGAGTTGTAGTTGTACTTGATGAAGTAGAACTTGACGTAGTCTTGGGAACCCATTTGACCAAGGCCTTAGGTGCTTCTTCAAATGCATCAATCTCCTCTTGAAGCTTGTCCTTGCCTTTGTTCTTGTGGTCTTGTGGTGGAAGATCATCTTGTGCTTGTGTTCCCTTGACGGAAGTAGGATCATACTTCTCTTGTTGAGGAACAAACTTCGTGTTGGGGTATTGATCTTCTTCCCACTCAACTCCATTGGCATTGAACTCTCGTTCAAAACCAACACCTTGATTCTTCCGGTGCCTTCCTTGCTTGCGTACAATTTCCTCGGATTTCTTACTCCCAGCAAGGCTCTTGTATACACCTTTCTCTATAATTCCCTTCAATAAGCTATTTTCTTGCTCAAGTGTAACTTGGCTAAGAGAATCATTAGTGGAATCAAGAGAACTACTAGAAGCAACAATATTGGATTTAGCATTATTATTGTCACTACTAGAGGAAGAATCTTTCTTGTTCTTGTTACTAGACTTGACTTGAGGCATGTAAGTAGATAAGAGTAAATGCTTGGCAATGTAAGAAGAACTTTTCTTACGGAGATCATCATTGATTGCCTTTAAGAACTCATGCTCCTGCTCAAGATTGAGCTTGTCAAAGCGTAACTTCTCATGAGCCCTTAAAAGTTCTCGATGATCTTCGAAGATAGTTTCATGAGCTAACTTAAGAGTGTTTAGTTCTTTAGTTAGAAGCTCAATCTTCTCCTTATCATTGTCATTCGTTTTATCTTGATTAGCATGATTAATTGACATTTCATCATAGTACTCATTACTAGAGTTGTCAATAAGTAAATCATCATCACCTAACAAGTCATCTTCATCACTATTAAAATCAACATACTCGGGGTGTGTTACCTTAGGACCTTTGGCCATGAATCATCTTCCAATTCCTTCATTTGGTGCATCAAATATGTCGTAGGAGTTGGTTGACACAAGTGCTAGACCGGCAACACCTTCATCTTGAGTATATTCAGAGTCGGAGTGATTGCTTCTCTCAGAGTGATTGTCGGAGTCAGAGCCGGATACCCATTCACCAACATGAGCTTGATGTCTTCGTTTTGTGTAGCTCTTTGAAGACTAGTCCTTCCTTTCCGGATCCTTGCTTCTCCGTGAGGGTCTTCGTTCATAATGATCATCTCTACTCCTTCTCTCTCTTGGTGGTGATGAAGGAAATATGCCCTAGAGGCAATAATAAAGTTATTATTTATTTCCTTATTTCATGATAAATGTTTATTATTCATGCTAGAATTGTATTAACCGGAAACATAATACATGTGTGAATACATAGACAAACATAGTGTCACTAGTATGCCTCTACTTGACTAGCTCGTGAATCAAAGATGGTTAAGTTTCCTAGCCATGGACAAAAGAGTTGTCATTTGATTAACGGGATCACATCATTAGGAGAATGATGTGATTGACTTGACCCATTCCGTTAGCATAGCACCCGATCGTTTAGTATATTGCTATTGCTTTCTTCATGACTTATACATGTTCCTATGACTATGAGATTATGCAACTCCCGTTTACCGGAGGAACACTTTGTGTGCTACCAAACGTCACAACGTAACTGGGTGATTATAAAGAAGCTCTACAGGTGTCTCCGAAGGTACATGTTGGGTTGGCGTATTTCGAGATTAGGATTTGTCACTCCGATTGTCGGAGAGGTATCTCTGGGCCCTCTCGGTAATACACATCACTTAAGCCTTACAAGCATTGCAACTAATGAGTGAGTTGCGGGATGATGTATTATGGAACGAGTAAAGAGACTTGCCGGTAACGAGATTGAACTAGGTATTGAGATACCGACGATCGAATCTCGGGCAAGTAACATACCGATGACAAAGGGAACAATGTATGTTGTTATGCGGTTTGACCGATAAAGATCTTCGTAGAATATGTGGGAGCCAATATGAGAATCCAGGTTCCGCTATTGGTTATTGACCGGAAACGTGTTTCGGTCATGTCTACATTGTTCTTGAACCGTAGGGTCCGCACGCTTAAGGTTTTGATGACAGTTATATTATGAGTTTATGAGTTTTGATGTACCGAAGGAGTTCGGAGTCCCGGATGAGATCGGGGACATGACGAGGAGTCTCGAAATGGTTGAGACGTAAAGATCGATATATTGGACGACTATATTCGGAGTTCGGAAAGGTTCCGAGTGATTCGGGTATTTTTTGGAGTACCAGAGAGTTACGGGAATTCGCCGGGGAGTATATGGGCCTTTTTGGGCTTTAGGGGAAAGAGAGAGGAGAGGCTGGGCGCCCCCCCAAGGCCTAGTCCGAATTGGACTTGGGGGAGGGGCTGCGCCCCCTCCTTCCTTCTCTTCTCTTCCCCCTTTCCTTGACTCCTACTCCTATTACTTGGAAGGGGGGGAATCCTACTCCCGGTGGGAGTAGGACTCCTCCTTGGCGCGCCCTCCTTGGTCGTCCGCCCCCTCCCCCTTGGCTCCTTTATATACGGGGGCAGGGGGCACCTCTAGTCACACAAGTTGATCTTCGTGATCGTTCCTTAGCCGTGTGCGGTGCCCCCTTCCACCATATTCCACCTCGGTCATATCATAGTGGTGCTTAGGCGAAGCCCTGCGTCGGTAGAACATCATCATCGTCACTACACCGTCGTGCTGACGAGACTCATCCCCGACACCCTGCTGGATCGGAGTCCTGGGATCGTCATCGAGCTGAACATGTGCTGAACTCGGAGGTGTCGTACGTTCGGTACTTGGATCGGTCGGATCATGAATATTTATGACAACATCAGCCGCGTTGTCATAATGCTTCCGCTTTCGGTCTACGAGGGTACGTGGACACACTCTCCCCTCTCGTTGCTATGCATCACCATGATCTTGCGTGTGCGTAGGAATTTTTTTTGAAATTACTACGTTCCCCAACAGTGGCATCCGAGCCTGGTTTTATGCGTAGATGTTATATGCACGAGTAGAACACAAGTGAGTTGTGGGCGATACAAGTCATACTTCTTACCAGCATGTCATACTTTGGTTTGGGCGCATTGTTGGATGAAGCGGCCCGGACCGACATTACTCGTACGCTTATGCGAGACTGGTTCTACCGACGTGCTTTGCACACAGGTGGCTGGCGGGTGTCTGTTTCTCCAACTTTAGTTGAACCGAGTGTGGCTATGCCCGGTCCTTGCGAAGGTTAAAACAACACTAACTTGACGAACTATCGTTGTGGTTTTGATGTGTAGGTAAGAACGGTTCTTGCTCAGCCCATAGCAGCCACGTAAAATTTGCAACAACAAAGTAGAGGACATCTAACTTGTTTTTGCAGGGCATGTTGTGATGTGATATGGTCAAGACGTGATGCTATATTTTATTGTATGAGATGATCATGTTTTGTAAACGAAGTTATCGGCAACTGGCAGGAGCCATATGGTTGTCGCTTTATTGTATGAAATGCAAACGCCCTGTAATTGCTTTACTTTATCACTAAGCGGTAGCGATAGTCATAGAAGCAATAGATGGCGTAACGACAATGATGCTACGATGGAGATCAAGGTGTCGCGCCGGTGATGATGGTAATCACGACGGTGCTTCGGAGATGGAGATCACAAGCACAAGATGAGGATGGCCATATCATATCACTTATATTGATTGCATGTGATGTTTATCCTTTATGCATCTTATCTTGCTTTGATTGACGGTAGCATTTTAAGATGATCTCTCACTAATTATCAAGAAGTGTTCTCCCTGAGTATGCACCGTTGCGAAAGTTCTTCGTGCTGAGACACCATGTGATGATCGGGTGTGATAGGCTCTATGTTCAAATACAACGGGTGCAAAATAGTTGCACACACGGAATACTCAGGTTAAACTTGACGAGCCTAGCATATACAGATATGGCCTCGGAACACGGAGACCGAAAGGTCAAGCGTGAATCGTATAGTAGATATGATCAACATAGTGATGTTCACCATTGAAAACTACTCCATCTCACGTGATGATCGGACATGGTTTAATTGATTTGGATCACGTGATCACTTAGATGACTAGAGAGATGTCTGTCTAAGTGGGAGTTCTTAAGTAATATGATTAATTGAACTTAAATTTATCATGAACTTAGTCCTGGTAGTATTTTGCGAATTATGTTGTAGATCAACAGCTTGCGTTGTTGTTTTCATATGTTTATTTTGATATGTTCCTAGAGAAAATTGTGTTGAAAGATGTTAGTAGCAATGATGCGGATTGGATCCGTGATTTGAGGTTTATCCTCATTGCTGCACAGAAGAATTATGTCCTTAATGCACCGCTAGGTGACAGACCTATTGCGGGAGCAGATGCAGACGTTATGAACGTTTGGCTAGATCAATATGATGACTACTTGATAGTTTAGTGCACCATGTTTAACGGATTAGAATCGGGACTTCAAAGACTTTTTGAACGTCATGGACCATATGAGATGTTCCAGGAGTTGAAGTTAATATTTCAAGCAAATACCCGAGTTGAGATATATGAAGTCTCCAACAAGTTCTATGGCTAAAAGATGGAGGAGAATCGCTCAACTAGTGAGCATGTGCTTAGATTGTCTGGGTACTACAATCGCTTGAATCAAGTGGGAGTTAATCTTCCAGATAAGATAGTGATTGACAGAATTCTCTAGTCACCATCACCAAGTTAGTAGAACTTTGTGATGAACTATAGTATGCAAGGGATGACGGAAACGATTCCCAAGCTCTTCGTGATGTTGAAATCGACGAAGGTAGAAATAAAGAAAGAGCATCAAGTGTTGATGGTTGACAAGATCACTAGTTTCAAGAAAAGGGCAAAGGGAAAGAAAGGGAACTTCAACTAGAATGACAAGCAAGTTGTCACTCCCACGAAGAAGCCCAAAGCTGAACCAAAGCCTGAAACTGAGTGCTTACACTGCAAAGGAAATGGTCACTGGAAACGGAAATACCCTGAATATTTGGTGGATAAGAAGGATGGCAAACTGAACAAGGGTATATTTGATATACAGGTTATTGATGTGTACCTTACTAGTGTTTATAGTAACCCCTGAGTATTTGATACTTGTTCGGTTGCTATGATTAGTAACTCGAAACAGGAGTTACAGAATAAACAGAAACTAGTTGAGGATGAAGAGACGATGTGTGTTGGAAGTGGTTCCAAGATTGATATGATCATCATCGCACACTCCCTATACTTTCGGGATTAGTGTTGAACCTAAATAAATGTTATTTGGCGTTTGCATTGAGCATGAAAATGATTTGATCATGTTTATTGCAATACGGTTATTCATTTAAAATCAGAGAATAATTGTTGTTCTGTTTAAATGAATAAAACCTTTGATGGTCATACACCCAATGAAAATAGTTTGATGGATCTCGATCGTAGTGATACACATATTCATAATATTGATGCCAAAAGATGCAAAGTTGATAATGATAGTGCAACTTATTTGTGCCACTGCGGTTTGGGTCATAACGGTGTAAAGCGCATGACGAAACTCCATAAAGATGAATTTTCGGAATCACTTGGTTATGAATCATTTGATGCTTGCGAACCGTGCCTTTTGGGCAAGATGACTAAAACTCCGTTCTCCGGAACAATGGAACGAGCTAGTGACTTATTGGAAACAATACATACCGATGTATGCGGTCCAATGAGTGTTGATGCTCGTGGCGGGTATCGTTATTTTCTGACCTTCACAACATGAATTGAGCAGATATGAGTATATCTACTTAATGAAGCACAAGTCTGAAACATTTGAAAAGTTTAAAGAATTTCAGAGTGAAGTGGAGAATCATCGTAACAAGAAAATAAAATTTCTGCAATTTGATCGCGGAGACAAATATTTGAGTTATGAGTTTGGTCTTCAAATAAAACAATGTGGAATAGTTTCACAAACTCATGCCACCTGGAACACCACAGCTTGATGGTGTGTCCGAACGTCATAACAATACTTTATTGGATATAGTGCAATCTATGATGTCTCTTACCGATTTACCACTATCATTTTGGGGTTATGCATTAGAGACAGCTGCATTCATTTTAAATAGGGCACCATCAAAATCCGTCGAGACGACGCCTTATGAACTGTGGTTTGGCAAGAAACCAAAGTTGTCGTTTCTTAAATTTTGGGGCTGCGATGCTTATGTGAAAAAGTTTCAACCTGATAAGCTCGAACCCAAATCAGAGAAGTGCGTCTTCATAGAATACCCAAAGGTAACTATTGGGTACATCTTCTATCACAGATCCGAAGGCAAGTTATTCATTGCTAAGATGGATCCTTTCTAGAGAAGAAGTTTCTCTCGAAAGAAGTGAGTGGGAGGAAAGTAGAACTTGATGAGGTAATTGTACCTTCTCCCTTATTGGAAAGTAGTTCATCACAGAAATCAGTTCCAGTGATTCCTACACCAATTAGTGAGGAAGTTAATGATGATGATCATGAAACTTCAGATCAAGTTGCTACCAAACCTCGTAGGTCTTCCAGAGTAAGATCCGCACCAGAGTGGTACGGTAATCATGTTCTGGAAGTCATGTTACTATACCATGATGAACCTACGAACTATGAGGAAGCGATGATGAGCCCAGATTCCGCGAAATGGCTTGAGGCCATGAAATCTGAGATGGGATCCATGTATGAGAACAAAGTGTGGACTTTGGTGGAGTTGCCCGATGATCGGCAAGCCTTATTGTATAAATGGATCTTCAAGAGGAAGACAGATGCTGATAGTAGTGTTACTATCTACAAAGCTTGACTTGTCGCAAAAAGGTTTTCGACAAGTTCAAGGTGTTGACTACAATGAGATTTTCTCAACTGTAGCGATGCTTAAGTCTGTCCGAATCATGTTAGCTATTGCCACATTTTATGAAATCTGGCAAATGGATGTCAAAACTGAATTCCTTAATGGATTTATTAAAGAAGAGTTGTATATGATGCAACCAGAAGCTTTTGTCAATCCTAAAGGTGCTAACAAAAGGTGCAAGCTCCAGCGATCCATTTATGGACTGGTGCAAGCATCTCAGAGTTGGAATAAACGCTTTGATAGTGTGATCAAAGCATATGGTTTTATACAGACTTTTTGAGAAGCCTGTATTTACAAGAAAGTGAGTGGGAGCTCTATAGCATTTCTAATATTATATGTGGATGACATATTGTTGATTGGAAATGATATAGAAATTCTGGATAGCATGAAAGGATACTTGAATAAGAATTTTTCAAAGCAAGACCTCGTTGAAGCTGCTTACACATTGAGCATCAAAATCTATATAGATATATCAAGACGCTTGATAAGATTTTTCAATGAGTACATACCTTGATAAAAAAATTCAAAATAGTTCAAAATGGAACAGTAAAAGAAGGAGTTCTTGCATGTGTTGCAAGGTGTGAAGTTGAGTAAGACTCAAGACCCGACCATGGCAGAAAATAGAAAGAGAATGAAAAGTTGTTCCCTATGCCTCAGTCATAGGTTCTATAAAGTATGCTATGTTGTGAACCAGACCTATTGTATACCTTGCTCTGTGTTTGGCAAAGGAATACAATTTCGATCTAATAGTAGATCACTGGACAGCGGTCAAGAATATCCTTACTGAGGACTAAGGAGATGTTTCTCGATTATGGAGGTGATAAAAGAGTTCGTCATAAAGAGTTAGATCGATGCAAACTTTTACACTAATCCAGATGACTCTAAGTCTCAATATGGATACATATTGAAAGTGGGAGTAATAAGCTAGAGTAGCTCCGTGCAGAGCATTGTAGACATAGAATATTTGAAAAATACATATGGCACTGAATGTGACAGACCCGTTGACTAAACTTCTCTCACGAGCAAAAACATGATCATACCTTAGTACTCTTTGGGTGTTAATCACATAGCGATGTGAACTAGATTATTGACTCTAGTAAACCCTTTGGGTGTTGATCACATGACGATGTGAACTATGGGTGTTAATCACATGCAGATGTGAATATTAGTGTTAAATCACATGGTGATGTGAACTAGATTATTGACTCTAGTGCAAGTGGGAGACTGAAGGAAATATTCCCTAGAGGCAATAATAAAGTTATTATTTATTTCCTTATTTCACGATAAATGTTTATTGTTCATGCTAGAATTGTATTAACCGGAAACATAATACATGTGTGAATACATAGACAGACATAGTGTCACTAGTATGCCTCTACTTGACTAGCTCGTGAATCAAAGATGGTTAAGTTTCCTCGCCATGGACAAAAGAGTTGTCATTTGATTAACGGGATCACATCATTCGGAGAATGATGTGATTGACTTCACCCATTCCGTTAGCATAGCACCCGATCGTTTAGTATATTTCTATTGCTTTCTTCATGACTTATACATGTTCCTATGACTATGATATTATGCAACCCCCGTTTACCGGAGGAACACTTTGTGTGCTACCAACATCACAATGTAACTCGGTGATTATAAAGGAGCTCTACAGGTGTCTCCGAAGGTAAATGTTGGGTTGGCGTATTTCGAGATTAGGATTTGTCACTCCGATTGTCGGAGAGGTATCTCTGGGCCCTCTCGGTAATACACATCACTTAAGCCTTGCAAGCATTGCAACTAATGAGTTAGTTGCGGGATGATGTATTATGGAACGAGTAAAGAGACTTGCCGGTAACGAGTTAGTTGTAGGACCTTGAAGTATGTCTAGAGGGGGCGTGATTAGACTACTTGACCAATTAAAAACTTAAGCTCTTCCCAATTTTAGACTTTGGCAGATTTTAGCTATCTTTGAACAAGTCAAGCAATCTTCACACAATTCAAGCAAGCATGCAAAGAGTATATGAGCAGCGGAAATTAAAGCATGCAACTTGCAAGAATGTAAAGGGAAGAGTTTGGAGGATTCAAACGCAATTGGAGACACGGATGTTTTTGTCGTGGTTCCGATAGGTGGAGCTATCGTACATCCACGTTGAAGGAGACTTCAACCCACAAAGGGTAACGGTTGCGCGAGTCCACGGAGGGCTCCACCCACGAAGGGTCCATGAATAAGCAACCTTGTCTATCCCACCATGGCCGTCGCCCACGAAGGACTTGCCTCACTAGCGGTAGATCTTCACAAAGTAGGCGATCTCCTTGCCCTTACAAACTCCTTGGTTCAACTCCACAATCTTGTCGGAGGCTCCCAAGTGACACCTAGCCAATCTAGGAGACACCACTCTCCAAGAAGTAACAAATGATGTGTTGATGATGAACTCCTTGCTCTTGTGCTTCAAATGATAGTCTCCCCAACACTCAACTCTCTCCCATAGGATTTGGATCTGGTGGAAAGAAGATTTGAGTGGAAAGCAACTTGGGGAAGGCTAGAGATCAAGATTCATATGGTAGGAATGGAATATCTTGGCCTCAACACATGAGTAGGTGATTCTCTCTCAGCACTGGTAAGTTGGAAGTGTAGGTTTGTTCTGATGGCTCTCTCCACGAATGAATAGGAGGTGGAGGGGTATATATAGCCTCCACACAAAATCTAACTGTTACACACAATTTACCAAACTCGGTGGTACCGAATCAACAAACTCGGTCGGACCGATTCAGTAAACCTAGTGACCGTTAGTGATTTTGGTGGGACCGACATGCAACTCGGTAGGACCGATATGGTTAGGGTTAGGGCATAACGTAATCTCGGTGAGACCGAGTACACAAACTCGGTGAGACCGATTTTGGTAATTAGCTAACCAGAGAGTTGCTCAGGTAAACTCGATGGGACCGATTCGCTCTTTTGGGTGAGACCGAAATGTTACGAAAGGGAAACACAGAGTTTACATTGCAATCTCGGTGGGACCGATCGCTCACTTCGGTTAGACCGAAACGTTACGAAGGGAAAGAGAGAGATTACAATCCATCTTCGGTGAGACCGAGATCCCTATCGGTGAGACCGATTTGCCTAGGGTTTGTGGCAGTGGCTATGACATTTGAACTCGGTGGCGCCGGATAGAAAGAATCGGTAGGACCGATTTTGACTTTGGGTTTAGGTCATATGTGGATGTGAGAAAGTAGTTGAGGGTTTTTGGAGCATATCACTAAGCACTTGAAGCAAGAGGCTCATTAAGCAACACCTCATCCCTCCTTGATAGTATTGGCTTTTCCTATAGACTCAATGTGATCTTGGATCACTAAAATGTAAAATGTAGAGTCTTGAGCTTTTGAGCTTGAGCCAATCCTTTGTCCTTAATATTTTGAGGGATCCACTTTCATCATCCATGCCATGCCATTCATTGAGCTTTCCTGAAATATTTGTCTTGGAATAGCATTAGCTCAATGAGCTATATGTTGTTACGAATTACCAAAACCACCTAGGGATAGTTGCACTTTCAGCTCCAGCGCCGATGAATGTGCGGCCTCCATGGCGGGGTCTGTCCTCCCGCCTTCGGATAGCGTGATCTGCTCCAAATTAAGGGCCCGGGCAGCCGCAGGTGCGATCTCCCGAACATCGTCCGATGGCAGATCTAAGTCATGCCCATCGTGACTGATCGGCGCTCCTGACATTGGATTGAATCCGTCGAAGATCAAGTCTCAGTGGATGTCAGCAGTGTAGTTCAAGTTTCCAAACCAGACCTGATGGCCAAGGGCGTAGCTGTCGATCTGCTCCAGATGGCCAAGCGAGTTGGCCCACAATACGAAGCCACCGAATATGAAGATCTGTCTGGGGAGGAAAACCTCACCCTGGACCACATTGTTGCAGATGATTGAAGGATCCATCAAGCCTTATCATGACGACATAGTGGGACTCTCAATGAAAGCACCAATGTCGGTGTCATAACTGGCGGATCTCGGGTAGGGGGTCCTGATTTGTTCGTCTAAGGCTAATGGTAACAGGAGGCAGGGGACACAATGTTTACCCAGGTTTGGGCCCTCTCGATGGAGGTAATACCCTACTTTCTGCTTGATTGATCTTGATGATATGAGTATTACAGGAGTTTATCTAACACGAGATCGTAGAGACTAAACCCTAGAAGCTAGCCTATGATTATGATTGTTCTTGTCCTATGGAGTAAACCCTCCGGTTTATATAGACACCGGAGGGGGCTAGGGTTACATAGAGTCGGTTACAGAGAAGGAAATCTACATATCCAAATTGCCAATCTTGCCTTCCACGCAAAGGAGAGTCCCACCCGCACACGGGACGAAGTCTTGAATCTTGTATCTTCATAGTCCAATAGTACGGCCAAAGTATATAGTCTGGCTGTCCGAGGACCCCTTAATTCAGGACTCCCTCAACGGACCTAGTCCGCATCATTGCTACTATCATCTTTCAACTTAGTATTCTCAGGAACACATATAAAAACATAGGTAAGCAACAACGCGAGCTATTGATCTACAACATTATTTGCAAAATACTATCAGGACTAAGTTCATGATAAATTAAAGTTCAATTAATCATATTACTTAAGAATTCCCACTTAGATAGACATCCCTCTAATCATCTAAGTGATCACATGATCCAAATCAACTAAACCATGTCCGATCATCACGTGAGATGGAGTAGTTTTCAATGGTGAATGTCACTATGTTGATCATATCTACTATATGATTCATGTTCGGCCTTTCGGTCTCAGTGTTTCGAGGCCATATCTGCATATGCTAGGCTCGCCAAGTTTAACCTGAGTATTCCGTGTGTGCAAAACTGGCTTGCACCCGTTGTATGTGAACGTAGAGCTTATCACACCCGATCATCACGTGGTGTCTTGGCATGAAGAACTTTAGCAATGGTGCATACTCAGGGAGAACACTTATACTTTGAAATTTAGTAAGGGATCATCTTATAATGCTACTGCCGTACTAAGCAAAATAAGATGCATACAAGATAAACATCACACGCAATCAAAATATGTGACATGATATGGCCATCATCATCTTGTGCTCATGATCTCCATCACCAAATCATCGTCATGATCTCCATCGTCACCGGCGCGACACCTTGATCTCCACGTAGCATCATTGTCGTGTTGCCAACTATTGTTACTACGACTATCACTACCGCTTAGTGATAAAGTAAAACAATTACATGGCGATTGCATTGCATACAATAAAGCGACAACCATATGGCTCCTGCCAGTTGCCGATAACTTTGTTACAAAACATGATCATATCATACAACAATTTATATCATATCATGTCTTGACCATATCACATCATAGCAAGCCCTGCAAAAACAAGTTAGACGTCCTCTACTTTGTTGTTGCAAGTTTTACGTGGCTGCTACGGGCTTCTACAAGAACCATTCTTACCTACGCATCGAAACCACAACGATTTTTCGTCAAGTGTGTTGTTTTAACCTTCAACAAGGATCGGGCGTAGCCACACTTGATTCAACTAAAGTTGGAGAAACAGACACACACTAGCCACCTATGTGTGAAGCACGTCGGTAGAACCAGTCTCGCGTAAGCGTACGCGTAATGTCGGTCTGAGCCGCTTCATCCAACAATACTGCCAAATCAAAGTATGACATGCTGGTAAGCAGTATGACTATTATCGCCCACAACTCTTTGTGTTCTACTTGTGCATACAACATCTACGCATAAACCTGGCTCCGATGCCACTGTTGGGGAACGTGGTAATTTCAAAAATTTCCTACGATCACGCAAGATCTATCTAGGTGATGCATAGCAATGAGAGGGGAGAGTGTGTCCACGTACCCTCGTAGACTGAAAGCGGAAGCATTATGACGACGCGGTTGATGAAGTTGTACGTCTTCATGATCCGACCGATCAAGTACCGAATGCACGGCACCTCCATGATCTGCACACGTTCAGCTCGGTGATGTCCCGCAAACTCTAGATCCAGCTGAGGCCGAGGGATAGTTCCCTCAGCACGACGCCATGGTGACGGTGATGATGAAGTTACCGGCGTAGGGCTTCGCCTAAGCACTACGACGATATGACCGAGGTGTAAAACTGTGGAGGGGGGACCACTCACGGCTAAGAGATTGTCTGTTGTGTCTTTGGGGTGCTCCCCTGCCCCTGTATATAAAGAAGGGGAGAAGGAGGCCGGCCAACAAGGGGCGCGCCAGGGAGAGGGGAGTCCTACTAGGACTCCAGTCCTAGTAGGATTCGGCCCCACCCTTTTTTTCCTTCTACCGGAGGGGGGAAAGGGGAAGGAGAGGGAATAGGAAAAGGAAAGGGGGTGGTGAAGGAAATATGCCCTAGAGGCAATAATAAAGTTATTATTTATTTCCTTATTTCATGATAAATGTTTATTATTCATGCTACAATTATATTAACCGGAAACTTAGTACATGTGTGAATACATAGACAAACAAAGTGTCACTAGTATGCATCTACTTGACTAGCTCTTTGAATCAAAGATGGTCAAGTTTCCTAGCCATAGACATGAGTTGTTATTTGATTAATGGGATCACATCATTAGATAATGATGTGATTGACTTGACCCATTACGTTAGCTTAGCACTTGATCGTTTAGTATGTTGCTATTGCTTTCTTCATGACTTATACATGTTCCTATGACTGTGAGATTATGCAACTCCCGAATACCGGAGGAACACTTTGTGTTCTTCCAAATGTCACAACGTAACTGGGTGATTCTAAAGGTGCTCTACAGGTGTCTCCGATGGTACTTGTTGAGTTGGCATAGATCAAGATTAGGATTTGTCACTCCGATTGTCGGAGAGGTATCTCTGGGCCCTCTCGGTAATGCACATCACTATAAGCCTTGCAAGCAATGTGACTAATGAGTTAATTGCGGGATGATGTATTACGGAACGACTAAAGAGACTTGCCGTGTCGGATTTCGGGTTCCGGCAGACCCTTGAGGTTCGAACTCTGGGGTGCGCGTGAAGATCTCTCCTCTACCAACCCACGTCCCAATGACTCGCTCGGAATCTAGGATAGCAAGATGAACAACACAAGGGACACAGAGTTTATACTGGTTCAGGCCACCATTGGGGTGTAATACCCTACTCCAGTGTGTGGTGTGTGGATTGCCTCATGGGATGATGATGAACAATACAAAGGAAGAACAGCCTCGCGAGGGGTGTTCTTGTGGTGGTGTGTTTGGAGAGGAATTGCTCCATCTCTATTGGCTCTAGGTGAGATCTAGATTAGCTCCTCCTCCCTACTGCGGTGGCTAGTCCTATATATAGAGGCCTTGGTCCTCTTCCCAAATATTGAGAGGGAAGGGCACCAACAACGGCCATTTTGAAGGGGAACATCTAGTACACTTATCCTGACTAAAGTTGGTCTTTGACTGCCAAATGCCCTGACGATGACGCCATCTTGGGCTCCACGATGACCTCCATCCTGCCACTCTGCTGGTCTTGGTCTTGTTGCACTGAAATGGCAACCTTTGCCTGATGCCTCGATACTCCGCGTCTGCGCTTGCCCCCTTTGCACCAAAGGGGAAACAAGGACACTGCCCAGGCCGACGCCCGCGTGGCGCCCGCCTAGTCTTGATCGTCATGGCTTGCGTCATGAGCACCTCGTGAGGTACCCTGCCTCGAGCTCTCCTCCTCATGAGCCTGCCTGGTGAGGCCGCCTCTGAGGAAGCTTCTTGTCATCCGCACCGTGAGGCTTGGCCCCTCGCGAGGGTCTTGATATTGAGTTGATGAAGATGGGCCGTACTGGGCCACTGCCCGAGCCACGCCGCAGGACGCAGGCAGGCAAGTCTGGGGACCCCCATTCCCAGAACGCCGACAGTAGCCCCCGGGCCCAAGGCGCGCCCGGACTTGGCTTAGCAGAGAAGCGAAGGGGCAAGTGTGCAGCGCCGCAGGCCCCATCAGCCTGCGGCCTTGGGCGCCGCGTGGCGATTGATTGGACGTGGATGTCTTCATTTCCCTACGCCCCTCATTACGCGCCCGGCTAGGCGGCCCCGTTGTTGCACACAGTTATCCCTCTTTCACCGTTCGCGCGCTCCCTGTCCTTCCATCTTCCTCAAGCTCCAGTCTCCGCCTCCAATTACAACTCGAGCTTTCCCCCTCTTCCCATCGCCATGGCGCCAACGAAGAAGGGAAAGGGGAAGAAGCCCGCGCCCTCGCCTCGCTCACCTTCGGCAGTTGCTCCTGCCGTCGATCAGTCGATCATACTCAACATCGAAGCCGTGGACAAGGTCTGCTCCACCCTCGCTACTATCTTCAATGACTACGGGAGGACGACGGTTTGGCCCGTGTCCCACGCCTCCTTTGATAGGGTCGTCATAGAGGTCCGATTTTTCGCCGATGCCTTGTGGGCGGGTCTGGTTCCCCCTCTTTTCTGCTTTCTTCAATGCGGTGCTCTCCCATTACCAGATGCACATGATGCACCTTGGTCCCGAGTCCATTACTCTCCTTGATGTCTTCGCCTTTGTTTGCGAGGCCATGGTGGGCATTCCTCCCTTTGTTGCCCTTCTGTGTCACTTCTTCTCCTTGCGCTTGAGTGACCCAACTCAATGCTCGGGGTGCGTGAGCTTCCTTGCCGTGCCAGAGACAACTGCCTCAGGGATCGACTTCGGCCTTCCTCCTCCCACGAGCGGGTTCCAAGAGCGGTGGTTGTATGTGGATGTCGGGGTGCCCAGCCCCTTGCTCTCGCGCCCAACACTACCTGCTATTCCCAACTCAGGTTGGGATCATGCGAAGCTCACGAGCCCCCGTCTTGCCTTCGTCTGGTGCCGCTTCAAGAGCTTGAGGGCGCTCGATGTAATGGCACCTCAGATGGTGAGGGAGTTCCTTGAATGCCGCATTGCCCCTCTCTAGCGCCACTCCCGTCCGATGTGGACCTTTGCGGGGCACAAAGGCCGTACGAGGCTCCAGGAAGAGGATCTGGAGGGCCTTGACTGGCGACCCTTCTCCAGGCAGCATCCGACATGGGGCCGCCCTCTTGTATCTTTGCTCGGGCAGGGCTGACTTTGTGAGGCAGATGCCCAGCATCGATGAATGGGGGCTGCACTCGGTCGGCCTCATGGGGTCCCGCGAGAACCCAGTTGCTGTGGTCGCTCTTTTGGTTGCTCACGGCGGTCCTGTCTCAGGTGATGGAGCAGGGAGGCGAGAACCGCCGGGAGCCGAGGGGCCTGATGTTGAGATGTCAACGCCGCGAGGGGCTCCTGAGGCATCAGCTTTCTAAGTGCATCCTGGAGTGGTGGCGGGCGAGGAGTTGCGACCTGAGGCTCCCGAGGCCAGGGCTCCCGAGCCCCGGACTGATCTTCAAGAGGCGGCGCCACAGTCTAGCGCCCTCGGCGCAAATCATCCTAATGTTTCTTCTATGCCACGTGCTGGCCCTCGCGTCGGGGGCTTAGGCCGGTTCCGCATAGACCTCGAGGCCCTCCGCAAGAGGAAGGAGGCCTCAGGAGGCAATGGCCGCCCCTGTCGCCCGTTTAAGTGCAGGAAGTATTTTGCCATCGATGAGTAAGTCCTTTTCTCTCTCAGTTCCTTATTTTACCATTCCTTCAGCTGATTATGGCCTTTCAGGGCCCTTCCTACCGAGTTTGCGGAGACGGCCGAGGAGCCATCCCCCCAAGCCTCATCTTCATCGCTGATCTTGAGCGCCCCGAGCTCGAGCACCACCCTCACTGCGGGGCCGTCCGAAGAGGCGGGTCACCCCGCTGGGTACCTTGAGCCTGCGCGTCTGCTGTCCCTCCTTCGCGAGCTCTCCTGGGGCACAGCCAGCTTGCCCCACACTCCTCCCCTGATCGTGGATGGCGACTGGCTGAGGTCGATCCTGAGCTCCACTTCAGGAGATGGACCGGTGCCGGGTCGGGTCCCTGGCGGGGCCCGTCTAGCGATCGCTGGGGCGCCAGCCCCCAGCCCCCTGCCGAGAGGGGGTGTGCTGCCTCGGGGCCCTCCGCCTACACCGATGGCAGAGGATGACGTGGAAGACGTGCTCAGGCGCACTCGAGAGCGCAGCGCCCGCTGCCAAGAGTTTCTTCAGAAGGCGGCTGACACAGTGAGCCAGCTCGGTGTGGAGCTTGCTAGCGAGGACGCGCGCCTTGAGGTCGAAGGCCTGCGCCTTGCTGAGGAGAGGTGCAAGCTGATGGTAGCTGTCAGCCTTGCGCGCCATCAGCGCGATCTTGAAAATGCCAAGGCCGAGGCATCGCTGGCGGCCTCGCGGAAGGCCTGCTCCCAAGCCATCGAGGAGGCTCAGGAGGCAGACCGACAACGTGAGGCCGCGGAGGAGCGCGCGTGGGAGCTCCAAGCCTGGAGCAACTCTTTGGAACAACAAGTGGAGCTGCGTAAGGCTGCCCTTGCTTCACTGAAGGGGGCACCCGTCGAGGAGGCGGAACTCCTGAGGCGCGAGGAGGTGCTGACGCTGGAGGCTGCCAAGCGCAACCTTGACCTAGAGCGGTTGAAGACGAGGGAGCGCCTGGTGACCCAGGCAGAAGATGATGTCGGCACGCGGGAGGCCCGAGTCCAAGGAGAGATCGACCGCTGCGTGGCGGAAGCTCGCTTGGGTCTTGAGCGCGAGTATGAAGGGAGGTTGGAGTTGGTCAAGGCCGAAGCTGAGGGCAGGACCTCCACCCTCAGGGCCAAGCTGACTGAAGCGACATGGCGTACGGATTCCTCCGCAGCCGCCCTTGGCGTAGCGCAGGCTGAGCTGGTCTCCTCCCGCGCCAAGCTGCTTCTTCTCCGAGAGAGGGTTGATGACGCCGAGACCGTCGCACGGCGAAACGAGGATGAGATCCGTCAGAGGCAGACTCTGGAGCATGTGCATGGACCCATGCTCCGGACGCTCAAGGAAAGGGCCAACGCGGCCCTGGGCAACATCTGCGAGGCGGCCATTGCGGAGCCTCGTGTAATCAACTATGCTGGAAATCTCCGGTTCTTCACAGATGTGGTGACGCAGCTGGAGAGTCGCTCTGACAGGGCCTGCTGGCTTGTTGAGGAGAGGAGCCGAGTCCTACTTGGGCGTGCCTTCTCCCGTGTCTTCAGCCATCTTCAGGACAGAGATCCCCACTTTGATTTCGACGCTGCCATCGCACCGGTGCCCATAGCCATCCAGGGCGATCTGGCGCAGTGGGTGGAGGACAACGTGGACGCCCTCGTTAGGGCCTTCGCCTCTGATAACGACGGCGTGGTCATGGATGCTGATGAAGGAGGAGTCGTGAATGAGTAGGGTGCTGATGACGATGACTGTGATGATGGCGATGATGGCAGTGACGCCAGCGATGCCTCCGGAGGCGTCCCAGAGGACGTGGTGAGCGATATGTCCGACCGATTGTACGCCACCTCCGCTGCTTACCCTGCGCGAAAAAGTTCGGGCGTGGCCTTGAAGGTTGTGAGAGCATTTTGGGAGGGAGAGCCCCTCATGTAAAGGATTGTAATTGGTATGCTTGTAGACATAACGCCGTATGTGTGCTCGTGCCGGGTTGCCGACCTCGCGATGGGTCAACCAACCTGTTTTACCTTCAACCTGGCTGGCCCCAAGCGAGCTTGCGGGGTCCGCAGTGCTTTAAATGCCTTATGGGTGAATCCTTCGGTCTCGCGATGAGAGCCTCCTGAGAGTGAGCGGCGACAGCGGTCCTGAGTGTTTGCGTGCTTGGCCCGGCCTGGCTCGCTAGAGGCTCGCGAGGGGTAGGCAACAGATGCCAACTTTGGGCGCAAAGCCGAAATCAGAACGCGAGAAATTGCTCGAACGAGACTAAACGCCCCTCCCCCAAACACACGCAACTCTCAAGCTCAAATCCAACTTAAATTCAAATCAAAGAAACTCGACAACAAAGAAAGAGGCAAAAGGCAAAGGCCACGTCCGGCACCTCGTCTAGTCTTCGACGTCTTCTCACCAGCGCGGAGCTAAGTGCTGCCACTGGGCGTGGGCGGGAGCCCCCGAGGCCCGATCGAGGGCGGCTCTCCGGAGACTCTGGGGCATGTACAGCCCCAATTCATTATTATGTGAGAGTGTCACGGGCGGCGAGCTTCACAGGCACTGGGCCTTCTTCACAGGTACCGGCCTTGCTTCATATCGCTAGACGAGGGCCCCGCCTTGCACCACACTCTACCACCACCGACGGCGACCGGAAACCAAGGACGACGCCAATGGGGTAGAGCGGTCGCTAGCGGTTCCGCCGACGACCACGGGTCCTCTGCCGGGGGCAGGCCCTGGGGCACCTCCCTGGCAGAGGGCCTACCTCCTGAAAACGCCTTGCTCCGCATGTCGTGGGGAGGAGCCTGGCTCCCGGCCCCTCTCCTGCTACCCCGACTGCCCTCTTCCCGAGGGGAGGGGGTTGCCGCACTGGGGCAGCCATCCGCTGTCATGACCTGAACCTCCTGCGACCCATGGTTAGCATAAGCTTGCTCCTGAGGAATTAGCGGTACCCGGTAGTTGCCGCCACCGGCCCGGCTGTCGAGGCTTCCGTGAGGCTCCTGAAAGAGCTCGGCTTCTGGCGCCTCTTCGTCCCAGCCTGGCCCGAGGAACGAGCCATGATCTTCTTCCAGCTTGTACCCTTGATCCACCATGCGGGGCACATAGGCCTCCGGGGCCGCCACCCCGAAGGCCTCGGCATAGTGCTCCGCGCGCCATGCAGTTCGACTTGGGGCTCCATCTTGGGGACGGTAGGGCAGCGGCCCGCTAGGACAATAGACAGCGATGCGCATGCCCTTGCTTACCAGGGGCGGTGCCGGCGCAGCTTGCTGCCCGACGCTGCTGGCCAGGCCGGTGTTGATGAAGCCATAAGGTGCGCCCGGGGGCGCGTGGGCACGGATTGGTCCGCCTCGGGATCCGCTCGGAGCCTGGGGTGAAAGCTGGACGCAGAACGGGGGGTCCCTGACGCGGCGGCATCCAGGAGCTCGGCGATGCGCTCCAGCAGCACGTCGTGGCCGCTTTCTTGCAGTCTGCACCGCAGTAGTTCTCGCGCCACCGTGAGCGCTGCCTTCATGTTTGCCTGCTCCCGTCGGGTGTGCGGTGCTGTGGCCGCAACATGGTTCGAGGCCCTTGCTGCCGATCGTACCTGCCACGGAGTGAGGGCAGGCGACGACTGACCGTGTCGCCCGTGCCCCGTACCACTCTGCGAGGCGCAGGCTGCCTGAGGTGCAGGGTTGAGGTCACCTTGGGCAGGCGGCACGGTATGAGCGGGCCATGCCGCACAGCGCTCGGAGTTGGTCGTCGGGTCACCAGACATGGAGGCGGCGAAGCGATGGAGCGCGAGGTGGAAGAAGCAAGATTTTGGCGCACCCCTACCTAGCGCACCAAATGTCAGATTTTGGGTTCCGGCAGACCCTTGAGGTTCAAACTCTAGGGTGCGCACAAAGATCTCTCCTCTACCAACCCACGTCCCAACGCCTCGCTCGGAATCTAGGCTAGCAAGATCAACAACACAAGGGACACAGAGTTTATACTAGTTCAGGCCATCATTGTGGTGTAATACCCTACTCTAGTGTGTGGTGTGTGGATTGCCTCAGGGGCTGATGATGAACAATACAAAGGAAGAATAGCCTCATGGGGTGTTCTTCTGGTGGTGTGTTTGGAGAGGAATTGCTCCATCTCTGTTGGCTCTGGGTGAGATCTAGATCAGCTCCTCCTCCCTACTGCAGTGGCTAGTCCTATATATAGAGGCCCCGGTCCTCTTCCCAAATATTGAGCGGGAAGGGCGCCAACAACGGCCATTTTGAAGGGGAATATCTAGTACACTTATCCTGACTAAAGTTGGTCTTCGACTGCCAAAATCCCTGATGATGACGCCGTCTTGGGCTCCACGATGACCTCCATCCTGCCGCTTCGCTGGTCTTGGTCATGTTGCACCGAAATGGCAACCTTTGTCTGATGCCTCGGTACTCCGCGTCTGCGCTTGCCCCCTTTCCACCAAAGGGGAAAGAAGGACACTGCCCAGGCCAGCACCCGCCTGGCGCCCGCGTGGTCTCGATCATCATGGCTTGCGTCATGAGCACCTCGCGAGGTACCCTGCCTCGAGCTCTCCGCCTCCTCGCGAGCCTGCCTGGTGAGGCCGCCTCTGAGGAAGCTTCCTATCGTCCACCCCGTGAGGCTTGGCCCCTCGCGAGGGTCTTGAGCTTGAGTTGATGAAGGTGGGCCATACTGGGCTACTGCCTATGCCACGCCGCAAGCCACAGGCAGGCAAGTCTGGGGACCACCGTTCCTAGAACACCGACATGCCGGTAATGAGATTGAGCTAGATATTGAGATTCTGACGGTCGAATCTCGGGCCAGTAACATACCGATGACAAAGGAAACAACGTATGTTGTTATGCGGTTTGACCGATAAAGATATTCATAGAATATGTGGGAGCCAATATGAGCATCCAGGTTCCGCTATTGGTTATTGACCGGAGACGTGTCTCGGTCATGTCTACATAATTCTCCAACCCGTAGGGTCCGCACGCTTAATGTTCGGTGACGATTTATATTATGAGTTATGTGTTTTGATGTCCCGGATGAGACCGGGGACATGACTAAGAGTCTCGAAATGGTCGAGACGTAAAGATCGATATATTGGATGACTATATTCGGACATCGGAAAGGTTCCGAGTGATTCGGGTATTTTTCGGAGTTCCGGAGAGTTACGGGAATTCATATTGGGCTTAATGGGCCATACGGGAAAGGAGAGAAAGGCCTCAAAGGGTGGCCGCACCCCTCCCCATGGACTGGTCCGAATTGGACTAGGGAGGGAGGGCGCCCCCTTCCTTCCTTCTCCTTCTCCCTTCCCTTTTTCCTATTCCATGTGGAGGTGGAATACTACTAGGACTAGGGAGTCCTAGTAGGACTCCACACTAGGGAGTCCTAGTAGGACTCCACATCTATGAGGGCCGGCCTCCTCGTCCCTCCATCCTTTATATACGTGATCAGGGGGCACCCCATAGACACATAAGTTGATCATTGATCTTTAACCGTGTGCGGTGCTCCCCTCCACCATAATCCACCTCGGTCATATTGTTGCGGTGATTAGGCGAAGCCCTGTGTCGGTAGCTTCATCAACACCGTCATCACGCCATCGTGCCGACGGGACTCTCCCTCGAAGCTCTACTGAATCTTGAGTTCATGGGACGTCACCGAGCTGAACTTGTGCAGATCGCGGAGGTGTTGTACGTTCGATACTTGGATCGGTCGATCGTGAAGACGTACGACTACATCAACCGCATTTTCATAATGCTTCCGCTTACGGTCTACGAGGGTACGTGGATGACACTCTCCCCTCTCGTTGGAATTTTTTTGAAATTACTACGTTCCCCAATAGTGGTATCAGAGCCAGGTTTATACGTAGATGTTATATGCACAAGTAGAACACAAGTGAGTTGTGAGCGATAATAGTCATACTGCTTACCAGCATGTCATACTTTGATTCGGCTATTGTTGGATGAAGCGGCCCGAACCGACATTACATGTACGCTTACGTGAGACTGGTTCTACCGACGTGCTTCGCACACAGGTGACTGGCGGGTGTCAGTTTCTCCAACTCTTGTTGAATCGAGTGTGGCTACGCCCAGTCCTTGTTGAAGGTTAAAACAACACATACTTGATGAAAAATCGTTGTGTTTTTGATGTGTAGGTAAGAACGGTTCTCGCTAAGCCTGTAGCAGCCACGTAAAACTTGCAACAACAAATTAGTGGACGTCTAACTTGTTTTTGCATGGCATGTTGTGATGTGATATGGTCAAGACGTGATGAGATATAAGTTATTGTATGAGATGATCATGTTTTGTTGAAGTTATCGGTAACTAACAGAAGCCTTATGGTTTTTTTTTATTGCATAAGATGCAAGCGCCAAATAATTGCTTTACTTTATTGCCATGCGATAGCAATAGTTGCAAGAGCAATAGTTGGCGAGACGACCATGTGATGACACATTGATATAGATCAAGTTGATGGAGATCATGGTGTCATGCTGGTGACGATGAAGATCATGACGATGCTTTGGAGATGGAGATCAAAGGCACAATATGATGATGGCCATATCATATCACATATTTTGATTGCATGTGATGTTTTCTTTTATGCATCTTATTCTGCTTTGATTGACGATAGCATTATAAGATGATCTCTCACTAAATTTCAAGGTATAAGTGTTCTCCCTGAGTATGCACCGTTGCGAAAGTTCTTCGTGCCGAGACACCACGTGATGATCGGGTGTGATAAGCTCTATGTTCAAATACAACGGGTGTAAAACAGTTTTACACACGCAGAATACTCAGGTTAAACTTGACGAGCCTAGCATATGCAGATATGGCCTCGGAACACTGTGACCGAAAGGTCGAGCGTGAATCATATAGTAGATATGATTAACATAGTGATGTTCACCATTGAAAACTACTCCATCTCACGTGATGATCGGACATGGTTTAGTTTATTTGGATCACGTGATCACTTAGATGATTAGAGAGATGTCTATCTAAGTGGGAGTTCTTAAGTAATATGATTAATTGAACTTTAATTTATCATGAACTTAGTCCTGATAGTATTTTGCAAATAATGGTGTAGATCAATAGCTCGAGTTGTTGATTCCCTATGTTTTATATGTGTTCCTAGAGAAAACTAAGTTGAAAGATGTTAGTAGCAATGATGCGGACTGAGTCCGTGATCTTAGGTTTATCCTCATTGCTGCACAGAAGAATTATGTCCTTGATGCACCGCTAGGTGACAGACCTATTGCAGGAGCATATGCCGACATTATGAACGTTTGGCTAGCTCAATATGATGACTAGTTGATAGTTTAGTGCACTATGCTTAACGACTTAGAATCGGGACTTCAAAGACGTTTTGAATGTCATGGACCATATGAGATGTTCCAGGAGTTGAAGTTAATATTTCAAGAAAATACCCGAGTTGAGAGATATGAAGTCTCCAACAAGTTCTATAGCTAAAATATGGAGGAGAATAGGTCAAGCAGTGAGCATGTGCCCAGATTGTCTGGGTACTACAATCACTTGAATCAAGTGGGAGTTAATCTTCCAGATAAGATAGTGATTGACATAGTTCTCTAGTCACCATCACCAAGTTACTGGAACTTCGTGATGAACTATAGTATGTAAGGGATGACAAAAATGACTCCCGAGCTCTTCGTGATGTTGAAATCAATGAAGGTAGGAATCAAGAAAGAGCATCAAAGTGTTGATGGTCAACAAGACCACTAGTTTCAAGAAAAGGGCAAAGGGAAATCAAGGGAACTTCAAGTAGAATGACAAGCAAGTTGTCACTCCCGTGAAGAATCCCAAAGCTGGACCAAAGCCTGAAACTAAGTGCTTCTACTGCAAAGGAAATGTTCAAGCGAAAATGCCCTGAATATTTGGTGGATAAGAAGGATGGCAAAGTGAACAAGGGTATACTTGATATACACGTTATTAATGTGTACCTTAATAGTGTTTATAGTAGCCCCTAGGTATTTGATACTTGTTCGATTGCTAATATTAGTAACTCGAAACAGGGGTTACAGAATAAACAGAGACTAGTTGAGGGTGTAGTGACGATGTGTGTTGGAAGTGGTTCCAAGATTGATATGATCATCATCGCACACTCCCTATACTTTCGGGATTAGTGTTGAACCTAAATAAATTTCATTTGGCATTTGCGTTGAGCATGAATATGATTTGATCATGTTTATTGCAATATGGTTATTCATTTAAAGTCAAAGAATAATTGTTGTTCTGTTTACATGAATAAAACCTTCGATGGTCATACACCCAATGAAAATAGTTTGTTGGATCTCGATCGTGGTGATACACATATTCATAATATTGATACCAAAAGATGAAAAGTTGATAATGATAGTGCAACTTATTTGTGGCACTTCCGTTTGGGTCATATCGGTGTAAAGCGCATGAAGAAACTCCATAAAGACGGAATTTTTGAATCACTTGATTATGAATCATTTGATGCTTGCGAACCGTGCCTTATGGGCAAGATGACTAAAACTCCATTCTCCGGAACAATGGAACAAGCTAGTGACTTATTGGAAATAATACATACCGATGTATGTGATCCAATGAGTGTTGATGCTCGTGGCGAGTATCGTTATTTTCTGACCTTCACAAATAATTTGAGCATATATGGGTATATCTACTTAATGAAACACAAGTATGAAACATTTGAAAAGTTCAAAGAATTTCGGAGTGAAGTGGAGAATCATCGTAACAGATAAAGTTTCTACGATCTGATCGTGGAGGAGAATATTTGAGTTACGAGTTTGGCCTTCATTTAAAACAATGTGGAAATAGTTTCACAGCTCATGCCACATGGAACACCACAGCGTAATGGTGTGTCCAAACATCGTAACCGCACTTTATTGGATATGGTGCGATCTATGATGTATCTTACTAATTTACCACTATTGTTTTGGGTTTATGCATTAGAGACAACTGCATTCACTTTAAATAGGGTACCATCAAAATCCGTTGAGACGACACCTTATGAAATCTGGTTTGGCAAGAAATGAAAGTTGTCGTTTCTTAAAGTTTGGGGCTGCGATGCTTATGTGAAAAAGTTTCAACCTGATAAGCTCGAACCCAAATCGGAGAAGTGCATCTTCATAGGATAGCCAAAGGAAACTGTTGGGTACACCTTCTATCACAGA
Source organism: Triticum aestivum (assembly GCF_018294505.1). NCBI lineage: Eukaryota > Viridiplantae > Streptophyta > Magnoliopsida > Poales > Poaceae > Triticum > Triticum aestivum. The sequence continues at coordinate 101,431,783 of NC_057795.1, forward strand.
TCCGAAAGCAATATATTCATTTCTAAGAATGGATCCTTTCTAAAGAAGGAGTTTCTCTCGAAAGAAGTGAGTGGGAGGAAAGTAGAACTTGATGAGGTAATTGTACCTTCTCCTGAATTGGAAAGTAGTTCATCACAGAAATAAGTTCCAGTGATACCTACACCAATTAGTGAGGAAGCTAATGATGATGATCATGAAACTTTAGATCAATTTACTACCAAACCTCGTAGGTCTTCTAGAGTAAGATCCGCACCATAGTGGTACGGTAATCCTGTTCTGGAAGTCATGTTACTAGACCATGATGAACCTACGAACTATGAGGAAGCGATGATGAGCCCAGATTCCGCGAAATGGCTTGAGACCATGAAATATGAGATGGGATCCATGTATGAGAACAAAGTGTGGACTTTGGTTAACTTGCCCGATGATCGGCAAGCCATAGAATATAAATGGATCTTCAAGAGGAAGACAGGAGCTGATAGTAGTGTTGCTATCTACAAAGCTCGAATTGTTGCAAAAAAGTTATCGACAAGTTCAAGGTGTTGAATATGATGAGATCTTCTCACTCATATCGATGCTTAAGTCTGTCCGAATCATGTTAGCAATTACCACATTTTATGAAATCTGGCAAATGGATGTCAAAACTGCATTCCTTAATGGATTTATTAAAGAAGAGTTGTATATGATGTGACCAGAAGGTTTTCTCAATCCTAAAGGTGCTAACAAAGTGTGCAAGCCCCAATTATCCATCTATGGACTGGTGCAAGCATCTCGGAGTTGGAATATACGCTTTGATGAGTTGATCAAAGCATATAGTTCTATACAGACTTGCGGTGAAGCCTGTATTTACAAGTGAGTGGGAGCTCTGTAGCATTTCTAATACTATATGTAGATGACATATTGTTGATTGGAAATGATATAAAAAATCTGGATAGTATAAAAGGATACTTGAATAAGAGTTTTTCAAAGAAAGACCTCGGTGAAGCTACTTACACATTGAGCATCAAGATCTATAGAGATAGATCAAGACACTTGATAAGATTTTTCAATAAGTACATACCTTGACAAGATTTTGAAGTAGTTCAAAATGGAACATTCAAAGAAGAAGTTCTTGCCTGTGTTGCAAGGTGTGAAGTTGAGTAACACTCAAAAACCCGACCATGGCAGAAAATAGAAAGATAATGAAAAGTCATTCCCTATGCCTCAGTCATAGGTTCTATAAAGTATGCTATGCTGTGTACCAGACCTATTGTATACCTTGCTCTGAGTTTGGCAAGGGAGTACAATTTTTTGATCTAGAAGTAGATCATTGGACAGCGGTCAAGAATATCCTTAGTAAGGACCAAGGAAATATTTCTCGGTTATAGAGGTGATAAAGAGTTCGTCGTAACTAGTTACGTCGATGCAAGCTTTTACACCGATCCAGATGACTCTAAGTCTCAATCTGGATACATATTGAAAGTGGGAGCAATTAGCTAGAGTAGCTCCGTGCAGAGCATTGTAGACATAGAATATTTGCAAAATACATACGGCTCTGATTGTGACAGACCCGTTGACTAAACTTCTCTCACGAGCAAAACATGATCATACCTTAGTACTCTTCGGGTGTTAATCACACAGCGATGTGAACTAGATTATTGACTCTAGTAAACCCATTGAGCTCTGGTCACATGATGATGTGAACTATGGGTGTTAATCATATACATATATGAATATTGGTGTTAAATCACATGATGATGTGAACTAGATTATTGACTCGAGTGCAAGTGGGAGACTGAAGGAAATATGCCCTAGAGGCAATAATAAAGTTATTATTTATTTCCTTATTTCATGATAAATGTTTATTATTCATTCTAGAATTGTATTAATCAAAAACTTAGTACATGTGTGAATACATAGACAAACAACGTGTCACTAGTATGCCTCTACTTGACTAGCTCGTTGAATCAAAGATGGTTAAGTTTCCTAGCCATAGACATGAGTTGTCATTTGATTAACGGGATCACATCATTAGAAAATGATGTGATTGACTTGACCAATTCCGTTAGCTTAGCACTTGATTGTTTAGTATGTTGCTATTGCTTTCTTCATGACTTATACATGTTCCTATGACTATGAGATTATGCAACTCCCGAATATCGGAGGAACAAGTTGTGTGCTACCAAACATCACAACGTAACTGGGTGATTATAAAGGTCCTCTACAGGTATCTTCGATGGTACTTGTTGAGTTGGCATAGATCAAGATTAGGATTTGTCACTCCGATTGTCGGAGAGGTATCTCTGGGCCCTCTCGGTAATGCACATCACTATAAGCCTTGCAAGCAATGTGACTAATGAGTTAGTTGCAGGATGATGAATTACAGAACGAGTAAAGAGACTTGCCGGGAACGAGATTGAGCTAGGTATTGAGATACCAACGATCGAATCTTGGGCAGGTAACATACCGGTGACAAAGGAAACAACGTATGTTGTTATCCGGTTTGACCGATAAAGATCTTCATAGAATATGTGGGAGTCAATATGAGCATCCAGGTTCTACTATTGGTTATTGACCGGAGACGTGTCTCATCCATGTCTACATAGTTCTCGAACCCGTAGGGTCCGCACGCTTAACATTCGGTGACGATTTATATTATGAGTTTTGTGTTTTGATGTACCGAAGGTAGTTCGGAGTCCCGGATGAGATCGGGGACATGACGAGGAGTCTCGAAATGGTCGAGACGTAAAGATCGATATATTGGATGACTATACGGGAAAGGAGAGAAAGGACTCAAAGGATGGTCGCACCCCTCCCCATGGACTGGTCCGAATTGGACTAGGGAGGGAGGGCGCCCCCTTCCTTCTCGTTCTCCCTTCCCTTTTTCCTATTCCATGTGGGAGGTGGAATCCTACTAGTACTAGGGAGTCCTAGTAGGACTCCACACTTGGGCGCGCCCTATGAGGGCCGGCCTCCTCCTCCCTCCATCCTTTATATACGTGGCCAGGGGGCACCCCATAGACATACAAGTTGATCATTGATCTTTAACTGTGTGCGGTGGCCCCCTCCACCATAATCCACCTCGGTCATATCGTTGCGGTGCTTAGGCGAAGCCCTGCGTCAGTAGCTTCATCAACACCATCATCACGCCGTCGTGCTGACGGAAATTTCCCTCGAAACTCTACTCGATCGTGAGTTTGTGGGACGTCACCAAGCTGAACGTGTGCAGATCATCGAGGTGTCGTACGTTCGGTACTTGGATCGGTCGATCGTGAAGACGTACGACTACATCAACCGCGTTGTCATAACGCTTTCGCTTACGGTCTACGAGGGTACGTGGATGACACTCTCCCCTCTCGTTGCTATGCATCACCATGATCTTGCGTGTGCGTAGGAAATTTTTTGAAATTACTACGTTCCCCAACAGGTGGCGCCCACTTCCCAAGTCCAATTCGGCCTCCTGCCCAAAGGGGGGCGCACCATCCCCTTGTGGGCTGGTGTGCTTCCCTCTTATGGCCCATAAGGCCCATAACTTCTCCCGGGGGGTTTCGGTAACCTCCTGGTACTCCGGAAAAATGTTCGAACCACTCGGAACCATTCCGATGTCCAAATGCAACCTTCCAATATATGAATCTTTATGTCTTGATCATTTTGAGACTCATCGTCACGTCCGTGATCTCATCTGGGACTCCAAACAAACTTCGATACATCATATCACATAAACTCATACAATCATCATCGAACGTTAAGCTTGCGGACCCTACGGGTTCAAGAACTATGTAGACATGACCGAGACACGTCTCTGGTCAGTAACCAATAGCAGAACCTGGATGCTCATATTGGTTCCTACATATTCTACGAAGATCTTTATCGGTCAAACCGCATAACAGCATACGTTGTTCACTTTGTCATCGGTATGTTACTTGCCCGAGATTCGATTGTCGGTATCATTATACCTAGTTCAATCTCGTTACCGGCAAGTCTTTTTACTCGTTCCGTAATACTTCATCCCAAAACTAACTCATTAGTTACAATGCTTGCAAGGCTTATAGTGATGAGTATTTCCGAGAGGGCCCAGAGACATCTCTTTGAAACACAGAGTGGCAAACCCTAATCTCGATATATGCCAACCCAACAAACACCTTCGGAGACACCTGTAGAGCACCTTTATAATCACCCTTTTATGTTGTGACGTTTGGTAGCACACAAAGTGTTCCTACGGTATTCGGGAGTTGCATAATCTCATAGTATGAGGAACTTGTATAAGTCATGAAGAAAGCAGTAGCAATGAAACTGACACGATCATAATGCTAAGCTAACGGATGGGTCATGTCCATCACATCATTCTCCTAATGATGTGATCCCGTTCATCAAATGACAACACATGTCTATGGTTAGGAAACATAACCATCTTTGATTAACGAGCTAGTCAAGTAGAGGCATACTAGGGACTATAAATTTTGTCTATGTATTCACACATGTACTAAGTTTCCGGTTAATACAATTCTAGCATTAATAATAAATATTTATCATGAATTAAGGAAATAAATAATAACTTTATTATTGCCTCTAGGGCATATTTCCTTCAAATTCTTTCACTTCCAGCACATACGATCTATACTACCAAGCATGCCCGGAAAGCCCCTCTTGGCATTGATCGCCAACAACCTCTTTGTATCAGCGGTAGTTGTCTCTCTCAGGTACTTAGAGCCGAACACTAGCACCACGGCCTTGCAGAAACTATACATTGAGAGGAGACATGTGGACTCACTTATACTCACGTACTCATCCACAAGATCACTGGGAATTCCATATGCAAGCATGTGAATAGCCGCAGTGCATTTCTAGTAAGAAGAGAAGTCAAGCTTGCCAAGGGCATCCTCTCTGCACTCAAATGGGTCATATCCTACCACTCCCTCCCGAATACGATTGAACACATGCCTCCTCATTCAAAAGCGGTGACGAAATTGATGTGGTTTGAAGAGTGTGGTATTCTCAAAGTAATCGATATAGAGTAGGGTGTGGCGTCTCTCCCTATTGCGGTTCAAGGCCGGAGCATATGCCCCGGGATTGATCCCCTGAACCGAGGCCGCTACCTACTAATGTGGTCAAGGACGACCAATGTAGCCACCACAAGCTCTCCGTCATCCGAGGATGAATCATCCGATGAACAAATGAAGTTTTGGAAGAAATACTCATCCCCGCTATCCATGGTACCTTGTGAGCAAAGCGTCGAACACCTTGCAGTCGTATTGGAGACACGACCGGAAAGAGCACGTCAAGCTCCCCCCACAGGCAGCAAAGCAAGGTAGGTGTTGGCGGGTGCGCGCCCTGCGTCTAGCAACACCTGAAGGAAGTTGCTGGTATCGTTGGGCGCCGGCAGCGGCCGTAGCTTCTCTCCCACCAGCAACAAAGAACCATGAATGCTGGTAAAAATCTCCTCCGAAACATGGGGGTGGGCCAGCTATGGCATGACGTGGTCGTGGTTCAGACGGCCTTGGAGGGGCCGGGAAAATGAGGGTGCAGACGGCGTGGCGGCGGTGATGGCGGAGGGCGGGCAGGGGAAGAGGAAAATTGGTTGTCTCCCTGACGGGTGGGATGGGGGACAAGGGCGCGCGTTGACGAGGACATGTACCTAGGGTAGGGTCTTAGGCCTGACCTAGATGCTACCTCTTGATCTTGCATTGGTTTTCCCTCGAAGAGGAAAGGGTGATGCAGGAAAGTAGCTTAAGTTTTTCCCTCAGTTTTGAGAACCAAGGTATCAATCCACTAAGAGACGATGCACAAGTCACCGAATACCTGCACAAACAATCAACAACTTCCACCCAACGCGATAAAGGGGTTGTCAATCCCTTCACAGTCACTTGCAAAAGTGAGATCTGAGAGAGATAGATAAACGGTAAAGTAAATATTTTTGGTTTATAGATTCGAAAAGTAAAAGATTGCAAAATAATAGATCGGAAACTAATAAGATGTAAAAGAGATTCAATATAATGAAAAAGAGACCTGGGGGCCATAGGTTTCACAAGTGGCTTCTATCAAGATAGCAAATATTACGATGGGTGAACAAATTACTGCCGAGCAATTGATAGAAAAACGCATAGTTATCACGATATCTAAGGCAATGATCATGAACATAGGCATCACGTCCGTGTCAAGTAGACCGAAATGATTCTGCATCTACTACTATTACTCCACACATCAACCGCTATCCAGCATGCATCTAGAGTATTAAGTTCATAAAGAATGGAGTAACGCATTAAGTAAGATAACATGATATAGAGGAATTAACTCAAGCAATATGATGAAAATCCCATCTTTTTATCCTCGATGGCAACAATACAATACGTGCCTTGCTGCCCCTACTGTCACTGGGACAGGACACCGCAAGATTGAACCCAAAGCTAAGCACTTCTCCCATAGCAAGAAAGATCAATCTAGTAGGCCAATCTAAACCGATAATTCAAAGAGACTTGCAAAGATATCAAATCATGCATATAAGAGTTCAGAGAAGAACCAAATAATATTCATAGATAATTTGATCCTAAATCCACAATTCATCGAATCTCGGCAAACACACCGCAAAAGAATATTACAATGAATAGATCTCCAAGAACATCAAGGAGAACATGGTATTGAGAATCAAAGAGAGAGAAGAAGCCATCTAGCTAATAACTATGGACCCCATGTCTGTGGTAAACTACTCACGCTTCATCGGACAGGTAATGGTGTTGATGTAGAAGCCCTCTGTGATCGAATCCCCCTCCGGCAGGACGCCGAAAAAGGTCCCTAGATGGGATCTCATGAGTACAGAAGGTTGCGGCGGTGGAAAAGTGGTTTCGTGGCTCTCCTGGATGTTTTCAAGGTATAAGAGTATATATAGGTGAAGGAACTAGACCAGGGGAGCTACAAGGGGCCCACGAGGTAGGGGGCACGCCCTACCCCCCTGGCGCACCCTTCTGCCTCAAGGCCTCCTCGTTGTGTCTCTGACTTCATCTCCAAGTCTTCTGGTTTGCTTTCAGTCCAAGAAAGATCATCACGAAGGTTTCATTCCGTTTGGACTCTGTTTGGTATTCCTTTTCTGCGAAACTCGAGAATAGGCAAAAAACAAAAACTCGCACTAGGCCCTCGGTTAATAGGTTAGTCCCAAAAATAACATAAAATAGCATATAAATGCCTATTAAACATACAAAACAGATAATATAATAGCATGGAACAATCAAAAATTATAGATACGTTGGAGACGTATCAAGCACCCCCAAGGTTAATTCCTTCTCGTCCCCGAGTAGGTAAATGATAAAAACGAATTTTTTGATGTGGAATGCTACCTAACATATTTATCAATGTAATTTTCTTTATTGTTGCATGAATGTTTAGATCCGAAAGATTCATTACAAAAGTTTAATATTGACATAAAAGTAATAATACTTCAAGCATACTAACAAAGCAATTATGTCTTCTCAAAATAACATGGCCAAAGAAAGCTCATCCCTACAAAATCATATAGTTTGGCTATGCACCATCTTCGTCACACAAAATATTCAAATCATGCACAACCCCGGTTTCAGCCAAGCAATTGTTTCATACTTTAGTATTCTCAAACTTTTTCAACTTTCATGCAATACATGAACGTGAGCCATGGACATAGCACTATAGGTGGAATAGAATAGTGGTTGTGGAGAAGACAAAAAAAGAGGAGATATATAGGTGAAGGAACTAGGTTAGGGGAGCTACGAGGGGCCCATGAGGTAGGGGGTGCGCCCTACTCCCCTGGGCGCACCCTTTTGCCTCGTGGCCTCCTTGTTGTGTCTCTGACTTTAGCTCCAAGTCTTTTGGTTTGCTTTCGGTCCAAGAAAGATCATCACGAAGGTTTCATTCCGTTTTGACTTCGTTTGGTATTCCTTTTCTGTGAAACTCGAGAATAGGAAAAAAACAAAAACTGGCACTAGGCCCTCAGTTAATAGGTTAGTCCCAAAAATAATATAAAATAGCATATAAATGCCTATTAAACATCCAAAGAAGATAATATAATAGCATCGAACAATCAAAAATTATAGATACGTTGGAGATGTATCAAGCATCCCCAAGGTTAATTCCTGCTCGTCCTCGAGTAGGTAAATGATAAAAACAGATTTTTTGATGTGGAATGCTACCTAACATATTTATCAATGTAATTTTCTTTATTGTGGCATGAATGTTCAGATCTGAAAGATTCAAAACAAAAGTTTAATATTGACATAAAAGTAATAATACTTCAAGCATACTAACAAAGCAATTATGTCTTCTCAAAATAACATGGCCAAAGAAAGCTCATCCCTACAAAATCATATAGTTTGGCTATGCACCATCTTCATCACACAAAATATTCAAAACATGCACAACCCCGGTTTCAGCCAAGCAATTGTTTCACACTAGTATTCTCAAACTTTTTCAACTTTCACGCAATACATGAGCGTGAGCCATGGACATAGCACTATAGGTGGAATAGAATGGTGGTCGTGGAGAAGACAAAAAAAGAGGAGATATATAGGTGAAGGAACTAGGTCAGGGGAGCTACAAGGGGCCCACAAGGTAGGGGCGCGCCCTACCCCCCTGGGCGCACCCTTCTGCCTCGTGTCCTCCTCGTTGTGTCTCCGACTTCAGCTCCAAGTCTTCTGGTTTGCTTTCGGTCCAAGAAAGATCATCGTGAAGGTTTCATTCCGTTTGGACTCTGTTTGGTATTCCTTTTCTGTGAAACTCGAGAATAGGCAAAAAAACAGAAACTAGCACTAGGCCCTCGGTTAATAGGTTAGTCCCAAAAATAATATAAAATAGCATATAAATGCCTATTAAACATCCAAAACAGATAATATAATAGCATGGAACAATAAAAAATTATAGATACGTAGGAGACGTATCAAGCATCCCCAAGGTTAATTCCTGCTCGTCCTCGAGTAGGTAAATGATAAAAACAAATTTTTTTGATGTGGAATGCTACCTAACATATTTATCAATGTAATTTTCTTTATTGTGGCATGAATGTTCAGATCCGAAAGATTCAAAACAAAAGTTTAATATTGACATAAAAGTAATAGTACTTCAAGCATACTAACAAAGCAATTATGTCTTCTCAAAATAACATGGACAAAGAAAGCTCATCCCTACAAAATCATATAGTTTGGCTATGCACCATCTTCGTCACACAAAATATTCAAATCATGCACAACCCCGGATTCAGCCAAGCTATTGTTTCATACTTTAGTATTCTGAAACTTTTTCAACTTTCACGCAATACATGAGCGTGAGCCATGGACATAGCACTATAGGTGGAATAGAATGGTGGTTGTGGATAAGACAAAAAAAGAGGATATAGTCTCACATCAACTAGGCGTATCAACGGGCTATGGAGATGCCCATCAATAGATATCAATGTGAATGAGTAGGGATTGACATGCAACGGATGCACTAGAGCTATAAGTGTATGAAAGCTCAAAAAAAGGAAACTAAGTGGGTGTGCGTCCAACTTGCTTGCTCATGAAGACCTAGGGCATTTTTAGGAAGCCCATCGTTGGAATATACAAAGCAGTTCTACAATGAAAAAATCCCACTAGTATATGAAAGTGACAAAATAAGAGACTCTCTAACATGAAGATCATGGTGCTACTTCAAAGCACAAGTGTGGAAAAAGGATAGTAAAATTGCCCCTTCTCTATTTTTCTCTCTTTTTTGATTGGCTTCTTTGGCCTCTTTTTTATTGGCTTCTTTGGCCTCTTTTCATTTATTTATTTCCTCACATGGGACAATGCTCTAATGATGATGATCATCACACTTTTATTTACTTACAACTCAACAGATACAACTTGATACTTGGAACAAAATATGACTCTATATGAATGCCTCCGATGGTGTACCGGGATGTGCAATGAATCAAGAGTGACATGTATGAAATAATTATGAATGGTGGCTTTGCCTCAAATACGATGTCAACTACATGATCTGCAAAGCAATATGACAATGATGAAGCGTGTCATAATAAATGGAACGGTGGAAAGTTGCATGGCAATATATCTCAGAATGGCTATGGAAATGCCATAATAGGTAGGTATGGTGGCTGTTTTGAGGAAGGTAAATGGTGGGTGTATGGTACCGGTGAAAGTTGCACGGCACAAGAGAGGCTAGCAATGGTGGAAGGGTGAGAGTGTGTATAATCCATGAACTCAACATTAGTCATAAAGAACTCACATACTTATTGCAAAAATCTACAAGTCATCAAAACCAAGCACTATGCGCATGCTCCTAGGGGAATGGTTGGTAGGAGTTAGCCACCGCACGATCCCGACCTCCACACAAAGGATGACAATCAAAGATATACCTCATGCTTCAAATTTGTTACACAACTGTTACCATACGTGCATGCTACGGGACTCACAAACTTTAACACAAGTATTTATCAAATTCACAATTACTCCACTAGCATGACTCTAATATCACCATATTCATATCTCAAAACAATTATAAAGAATCAAACTTCTCATAGTATTCAATGCACTTTATACGAAAATTTGTATTATATCCATCTTGGATGCCTATCATATTAGGACTAGTTTTATAACCCAAGAAAATTACCATTCTGTGCTAAAAGACTCTCAAATAATATAAGTGAAGGATGAGAGTTCAACAATTTCTATAAAATAAATCCACCGCCGTGCTCTAAAGAGATATAAGTGAAGCACTAGAGCAATATTGCGTAGCTCGAACGATATAAGTGAAGCACATAGAGTATTCTAATAAATCGTTATTCATGCATGTCTCTCCCAAAAGGTGTGTACAGCAAGGATGATTGTGGTAAACTAAAAATCAAATACTCAAATCATAAAAGATGCTCCAAGCAAAACACATATCATGCGGTGAATAAAAATATAGCCTCAAGTAAAGTTACCGATAAACGAAGACGAAAGAGCGGATGCCTTCCAGGGCATACCCAAGCTTAGGCCTTTGGTTGTCCTTGAATATTACCTTGGGGTGCCTTGGGCATCCCCAAGCTTAGGCTCTTGCCACTCCTTATTCCATAGTCCATCAAATCCTCACCCAAAACTTGAAAACTTCACAACACAAAACTTGATAGAAAATCTCATGAGCTCCGTTAGTATAAGAAAATAAATCACCACTTTAAGATATTGCTGCAAACTCATTCTTTATTTGTATTGGTATAATATATACTGCATTCAAACTTCTCCATGGTTCATACCCCCCTATACTACCCATAGATTCATCAAAATAAGCAAACAACACGTGAAAAACAGAATCTGTCAAAAAAAAGAACTGTTTGTAGTAATATGCAACTCTCGAATACTTCTGTAACTCCAACAATTCTGAAATAAATTGGTAGACGTGAGGAATTTGTCTATTAATCTTCTGAAAAAAATCAACTCAAAATCACTCTTCTGTTAAAAATGAAAAATAATCTTGTGAGTGCAAAAGTTTCTGTTTTTCAGCAAGATCAAATCAACTTTCACCCAAGTCTTCCCAAAGGTTCTACTTGGCACAAACACTAATTAAAACATAAAACCACATCTAACAGAGGCTAGATGAATTATTTATTACTAAAAAGGAGCAAAAAGTAAAGAACAAAAATAAAATTGGATTGCCTCCCAACAAGCGCTATCGTTTAACGCCCCTAGCTAGGCATAAAAACACGAATAGATCTAGGTATTGTCATCTTTGGTATGCAATCCATAAGTGGCTCTCATAATATATTCATAAGGCAATTTAATTTTATTCCTAGGAAAGTGTTCCATGCCTTTCCTTAATGGAAATTGGAATCTAATGTTTCCTTCTTTCATATCAATAATTGTACCAATTGTCCTAAGTAAAGGTCTACCAAGAATAATAGGACATGTAGGATTGCAATCTATATCAAGAACAATGAAATCTACGGGTACATAAATACTACTTGCAACAATAAGAACATCATTAATCCTTCCCATAGGTTTTTTAATAGTGGAATCCGGAAGAAGCAAATTTAAAGAACAATCATCAAATTCACGTAAACCTAACACATCACACAAAGTTTTTGGAATCATGGAAACACTAGCACCCAAATCTCACAAAGCATAGCATTCATAATCTTTAATCTTAATCTTAATAGTAGGTTGCCACTCATCATAAAGTTTTCTAGGGATAGAAACTTCTATTTCAAGCTTTTCTTCAAAAGATTTCATCATAGCATCAATGATATGTTTAGTAAAAGTTTTGTTTTGATTATAAGCATGAGGAGAATTTAACACGGATTGCAACAAGGAAATACAATCTATTAAAGAACAATTATCATAATTAAATTCCTTGAAATCCAAAAGAGTGGGTTCATTGCTACTTAAAGACTTGACCTCTCCAATCCCACTTTTATCATTTTTTCTTCTAGATCTAAAAACTCCAAATCATTGGGACGCCTTTTAAATAAAGTTGACTCATATCCAGTCCCATCTTTATCAAGATTCATATTGGAAAACAAAAATTTAATAGGAGTTGCATCAATCACTTTTATATCTTCACCATTATTATCACGAAAACTAGAAGAACACGCTTTTACAAACCAATCTTTTTTAGCATGCATCTTAGCGGTTCTTTCTTTGCACTCATCAAAGGAAATTCTCATGGATTTGGGAGACTCATTGATATCATGCTTAGGTGGGATAGATCTAAGTTTCAAAGAATCAACATCAAGAGAAATTATATCTACGTTCCTAGCCAAATCATCGATCTTGAGAAAATTTTCTTCAATCAAAGCATAGAAATTCTTTTGCGAACGCATAAACTCTTTAACACTATTCTCAAAACCAGAGGCCATCTTATTAAAATTTCATAAGAGTTGTTCTAGGAATTTCCATAATTATTAGAGGAATTACTAGGAAACGGCCTAGGATTAAAATTACCTCTATACATGTTGTTACCAAAAAAATTCCTACTAACAAAATTCACATCCATAGATTCATTATTATTCTCAATCAAAGTGGACAAAGGCATATCATTACGATCAGAAGAAACACTTTTATTAGCAAATAATTTCATAAGGTCATCCATCTTTCCACTCAAAACATTAATCTCTTCAATCGCATGAACTTTTTTACTAGTGGATCTTTCGGTGTGCCATGGAGAACAATTAACCATAATATTATCTAGGAGCTTAGTAGACTCTCCTAAAGTGATTTCCATAAAATTTCCTCCTGCAGCCGAATTTAAAAGATTTCTAGAACCAAAATTCAATTCGGCATAATTTTTTTGTATAATCATCCACAAATGCAAACCATGTGTAGGGCAATTACATATCATCAATTTCATCCTCTCCCAAGATTGTGCAACATGCTCATGATCAAGTTGCTTAAAATTCATAATATCATTCCTAAGGGAGATGATCTTAGCGGGAGGAAAGTATTTAGAGATGAAAGCATCTTTACACTTATTCCACGAATCAATACTATTTTTGGGCAAAGATGAAAACCAAGTTTTAGCACGATCTCTAAGCGAAAATGGAAATAGCTTCAATTTAGCAATATCATTATCCACATCTTTTTTCTTTTGCATATCGCACAAATCAACGAAATTTTTTAGATGGGATGCGGCATCTTCACTAGGAAGGCCAGAAAATTGATCTTTCATAACAAGATTCAACAAAGCGTCATTAATTTCACAAGATTCAACATTAGTAGTAGGAGCAATTGGAGTGCTAATAAAATCATTGTTGTTGGTATTGGAAAAGCCACACAATTTAGTATTATCTTGAGCCATCGTGACAAAGCAATCAATCCAACACACAAGAACATAAGGAGCAAGCGAAAAGAGAAGAACAGAAGAGGGGCAAAGAAAAGGCAAAGGTTTTCTAAAATCGCTTTAGAAGTGGGGGGGAGGAAAACAAGAAGCGATTGGCGAATAATGTAATGCAAGGGAAAGGAGTTTATGATGGGTACTTGGTATGGCTTGACTTGACGTAGATCTCCCCGGCAACGGCGCCAGAAATCCTTCTTGCTACCTCTTGAGCTTGCGTTGGTTTTTCCTTGAAGAGGAAGGGGTGATGTGGCAAAGTAGCGTAAGTATTTCCCTCAGTTTTGAGAACCAAGGTATCAATCCAGTAGGAGACAATGCACAAGTCACCGAATACCTGCACAAACAATCAACAACTTGCACCCAATGTGATAAAGGGGTTGTCAATCCCTTCACGGTCACTTGCAAAAGTGAGATCTGATAGAGATAGATAAACGATAAAGTAAATATTTTTGGTACTTTTGGTTTATGGATTTGGAAAGTAAAAGATTGCAAAATAGTAGATCGGAACCTAATAAGAGATTCAATAAATGGAAAAGAGACCCGGGGGCCATAGGTTTCACTAGCGGCTTCTCACAAGATAGCAAATATTACGGTGGGTGAACAAATTACTGCCGAGCAATTGATAGAAAAGCGCATAGTTATGACGGTATCTAAGGCAATGAAATGAACATAGGCATCACGTCCGTGTCAAGTAGACTGAAACGATTCTGCATCTACTACTATTACTCCACACATCGACCGATGTCCAGCATGCATCTAGAGTATTAATTTCATAGAGAATGGAGTAACGCATTAAGTAAGATGACATGATGTAGAGGAATTAACTCAAGCAATATTAACCCATCTTTTTATCCTCGATGGCAACAATACAATACGTGCCTTGTTGTCCCTACTGTCACTGCGAAAGGACACCGCAAGATTGAACCCAAAGCTAAGCACTTATCCCATTGCAAGAAAGATCAATCTAGTAGGCCAAACTAAACTGATAGTTCGAAGAGACTAGCAAAGATATCAAATCATGCATATAAGAATTCAGAGAAGAACCAAATAATATTCATAGATAATCTGATCATAAATCCACAATTCATCGGATCTCGGCAAACACACCACAAAAGAATATTACAACGAATAGATCTCCAAGAACATCGAGGAGAACATGGTATTGAGAATCGAACATAGAGAGAAGAAGCCATCTAGCTAATAACTATGGACCCCATGGTCTATGGTAAACTACTCACGCTTCATCGGAGAGGTAATGGTGTTGATGTAGAAGCCCTTCGTGATTGAATCCCCCTCCAGCATGACGCCGGAAAAGGTCCCTAGATGGGATCTTACGGGTATAGAAGGTTGCGGCAGTGGAAAAGTGGTTTCGTGGCTCCCTTGGATGTTTTCAAGCTATAAGAGTATATATATAGGCGAAGGAACTAGGTCAGGGGAGCTATGAGGGGCCCATGAGGTAGGGGGTGTGCCCTACCCCCTGGGCGCGCCCTCGTGCCTCGTGGTTTCCTTGTTGCATCTCCGACTTCATCTCCAAGTCGTTTGGTTTGCTTTTGGTCCAAGAAAGATCGTCGCGCAGGTTTCATTCCGTCTGGACTCCGTTTGGTATTCCTTTTCTGTGAAACTCTAAAATACGCAAAAAAACAGAAACTTGCACTGGGCCCTTTGTTAATAGGTTAGTCCCAAAAATAATATAAAATAGCATATAAATGCCTATTAAACATCCAAGACAGATAATATAATAGCATGGAACAATCAAAAATTATAGATACGTTGGAGACGTATCATTAGACACCCCAACCAAGGACACTGACCTACACCCAAAGACATTCAAGGACCAACAGAAAGTACCGACTGGAATCACCCTGAAGTGCAATCCACTCGACAGAAGACTCCACTAGGATACCCCATTTCCACTCGACCCTAGCATAGTCACTCGACCATATGGAGAACCACTCGGAGTATAGAAGATCTAAAGTCACCTAAGGATGGCAACGGTCAGGCATTCACTTTGTAGTCTTAAAGATCATTTATGGCTGGCGTTACCAGTAATGCCCCATCTTAACTCACATTGAACCCTGTGTAACGGAGGTCTAAGAGGGTCCTGGCACACTCTATATAAGCCACCCTCCTCCTCTGGCACAATGGTTCGCACCCCTTGTAACGTTCACGCATAATCCAGTCGACACGACCTCAGGGCACCGAGACGTAGGGATTTTACCTCCTCCGAGAGGGGCCTGAACTTGTAAACTTGCGTGTACAACCTCACCATAGCTAGGACCTTGCCTCCTCCTACGTACCTCCTATTCTTATTGTCAGACTTACTCCCACGATAGTTGTCGCCCACCATGGGGAAGGCGTCTAAGCGACTTCCGGTGAGGTTGCGAATTTCATTCTCCAACAACATGGTTTCTGGCGGTGGTTTGGCGTTGGGACGCGAGATTCATCTCGGTGCGCTCGTTTTCGTCGCCGACAACAATGTCTGGCTTCAAGAAGCTCCCCTCGACATCGAGGCCCTCCCCGTCCATGGGGCAACGCACTTCCGTGCGAGTGCTTGTGGCGTTCTTCTTCGACACCCGCCGACCCAGTATCGGTCGGCTCTGGTAGCATCTTTGCTCCCCACTGTTCTCCGTCACAAGCGGTCCGGTCGTTTGCGGCTCCAGCAGTGGGCGAAGCATGCAGTGGCTCACCAATCTACCACCCACCAAGTCGTGGCGATTGAGCCTGATGAATCTTTTTATGGTTTGTTCGATCTGCCGACTGGTCACTCGGATTGTCTCTCCGATTGTGAGAGTAATGATCCAGCGGCAGAAGTTCTCATGGTCACTTCCCAGCACGGCCCACCGGATTTCTCGCAACAGTGGCGGCGATGGGGCGCTGGCCCGTCACAAGGGCATGATGAGTATGTCCCCGAGGCCCTCACTACGGAGCAGAGGGATGAGCTGCACCGTTGGAACGTCCAGGCACTCCAGACCCCCATCATTGGGGAGACTTCCGAGGCTCGGGCTTTGGAGGCTACGCGCTTGGCCACCTTGGCTGAGTGTACGCGTTTGGAGAATCTGCAGAAGGCATTCGATGAGCGCGCTCATCAGCGGATCCCCGAATCCATACGACGCGCACGACGGCTGTTTCCGACTGAAACTCAGGTATATCGCACTCCGATCCAAAATGTTGCAGCAGCAACATGCATAGCAGAGTCAATTCAGCCGTCACGTTCAGAAGCTGGTAGAGGTTTAGAGCAGGTCCGTGCATTGCTTAAAGCTGCCGGGGAACAGAATTATGTCATTTCCCAGTCGCGCAACAGAATTCATAGTAGATCAGTGGTTGCAGACATAGTTCAGTTGGCACATAGTCCGGGGTCACCCCGGTGTCTGGAAGATTGTGGTCCCTGCTAGGACTAGTACGTGCAGCGGGGCCACAGGCAATTTGATCGTCAGTTTTCCCGTGATGACCACTGTCAAGTGCTTACGCCCCCTCCAAGGGGTGGGTCATACACGCCCCGGCGTTATGATGATAGGCACTCGCATGGTGATGAGCGGAGAGCCTCGGTCGACCTAAGAGAGCCAGGATTCGATGCAATATCACTCCTTGTGCAAGGTTTGGTCGAGAGAGGCCAAGCGAACAGAGAAGGGCAAGGCAGAGATCGTATGACTGGGAATAGAGCATTCATTTTTGGGCCTAAATGTTTTAGTATGGCCATTCAATCAGCTGAGATCCCTCCCAACTTCAGGTTGGCAGCAGGCGTGAGTAAGTTCACCGGAGAATCAAAGCCAGATACCTGGTTGGAAGACTACCGAGTAGTTGTGCAGATCGGTTGTGGCAATGATGATGTAGCTATGAGGCTCCCCCTGATGCTTGAGGGTTAGGCCAAAGCTTGGTTGGCTCAGTTAGCCCCTGGGAGTATTTTCTACTAGGATGACTTGTCCCGATGTTTATCAAAACATTCGAGGGCACTTGCAAGCAACCTGCTAGGCTGATTGAATTGCAACATTGTGTTCAGAAGCCGAATAAAACTTTGAGAGACTTCATCCAGAGATGGACCATCCTTCATCATATAGTGGAAAATGTGTCAGATCACCATGCAGTTTGTGCCTTCAAAGAAGGCGTCAGGTACAGAGAGCTTACCCTGAAATTTGGTCGATCCGGAGATATGACTCTGACCCGAATGATGGAGATAGCCTCTCGATACGCCAATGGTGAAGAGGAAGGCCGAATCCACAACGGCAAGGGGAAAATAGTCGTCCAGGACTCCTGAGCTGGGAATTCCAGTTGGAAGCAGGAGGAGGAAAGTTCAAAGGAAAACCCAAACCACAGTGGAAACCCAAGAAGGTGAAAGATCAGTTAGGACAGGACGTCCAGGATTTGTCGTGTTACATACACATGAAGAAAGATGAAGAGGGTAACTTGATTCAACCCAAGCATACCACTCGGCAGTGTCGACTTCTGATTCATAGCTTCCGAGAGAATCAGTCCAGTGAGAAAGAATTTGGTAAGGAAGATGAGAAAGAGGAAGATGATGGTTACCCTAAGGTCAATGCTACCTTGATGATTTTTGCTGATGTAGAAAGCAAAATTCGATTGAAAGTCATTAACAAAGAAGTGAATATGGTTGCTCCAGCAACTACGACGTACTTGAAGTGGTCGAAGACTCCCATTACATTCGACAAATCAAATCACATGGCGCACAGATGTCTGCTAGAACTACGTCAGTATTTCCCCAAAGAGGAAGGGATGATGTAGTATAGCGACGGTAGGTATTTCCCAAAGACGAAGGGATGATGTAGTATAGCGACGGTAGGTATTTCCCTTAGTGATGAGACCAAGGTTATTGAACCAGTAGGAGAACCTCCTCACACCACATAAACAACAACTGCACACCAATAACAAATACTCGCAACCCGACGTGTTAAAGGGGTTGTCGATCCCTTCCGGGTACGGTGCCTTAAGATAGGCAAATAACGTGAGGTAAAATTGGTAGATAGGATAAATAGATCGTGGAACAAATAAATTGCAGCAAGGTATTTTTGTATTTTTGGTTTAATAGATCTAAAAATAAATGCAAGGTCAAATAGATCGCAAAGGCAAATATGATGAAAAGAGACCCGGGGCCGTAGATTTCACTAGTGGCTTCTCTGGAGAAAAATAGCAAACAGTGGGAAAACAATTACTGTTGGGCAATTTATAGAACTTCAAATAATCATGACGATATCAAGGAAATGATCATTATATAGGCATCACGTCCAAGATTAGTAGACCGACTCCTGCCTGCATCTACTACTATTACTCCACACATCGACCACTATCCAACATGCATCTAGTGTATTAAGTTCATGGGAAACACCCTGGTGGGTGCTGCTCCCTCGGGCCACCCCCCAGGTGCTTTGGTGGCCCACTAGATGTCTTCTGGCCCAAAAAAATTCCTCGAGGAGTTTCGCTGCGTTTGGACTCCGTTTGATATTGATTTCCTGCAATGTAAAAAACATGCAGAAAACAGCAACTGGCACTGGGCACTATGTCAATACGTTAGTACCAAAAAATGATATAAAATGACTATAAAATGATTGTAAAACATCCAAGAATGATAATATAATAGCACGGAACAATAAAAAATTGTAGATACGTTGGAGACATATCAGCGTCCCCAAGCTTAATTCCTGCTCGTCCTCGAGTAGGTAAATGATACAAACAGAATTTTTGATGTGGAATGCTGCCTAACATGTTCATCACATTTATTTTCTTTATAGCATGTACATATGGACTTTTATATGATTCAAAGCAATAGTATAATTTTGACATGAAGACTTTAATATTCAAGCATACCAACAAGCAACCATGTCTTTCAAAATATCAACACTAAAGCAAGTTATCCCTAGCCCATCATGCTCAGTCATTGATCCATTCATGAATCACACTCGAATATTAGCTACACCCAATGCTCAAATACGATCATAGTGCCCCTTAGTTGGTGCTTTATAAGAGAAGATGGAGACTCAAGTTCAAAATAAAAATTGCATAAGTAAATAAAGGCCCTTCACGGAGGGAAGTAGTGATTTGTAGAGGTGCCAGAGCTCAGAGCTTAAATTGAGAGATAAAAAATTATTTTTGAGAGGCATACTTTTCCCACCAAAGAAAACGACTTGGAGCATCCCAACACTTTCCACGCTAGATACATCATAGGCGGTTCCCAAACAGAAAATAAAGTTTATTCCTTTTTCCACCATTACTTCACTTTCCATGGCTAACCGTATCCACGGGTGCCCTCCATACCAACACCTTCCAAGGAATTTAGTATTTGATAACATAAAGTAAATTCATTATTCATTTCGGGACTGGGCATCCCTAGTACCTTTTCCGTACTCTCGTGCAATGACAAGTGAATAAACACTCATCGTGAGAATAACACATCTAGCATCGAATATATTGGCTACCCTTTACCGCTTCACGAGCGGTAGAGCACACAAAAGAGAAATTTATTTTGTACATTAGAGATGGTACATGCAAATTTGCTTAGAACGGCATAGAAATACCGCATATATGTAGGTATAGTGGCCTCATATGGCAAAACTGGTTTAAAGGGTTTTGGATGCACAAGTAGTGATCATACTTAGTGCAAAATGAAGGCTAGCAAAAAGATTGAGAAGCGACCAACCAAAAAGCAAAAAATCTCGTACCCAAGCATTAAGAATAAGTAACACCGAATAATGCAGTATAAGTAGGATATAAATTTCATTGCATAACTATTGACTTTCGTGCTTGCATAGGGAATCACAAACCTTAACATCAATATTCTTACTAAAGCACAATTACTCATCAACATGACTCACATATCATATCATCATATCTCAAAACCATTACTAAGAATCAAGTTTATTTTGTTCAATGATCTTCATGAAAGTTATTATTATATCCTCCTTGGATATCTATAACTTTGGGACTATTTTCATATGTTGCTTTTGATAAGCTCAAACAAATATAAGTGAAGATCATGAGCATAATTTTTTCTTTCTCTCAAAATAATCTAAGTGAAGCAAGAGAGAATTTCTGAAAATTTTACTAACTCCCAAACAAATCTAAGTGAAGCACGAGAGCATTTCTTCCAAATTAACAAAGCACACCGTGCTCAAAAAGATATAAGTGAAGTACTAGAGCAAATCCATGGCTCTAAAAATTTAAGTGAAGTATAGGAGCAAGCATAGCATAATTTTTGGCTCTCTAAAAAAGGTGTGTCCAGCAAGAATTCAACACTTAAAACACAAAGCAAAACAAGCAAAGACTCATATCATACAAGAGCTCCAAGCAAAACTCATATTATGTGACAAATAAAAATATAGTTTCAAGTAAAATACCGATGGTTGTTAGAAGAAAGCGGGGATGCCACTCAGGGGCATCCCCAAGCTTAGTTGCTTGCTACTTCTTTGAATATTATCTTGGGGTGCCTTGGGCATCCCCAATCTTAGCCTTTTGCTTATCCTTATTCCTTCATCCATCGTAAGATAACCCAAAACTTGAAAACTTCGTGAGATCCGTTAGTATAAGTAACCAAACCACTACTATAAGTACTGTAGCAAACCTATTCTTATTTTGTTTTTGCATTGTATCTACTGTATTCCAACTTTTCTATGGCAAAAACTCATCAAAGAAAACCATAGAATCATCAAAACAAGCACACAACGCAAAGAAAAACAGAATCTGTCAAAAACAGAACAGTCTGTAGCAATCTGAATATTTCGAATACTTCTATAACTCCAAAAATTCTGAAATAAATTGGTGAACGTGAGAAATTTATCTATTAATATTATGCAAAAAGAATCAACTCAAAAGATCTCTTCTAATAGAATTAGAAATAATCTTGTGAGTGCAAAAGTTTCTGTTTTTCAGCAAGATCAAATAAACTTTCACCCAAATCTTCCCAAAGGCCTTGCTTGGCACAAACACTAATTAAAACATAAAAAACACAATCATAACAGTACCATAATTGTGCTTACACTCAAGAGCAGGAAGCAAAAAGAAAAAATAAATTTTATTCATTGGGTTGCCTCCCAACGAGCGTTATCATTTTACGCCCCTAGCTAGGCATAACGCGTAGGATCTAAGTGTTGTCATCTTTGGTTCTAGATCCATAAGATGCCCTCATGATTGATTCATATGGTGGCCTAATTATTGTTCTAGGTAAGTGTTCCATTCCCTTCCTTATTGGAAATTAAAATTTAATATTGCCTTCTTTCATATCAATCACGGCACCAATAGTACGCAAACACGGTCTACCAAGAATAATTGGACAAGATGGATTGCAATCAATATCAAGAACAATAAAATCTATGGGCACATAATTTCTATTTGCAAGAATAAGAACATCATTAATTCTTCCCATAGGCTTTTTAATAGTAGAATCCGCTAAGTGCAAATTTAAAGAGCATTCTTCTATATTGGTAAGACCAAGCACATCACATAAAGATTTCGGAATTGTAGAAACACTAGTACCCAAGTAACATAAAGCAAAACACTCATAATTTTTGATCTTGACTTTGATAGTATGTTCCCATTCATCATGCAATTTTCTAGGAATTGAAACTTCTAATTCCAACTTTTCTTCAAAAGCTTTCATCATGGCATCAACAATATGTTTAGTAAAAGCTTTATTTTGTTCATAAGCATGGGGTGAATTTATCATGGATTGCAACAAAGAAATACAATCAATCAAAGATAAACTATATAATTAAAGTCTTTGTAATCCAAAATAGTGAGCACATCACAAGTTAAAGTCTTGACCTCTTCAAACCCACTTTTATCAATTTTTTCAACAAGATTTTCTCCCTCTGAATCAGAGGGACGCCTTCTAACTAAAGTTGACTCTTCTCCAGTCCCTTTTTCATCAATATTAAATTTACTAAACAAAGGATCAATGGAAGAAACACCAATCACTTTAAGATCTTCATCACTTTTATGATAGTAATCACTAGAAAACGCTCGTTCTAAAAATTCTCTTTTATCTCTAAGCTTAGCGGTTCTTTTCTTACTTTCATCCATAGAAACATAAAGAGCTTTAATTGATTCTTCAACCTTAGGTGCAAAAAAATTCATCTTGAGAGTTTCTACATCATGAGAAATTCTATCAACACTTCTAGACAAATCATCAATTTTATTCAACTTTTCTTCTATCGAAGTGTTGAAAGCTTTTTGCATATTGATAAATTCTTTAATAATGCTCTCAAGATCAGAGGTGTTTCTATTATTATTATAGGTGGGATTACCATAGGAATTACCATAATTATTATAGGAATTACTAGGAAAAGGCCTAGGATTAAAATTACCTCTATAAGCATTGTTATTGAAATTGTTTCGTGAGAAAAAATTCACATCTATGGCATCACTATTTTGCTCAATCAAAGTAGACAAAGGCACATCATTAAAATCAATTGGAGCACTTTTATTAGCAGCCAACTTCATAAGAGCATCAACTTTTTCACTCAAAGAATTTATTTCTTCTACCGAATTGACTTTTTTACTAGTAGGAGCTCTTTCGGTATGCCATTGCGAGTAATTTGCCATAATATTGTCTAGCAATTTAGTAGCTTCACCCAAAGTAATTTCCATAAAATTACCCCCTGCGGCGGAATCTAAAAGATTACGAGAAACAAAATTCAATCCCGCATAAAAATTTGTATGATCATCCAAAGATTTTACCCATGAGTCGGGCAATTCCTTAGCATCAATTTCATCCTTTCCCAAGATTGTGCAATATGCTCATGTTCAAGTTGCTTGAAATTCATGATCTGGGTTCTAAGGGAAATAATTTTTGCGGGCGGAAAATACTTAGTGATAAAAGCATCTTTGCACTTGTTCCAAGAATCAATACTATTGCGAGGCAAAGAAGAGAACCAAATTTTTGCATGATCTCAGAAAGAAAACGGAAATAATTTCAACTTCACAACATCATTGTCCACATCTTTTTTCTTTTGCATATTGCATAATTCTACGAATGTGAAGATGAGATGCAGCATCCTCATTAGGAGTACTGGCAAATTGATCTTTCATGACAAGATTCAGCAAAGCTGTATTAATATCACAAGACTCCGCACTAGTGGCGGGAGGAGCAATTGGAGTGCTAATAAAACCATTATTGTTGGTATTTCAGAAATCCTACAACTTGGTGTTCACTTGAGTCATGATGACTACGCAACAAGATTGCACTCAAAAACAGATCTGACGAGAAAATGATGAACGAAAAAGAGGGCGAATAAAACGGCAAATTTTTGTGAGGTGGGGGAGAGGAAAATGAGAGGCAAATGGCAAATAATGTAAATTGCGAGGAGATGAGATTTGTGATTAGGAACCTGGTTGATGTTGAGGATCCTCCCCGGCAACGGTGCCAGAAATTCCTTTTGATGTCTGCTAGAACTACGTCGGTATTTCCCCAAAGAGGAAGGTATGATGCATTATAGTGACGGTAGGTATTTCCCTCAGTGATGAGACCAAGGTTATCGAACTAGTAGGAGAACCTCCTCACACCACGTAAACAGCACCTGCACACAAATAACAAATACTCGCAACCCGACGTGTTAAAGGGGTTCTCAATCCCTTCCGGGTACGGCGCCTCAAGATAGGCAAATAACATGAGGTAAAAGTGCTAGATAGGATAAATAGATCGTGGAACAAATAAATTGCAGCAAGGAATTTTTGTATTTTTGGATTAATAGATCTGAAAATAAATGCAAGGGCAAATGATCGCGAAGGCAAATATGATGAAAACAGACCCAGGGGTCGTAGGTTTCAATAGCGGCTTCTCTTGAGAAAAATAGAAAACTGTGGGAAAACAATTACTGTTGGGCAATTGATAGAACTTCAAATAATCATGAACGATATCTAGGCAATGATCATTATATAGGCATCATGTCCAACATTAGTAGACCGACTCCTGCCTGCATCTACTACTGTTACTCCACACATCGACCGCTATCCAGCATGCATCTAGTGTATTAAGTTCATGGGAAAACGGAGTAATGCAATAAGAATGATGACATGATGTAGACGAGATCTGTTTATCTATTGCAGAGATATAGATCTCATCTTGTTATCCTTAGTAGCAACGATACATACGTGTCGGTTCCCCTTCTGTCACTGGGATCGAGCATCATAAGATCGAACCCACTACAAAGCACCTCTTCCCATTGCAAGATAAATAGATCAAGTTGGCCAAACAAAACCCAAATATCGGAGAAGAAATACGAGGCTATAAGCAATCATGCATATAAGAGATCAAAGAAGACTCAAATAACTTTCATGGATAAAAACATAGATCTGATCATAAACTCAAAGTTCATCGGATCCCAACAAACACACCACAAAAGGACTTACATCATATGACCAAGAGACCATTGTATTGATAATCAAGAGAGAGAGAGGAAGCCATCTAGCTACTAACTATGGAACCGGAGGTCTACAAAGAACTACTCATGCATCATAAGAGATGCACCAATGGAAGTGGTGAACCCCTCCATGACGGTGTCTAGATTGGATCTGGTGGTTCTGGACTCTGCGGTGGCTGGAATTGATTTTCATCGACTCCCCTAGGGTTTCTGGAATATTGGGGTATTTATAGAGCAAAGAGGCGGTTCAGGGGGGCACCCGAGGTGGGCACAACCCACCAGGGCCCGTCTGGGCCTCCTAGCGCGCCTTGGTGGGTGCTGCTCCCCTCGAGCCACCCCCCAGGTGCTTTCTTGGCCCACTGGATGTCTTCTCGCCCAAAAAAATCCTCCATGAGTTTCGCTGCGTTTGGACTCCGTTTGATATTGATTTCCTGCGATGTAAAAAACATGCAGAAAACAGCAACTAACACAGGGCACTATGTCAATAGGTTAATACCAAAAATTGATATAAAATGACTATAAAATGATTGTAAAACATCCAAGAATGATAATATAACAGCATGGAACAATCAAAAATTATAGATACATTGGAGACGTATCACGCACGTTGCTACTCCTGGGCGGTAAGCGCTGGTGGTCGACCCAATCGTTGGGGGCACCCGACTGACCAAGGTCCTTGTGGATGGCGGAAGTGGGCTGAACATTCTGTACGCTGAGACCCTAGAAGGGATGGGCATTCTGATGTATAAACTAAGTGAGAGCAACATGCAGTTCCATGGTGTCATTCCTGGGAAAAAGGAAAAGTCACTCGGGCAGATTACTCTTGATGTGGTTTTCGGTGATTCCAGTAATTACCACAAGGAAAAGTTGACATTTGAGGTGGTGGATTTCCACAGTGCTTATCATGCCATTCTGGGCAAACCCGCGTATGCTTATTTCATGGCTCGACCATGTTACGTATATCACAACTTGAAGATCCCGGTCCCAGAGGTGTAATCACAGTCACAGGAAATAGACAGAGAGCGGAAGTGTGCCTTCAGAAGGGCTGCAAGATTGTAGCTGAACAGATGGCAGCCGTGCAGGAATACCAAAAAACTGCAGATCTGAGTGATTTGCTGTGGTCCAAGAATCCTGATTCAGAATCTGCATTTTAGTCGGCGGGAGAAACCAATCTTGTTCATATCCACCCGGAAGACGCTAATGTAGCTCTGACTCACATATCAATGACACTCGACGGCAAATAGGAAGCTACGCTCATCCAGTTCCTCCATGAGAACTGGGACATCTTTGCATGGAAACCTTCTAACATGTCGGGTGTACCCAGGGGGCTGGCTGAGCACCATTTGCGTGTCGACCCAAAAGCAAAACCAGTCAAAGAGCATCTTCGACGGTCCGCCGTTGAGAAGAAAAAGGCGATTGGCGAGGAGGTGGCTCGGCTCTTGGCCAATGAGTTCATCCGCGAGATTTACCACTCTGAGTGGCTCGCCAATGTCCTCATGGTCCCTAAGAAAGATGACTCGCTTCATATGTGTATTGACTTCACGCATGTCAATCGGGCCTGCCCGAAAGATCATTTTCCTCTCCCCCGCGTCGATCAGATAGTTGACTCGACAGCGGGGTGTGAGCGTTTATCCTTCTTGGATGCGTATTTCGGGTACCCTCAGATCCGTCTATATGGACCTGATGAAATAAAAACAGCCTTCATCACCCCATTCGGGTGTTTTTGCTATGTTACCATGCCTTTTGGTCTGAAGAATGTTGGAGCCATGCAAGAGTTTCGACCTGCTGACTGGCCTCGCTGAAACCTTTGCCAACCTAAGAAGATATGACATCAAGCTTAATCCATCCAAGTGCACATTCGGGGTCCCAGGAGGAAAGTTGCTCGGTTTTCTTGTTTCCGAACGGACGCAAACCCAGAGAAGATTGGAGCAATCGTCTGAATGAAACTCCATGTGTGCGTGCATGATGTTCAGAAGCTTACGGGTTGTTTGGCTGCACTCAGCCGATTCATTTCTCGCCTCGGTGAAAAGGCATTGCCTCTTTACCGACTGATGAAAAAGTCTGATACATTCGAGTGGACTCCTGAAGCTGAAGCAGTGTTTGCAGAGCACAAAGCCCTGCTTTCCACCCAGCCGGTGCTTGCTGCTCCAGTCAGCAAAGAGCCTTTGTTCTTATATATTGCAGCCACTGGACAGGTTGTCAGCACAGTGCTCACAGTCGAGCGGGAGGAAGAAGGCAAAGCCTATAAAGTTCAACGCCCCATGTATTACATTTCTAAAGTTTTGACTCCGTCCAAGCAAAGGTATCCGCATTACCAGAAGCTTGTCTATGGAATCTATCTAACCACGAAGAAAGTTGCACATACTTCATAGATCACTCGGTTTCAGTCGTCAGTGATGCTCCATTGTCAGAGATTTTGAATAATCGAGACGCGACTGGTCAAGTGGCCAAGTGGGCGATTGAACTCCTTCCTCTTGATATCAAGTTCGAAGCAAAGAAGGCAATTAAGTCTTAGGCAATTGCAGATTTCGTGGCCGAGTGGATTGAGCAACAACAACCGACTCCAGTTCACTCGGAGCATTGGACCATGTTCTTTGACGGTTCTAAGATGTTGAATGGTTCCGGAACTGGAGTGGTCCTAGTGGCCCCGAGAGGCGATAAACTCAATTATGTTCTCCAGATTCACTTTGATTCCTCTAATAACGAAGCTGAATATGAAGCGCTTTTATACGGGTTGCGTATGACCATTTCACTCAGCATCCGTCGCCTAATAGTCTACGGCGACTCAGATCTGGTAGTGAATCAAGTGATGAAAGAATGGGATATCAGGAGCCTGATACGTATCTGTCGTATCTATAATTTTTGATTGTTCCATGCCAATATTCTCCAACTTTTATATACTTTTGGCAACTTTTTATACTATTTTTTGGGACTAACATATTGATCCAGTGCCTAGTGCCAGTTCCTGTCTGTTGCATGTTTTTGTTTCACAGAAAACCAATATCAAATGGAGTCCAAATGGGATAAAAACGGACGGAGATTTTTTTCGAATATTTATGATTTTTGGGAAGTGGAATCAACGCGAAATGGTGTTCGGGGTGGTCACGAGGTAGGGGGGCGCGCCCTGCCCCCCAGGCGCGCCCCTGACCCTCGTGGTCCACCTTTAAGGCGGTTGACGCTCTTATTTTGGTGCAAGAAAGCTAATTTTATGAGAAAGATCTGGGCGAAAGATTCACCCCAATCGGAGTTACGGATCTCCAGATATAAAGGAAACGATGAAGGGGTAGAATCAGAGAACGCAGAAACAGAGAGATAGATCCAGTCTCGGAGGGGCCCTCGCCCCTCCCACGCCATGGGAGCCAAGGACCAGAGGGGAAACCCTTCTCCCATCTAGGTAGAAGG
Source organism: Triticum aestivum (assembly GCF_018294505.1). Classification (NCBI taxonomy): domain Eukaryota; kingdom Viridiplantae; phylum Streptophyta; class Magnoliopsida; order Poales; family Poaceae; genus Triticum; species Triticum aestivum. The sequence continues at coordinate 101,460,327 of NC_057795.1, forward strand.
TCAAGGAAGAAGAAGAAGAGGGAGGCTCTCTCCCCCTTGCTTCCGGTGGCGCAGGAACGCTGCCGGGGGCCATCATCATCACCGTGATCTTCACCAACACCTCTGCCATCTTCACCAACATCTCCATCACCTTCCCCCCTATATCTACAGCGGTCCACTCTCCCGCAACCCGTTGTATCCTCTACTTGAACATGGTGCTTTATGCTTCATATTATTTTCCAATGATGTGTTGTCATCCTATGATGTCTGAGTAGATTTTCGTTGTCCTATTTGGTGGTTGATGAATTGCTATGATTGATTTAATTTTCTTGTGGTTATGTTGCTGTCCTTTGGTGCCCATCATATGAGCGCGCGCGTGGATCACACCATAGGGTTAGTTGTATGTTGATAGGACTACGTATTGGAGGGCAAGAGTGACAAAAGCTTCAACCTAGCATAGAAATTGATGCATAGGGGATTAAAGGGGGGCCAATATATCTTAATGCTATGGTTGGGTTTTACCTTAATGAACGTTAGTAGTTGTGGATGCTTGCTAATAGTTCCAATCATAAGTGCATAGAATTCCAAGTAAGGGATAACATGCTAGGAGTGGTCTCTCCCACATAATACTTGCTATCGGTCTAGTAAAGTAGTCAATTGCTTAGGGACAATTTCGCAACTCCTACCACCACTTTTCCACACTCGCCATATTTACTTTAGTTGTGTTTTTATCTAAGCAGCCCCTAGTTTTTATTCTCGTGCTCTTTATTACCTTGCTAACCTATCCAAAAACACCTACAAAGTACTTCTAGTTTCATACTTGTTTCCGGTAAAGCGAACGTCAAGCGTGCGTAGAGTTGTATCTGTGGCCGATAGGACTTGAGAGAGTATTTGTTCTACCTTTAGCTCCTCGTTGGGTTCGACACTCTTACTTATCGAAAGAGGCTACAACTATCCCGTATACTTGCGGGTCATCAGAGCCCGGCCATGACAGGATACTGCAATGCAGTGAGGATAGAGAAGAAGTTTGAAGGGTTGGAGCTCCACCACATACCCCGACTCAAGAATCAGGTAGCTGATGATCTGGTGAAAATAGGTTCCACTCGGAAGCCTATTCCCAGTAATGTGTTCTTGGATCATCTCCACACCCCGTCAGTTCAAGAAGATCCCTTTAGAGAGGAGCCCCCACAACCGATAAGTTCAACTAATCCGACTGAAGTTGAAGTCCCAGCAGTTGTCGACCTAATCATGGAGGTTTTGGTGATCATCCCCGACTGGATAGTGTCATACATTGCGTACCGGCTTAGACAAGAGCTCCCAGAGGATGAGGATGAAGCTTGTCAGATCGTTCGCAGATCCAAAGCCTTCACAGTGATAGACGATCAACTTTTCAGAGAAAGTGTGACTGCTATTGCTCAGCGGTGCATTACCCTAGAAGAGGGTCGACTGATCCTAAATGAGATACACTCAGGGACCTGTGGTCACGATGCGTCCTCACGGACCATAGTGGCCAAAGCATACCGAGCGGGATTCTATTGGCCGCGAGCAAATGAAATGGCTAAGGAGATAGTCTAGAAGTGTGAAGGTTGCCAGTTTTACTCAAACATGTCTCACAAACCTGGATCGGCCTTGAAGACTATTCCACTCATCTGGCCATTTGATGTTTGGGGACTCGACATGGTTGGACCCTTGAGGACCGGCAGAAGCGGCTTCACCCATCTGCTCGTGGCAGTCGACAAGTTCACTAAGTGGATTGAAGCTAAACCCATCAAGAACCTCGACTCAAGCACAACCATCGCTTTCATCAGAGATCTAATATTCAGATATGGAGTTCCACACAACATCATCATAGATAATGGTTCAAACTTTGATTCTGATGAATTCAGAGCTTTCTGTGCTTCCCATGGCACTCGAGTCGACTATGCATCAGTAGCACATCCGTAGTCGAATGGACAAGTAGAAAGAGCAAATGGTTTGATCTTACAAGGGATGAAACCCCGATTGATGTGTGACTTCAAGCATGCAGCAGGTGCCTGGGTGACGGAGCTGCCCTCCGTTCTGTGGGAATTAAGAACGACCCCCAATCGTCGACTGGTCGGACTCCTTTCTTCATGGTATATGGAACTGAAGTAGTGCTTCCGGGTGACTTGCTCCACAATGCGCCCCGAGTGGAACTCTTATCAGAAGCCGAATCCGAACAAGCACGTCAAGACGTTGTTGACCTTCTGGAAGAGGAGAGAGATGGCCTTGATCCGGTTGACCATTTATCAGCAAGATCTTCATCAATTCCATGCGCGAAATGTTAGGGGTCGTGCATTTCAGGAAGGAGACCTTGTGCTCTGAGTGGATCAGCAAAGGTCTCACAAACTTGCCCATGCCTAGGAAGGCCCCTTCATCATCACCAAGGTGCTTCACAACGAAGCATATCACCTTTACAACATGACCAAGAGGAAGGACGAACCGCGCGCCTGGAATGCAGATCTGCTCCGCCACTTTTATACCTGAAAACACTCGGGTGGACGAGATTTAATAAGTACTTTTCAGATTGTTTATCAAAGACATGATTTCTGCAGTCACAAATTGATTGTTTTTCACATATACTTGTGCTCAAATCCCCCAGTGGGTGCTTAGCCGCGAACCTGATTCGCCTAACTTGAAAACACTCCAAGTGAAGAGCAATCCTCTCACTCAGGGGCTTAGCTGCGACCCCGTACTCGCCTAAGTTAAAAACACTCCGAGTGAAGAGAAATCCTCTCACTCGGGGGCTTAGCTGCAACCCCGTACTCGCCTAAGTTGAAAATACTCTGAGTGAAGAGCAATCCTCTCACTCGGGGACTTAGCAGCGACCCCGTACTTGCCTAAGTTAAAAACACTCCGAGTGCAGAGCAATCCTCTCACTCGAGGGCTTAGCTGCGAGCCCGTACTTACCTAAGTTAAAAACACTCCGAGTGAAGAGCAATCCTCTCACTCGGGGGCTTAGCTGCGACCCCGTACTCGCCTAAGTTAAAAACACTCCGAGTGAAGAGCAATCCTCTCACTCGGAGGCTTAGCTGCGACCCCGTACTCGCCTAAGTTAGAAACACTCCGAGTGAAGAGCAATCCTCTCACTCGGAGGCTTAGCTGTGACCCTGTACTCGCCTAAGTTAAAAACACTCCAACTGAAGAGAAATCCTCTCACTCGGAGGCTTAGTTGCGACCCCGTACTCGCCTAAGTTAAAAGCACTCTGAGTGAAGAGCAATCCTCTCACTCGGGGGCTTAGCTCCAACCACGTACTTGCCTAAGTTAAAAACACTCCAAGGCGCACTCTGAGCTATGCCACAAGTACAACGTCTAGACGCACTCTGAGCTGCGCCACAAGTGCAACGTCTGGATGCACTCTGAGCTGCGCCACAAGTACAATGTTGACTCCGAGTGTAGAGTAACCCTCTCACTCGGAGGAACAGGTGCGATCCCAGATTCACTCAAACCAAGAAAATCCAAAGAACAGTGGAAACGAAGCAACTACATTCCAATAAAGCAACCAAGTTTAGATAATCCAGCAAGGTTCAACGTCACAAATGAAAGTACTCGAGCATCAGGCTCGAAGGAGTTTTAACGATTACAAAATCCACTCGGCATTCCGAGGAAAATAAATTCATCAAGTTTTTCACTCATCGGGAGGAGGGTTGGCTGGCTTGACAAATGCATCCAAGGCAATGCCATATGCGATGCGAGTGGCTGCGTTGATGAAGGTCTCCATGAAGGATTGGAATTGATGCTTCTTGGTGTTGGCTACTTGCAGAGCCTTCAACTTCTCTTCCTTGAAGTCCCTATAGTGAACACGAACGAGTGATAAAGCGACATCGGCACCACAACATGCAGCAGGCTTCTTCCACGCCTGCACTCGGTCAGGGATGCCATTGAGTCGAGTCATCAGTGACTCAAGGTCATTCTAAAGCACAACCTCTGGCCAGAGCTCCTTGTCGACCCGAGACATTGCAGCTTTCAAGCGAGAAATGTAGTCCAAGATGCTAACAAGTCGAGCTTCCAGTCGCATCATGTTCACGGCAGCTTCATCTTTGACATGGAAGTTGATGGGATCCAGTCCAGTCTTGATCCGCACGGTCTCCTCCTCGAAGTTTTGACAGAATTCTGCAAGCATGGAAAGATAGTGAATCAACAACAACATGGTAGGAACGTTTTTTCAGTCGGATGAAAGGGAATACCTTCAAGCATAAGGAACATCTTCTTGGCGAGATCACCCAGATAAGCTTCCAGCTTGTCCCTCGTGCGAGTCAAGGCTGCTTTCTCCTCCTTCAGCTACACAACCTCTTTTTGCGCCTCATCAACAGCAGCTTTCAGCTTGGCATTCTCATCTTCCAACTTTCCGACTGAAGCCAATTCCCCGTCGGCAAGTTCAGTCTTCTCGCAAGCCGTCTTCTACGCCACAGCAAGGTCAAGATTCTTCTATTCCAAGGCCTGCTTCATTTTGTCTAAAGAAATAACATTCCTTAGACGAGCTTGGAGTTGACGATTTTCACTACGCACATTTGTTCGAGTGGAATCACTCAGTTCAAAGGATAGAAAGGGAAAATGACAGGGCATACAGTCAGCAAGTTGTTACCTCCCATAATTGCCACTTCCTCTTGGGCCTTCTTCAAGTTCTCCTTAGCCAGTTCCAGGTCGATCTTAAGTTGGTTTTTCTCCTTCTCCACAGTGGCGTATTGAGTCCCAAGTTCACAAGATTTCTGCAAATAGCAGCTTGACAAGTCAGTCGACGGTTACTTCAGAATGGAAAAGTGCAAAAATAAGTTACATAGCAAAAGAGTTCTAAGACTACTGCCGAATCAAACATCCAACAGTAGTCTCGGGGACTACACCCAGTGGATGCACTTAGCGTGCCCCTACTGCTTACATTTCCCACTTAGCATGGTCAGCCCAGCTCGAGTGGAAGGAGTAAAAAAACTACAATGGCATCTTTGGGTCTTAGACCACCGCTGACTACCCACAGTCGACCGTGGTCTCGGGAACTACACCCAGTGGGTGCACTTAGCTTGTCCTCACTGGTTCAGTTCCCACTCGACGTGACTTGTCTAAGTCGAGTGGAAGTGTTATAAGCAAACATTTAGAAAAGACCCCCGCCGAATCAAACATTCGACAGCGGTCTCGGGGACTACACCCAGTGGGTGCTCTTAGCGTTCCCCCACTGGACCAAAGTTTTCACTCGACACAACCTGGTCGACTCAAGTGAAAAAGCTACAGTACGGAAAGAAAACACCACTGGGTGAACAGACACAAGTTGCAAAATTCAAGGTAGATGCATGAACATCTTACGAATAATAAAGCAGCAGTTTGCAAAGAGCATGTCTGAACAGAATAAAGGCCAGGACAGAGAAATCAATCAGAAATTAACTTACAATTCCACTTACTTGGACATTGGCTTGAAGAGCAGAGCTGGTGTCATATGCGGCCTTGCTGGTATCATACACCACCTCCATTCGGTCCATCATTAGACCTGCTTGAATCATGGCCTCCTTGGCAGCTCCTACTTGATCCTGTGGGACAGGATAAGCAGCAAACATGTGAGATGACGGAGCAAGTGACTGGACCGATGGAGTAGGAGCATGAACTTGTGCAATGGGCTCTGAAGCCTGAGCAGTCGATGCTGAAGGTTGGTCAGTCGACAGAGGATTAGCAAAGGAGACTGAAGCCCGTGTTGGATCGTTGAGTGGCTGGACTACAGGCTCAGACGACGAGCGAGGAGTTCTGGATCCAGGCACCATCCTGCTCAAAGTTTGACCCCTCCTCCTAGTATTCTTCAGAGGCACATCCTCATCATCATCATCAGGGAGTTGAATAATATTCGTTGGTGTTGCAAACACTCGACGGTGAAATTTCAGTCGATCCCAAAATTCATTAACAGAACACAGAGGCAGTCATGAAGCCACACCTGCTTAAGAGGTGGCCGCATCTGCAGTTTCCGGATCGCCACATTCCTCGTCAATATCCATGGATGTCGCAGACGCAGTAGCAGCACTGAAAATTCCAGATTTCACTCGGTCAAACAAGCCAATGGGTTTACGATAACACAGAAGAACGTAGGAAAGAAATGCTTACGGTCAAGTCACGGGCATAGCCACCTTGATCTTTGGCAAGGCCTTCTGAGGTTTGGGCGGGACAACTTTGGCTTGCTTCGCAGCCTTTTCTGTGGGCTCGGGAGTTGACGTTCGAGTGCGCTTCGGGACCTTGGCACTTGATGCAGCAACCTTGCCACGTCCCCCTGCAGGGTCTTGCAACTGTTTGGATGGATGCTCGGAACAAGGCGATGAGTCGACTTCCTTATTGCTGTTGCTCGAGTCCTCGCTCTCATCTTCACTGTCTTCGGCATATTGGTCGTCGCTACCTTCACTGTCGCTGTCGATCCCTTCCTAGCACTGCTCTCCGTTCGGCATCGAGTGCAGCTTGGTGAAAACCTACAAGACACAAGTTGTGTATATGAGTCGGATTCAAGAACAACCACTCAACAAAGAGAAAAGGAAAAAAACATGGGTATGTGAGCCTGACCTCTCCTGGAGCATTGTTGGCATCGAATGGCAGAATCCTTCTGGCCCCCCTTGGGTTGTCCTTGTTGCTAGTAACGTTTCGGAGCCACTGGGCCACCATCTCCTCGTCAACCTCCTCCGAATGGGTATGATTGGTGTCCTCTGGGCCCGAGTACATCCACATGGGTTGGTCACGGGCTTGCAGGGGCTGGATCCGTCGATTGAGATACACATCCAACAGATCCATCCCCGTCACTCCTCCCTACACACCCAACAGATCCATCCCCGTCACTCCTCCCTTTCCCAATTCAACAACGGCCGCAACCAGCATCGGCACTTCCTCCCTCTCCTCCAGAGCTACCACTAGTGAGCGAGGGGTGCGGAGTCTCTCCATAGTGAAAGGAGGGAGGCCAGTCGACTGACCAGGAGTCGGAATGTCCTTGCAGTAAAACCAGGTCGACTGCCACCCTCTAACTGATTCGGGAAAAGTCACAGGGGGAAAGAAGCTCCTACCCCTCATTTGGATCCCTAACCCCCCACACATCTGGATCACATGCGTTTTTTGGTCGTCTAGGTTAGCTTTCTTCACCGTCCGAAAAGGACAAGTGAATATATGCTTGAAGAGATCCCAGTGCAGGTGACATCCCAAGAAGTTTTCGCACATGGAAATGAATGCAGCAAGGTACAAGATTGTGTTGGGAGGGAAGTGGTGAATCTAGGCTCCGAAGAAGTTCAGGAATCCTTGACAGAATGGGTGTGGAGGCAAAGAAAAACCGCGCTCGACATGGGTGGTGAGGAGAACACACTCACCATCGCGCGGTTGAGGCTCAAATTCATCCCGAGGCAGTCTTCACGACCCAGGAATAATCAAGCCATCATGGGCAAGATTCTCCAAGTCCTCCATCACGATCGTGGAACGAATCCAATCCCCTTGGATCCAACCGGGCGGCAGACCAGACCGCGACGATGATCCCCTCGCCGTCTTCTTCCCCTTCGCCGCTGCTGACGCCTTCTTCGCGCACTCTAGAGCCGTGGTCTTCTCCTTCACCATTGCATGGAGCTTGGGAGGCCCGAGGAGAGGCATGGGGAGCAGAGAGAAAGGAAGCGGAGAAGAAGAGAGAATGGGGATCGATTGAAGGCACTGTACCTCGCATCGGCTCCGACGCCTTTTATGAGGCTGGCTCCGAGTGGCTGAAAGGTGGCCCCCAGCGATCAAATCATATCTAGTCGCAAGCACAGGCTCGATACGTGGCGAAAAAGGCGGCATGGAAACTGAGGAGTCCCAACATGATTCGTTCCGTTTACTGCGCCGTGCCCCGTCCGGCGCGCTTCTCCGAAATTTTGAATCCCGCGATATCTGGAAACTGCAGGGCAGTCAACCGCGTCTAAGATTTTGTGTCCTAATTCACTCGAAGGCTTATCACATTTATTCACTCGGTGACTTCAAGCTACCAGAATTGGTCGAGCTAACTGAAGCAAGATTGAAAGTACCAGTGTGCTTCCCAGACTTCTATGAGATGCCTCCGGAGCATTGAATTGAGTCGGAATTAACTTCAACCTTTCTTCACTCGGACCTCAGTCCATTCGGGGGCTAATGACGAGGACATGTACCTAGGGTAGGGTCTTAGGCCTGACCTAGACACCCCACCCAAGGGCATTGACCTATAGTCAAAGACATTCAAGGACCAACAGAAAGTACCGACTGGAATCACCCTGAAGTGCAATCCACTCGACAGAAGAATCCACTCTGATACCCCAATTCCACTCGACCACAACATAGTCACTCGACCATATGGAGAACCACTCGGAGTACAGAAGAACGAAAGTCACCCAGGATGGAAACGGTCAGGCGTTCACTCTGTAGTCTTAAAGATCATTTATGGCTGGTGACGGTGTCCTGGACTAGCGGGTACTCAACGTGTCGTCTCCCGGTCAGTTGGATTGGGCCGAGGACCCCCATGGCCATATACTCATGGGCCAGTCCGGACAGCTGCCGCATACAAGGAAGAATCCACAAGACTTGGCGATCAAGACAAGGACTCCTCCCTCACCGGCGTATTCGGCTAGGACTCTTGTTATCCTAGGCCTCTGGTGCATTATATAAACCGGGGCCAGGCTAGTCGATAGATATACAACAACAATCATACCATAGGCTAGCTTCTAGGGTTTAGCCTCTCTGATCTCGTGGTAGATCAACTCTTGTACTACCCATATCATCAGTATTAATCAAGCAGGAGTAGGGTTTTACCTCCATCGAGAGGGCCCGAACCTGGGTAAACATTGTGTTCCTTGCCTCCTATTACCATTGATCCTAAGACGCACTGCTTGGGACCCCCTACCCGAGATCCGCCGGTTTTGACACCGACATTGGTGCTTTCATTGAGAGTTCCGCTGTATGATCGGCAAAAGGATCAATGGCTCGACTGCAAGTCAACTGCGACATCGGCTTCTTCGTCACTAGCTCGACTGGTCACCTTGGTTTGACCGAGGACTGCGCCCTACCTCCGATCGTCATGTTTGGATGAAGGCCTTCATTAACACCAACTCCGATCTCTATCAAGATCATGGAGGAGTCATCCATGGAGCTCGGGGGCTCAACGTCAACATTGCCCTCAGGCGACCGTGCTGTTTTTCTGAACAGCAAACTTGTATCCGCCGCCACCGCCTCCTCGAGTGTCGCTTAAGTGATTACATCAGTGGAATTATGCGGAATTAAGTCTACAACAACCCTGCAAAAATTTTGTCGAGTTCCGATGGAGGAATCTCCAGCAATCTCCGATATACCGGAGCCCTGTTGAATCTGGACGAGAATCTGGACGAGTATAGGGCGTGGTATCCAGCATCTAGCTCGGATGTCCTTTGGAGGATCCAATCGTTGATTTGCTTCGGAATTCCCATATCTACCACCTGCCAAAAAATCAGCTCGATCCGACCGTCCAAACTCCGGGAAACTTCCGATTAGTGCATCACTTTTTGGATCTATTTTCTGCGCGAGAACGAATCCGACCCGAATTCATCTTCTTTATGAACGGGATCTCGGACATCCCTTTTGAAGGAAGTTTTCGTATGGGGTGTTGTGTTTTATTCTCAAACACATCCCAGTAGTATTAAAAGTATTCTTGCAATACGAACTTCACCGTCGCGCCGGTGTCAAACCAGCCCGACAACATCACTCCACGGCGGTCGACCTGCATTAGACACATCGTCGCTTTGTTGAGTCGAGCTCAATTTCTTCGGATCATCATCTCGGCCAGCCGAACAATAGTACGACATCACGAAGGATAAATCGTCACCAACATCGCCGCGCCCCATGGATTACACAAAGCGGGCACACCTGCATCGCCACACGGTCACTTCATCAAGCCGGCATCGACCACGTCACGACCTGCATCGCTGGACCGGGGGCTTCATCATCTTTTCATCAACCTACTCCGGAGACTTCGGCGTCGCTGGCCGACCAGCTCCGTCATGTTAGCTGGACCGAGGGCTTTGCCTCGGCGAGCCAACCTTTGCCAGCATCGCCATGTCGTTGCTTTATCGACCATCAGGCGATAGGTGTGCAGATCGAGTCCCAATTTTGGGAATCATCTTTCTTCGGATTGCTACAACAAATAAGCCGGGTGCTATTAATCCTAGTATTTTTTGCTTGTTAGGGTTCATTTTTTCCAATGAATTATTACTCTAGTTTGTCCGTCATATGTACGCAGGTCTATCAAATGGTGGCCGCATTAACGACGGTCGCACGGTGGTTCGGTCAGTTTCTGTACATAGTCCGGCAAATGCCGCATCCGGAACTCGAACCGACCTGTGAATTCAGGCCTTGCCATGCCTTTACCGCATCACGTCGCCGCCCTGCATCGACATTGACTTCGGCGCCAGGCCATATTTCTTTTATTACTCACTTTGCATAAATTATTTGTTATGTAACAATTTTTTATTATTATTATTACTATTATATCCGGTTTGCACTATTCTTTGTGCACAGGAAAATGATCCAGCCGGACTATACCTTTGGCGTCACCTCGGCTAGACGGGGGGCTTCGTCAACACTTCATTACCCCATGTCGGGGACTTTGGCATCACCCTGTCGTCCTGCATTGACCGTGCTATGTCACCACTTCGGAGTGTCGAGCTCCTTGCTCCCCACCTCGGGACCGGCTCGGGGATGGAACATTGTCCCGCATCAAGCTCAGACCGCGTCATCAATACCGAACACATTAACCAGCTAAGTTGTCTTCATTCTCAAAGTTTTAAATTTTTAACTTGTGTTCGGCTCGGCCAAGCATTATAAAAAGTTGCTTGTAAAAATTTCCTTGTCCAAACTTTGTTTGTGACGCGCAAATTCAAATACCCCGTTTACCTGGGGGCTTCCTTCATGAAGATTTTTCCTCTTGCATATGGTTATACTTGTACGGCTTCATTCCTTGTTCGTGTATTACGCCACAATATGCACCATATTGACTTAAGCGATTTGTAAGGTGGGTTGCCTGGCTCCTGTGCTTACCCCTACGTTCCCGATTGTTCGGCTAGGGAGTAAAGGGAGCACCTCTGCGATTATCACGATCGGGTCACCTGAGCCGGACCTCAGACTGAGTGAAGCCGAAAGCTAGCACTCTTATTGTTTTCAATTATGGTCGGCACACAACTGAACTCATGAGTACAAAATATCTATTGCACAAGTCTCATAATAACAATGAGCATCGAAGAAAGGTATCGGTGGGGGTACTATTTTCTTCGAAGATGCTTCTTACTCTTCGCAGTAATATAGCATAAGTTCCCTGAGCGCGCTTTGTCTGTTACAGCCTTATGACCTGATTGCCTGGTTATTGGAAACACCATCGATATTCTCGACAGATGGAGTACATAACACTTTTCGGTCCTTGACCAAAGAGGGAGAAGCCGACGGTCGGTTAAGACGCGTTTAAAGTTCGGTTGAACATAGATATGATATAAGTACTTCGGTACATGCAATCATTCTTTTATCCAAGTCACTTGGGGGCTCTTAAATTTATATGAGTCGTTTTATGATAAGTGTTTTTCTTCTTAGTCGTTGCAAAATTTTTATTATTTATCACTCCTTTTTTCAACACAAGTGTACGGTCACTAGCCGGGGAGCCTAATTTCTCTCTCAAAGCCACTAGAGTTTAGTTTGCTAAACTGGCCTAGTAAGAAATACTCTGCCTTCGGGATAGGAGGTTGAAGCCGTAGGCTGACCCGCTTGAAGTTTTGAGATAGAATGTGTCATGTTAAAGCACGACAGAAGCACCTTTTTTTTCTAAAGTCCAATTTTCGGATTGGCACCGAGCACTTGATCTAGTTCGGACATTAACCTTTTGAATAAGTTTTTTGGCTTTTCGAGCCCATGGCACTTTTAAACTATTTGTGTGTTTTCAGCACAAGTCTCGCAGTGCAACATCGGACACCTTTAGAGATTCGGCAAAAACATTCTCGGATATTGTAATATATGCATCGGTTTCGAATTGTGTCTTCAGTCAATAGTTGGGTTGCCCGGCTCTTGCGCTTGCCTCCTATGTTCCGCTTTGTTCGGCTAGGTGTGCAAAGGGAGAACTACTGCGATTGTGCTTCCAGCTCACATGGTTAAGCACCTTAGTGGAGAAAGCCGAAAACTGACTGTCACAATAAGCGTAAACTGGTCGGCGATCTGATGACGGTGTTAAACGATGGTTCATTCATAACAATGGCCGAAGTGTTTACGGCTTGACCTCGACTGTCGCCGAACACTACCGGGGGCTATTACTGGCCTCCCAAACTAAATCCTCGATATTTTGCTCTTACATTGGAGCTGAGATTTCATGATCATGCTTAGCATTACAACCCAAAGAAAGGAACCGATAGCGGGATTATTTTCTTTGGAAGACATTTCTTCTATTAAACAGTAATATAACATGTCTCTCTGCGTACCTTTGTTTATAAAACTGTATGGCCAGATTGCCTTGTTTGTTGTAAATCTTTGCCCTCATAAAGGCTTTATAAAGTAGGACAAACACTCCTCGGCTATTGGCCGAGGAGGTGGAAGCCGATGGTCGGTCAACAAAGTTTTGTACAATGCGGATCCGAGCATTAAGGACGTAAAGTACTTGGATACATAGAGTCATTACACATAATTTGTGATTTTACTATGGATATCGATCCTTAATTCGGCCTCCCATGCCCGCATTAAGGCTCGGGGGCTACTGGGCTTCGGGCTTATTATTTACAAATATTAAAGGGGCACATCAATCACCTGATCTGGTGTTGCCACCCGACCAGTGTCTCGGGAGCTACTGCATTGCCTGTTCTATGCAGAAAATTTTAAGTGCAATACAGTTTCCGAGGAGATTTTGATTCTCAGGTTGGTCGGCCGCACCCAACCTGAGTCTCAAGGACTGAGCATGCCGCTTTTTGTGTCCCGAAGTATTCTGCCGAGCTAGGACTTGATCCTCGGACCGATTTTGCAAATCAACCTGAGTCTCAGCGGCTACGGGGATCAGCGGTCTTATGTCATCCTTCATGTGCATCTCGGGTTTTAGACCGATACCCACCTTGAGGGCTACTGGCTATGTATCTCGGCAGAGAATAAATTGCACCAATCAAGAATATTGACAAAAATCGGCCCACATTCGGGGTGGTGCACCACCTCGGAAGCAGTTCGGCATAAAGCTCAGGCGCTAGTGGCTAGCTCCATAGAGGGCATTTCTGGCATTAAGCTCGGCTAAACTCCCTCAAACTTATTTGAACCAAGGTGATTTACGACACCTCGGATACAGTCCGGCGTTGGAGCTCGGATACATAGTCCGGCGTTGGAGCTCGGATACATTCTGGCGTTAGAGCTGGAAAGCAGTCCGGCGTTGGTGCTCGGCTGCAAAAGATACCTCGAATGCAGTCTGGCGTTGGAGCTCGGACGCAAGAGGATGCTGCCGCCCGGGAACAACTTCAAACCCGAGGTGTGGCATAAAAATAACAAGGCATTGATAAAGGCCGGAAACTTAAAGGGGCTCCTCGAATACCCGACGTGTAAACTCGTCGAATGCATTTCGGCAATCCTCAAGATCAAAGATGAGAAGATTTGTTGAACCAGTTTTCAAGACCGGCAACCAAAGATGAAGAACAGTTCGGAAGAATCGGGGAGCATCCCTAACTTGAAGACCGGTTCAGGGGGCTACTGACGGTGTCCTGGACTAGGGGGTACTCAACGCGTCGTCTCCCGGTCAGTTGGATTGGGCCGAGGACCCCCATGGCCGTATACTCATGGGCCAGTCCGGATAGCTGCCGCATACAAGGAAGAATCCACAAGACTTAGCGATCAAGACAAGGACTCCTCCCCCACTGGCGTATTCGGCTAGGACTCTTGTTATCCTAGGCCTCTGGTGCATTATATAAACCGGGGCCAGGCTAGTCGATAGATATACAACAACAATCATACCATAGGCTAGCTTCTAGGGTTTAGCCTCTCTGATCTCGTGGTAGATCAACTCTTGTACTACCCATATCATCAATATTAATCAAGCAGGAGTAGGGTTTTACCTCCATCGAGAGGGCCCGAACCTGGGTAAACATTGTGTTCCTTGCCTCCTGTTACCATTGATCCTAAGACGCACTGCTTGGGACCCCCTACCCGAGATCCGCCGGTTTTGACACCGACAGCTGGCTTTACCAGTAACGCCCCATCTTAACTCACATTGAACCCTGTGTAACAGAGGTCTGAGAGGGTCCTGACGCACTCTATATAAAGCCAAACTCCTCCTCTGGCACAAGGGTTCGCACCCCTTGTAACATTCACGCATAATCTAGTCGACACGGCCTCAAGGCACCGAGACGTAGGGCTTTTACCTCCTCCGAGAGGGGCCTGAACTCGTAAACTTACGTGTACAACCTCACCATAGCTAGGACCTTGCCTCCTCCTATGTACTCCCTATTCTTACTGTCAGACTTACTCCCACGACATGCGTCCTACCCGTCCGCGCGTGTCCGTCTGGACGCAAATGCGGCCCAAAATTGGGGCGCGAACGGGTCAAAAGCGGACGAAAAACAAACATTTTTAAAGAAAATTCCAACAGATTGCTGGTAAAAATAGATGTTTGTCTGTTTGCACCCATGTGTTGGGCCCATTTTCTATCCGTTTATCCATAAATGAACGCGGCTGAGGTCGCTCGTTAGAGTTGCCCTTAGAGCAACTCCAACGGGGCGACCTAAAACGGACGACAATTTTGTCCGCTTTATGTGTGTTTGGGTCGCCCGCCCAGCGTCCACCCTATTTTAGATTTGAGTCGGCAGTGCGCCCAACGCGCCGACCCATTTCATGTCCGCACTCATTTTTTTTCTAAAAAGGCCTGCGGCCATAGATCATGCCGGGGGCCATGTCTCATGTCGGCACAATGTCGGCTTCAAAAAATATCACCACAGTTCATGTTGGCGCACTCGCCAGCGGCCGACACACATGCCAGCACACAGAAGGGGTGGGACTTGAGTTCGACGACGACATCGCAGCCCCGTGGTCATGCCAGCACACCCGCTGGCATAAAAAAAAGATGGCGCTCGCCGTCGTAGATCACTCTTCATCGAACTTGAGCATGTCGGCCTGCATCTTCTCGAACCACGACCTCTTCCTTGGCGACACGGTGTTGAGATCCACCTTCATGATCTCCATCACGGTCACCATGCTCGCGAGAGCCGCTTCTTTCGCCTTGGTCTTGGCGTTGGCGGCCTCGATCTCTAGCATCTTGGCTTGCTTCTCCGCCTCCATCTCAAGCATCTTGGCTTGCTTCTCCATGTCCATCTAAAGCATCTTGGCTTGCTTCTCCGTGTCCATGTCGGGGGCTAATGACGTTCATTTGCTCTTCTTGTCTTGCCGGCGCTTCTCTTCCCTTGAGTCATTCTTGGTCATCATGCCCTCCACGGTTGCGATCAAGGCGATCGACGTCGTATCCCGCTTGTCCTCCTTCTTGGAGTTGGTTTTCATGCGCGGGGGGCGCGAGGCTTGCCTTTGCCGGAGGGCGCGGTCGGCATGCCGGACGAGGCGAGGCCGCGACGGCGTCGAGGTCGTCGTCCATGTCGGGGGTGGGGCGGGAGCGCGCGGGGCGGGAGGGTTTTTGGGGGAAATGGGGGAAAATGATGGCGGCTGCCACCGGACTGCGGGCCCGAGAGAAGGAGAAGGCGCGCACGCGTCCGTCTCGTGTCCGCGCTGACACAAATCCGGCTCAAAAATGAACCGGAAATGGGTCGGCACGCGGACGCCAAGCAGAGGCGCATCCGTTTGGGTCGGCGCGTTAGGCCGACTTTTGTGTCCGCGCCGACCTAAACGAACGCCAGCGGACGAAATGAGTCGTCCCGTTGGAGGTGAACTATAGTTCATCAACGAACCAAACATGCCTTGGTCCCGGTGGTTAACATGCATAGTACTGCCAACTCTGCACCTGACCGTCTTGTCAATATCTTTGCACAGCTGTGCCCCCCAAAAAAATGTCTTTGCAAATTGCAAAGCTCCACGGTTTAGCCGAGGAGGACGGATCCCTGGTCCTGTCACTGCCTGTGCATAAATGTCGAAGCATTTCTGCTCGTGCTGCCATTAGTTGCAGCAGGATTCAGTTGCTGCTGCTGCCGTTGTGGTATGCAAATGCAATGGGTGCACGCAACAGCTTTGTACTGTACTGGCTGGCCCTCTCGACATTAAGCGCTGCTGGCCAAGCAGCAGCTAGCTGGTTGGATCTCACTCCATCCGTTCACAAATATGATACCGTCTGTTTTACTCTCCGATCCAACAAGTTATACTAAAAAAGCGTCAATTAATTTGGATAGGAGGGAGTAACTTTTTCTGAACCAGATGTATTATATAGTCATGTTTTAGTGTGTTTGTTTTCTCATTTCGATCCGTAAATAATCAATATTGAAATATCAAAAACATCTTGCACTTGTGAACGGAGGGAGTACTTGCGAGCCATCCTGCTTCCTCTCAGTTTGCCTTTCAAGAAGAAAGCAAGTTAGGGCCAGTTCTTTTGCAGCTTATTTCAGCTTATTGTCAAAAAAAGCTATAAGCTGAAAAGAACTCATTTTAGAGAAGCCAGCTCAGCTTATTTCTACCTCCTCCTTCACAATGAGAAAAAGCTGGGGTCGGGTGGCTTCCCGCAGCTTCTGACTTAAAAACGAAAGGGTATAGGGACGTGCAGATCGATTTGAGCATAGTCGGTCTACCATCAACAAAAAATTTAAGGAGGTCTTGTTGTGTGTGTACCGTATGGCCGGTGATTACATTCAACCCAAAGATCGATCTTTCACCCAAGTTCATGACTCTCTTACAAAAACAAGATTTTGGCCTCACTTCAAGGATGCCGTTGGGGCAATAGATGGAACACATATTGAATGTGTTGTGCCTGCAAGTGAGCAACCTAAGTATTGCAACAGGAAAGGTTCGACAACTCAGAATGTCATGGCGATTTGCGATTTTGATATGAGATTTATGTTTGTTGTTGCTGGATGGCCTGGATCTGTTCATGACACACGTGTACTCAATGATGCACAAGTTGAATATTCCTACTTTCCACACCCTCCAGACGGTAATGACTTGTACATGCATTCTTGTGCTCTAATGTTTTGCATGAACTAATTGGTTTTGGTCATCTTTATTACCAATCCAGGCAAATATTATCTTGTTGACTCTGGATATCCAAACAGAGTTGGATATCTAGCACCATACAAAGGACAACGCTACCATGTACCCGATTTCCAACAAATACCACCACGAGGAAGATATGAGACCTTCAATCATCTACATTCATCACTACGGAATGTCATTGAACGATCGTTCGGTGTTCTAAAGATGAAATGGAGAATCCTCCTCGGCATCACTCGGTACAAACCTGCTACGCAAACAAAGATCATTACTGCATGCGCGTGTCTTCATAACTTCATTCGTGAGAGCAAACTAAGTGATCAACATTTTGACATGGTTGAGAGTGGATCTTATGCTCATGAGGAGAGCCTTTCTCATCACCATGCACCCATTGATGATGGTACTATGGGTTCCATCCGTGATGCTATTGCTACAAGTGTTTTCCCTTGATGGTTAGCTGTAGGGTGCAGTACTGCTAGGGTGTATGCTTTTGTTGGGAGAACCATGTAATAATTTAGGGATCATTTTTATTCAGTACTTCTCAAGTACTTGTACTACATGAGATAGTGATGCACGTATGATATTATGATATTCGTATGCGAGACAATGATCTTCCTTATGCTTGATTATAACAAGTTTTAGTGCTTGAAAATCAATTTATGTTCATATGGGCAACAAAATGATAAAAATAGCGCAATATCATTTAATCCGAACAACGGTACAGTTCAAGGGCATTACAGACTTTTCACTGACCATACCACACAGAAGCTGAAAAAACAAGCACTGAAAAGAACTGGCTAGCTTATTTTCTAGAGCTTATTTTCACAGCAGCTTATCTTGAGCTTATTTCCACAGCAGCTTATCTTGAGCTTATTTCCACAGCATACCTCAAAAGAACTGGCCTTTTGTGTACCAACAAATTACCCAAATTTAAAGAAAACCGGTTAGCAATGTACTCTCTCGGTCGCATAATATAAGACGTCTTACATTATGAACGGAGACAGTACTTTTCGTATGTATTGCAGATGTGGTGTCCCTTAGGCCAACTCCACTGCACGACCCCAAATGGACGTCCGCTTTGTCCAGATTTTGTCCGTTTGGGATGGCAATGGGTAGCAAAACGGACATGCATGTCCGGCTTCAGTTGAAGTTGCCCAACGCGGCAGATTACCCCAAAATGTCCGCGGACAGGTTTATTAGTTTTTAAACTTTTTTTATTAGTTTTTAAACTTTTTTTATTCACGTCCACCCCGGACAGGTTTTGGGGTGCGACCGCGCGTTGGGCGCACCCACGACCCATCGGACAAACGCGGACATGGGCGAACCCATCGGCGCCCCAAAGGGACAAAATCCGGCCAAACCAGACGTCCGTTTGGGGTCGCGCGGTGGAGTTGGCCTTACACTGCCTCAATCCATCTTTTGTGTGTGTGTGTGTGTGTGTGTGTGTGTGTGTGTGTGTGTTGGGGTGTTGAAAACCGCCTCTGTCAAAGCAGGTAATTGTTAAGCAATGCTTTTCATGAGTGAGAAAGGAAAAGGATGAAAGAGGGGGAAATTTCAACGGTAGGGGGTGTACTTGTTGGTGAGGGGTTGAGATCCTCTGCAATACCGTATGATGTTGTAGTGTCGATGACATATGGGGTCAGGTCCCACATGACAGTGACTGTACAGCATCGTACGTGCACGTGCATCGGCCGGTTCGATGCATGGGTGATACAGTATGGACCAGCGGCGGTACGAGTGAATAGCCCAGCGACCAGCGGCGGTCCTGCTAGTAGGCGCAGTTTGGGACAGGGGCATCTCAGGAGCAATTGAATGCCTGCTGCCACGCCACGTCTGTTGTCATCTGGAGGAATCTTTGGAAAGTGGCGAGTTCTCATTCGAAACGACTACCATACCATCTAAACGAAAACGAAAGGTCCGGCAAAATCCCAACAGATTTTTGGCGGCCACTGTTCTTTTCCTGGTGGTGTTGCATCATTTTTTTAACTAACATGATCGTATCTGATTTCGCACAAAAAAACCAACAACTCAGGTAGAGTGTCGCTGCCTCCCGCTCCGAAGAGCAAAAACGTTTGAAGCTGAGACAGAAACATTCTGTTGGATCACACTTTGTGTCTCAACTTTGCACTAATTTAGATGTGTTGATGCACATATCGCACACGACACAACACAGAGAAAATGCTATTTGCATGGCCCCGTCAAAATAAACTCGCGCCTAGTACAACCACGACGCGTCGTCACTATCAACAAACCTTCGTCGTCCTCTACCGCCAAGGCAATCAATCCGGCCATGTTCCCTCCCTCACGCCACATTGAATTCCAACTTTTAAACCGGGGCGTAGCCAACACAGTTATCACAAGGACGAACGAACCGTTGGCGGTTACACTCGGCTCAAGTGCTTAAAACGCTCCATGCAGGCCAGATCACACGGAACGAATGCACAACAGCAATCTACGGCGAGCACGGCTCGATTTTCAGACGCGGGGACTCGCGGAATCGTGAATAGCGACGATGTTCACACAGGTTTGTTCTTAGGTGGTTTACATAAAAGCACGACGAACCTTACTTGCGACGGTGAAAGTCTCCCGTCGACGAACATCTCATCTAGCTCACCTGCTGCGGGAATGGCAATGCAGAAAGGCCATCTACTGCCGATTTGCTGGCCTTTCCATGCGCATAACACAGCTTCAGTTCAGCGAGCATCATAACTAGTGAAGCCACTCTCTCATGGGTACTAATTATCCCAGGCTCCTGTACAAAAAATGCGTGCATCCCTTCAGCCGTCACATCTCCAATGCCTGCAAGGATCATAGATTGTCAATGAAAAACTGAGTTTGGACAAACACATGTGATTGACCGATAGCAAAGAAACAGATGGTGATAATAATAACTGAATGTAAAGATGAGACAAACATGGGTAGTAGCTATCCAGCTGTGCTAGCTGCTATCAGTAAATCATCATCACTAGTGCTAATTTCATTATCAGCTGTGAACTTAGATGCGGAGAAAACGGATAGGCCGTAGAGGTTATTACCGGGGAAGCCTGCATCCACCTTCCCCCCACCCAATCGCAGTGACGCCTCAGCTGCTCGAGCTCAAACTCATCCTGCTCCTTGTACGCCTTGAAGTAAACCTTGTACTTCTGGTCGCTGAGGACCTCGGATATCACGCCGACCCACCACCCATCGTTGGTGTAGGCGTCGATCTCGTCAAGGACCTTGAAACCGCTGGTGACAGGGATGGCCGGAGGAGAGGGCCTGATGTGCTCCTCCCCTATGGTTTCTTTCAGAGGCGTGGTCTCGTCATCGTCCTTCAGTGCATCATACTCCACAAGGAACTTGTGTCCCACGGATTTGATGACGGTCCCCTGGAACCACGCTCCGTGGAAACCTTCCTCGTCGCTGCTGACTTCAACCCTGTCGCCTCCTGTGAATTTTGTTCCCGACAGATTCTGAAAGATGGCCAAAGGCCGTAGAAAGGCGACAATGGTTAGAAACGTTGGCAGTTTAAATTGCTTTAAACATAAAGTACAGAGGAATAAGTAATCATCATCGTTGATGTGAGTTTGCATCCCATTTTACAATTTCCGAATTCAACAGACAACAAAGATTTATTCTAGGTTCACCAAACTTAGAACCTGCCCACAGATTCTTTTGATAAATTTGATCTACTGGATGAGAGAGCACTGATAATACCAGAATAGGCAAACAGTTTGATTGTGCAAGTGATTATCTGACTGATGTAATTGTCGTGGATGTGGCTCATAACATATTTGATATTTTTGGCAATTAGTACTATATCCACTAGGCAACACAAACAGAGACGGTATAAGATGCTACATTTGGTCATCCTTAGTTCCTAAGTACAGACAACAATACGATGCCTCTTTAGCAGTGTCAAGTAATGGAGCTAATTCTTCCTCAAAAACAGAAGAAGTTTCATTCTCTCAGATTTAGTTTTTAAATATATTCATATCTGTGTATCCGCAAGAGGGTGGTGAAGTGGTAGGTACTTCAGCTAAAAGAGGCCAGAGATGAATGTTTCATCCCTTTGATCGAGAAAAAACAATAAAAAGAGGAGGCAACAGGGTGAATTGCATATTGTGTTACTGAAACAGATATGAGTTTGCATCGCATCTTACAACTTCAGAATTCAACACGAAACACAGATTTATTCTAATTTCACCAAACTTAGAGGAACTGCCCAGGGATTCTTTTGATTAATTTGGTTTGCTGGATGAGAGAGCATTGATAATACCGGAATAGAGAACTCTAGAGTCCAGCTGTTCCTTGAATTTCCCTCTCATCAAGTTATAAACTCAATCAGTTTGACTGTGCAAGTGATTGTCTGGCTGATGCAATTGCCATGGATGTGGCTCATAACATATTTGATTTTTGTTGGCGATTAGTACTATATCCACTGACAAGAGGCTAGGCAACAAAAAGAGACAGTAAAAGGTGCTACATTTGGTCATCCTTAGTTCCTAAGTACAGATAATACGATGCCTCTTTAGCAGTGTCAAGTAATGGAGCTGATTCTTCCTCAAAAACAGAAAAAGGTTTCATTATCTCTGATTTAGTTTTTAATATGTTCCTACCTGTGTATCTGCAAGAGGGTGGTGAAGTGGTAGGTACTTCAGCTAAAAGAGGCCAGAGATGTATGTTTTATCCCTTTGATCCAGAAAAACAATAAAAAGAGGAGGCAACAGGGTGAACTGCATATTGCGTCACTGGAACAGATATCACGGCAGCAGGATTAATAACTAATAATTTAGCCAGGTTAACAATTCTGAGAAGAAAATATATCTAATATCTCGAGTTTGTTAACATAGTTCCTGCACACAAATTTCATAGTTAAAGCCTTAAAGGGAACTGCGCAATTGACCATGCAATAGTTAGAAAATGCCAGAACAAGAGCATCACGAATCACCACAAAATTCTTAAGCACTAATACAGCAAATATTGGTATCAACCACAGCTCATGTGTCAACAAAAACTGCAAAGTTCTCTGAAAACAGGAATTGAAAACCATAGAAGTACGGATTAGGAGCTGTGCTGTTGGACCACAGGAAAAACACAGGAATTTTCTCTAGATACTAGTCATGAACGTATGCCATAGTTGCCATGCACATAAAGGAAAAAAATCCAAGAGATACAATCTCATGCTAAAAGTCCTCATAGGAAAGCGATCCAAGAGATATGGTTGCCTATCCAACACTCCCTGTAGAAAAAATCATATGGATTGAAATCATCCAATTCAAAGAGGCAAATAGGCTTGATTCATAAGTAAAAGTAGGTTTCGCTACAAGGAAAGCAACTTTAAGAATCCTCACCTTTTCACACCATAGAAATTGATTATAGCACTAAGAACATAAACACATAAAAGCAGTGCAGGAAGCATCGACATAAAGTGCAAACATTTCAAAGAAATGTAACTCGAAAGATTCTGTACACACCTGTGCAACTTGCTTCCATTGGTTATCAGTCCAGTCATATCGAAGCCTCAGTGTGTTCTGGTGTAACTGAACCTTCTTTCCTGAAGTTCTTAACTTAAATGTATACGTTAACTTGGGATGGATCTCAGTGATCTTCCCTGGCCACCAGCCATCATCCTGGAAGCCTTCAACATCATCATTGATGCAGAAACTAATAACTGATGCATGTGGCGGGCAAGGTCTGATGTGCTTGATATCGACAATCTCATTGAACCGTTCACTACCCTTCCAGAAAGGGTACTCCACCAAGATGTTATTTTTCCAGATAGTCTTTGCAACAATTGCAGGGAACCAAGCAACAACAGAATCAGCTTCCAACCTGGCAACTTCTATTTGTGCTCCTTTCGCATACGGCATTCTCTTGGATGTCTCCTGGTAGACAAAGAGTAGTTGTTCAGCAACCAATAATTAAAAGAAGGTGATAAAAATACACAAGTAAAGAAAACTTTGAAAAGTAAGAAACTCTAATATAAAATTACCATGACCAACACAATTGAGGGCATAATATAGAAGTTGATACCTACTCCCTCCGTCCGAAAAAGCTTGCCCCTCAAATGGATGTATCTAGCACCAAGTTAGTGCTAGATACATCCATTTGAGAGACAAGATTGGGACGGAGGGAGTAGGTATCAACTTTATGCTAGATACATCCATTTCGGACGGAGGGAGTATAACTCTAGAGCAATCAGAAAAGGAATCCAAATCATCCCATATGTTCTATCCTAGCCGATGATTACATGCACTTAAGACGCACCTAGAAGTAAAAGATAAAATACCAACATATGTAATATATAGGAGAAAACAGAAATCCCTCTAAAACAATAAATTTCAGCATAAAGCATTTGGAAGATCATCAACAATTCAGGAATGTAGTTCCATAACAATCTTGTCATGTCAACTTGCACTGAGGCTCAGAAACTGTAATAAAAGAAACATGCCAGGAGAAGTAACAGCAGCGTTCTCGACCATCAACGCATTGCAGATGTACACCAAGTCACAAACTAGGTTCACTTTGTTTCAGTATGATACATATTTACTATAACAAAAACATGTCAGGAGAAGTAACAGCAGCAATATCGACCAGCAACTCATTGCAGATGTACACCAACTAGGCTCACTTTGTTTCGGTATGAATCTATATAACACATTCAACAAATCCAACTAGCTTGGTCTGACAACTACAAACCGCCATTTGTTAATAAGTACTCCCTCTGTACCACAATACTAGTAGTTGGGAGAACTAAGTTTTAGTTCCCCAGCTACAAGTATTATGGTACAGAGGGAGTAGAACACATGCCCTCCGGAAGCCCAGAGGAATTTATTCAATAAATTTGATGAACTGAAATCTTCCAGACAGTGGGGCACAAGCACTACACCTAGAAAGTGCACTCCATCAAATACAACATTCAGCAACAATCCATCAATACCACACTTAACAAAAGCGCAGAAGCAACGACACTAATCTCGCATTTGCAATGCTAATGCAGAAAACTCCAGCGCATTGCAAATTTGCAAGATCATCTTGTAAATCATAACCCTAACCAGACTACGAGAGAACAAAATGGGATTCCCCACAGAAACCCTAACCACGAAATCACATGGAGATGAATGCGCTACCGCATTCAACAACAAAGCCTAGGTAACAGCAATCCGACGAACATTGCAAGATGTTCTTCTACTAACCCTAACCATGGAACAAAGGGGGCTCCCCCAGTTTGAATGGGGATACAACGGCACAAAAAGACGATCTTTTTGCAAGATGTGCTGGAACTCGTACCATGTCCTCGGGGGAGCGCCACTCGCCGGCGACCCACTCGAGGTGGGGCCGGACATCGGCCGCGTCGAACTCTGCCTCCTCCCTCGTCGCCGGGAAGCAAACCGCGACCTTCCCGCCCGCCCGGTCGCCGCCGAGGAGGGCGACGCCGAGCCACCACGCGCCGTCTCGGAGCGCGTCCACGGCGGCGTGCTCAGCGTGGGGCGCCGGCGACGGTGTCGGTGGGCGCGGGCGGACCTGTGACGCGGGCACGGTCTCCGGGAGAGCGCGGCCGGAGGCCCCCGAGACGGCGAGGGCGTCGTACTCGACCGCGTAGCTGCGGAGGTCGGGGTCGAAGCGCGCGACGACGGCGGGGAGGTGGGCCCCGCGGTAGGCTCCCTCGTCCGGGAACACCTCCACCGCTTCGCCGACGGAGAAGACCTCAGTGGGCTCCGCCGGATCCGAAGCCCGCGATGGCGCCGGCGCCGGCTGGCGGCGGAGTCGCGGCGACCGCATTGGGGTTTCGGTGGAGGCGGAGTCGCTGGGTGGGTAGTGTGGACTGGACTGGGCAGTGGGGAGAGCAGAGCACAGCAGGCGGCGGGCAGAAGAGAACGAGGAAACGTGGGTGGGTATTGATTAATCTACTATCTACTACCACTATAAAAGAAAGAAAGGGACGGATCCAAACAATCACATCCATTCATCGTCAAAATCTAATGGTCCTTAATCGTTCTGTGTTTAACGCTACCAACCACGCAACAAGCCACGATCGATCGCTAATCGCCCCGCACTAAGAAAATCGGTCGCCCGCACGACCTTCACCTTCTCCTCCCCCGTCGTTCGCCTCCCGCAGCCTCGCGCCGAGCAACAGGAAACCGCGCCCTTCACCGCTGCCTCGCGCCGCCGGAGCCATGGGAAGCCGCCGTAGCTCACCGGGAGCCCGCCCCCGCCGCGTCGTTCGCCGCCTCCCCAGCCGCGGGAGCCCGCCCCCACCGCGGGTCACCGCCTCCCCAGCCACGGGAGCACGCCCCCGCCGCGGGAGCCGTTCCGCCACGGGTCGTCGCCTCCCCAGCCACCGGAGCCGCCCCGCCGCGCCCTTCTCCGCCTCCTGCAGCCGCCGCCGGTCGCCGCGCCCGTCGCCCCGGGAGCCGCCCCACCGGAGCCGCCGCCCGTCGCGCGCCGGGGGAGCCCCGCCGCAGGTCGCCTCCCTTCGCCGGGGGAGAGCCGGAGCCGCCGCCCGTCGCACGCCAGGGGAGAGCCATCGCAGGTCGCCGCCCTTCGCCGTGGGAGAGCCGGTGCCGCTGCCCTTTGCTGCGGGAGTTGCCGGCAAGTCGCAGCCCGTCGCGCGCCGTGGGAGAGGCGCCCCAGGTCGCCGCCCTTCGCCATGGGAGAGCCAGAGCCGCGGAGCCGCCGTCCGTCGCACCAGAAGGTACTATCCTATGCATCGTCTACCACGAGAAGTCATTATAAAGGCAAGTATAAATTTCTCTAGCAAATTTGTAGAACTCTCATTGACACAACTTTTCACAATTAAGTTTTCATGAGGTCGTTATTCTTCAATACTATGAACATCCAACACCTCCTCGCCAGTGACATTTCACAAAACGAATCTATGCATAGCACCTTTCTGAATTCAGCAAATTGATCTGCAAGTTTCCTCTTTTTATTTTCACACAACCAGATAAATGTTGTTTCTTCTGGCAACATTGTTCAATACAGGGGAGAGAACACCTGAATTCTAGAATCATGTCCTTGGAGTAAATTAGAAGAAAGCCCACACTCCAGCTATCCAATAATCCAAATGCAAGCAGTGCCATAATCAGCAGAACCTACCTGATTGTAATGTTGTAAAAGAGATAATCAAGCCAATGTAACATCAAGTAATCATAGCATACCAGAAACAAATAGACCAGGTTCAAACAATTGAGATGAAAAAATTTACATGAATCGACGATGGCCTAAGCGCTTCGCTTGAACAGTGCCCGGACTCCATCTCTACATGGCCTGCCCTCTAAGCCTAGCCATGGCCTAGATGATAGATGGTCACACTGCGGGTTGCCGTTCTCGCCTCCACCCACATAAGGGCTTTGGGATAGTTTATAGGATAAAACATACCCAAGAATCATTGATTAGCTTGGGGAATTGGAGTCGCCTCTTAGAAACTGGGGACAATCAATTGGGGAAGAAGAAGATGGAGAGACTGGATTGACGGTGTTTTTTTTAGATGATTGACGGGGTGTTTCTGTGAGAGAACGAAGGAAAGGAATGCGTTTTTGTCATGACTTGCCTCCTTTCATGGGCTGGGCTGTTTCTTTGCGTAATAGTAGTATATTTTTTCTAGCAATACATATGCAGTAGGCAAGCACAGGGCCGCGCCTGATCGGGCTGGCTCCTAGGCCGTCGCACTCGCCGCCATGGCCCAAGGGCGGCTCTGATTGTATGGTGCTGAATGTTCTTTATTATTTTCCTATAAATAAAAAAATGATGTACATATAAAAGGTCTTCTTAGATGTACTTATTTTTCACACACATATACATATACAAAAACGATATATGATTGTTATATGGCATACAAATGAGTTATGCATGTGATTGTGATTCCATATTGGGTTTGCGAAGTGTGAGCAATAACTAACACATATATTCCTCATGTGATTTTGAAAGCTCTTGGTGATGGTGGACGAAGCCACGAAGCAACCTGGCATAGCCATTCAGGTTTGGTCTCTACTTATCTGACTGATTTTCTTCTTAGGGGGCATGAAGTGGATGGAAAAAAATGTAGGAATCACCAGGTTTGTGGCGACGCATCAGTTGTGAAAGACAAGGTGGAGCTTTAGTTTGGATGGTACAAACATGTATTGATGTACGACCATTCAATTTCAATGCACCAAAGGCTCTGGTGAGTGCTAAAACAACTACTTTGCTTCTTCAAACATCAGTTCTTTAGAGCGAACCAGTCTGGACTGTTCTGTTCCCCGACCAATGATTAACTATGTGATATCATATATATGGGACATGAAAGTACACTTAAATATTGGCAGTAAGATTACCAGCAGTAGTGCTTTCATTTCCTTTTGCAAACAAATAACACTATTTATAAATCTTTCGCCAACATATAACAATAATTCTGATAATATTTTGCATTGACCTCCATACACAAAGATGATGGGCGTTTGTCCAAGAGAACATACAAGACTGTAATATGATCAACATGTTTCAAGTTACTGAAACAGGGTAGACAGAGACGTGATTATCCTTGTTAGCAGAGTGGAAGCTTGATACATGTTTCTCACAAGAAGCTCATACCTGCTGGTATTTAAACAAACCATATTTACTTCTGCAACTATAATTTCAGTACGTTACGCTTACTATGTGTCTTTTAGTCGTTTCATTTTGGTTGTTCTATGTTTTCAATTTTTGTATGGGCTGCCTTATTCATGAGTAATAGTACCCTCTTATACAAAACTTTGTCCCAACCTTGTTATTTGAATACAGTTGAATTTTTTGCCACCTATGTCATTTTTACTAGCCGGGTAGAATTGTAAACTGATTTAAGGACACAAAACACCATACATGATTTTCACTAGCTGTAATTCATGAAGCAAGCATTGAAATGGACTTGCTATAAATGGATGATCATGCTGTTTCACATTATAATCAGCAATATATGATTTGATTTTCACAAACATACAAATGTTACTACCCTTTTTTATGCGCTTGCAAGCCATGAAGCAAGCATTGTTGTTTACCGTATCTCATAATCCTCAGAAGAATGATGACCATTGATGAAACTCAGCTCCTTCCAGAATGAAATGGGCTTTTTATGATATATTTTTTGAAATTCTAGGATAAAAAACTGTTGGTAGTGGTTTTCTTTTTCCAAGAGAGCTGACATAGTTTACAAAAGAGTGCCCTTTCGGCCATGCTCAGTTTAGGTCAAAAATTCAAAATGACCACCCATGTAGTACTGGTCATGTTGAATTGAAGCATGAGTACCCAACAGATACATGGGGGCTACCAAGGATACTTATTGTCTTATGCATGTAATCCAATTTCTCTTTTAGACCTGAAGTTCCAATATTGTACATTGTATTTGTGAATTGTTTATAGTAGAATATCTGGTATTGTGATTATCAAATTTGTCGTGCATGAATTGGCAATAGTGTTATGTGCAATTGGAATTCTACATGGCTTTTTAAAATTTGATATTCATGTTAATATATGGCACATGATGTCTCTTTGTTAGTTGTCAGGCCACAGTGGAGAATCAATGTGTTGTAACAAAGTGGGTGAAAAATAGAGTGAATCGAGGGGTAGAATGATGGGTGAAAGTAATAAAACAAATTGTCTTCTGGTGGTTGCTTTGGCTGTTATTGAGAGGGATGTAGAGGGGGAGGTGACATTGTCACCATGATTTATGATTAATTTATTCTTCAAGAAGACATATTCAACCCAATTTTGCACCATCTACCATAATCTATTCTCCACCCTGGTTTGATAGTTCTGAACTATAGCGGTGAAAGAATACCTTTATTGCGGGGAAATCGTCACTAGAAGTCCAGAATAGTCCAGAATGACACTGAAGGTTAGAATCACCCTTTTTCCAGATTGATTAATTGTAGAGTGCTTTTTATATGAAACTACCCGTTGTTATTTTCCTCCTTTGCCTTACCCAATGACACCATGCATTCTTCATAGGTTGAGACCATGGGCATCGTCGAAATCCCAATCAAAGCCATGCTTGATGCCATGTTGAAGGACCTGGACCTTCCACAACCACTGTCCACTTTTACCCATCAGTATCCTGAATGATGAACGATGAACAAGTATCTTTGTCTAGCAAATGCTTTAAAGTTTGTACGCACGGCTCAGAACTAAGATGCAACTGAAGCACTCAAGTAGAAAAGACTATGCAGTAGTGAAGTGTGGATGGGGTGAGAAAGAGAAGGGAAAAAAGCGTTCTCAGTTTAGAAAAAAGAGGTCCTGACCTGTTTTTTTAATACTCAAAACATACAGTATATATGATACTATGGTTTATAACTGCAATATTTGTTGATGCCAAACACCCTAAATTATTTAAAACTATATTATACACGTACATTTCTCCCAAGTCATATAGCGGTTAATACTCAAATCTTTATTTTATTTTTATGAAACTGTTTGGTGATGCTTTGTACATAATAGTCAGGATCTGGTTCACATTACTATACTTCGTGCCTAAATGATATTCACCACTATCTCTATGCCCTTCTATATATTGTTTATCATTTGTACTTTATATCTGCAAATGAGTAAGAGAAAAATTGATGTGCCTCTGTTTGAATCAAGAGAATGTTCCCTGTTTAAGGAAACATAACTATGGATTGTAGTGCAAATATGACACATAATCCAATGTTTGATGAGAAGAAAGCGGAATACAACACGAAACATCATATATCCTGATCACAAAAGGGAGTTGCAGCTCTCAACTGTCTTAACCATGACCAATTATCACAAACATGTATTTTTCTATTAGACTGTGCTATGGTTCATCTCTGTACAACAATTCTCATATCTAACATCATGTGTTTCTACTTGCAGCTTTTGGTCAGGCCCCACTTGTTTCTAGCTATTCGTGGTTCCAATTAAATGCAAGAGCATCTATAATGCTTTTTGCCGCATTCATTCAGTATGTATTAACTCCTCTCTCCCATGATGACAGTACAGCATAAATTCACCGAAAATCGGCCACTCTCTCCTGATGCCCCCTCATGGTGCCAGATAAACTCGTAGGTCAGCAAAACTCTCATAATTGCTGAAGCATTTATCTCTTCAAGCTGTAACAAGGGTTCTCTGATAAGGCTGCCTTGCAATATTAACCTCACCTGTATTATTTTCTGGAGATTTTATAGCCTGGCCATGAATTTGGCTTGAAATGCTCCTGATGAGGCTTTAAAGTCCTTGGAAGTGTGGTAAGACCCACTCTCACATTGAGGTTTATTCACCATTAAACTTCTATAAACGGGGTTACCAAACCACCCACCTTACACACCGTACCAAAAAGTTGTGTTTCCAGAGAGCATGACTGTTGAAATGTATTTTTTTCTTACATTTTAACCGTTGGCCAGGGGAACTTTGTAAAACATGACATGGTGATGAAAATGTCTTCTTAGAAAATGAATTTATAATTAAAGGTTGTGTTCTAATTTGCTCTCGCTGTAGAATTATTGAAGACGGGTTAAGAGTAGTGTCTTTTAATTAGCATGAATTATATAATAGGCTGGCTATGAACTGAAATTATGCCCTCTTGTTCACTGATTATCTATGAACTAAATATACCTTCCTATAATACATTGGTCTTTCATATGCTGGTTGTGCACACATGGCATTAGCTTTACTTTTATTACTATATTTCTTCAGTTTACTAAAAATAGAAATGTCACTTGAAACTTCTATGCCTGTGGCACCTTAGATCTTCAGTTCATCGGTCTTTCAAATGCCGGTGATAGAGGCAAATCGTCTTGAGCTGAAAGTCGTAAATTATCCTTTGGAGTTGTTGCTTTCTTTAAAGTATTTTTGTCCCTACAAATGATATAATCATGTCTGCAATTTTACCTCGATGCACTCATTCACCTGGAAGAAAGTTTTGCCAATTGCAATTCATTCATTCTCCATGAGAGGAGTGACAAAGTGTATTAGCAATATGTATTCTCCCATTCAAGTGGCACTATGTAGCTTATTAACATAGTTTTCGTTCTTGTCTACAGATAGTCTTTATTTTGTTTGCCGTGCTACTCTGGACTGGAGTGATGTTTGTTTATTGGTTTCTATGCAAACAAATGTAAGATAGTACATCAAGTTTCTTAATATTTGTACCACGGCTAATATTTGAACTTCTACTTTTCCCGAAACTCTCAGAGGTGTAGCATGTGAGAGTTGAAAAATGGTTTGAGATTTCACAGTTCATCTGTCCAATGGATTGTAACTGTAGCTAGAGTGTCCATACTCAGATGCAACACTGCAGTTTAGGACCTCTAAACAGTGGTCTAGCAAGATTCCCGATGTCAGCTGGTGCATCTACTAACATTTCATCTTGACATCCTTGGAATAACTTGTACAACTTCTTTTGTGCTAAAGACACTACATGTTCCTATAGTCTCTTTTGTTCAGTGTTGTACACCTCAAACGTTGTCATAAAGAAAGAAGCAACTTCAGTTTTTGGAAGATACTATGTACATATGTACGTTCTTAAAGAACTTCAGTACTGCAAAGTTTATTTTCGGACTGAGAGAGTAGAAGATGCTATGTACATCTTTATTATTTCGGCAAGTTTAGGTTATTTTTGCTATACATTTAATTTTTGCAAGTTATGATCTTATTTTTACATCAAGTTATGATTATTTCCACAATTGTTAAACATCTCTAATTCTCTATTGTCTTGCTTATATTTTTGTTCATTTTATTGATATTTCACACGATAATACGTGCGTTGCACGTGCATGCTCACTAGTTTATTGAAGTTCCCGAGCCGATGAGAAGAGAGCTGCCGTCCGTCCGGTCGTGATGGACGGTCAAGATGGCGAGCACGCATTTCACCCTCCCCATCGATGGACCCACACAAAATGTTTAGAAAACATATAATTCTTTTTGCTAAATGAGGTGAGCACGAACACATAATCACACCGAGGCTCCAACCACCTTGGATGTTTCTCGTTTTTCTAACTGGAAACATTCCATGGAGTCTCATGTTCGCAGTGATTCCACTCAACTTTGGGATGTCGTCATTCTTGGCTTCAACCCATACGATCCGTGCAAATCGGACTGCAAGGGAAGCCGGAGATGATCCTCAATGCTACCGCCCTTTACATGCTCCATCAAGACATGCCCACAGACCATCAAGATTCCATCACCCTCGTAAAGACCGTCAAGGAGATTTAGGATTGTCTTGCCGAGATGTTTTGAAGGTGAAGAACACATTCGACTATCAAAATTAGAGTTTCTGAGGCAGGAAGTCACCGTGTCTGTAAGGAACGATGATGACACTCCAAAAACTCTATTTCGGAGATTGAAATGTTTGTTTGTGCCAATGAAGAGCTATGGTTGTGTAAGTTCCTTGGAGCTATGATCCAACTATGGTGATGATGATCTAACAAAGACCGAATTTTAACACTATATCTCCCAATGATGTCCTGGTCACCTTCGTCACTCATGATCCAACGGAACATGCATGCTATGAGAGGAAAAGTAGCGTACCTCTCTTTTTCCATCTGAATTGTGCTACTCCCTCCGATCCATATCAAATTTTAGCTGATTTAGTATGAGGGAGTATTAATATATATCAATACCTTTTTGCTTGTCTTTGATTGCTCATAGGGAATATAACATCATTGCGTTCATGTTAATATGCTTTTAGGCATCATTAATGAGAGGCGTGATTCTGGACCATGGTTCCGCTGAACCTATGGTCCACGCCATACGATTGTGCAGCCTACTGCGTGTGGACCCGTGTAGTATTTGAATTCGAAAAAACTGGTTAAGGCTTGAACAGCCCGAGGCCTGCGTTAATCTCTGTGATTATACTGATGGGCTGGCACATCGCACACCCCTAGGCCTGCGAGGCTAGTTGTTTTTGTTAAAACTAATTAACCTCAGTGGTTCCCTCAAAAAAAATTAACCTCAGTGGTTAGTTAGGGAAATCCCAGCATTTCCCGCACCATGCGTGTGGCTAGCACTTTGGCTTGCCCGACTCCTCCTAATAGACGCCTTCACCAAGAGACGCCTCTGTTGGATGCATCCTTCCCGATTGTATATATACGTTGAACATGATCAATAAAGACTACATTGTAATCATTTTTACTTGGTCTCTTGTTGTCTCTTGATTCTACTCTCAATAGTTTTCTTCGTAATGATGGCACTTTTAGCGCTTGAGCCAATGCCCAATGAATAAAAAAACCAATCGTCTGTTCATCCATTGTAGCACTGTTCATCTTTTTACCGAAAAAGGCTTTCGCCCCGCTTCATATATAAAGCCACGACCAGAGAAACAAATCCGGATACAACACGCCACCACTCCACACAACACACACCCAAGGCAAGATACAAGGGTACCAATGCACCACAACACTACCCAATCGACCACCAAGCACACTAAGGATGAGCCAAAAGAAATTACTTGGGGCCGACGAGGACCTCCCGAGACCTAGCCACCGAGAAGTGAAGCGGGACAGTGATGAAGCATGGACTCCAAGGCGGTGCCTTCAAAAAGGGCACGGCATCGATAGTCGCCACCACCCGACCCTGAGGATCAAGTTTTCACCCGGAGCAACGCGGAGAGAGGAGAATGGTACGTCCATTTTGCATCATGCTTTTATATCATTATTTATTACATTATGGGTTGTTATTACACATTATATCTCAATACTTATGGCTATTCTCTCTTATTTTACAAGATTTACCATGAAGAGGGGGAATGCCGGCAGCTGGAATTCTGGCTGCAAAAGGAGCAAACGTTGAAAACCTATTCTGCACAACCCCAAAAGTCCTGAAACTCCATGAAACATCTTTTTGGATTTAATAAGAATTTCTGAGCAAAAGAAATATACCAGGGGGCCCACACCTTGTCCAGGAGAGAGGAGGGCGCCCCCCCTATAGGGCGCGCCCCTATCTCCTGGGCCCCCTGGTGGGCCTCCGGTGTCTATCTTCTGCTATATTAGAGCTTTTACCTTGGAAAAAATTGGGGGCAAGCTTACGGGACGAAACTCCGCCGCCACGAGGCGGAACCTTGGCGGAATCAATCTAGGGCTCTAGCGGAGCTGTTCTGCCGGGGACACTTCCCTCCAGGAGGGGAAAATCATCACCAACGTCACCAACGATCCTCTCATCGGGAGGGGGTCAATCTCCATCAACATCTTCACAAGCACCATCTCCTCTCAAAACCCTAGTTCATCTCTTGTATCCAATCTTGTATCAAGACCAAAAATTGGTACCTGTGGGTTGCTAGTAGTGTTGATTACTCCTTGTAGTTGATGCTAATTGGTTTACTTGGTGGAAGATCATATGTTCAGATCCTTTATGCATATTATTACTCCTCTGATTATGAACATGAATATGCTTTGTGAGTAGTTACGTTTGTTCCTGAGGACATGTGTGAAGTCTTGCTATTAGTAGTCATGTGAATTTGGTATTCGTTCGATATTTTGATGAGATGTATGTTGTCTTTTCCTCTAGTGGTGTTATGTGAACGTCGACTACATGACACTTCACCATTATTTGGGCCTAGAGGAAGGCATAGGGAAGTAATAAGTAGATGATGGGTTGCTAGAGTGACAGAAGCTTAAACCCTAGTTTATGCGTTGCTTCGTTAGGGGCTGATATGGATCCATATGTTTAATATTGTGGTTAGGTTTACCTTAATACTTCTTTTGTAGTTGCGGATGCTTGCAATAGGGGTTAATCATAAGTGGGATGCTTGTCCAAGTAAGGGCAGTACCCAAGTACCGGTCCGCCCACATATCAAATTATGAAAGTACCGAACGTGAATCATATGAACGCGATGAAAACTAGCTTGACGATAATTCCCATGTGTCCTCGGGAGCTCCTTTCTCATTATTAGAAATTGTCCAGGCTTATCCTTTGCTACATAAAGGATTGGGCCACCTTACTGCACTTTATTTACTTTATTTACTTGTTACTCGTTACTATTTATCTTAACACAAAACTATCTATCACCTACAATTTCAGTGCTTGCAGAGAAAACCTTACTGAAAACCGCTTATCATTTCCTTCTGCTCCTCGTTGGGTTCAACACTCTTACTTAT
This sequence comes from Triticum aestivum, assembly GCF_018294505.1. NCBI lineage: Eukaryota > Viridiplantae > Streptophyta > Magnoliopsida > Poales > Poaceae > Triticum > Triticum aestivum. The sequence continues at coordinate 101,495,478 of NC_057795.1, forward strand.
CGAAAGGACTACGATTGATCCCTACACTTGTGGGTCATCAAGACTCTTTTCTGGCATTGTTGCCGGGGAGTGTAGCGCTTTTGGTGAGTGGAACTTGGTAAGGAAACATTTATATAGTGTGCTGAAATTTTCTGTTACTTGTCACTATGGAAACTAATCTTTTGAGGGGCTTGTTTGGGGTATCTTCACCCCAACCAGAAGAGCAAAGAGTTGCTCCTCAACCTACTGAACTTTATGAAAATATTTATTTTGAGATCCCTCGGGTATGATAGAGAAACTGCTAGCTAATCCATTTGCAGGAGATGGAACATTGCATTCCGATTTACACCTTATCTTTGTGGATGAAGTTTGTGGATTATTTAAGCTTGCAGGTATTCCCGATGATGTTGTCAAAAGGAAGGTCTTCCCTTTATCTTTGAAGGGAGATGCATTGACATGGTATAGGCTATGTGATGATACGAGATCTTGGAATTATAAGCGATTGAAGTTGGAATTTCACCAGAAGTTCTATCCTATGCATCTTGTTCATCGTGATCGTAATTACATATATAATTTCTGGCCTCGCGAAGGAGAAAGCATCGCTCAAGCTTGGGGGAGGCTTAAGTCAATGTTATATTCATGCCCCAATCATGAGCTCTCTCGGGAAATGATTATTCAGAACTTTTATGCTCGGCTTTCTCTTGATAATCGCAACCTGCTCGATACTTCCTGTGCTGGTTCTTATATGCTGAAGACTATTGATTTCAAATGGGACTTATTGGAAAGAATTAAACGCAACTCTGAAGATTGGGGTTCCGACGATGGTAAGGAGTCAGGTATGACACCTAAGTTCGATTGTGTTAAATCTTTTATGGATACCGATGCTTTTCGTGGATTTAGCGCTAAGTATGGACTTGACTCTGAGATAGTAGCTTCTTTCTGTGAATCTTTTGCTACTCACGTTGATCTCCCTAAAGAGAAGTGGTTTAAATATAATCCACCTGTTGAAGTGAAAGTAGTTGCACCCATTACAGTCGAAGAAAAGACTATTACCTATAGTGATCCTATTGTTCCTACTACTTATGTTGAAAAACCTCCTTTTCCTGTTAGGATAAAGGATCATGCTAAAGCTTCGACTGTTGTTCGTAAGAGTAATACTAGGACTTATACACCTCCTGAGCAAATTAATGTTGAACCTAGTATTGCTATGGTTAAAGATCTCTTGGATGATGATTTACATGGGCATGTTATTTATTTCTGTGGTGAGACTGCTAATATTGCTAGGCCAGATACTAAGACACGTAGACCTGTCGTAGGCATGCCTGTTATTTCTGTTAAAATAGGAGATCATTGTTATCATGGCTTATGTGATATGGGTGCTAGTGCTAGCGCTATACCTTATGATTTATATAAAGAAATTATGCACGACATTGCACCCTTTGAATTAGAAGACATTGATGTTACTATTAAGCTAGCTAATAGGGATACCATTAAACCTGTTGGGATTATTAGAGATGTTGAAGTTTTGTGTGAGAAGGTTAAATACCCTGCTGATTTTCTTATTCTTGGTTCCCCACAAGATGATTTTTGTCCCATTATTTTTGGTAGACCCTTCTTGAATACGGCTAGTGCTAAGATTAATTGTGAAAAGAATATTGTCACTGTTGGCATAGATGGTATGTCTCATGAGTTTAATTTTGCTAAGTTTAGTAGACAACCTCGTGATAGGGAACCACCTAGTAAGGATGAGATTATTGGTCTTGCTTCCATTGTTGTTCCTCCAACTGATATGTTAGAACAATACTTGCTAGACCATGAAAACGATATGTTTATGAAGGAAAGAAGGGAAATAGATGAAGTGTTCCTTAAATAGGAACCTATGCTGAAACATAACCTTCCCGTTGAAATTCTTGGGGATCCCCCTCCACCCAAGGGTGATCCCGTGTTTGAACTCAAACCATTACCTGATAATCTTAAGTATGCTTATCTTGATGAAAAAGAAATATATCTTGTTATTATTAGTGCTAACCTTTCAGAGAAAGAAGAAGAAAGATTATTGAAAACTCTGAAGAAGCACCGAGCTGCTATTGGATATACTCTGGATGATCTTAAGGGCGTTAGTCCCACGTTATGCCAACACAAAATTACATTGGAGGACGATGCCAAACCAGTTAGAGATCCTCAAAGACGATTAAATCCCAAGATGAAGAAGTGGTAAGAAAGGAGATACTAAAGCTCCTTGAGGCAGGTATTATTTATCCCGTTGCTGATAGTGAATGGGTAAGCCCTGTCCATTGTGTTCCTAAAAAGGGAGGTATTACCGTTGTTCCTAATGATAAAGATGAATTGATCCCGCAAAGAATTATTACAGGTTATAGGATGGTAATTGATTTCCGTAAGTTAAATAAAGCTACTAAGAAAGATCATTACCCTTTACCTTTTATTGATCAAATGCTAGAAAGACTATCCAAACACACACATTTCTGCTTTCTAGATGGTTATTCTGGTTTCTCTCAGATACCTGTGTCAGCGAAGGATCAATCTAAAACTACTTTTACTTGCCCTTTTGGTACTTTTGCTTATAGACGTATGCCTTTTGGTTTATGTAATGCACCTGCTACCTTTCAAAGATGCATGATGGCTATATTCTCTGATTTTTGTGAAAAGATTTGTGAGGTATTCATGGATGATTTCTCAGTTTATGGATCCTCTTTTGATGATTGTTTGAGCAACCTTGATCGAGTTTTGCAGAGATGCGAAGACACTAGTCTCATCCTGAATTGGGAAAAGTGTCACTTTATGGTTAATGAAGGCATTGTCCTGGGGCATAAGATCTCCGAGAGAGGTGTTGAAGTTGATAAAGCCAAAGTTGATGCTATTGAAAAGATGCCATGTCCCAAGGACATAAAAGGTATAAGAAGTTTCCTTGGTCATGCCGGTTTTTATAGGAGGTTCATTAAGGACTTTTCTAAAATCTCTAGGCCTCTGACTAATTTATTGCAAAAAGATATTCCTTTTGTCTTTGATGATGATTGCGTAGAAGCATTTGAAATACTTAAGAAAGCGTTGATCACTGCACCTATTGTTCAGCCACCTGATTGGAATTTACCTTTTGAAATTATGTGCGATGCTAGTGATTATGCTGTAGGTGATGTTCTAGGGCAAAGAGTCGATAAGAAATTGAATGTTATCCAGTATGCTAGTAAGACTCTTGATACTGCCCAGAGAAATTATGCTACTACTGAAAAAGAATTCTTAGCAGTTGTGTTTGCATGTGATAAGTTTAGACCTTATATTGTTGATTCCAAAGTTACTATTCACACTGATCATGCTGCTATTAAATATCTTATGGAAAAGAAAGATGCTAAGCCTAGACTCATTAGATGGGTTCTCTTGCTCCAAGAATTTGATTTGCATATTATTGATAGAAAGGGAGCTGAGAACCCCGTTGCAGATAACTTGTCTAGGTTAGAGAATGTTCTTGATGACCCACTGCCTATTAATGATAGCTTTCCTGATGAACAATTAGCGGTCGTCAATGCTTCTCGTACTGCTCCTTGGTATGCTGATTATGCTAATTACATTGTTGCTAAATATATACCGCCTAGTTTCACATACCAGCAAAAGAAAAAGTTCTTTTATGATTTAAGACATTACTTCTGGGATGACCCACACCTTTATAAAGAGGGAGTAGATGGTGTTATTAGACGTTGTGTGCCTGAGCATGAACAGGAACAGATCCTACATAAGTGTCACTCTGAATCCTATGGAGGACACCACGCTGGAGATAGAACTGCACACAAGGTACTACAATCTGGTTTTTATTGGCCTACTCTCTTCAAAGATGCTCGTAAGTTTGTCTTATCTTGTGATGAATGCCAAAGAATAGGTAACATTAGTAGACGTCAAGAAATGCCTATGAATTACTCTCTTGTTATTGAACCGTTTGATGTTTGGGGCTTTGATTATATGGGACCTTTTCCTGCCTCTAATGGTTATACACATATTTTAGTTGCTGTTGATTACGTTACTAAGTGGGTAGAAGCTATTCCAACTAGTAGTGCTGATCATAACACTTCTATTAAAATGCTTAAAGAAGTTATTTTTCCGAGGTTTGGAGTCCCTAGATATCTTATGACTGATGGTGGTTCACATTTTATTCATGGTGCTTTCCGTAAGATGCTTGCTATCATCCGCAGTCTAGTGGTCAAGTAGAGTTGAGCAATAGAGAGCTCAAATTAATTTTGCAAAAGACTGTGAATAGATCTAGAAAGAATTGGTCCAAAAAACTTGATGATGCATTATGGGCCTATAGAACTGCATACAAAAATCCTATGGGTATGTCTCCATATAAGATGGTTTATGGAAAAGCGTGTCATTTCCTCTTGAACTTGAACATAAGGCATATTGGGCTATTAAAGAGCTCAACTATGACTTCAAACTTGCCGGTGAGAAGAGGTTGTTTGATATTAGCTCCCTTGATGAATGGAGAACTCAAGCCTATGAGAATGCCAAGCTATTCAAAGAAAAAGTCAAACGCTGGCATGATAAGAGGATACAAAAGCGTGAGTTTAACGTAGGAGACTATGTATTATTATTCAACTCTCGCTTAAGATTTTTTGCAGGAAAACTTCTCTCAAAATGGGAAGGTCCTTACGTTATCGAGGAGGTCTATCATTCTGGTGCCATAAAAATCAACAACTTCGAAGGCACGAGTCCAAGGGTGGTAAACGGTCAAAGAATTAAACATTATATTTCAGGTAATCCTATCAATGTTGAAACTAATATTATTGAAACCGTAACCCCTGAGGAATACATAAGGGACACTTTCCAGAACGTTTCAGACTCTGAAAAGGTATAGGTATGTGGTACGGTAAGTAAACCGACTCCAAAACAACTCCAATGGCAATTTTTATTAGTTTTGGAATATTTAAGAATTTTAGGAAGGAAGAAGTAGTCCGAAAGGGACACGAGGCTCCCACGAGAGTGGAGGGCTCCCCCCCTACTGGGCGCGCCCCCCTGTCTCGTGGGCACCTCGTGTGCCTCCCGGACTCTGTTTTCTTGCACATTACGTATTTTGGACGGTAAAAATTCATTATATATACTCCCGGAGGTTTTGACCACCGTATCACGCAAATATCCTCTGTTTTTGTTTCGTGCTATTTCTGTTTCAGATTTAGAGCATCATGACATCTCCAAGCGCTCCCAAGGACAAGTTTTTCGAGAGGGTTATCAACCCCTATCTCGTGGAGGTGCTGCAACACCGTCAAACCATTGAGATGCGTGAGGGGGTGTTGCACATCTGCAATGTGGAGGGACCAAGGTGTACCGGGAGCGTGGAGACAAAGCTCGAAGCCGTGGAGCAGCAAGTTTTCAAGTGTCAAGGGATGGTGGAGCGTGGACTCAACGCCAACCAAATGATGATCATGAAGTTCACCAACAACCACAAGCTGGATTCCAAAGTCATTGGGGAGACCATCTTCAAGCTTCAAGAGAAAATCGAGCACCTCCAAGCCTAGATCTATGACCTGCAAACCAGAACTGTGAGTATGAATATAGATTCAAGAGGATGAGTTTGGCTGCATATTTAAGGATCCCGGAGACTCGATCATCCTTCTATGACAGAGAGCCTATGCCTTGGAAGACGGACGGCAAGCCTACATCATCAACAACTCCTACTTCACCACCTCCGAGGACATAATCACATGGGTATGGGCACTCCCCTTGGCAACTGCCAAGCTTGGGGGAGGTGCCCCGGTACCGTATCACCATCACACTCCTATCTTTACCGCTTTATTTAGTTCGATCCTTTTAGTAGTTTCTTGATCTAGTAGATTTAAGTTTTGATATCAAGTAGTTTTGAGTTTTGCTTATGATCTCTTTTTGTAATCGAGTCTGTGAGTTATCTATAACAAATATTAGTGTTGAGTCAAGGGCTTTGCTATGTTGCTATGATCTTGAGAAAGTAGAAAGAATAAAAGAGTTCATATTGATCTTATGGATAGTGATAACTTCACATATAGAAAGTATGAGGCATAAAAATTGTTGAGAGTTGATGAATGTAGTCTTGGTCAACGTTGCAATTAATAGGAAGTAATAAGGAAAGAGGGGTTCACATACAAATATATTATCTTGGACACCTTTTATAATTGGGAGCACTCATTAAGTATGACATGCTAAAAGAGTTGACGTTGGACAAGGAAGACAACGTAATGGTTTATGTTTTCTCACATCTCAGTTAAAGTATATTGTTATTGACCTTCCAAACATGTTGAGCTTGCCTTTCCCCCTCATGCTAGCCAAATTCCTTGCACCAAGTAGAGATACTACTTGTGCTTCCAAATATCCTTAAACCCAGTTTTGCCATGAGAGTCCACCATACCTACCTATGGATTGAGTAAGATCCTTCAAGTAAGTTGTCATCGGTGCAAGCAATAAAAATTGCTCTCTAAATATGTATGACTTATTAGTGTGGAGAAAATAAGCTTTGTACGATCTTGTTGTGGAAGTAATAAAAGCGACGGACTGCATAATAAAGGTCCACATACAAGGGGCAATATAAAGTGACGTTCTTTTGCATTAAGATTTTGTGCATCCAACCCTAAACGCGCATGACAACCTCTGCTTCCCTCTGCGAAGGGCCTATCTTTTACTTTATGTTTTTACTTTATGCTTGAGTCAAGGTGATCCTTCACCTTTCCCTTTTTCATTTTATCCTTTGGCAAGCTCCTCGTGTTTGAAAGATCATGATATATATATCCAATTGGATGTTAGTTAGCATGGGCTATTATTGTTGACATCACCTAAAGGTGAATACGTTGGGAGGCAACACAATAAGCCCCTATCTTTCTCAGTGTCTGGCTGAAACTCCATAACCACAAGTATTGCGTGAGTGTTAGCAATTATAGATGACTACAAGATAGTTGAGTATGTGAGCTTGCTGAAAAGCTCTATTGTTGACTCTTTCTGATGTTACGATAAATTGCAATTGCTTCAATGACTGAGATTATAGTTTATTAGTTCCCAATGAAGTTTTTGAACCATACTTGACATTGTGAATTGATTGTTACTTGAGCATAAGAAATCATATGATAAAATCTATATATGTTGCTGTTATAAGAATGATCATGATGCCCTCATGTCCGTATTTTATTTTTATCGACACCTCTATCTCTAAACATGTGGACATATTTTTCGATTTCGGCTTCCGCTTGAGGACAAGCGAGGTCTAAGCTTGGGGGAGTTGATACGTCCATTTTGCATCATGCTTTTATATCAATATTTATTGCATTATGGGCTGTTATTACACATTATATCTCAATACTTATGGCTATTCTCTCTTATTTTACAAGGTTTACCATGAAGAGGGGGAATGCCGGCAGCTGGAATTCTGGCTGGAAAAGGAGCAAACGTTGAAAACCTATTCTGCACAACTCCAAAAGTCCTGAAACTCCACGAAACATCTTTTTGGACTTAATAAGAATTTATGAGCGAAAGAAATACACCAGGGGGCCCACACCCTGTCCAGGAGAGAGGAGGGTGCCCCCCTATAGGGTGCGCCCCCTATCTCCTGGGCCCCTGGTGGGCCTCCGGTGTCTATCTTCTGCTATATTAGGCTTTTACCCTGGAAAAAATCGTGGGCAAGCTTACGGGACGAAACTCCGCCGCCACGAGGCGGAACCTTGGCGGAATCAATCTAGGGCTCTGGCGGAGCTGTTCTGCGGGGAAACTTCCCTCTGGGAGGGGGAAATCATCACCAACGTCATCACCAATGATCCTCTCATCGGGAGGGGGTCAATCTCCATCAACATCTTCACCAGCACCATCTCCTCTCAAAACCCTAGTTCATCTCTTGTATCCAATCTTGTATCAAAACCACAAATTGGTACCTGTGGGTTGCTAGTAGTGTTGATTACTCCTTGTAGTTGATGCTAATTGGTTTACTTGGTGGAAGATCATATGTTCAGATCCTTTATGCATATTATTACTCCTCTGATTATGAACATGAATATGCTTTGTGAGTAGTTACGTTTGTTCCTGAGGACATGGGTGAAGTCTTGCTATTAGTAGTCATGTGAATTTGGTATTCATTCGATATTTTGATGAGATGTATGTTGTCTTTTCCTTTAGTGGTGTTATGTGAACGTCGACTACATGACACTTCACCATTATTTGGGCCTAGAGGAAGGCATGGGGAAGTAATAAGTAGATGATGGGTTGCTAGAGTGACAGAAGCTTAAACCCTAGTTTATGCGTTGCTTCGTTAGGGGCTGATATGGATCCATATGTTTAATGTTGTGGTTAGGTTTACCTTAATACTTCTTTTGTAGTTGTGGAAGCTTGCAAGAGGGGTTAATCATAAGTGGGATGCTTGTCCAAGTAAGGGCAGTACCCAAGTACCGGTCCACCCACATATCAAATTATCAAAGTACCGAACGTGAATCATATGAACGTGATGAAAACTAGCTTGATGATAATTCCCATGTGTCCTTGGGAGCTCCTTTCTCATTATTAGAAATTGTCCAGGCTTATCCTTTGCTACATAAATGATTGGGCCACCTTGCTGCACTTTATTTACTTTATTTACTTGTTACTCGTTACTATTTATCTTATCACAAAACTATCTATCACCTACAATTTCAATGCTTGCAGAGAAAACCTTACTGAAAACCGCTTATCATTTCCTTCTGCTCCTCGTTGGGTTCGACACTCTTACTTATTTGAAAGGACTACGATTGATCCCCTACACTTGTGGGTCATCAGAGAACACCACGACGGAGCCTTCATGAAGGAAACGACGCTCGTGGCCGCCGCCACCGTCGGCCAAAGAAGACAGGGCAAGTTATGCACTTTGGTGTTAACCCTCCGCCAAACCACCATGCTACGCCAAACATCACCAACCATGCCACCCACGTGACCATGGCTGCCTGACCGCACCCAAGACGCGCGCTTCACCCACGAACACCGCGTCTCCCGCTGCCAGGGCCGCCGCCTTGCATCCAAGCAACTCCGAGAGCGCCCAAAGGCCTTAGCTTTGGCCTAACTGGCAGCACCCGCCAATGGAGCAGCCAACAGCCACCCTGCCTTGAACATTGCCAGAGGGCACACGGCCGAGGAAAGGGGGAGGAGGAGCGGACGCGTCCGGACCGGTGCACCCCCGCACCAGCGACGGGTGGCCCGACATCGGGGCCTCCCATCCCTTCTAAGAACTCCCCACCGGACACACCCCGTGTCGCCTCACCGTGGCGGCCGACGCGGCCTGACGCGAGGCCACCAACGATAGCCTGCCCAGCCATCGACAAGGAGCATGAAGCCTGAAGGAAATATGCCCTAGAGAAAATAATAAAGTTATTATTTATTTCCTTATTTCATGATAAATGTTTATTATTCATGCTAGAATTGTATTAACCGGAAACTTAAAACATGTGCGAATACATAGACAATAAAATGTCACTAGTATGCCTCTACTTGACTAGCTCGTTGATCAAAGATGGTTAAGGTTTCCTAATCATAGACATGAGTTGTCATTTGATAAACGGGATCACATCATTAGGAGAATGATGTGATTGACTTGACCCATTCTATTAGCTTAGCACTTGATCGTTTTAGTTTACTGCTATTGCTTTCTTCATGACTTATACATGTTCCTATGACTATGAGATTATGCAACTCCCGATTACTGGAGGAACACTTTGTGTGCTACCAAACGTCACAACGTAACTGGGTGATTATAAAGGTGCTCTACAGGTGTTTCCGATGGTACTTGTTGAGTTGGCATAGATCGAGATTAGGATTTGTCACCCGATTGTCGGAGAGGTATCTCTGGGCCCTCTCGGTAATGCACATCACTACAAGCCTTGCAAGCAATGTGACTAATAAGTTAGTTGTGGGATGATGCATTACAGAACGAGTAAAGAGACTTTCCGGTAACGAGATTGAGCTAGGTATTGAGATACCGATGATCGAATCTCGGGCAAGTAATATATCAATGACAAAGGGAACAACATATGTTGTTATGCGGTTTTGACCGATAAAGATCTTCATAGAATATGTAGGAGCCAATATGAGCATCCAGGTTCCGCTATTGGTTATTGACCGGAGACGTGTCTCGGTCATATCTACATAGTTCTCGAACCCGTAGGGTCCGCACGCTTAACGTTCGGGGACGATCGGTATTATGAGTTTATGTGTTTTGATGTACCGAAGGTAGTTCGGAGTCCTGGATATGATCACAGACATGACGAAGAGTCTCGAAATGGTCGAGACATAAAGATCGATATATTGGATGACTATGTTTGGACTTCAGAAGTGTTCCGGGCAAGTTCGGGCATATACCGGAGTATCAGGGGGTTATCGGAACCCCACGGGGAGTATAATGGGCCATATGGGCCTTAGTGGAGAAGAGGAGGGTGGCAAGGGCAGGCCGCGCGCCCCCTCCCCCTCTAGTCCGAATTGGACAAGGAGGGGGGCGGCGCCCCCCTTTCCTTCCTCCTCTCTCCTTCCCTTCCCTCTTCTCCTACTCCTACTAGAAAGGAGGAGTCCTACTCCCGGTGGGAGTAGGACTCCCCCCTTGGCGCGCCCTCCTCCTTGGCCGGCCGCCTCCCCCCTAGCTCCTTTATATACGGGGGCGGGGGGCACCCCAAGACACACAAGTTTATTATTGATCTTTAGCCATGTGCGTTGCCCCCTCCACCATAATCCACATCGGTCATATCGTAGCGGTGCTTAGGCGAAGCCCTGCGTTGGTAGCTTCATCAACACCATCATCACGTTGTCGTACTGACGGAACTCTCCCTCGAAGCTCTACTGGATCGTGAGTTCGTGGGACGTCACCGAGCTGAACGTGTGCAGATCGCGGAGGTGCCGTACGTTCGGTAATTGGATCGGTCGATTGTGAAGACGTACGACTACATCAACCGCGTTGTCATAACGCTTCCGCTTACGGTCTACGAGGGTACGTGGATGACACTCTCCCCTCTCATTGCTACGCGTCACTAGGATCTTGCGTGTCCATAGGATTTTTTTTGAAATTACTACGTTCCCCAATAGTGGCATACGAGGCAGTTTTATGCGTAGATGTTATATGCACGAGTAGAACACAAGTGAGTTGTGGGCAATACAAGTCATACTGCTTACCAGCATGTCATACTTTGGTTCAGCGGTATTGTTGGATGAAGCGGCCCGGACCGACATTATGCGTACGCTTACGCAAGACTGGTTCTACCGACGTGCTTTGCACATAGGTGGCTGGCGGGTGTCAGTTTCTCCAACATTAGCTGAACCGAGTGTGGCTACGCCCGGTCCTTGAGAAGGTTAAAACAACACTAACTTGACGAAATATCGTTGTGGTTTTGATGCGTAGGTAAGAACGCTTCTTGCTAGAAGCCCGTAGTAGCCACGTAAAACTTGCAACAACAAAATAGAGGACGTCTAACTTGTTTTTGCAGGGCTTGCTATGATGTGATATGGTCAAGCATGATGTGATATAAATTGTTGCATGAGATGATCATGTTTTGTAACAAAGTTATCAGCAACTAGCAGGAGCCATATGGTTGTCGCTTTATTGTATGCAATGCAATCACCATGTAATTGTTTTACTTTATCACTAAGCGGTAGCGATAGTCGTAGTAACAATAGGTGGCGAGACGACAACGATGCTACGATGGAGATCAAGGTGTCGCGCCGGTGATGTTGGAGATCATGACGATGCTTCGATGATGGAGATCATGAGCACAAGATGATGATGGCCATATCATGTCACATATTTTGATTGCATGTGATGTTTATCCTTTATGCATCTTATTTTTCTTAGAACGTCGGTAGCATTATAAGATGATCCCTTACTAAATTTCAAGGTACAAGTGTTCTCCCTGAGTATGCACCGTTGCTACAGTTCATCGTGCCGAGACACCACATGATGATCGGGTGTGATAAGCTCTATGTTCACATACAACGGGTGCAAGCCAGTTTTGCACACATAGAATACTCGGGTTAAACTTGACGAGCCTAGCATATGCAGATATGGCCTCGGAACACTGAGACCGAAAGGTCGAGCGTGAATCATATAGTAGATATGATCAACATAGTGATGTTCACCATTGAAAACTACTCCATCTCACGAGATGATCGGTTTTGGTTTAGTTGATTCGGATCACGTAATCACTTAGATGATTAGAGGGATGTCTATCTAAGTGGGAGTTCTTAACTAATATGATTAATTGAACTTAAATTTATCATGAACTTAGTACCTGATAGTATTTTTGCTTGTCTATGTTGTTGTAGATAGATGGCCCGTGCTGTTGTTCTGTTGAATTTTAATGCGTTCCTTGAGAAAGCTAAGTTGAAAGATGATGGTAGCAATTACACGAACTGGGTCCGTAACTTGAGGATTATCCTCATTGTTGCACATAAGAATTACGTCCTGGAAGCACCGCTAGGTGTACCACCCGCACCGGCAACTGCAGACATTGTGAATGCCTGGCAGTCGCGTGTTGATGAATACTCGATAGTTCAGTGTGCCATGCTTTACGGCTTAGAACCGGGACTTCAACGACGTTTTGAATGTCATGGAGCATATGAGATGTTCCAGGAGTTGAAGTTAATATTTCAAGCAAATGCCCGGATTAAGAGATATGAAGTCTTCAATAAGTTCTATAGCTGCAAGATGGAGGAGAATAGTTCTGTCAGTGAACATATACTCAAAATGTCTGGGTATAATAATCACTTGATTCAACTGGGAGTTAATCTTCCTGATGATAGTGTCATTGACAGAATTCTTCAATCATTGCCACCAAGCTACAAGAGCTTCGTGATGAACTATAATATGCAAGGGATGAACAAGACAATTCCCGAGCTCTTCGCAATGCTAAAGGCTGCGGAGGTAGAAATCAAGAAGGAGCATCAAGTGTTGATGGTCAACAAGACCACTAGTTTCAAGAAAAAGGGTAAAGGGAAGAAGAATGGGAACTTCAAGACGAACGGCAAACAAGTTGCTGCTCAAGAGAAGAAACCTAAATATGGACCTAAGCCTAAGACTGAGTGCTTCTATTGCAAAGGGACTGGTCACTGGAAGCAGAACTGCCCCAAGTATTTGGCAGATAAGAAGGATGGCAAGGTGAACAAAGGTATATGTGATATACATGTTATTGATGTGTACCTTACTAGAGCTCGAAGTAGCACCTAGGTATTTGATACTGGTTCTGTTGCTAATATTTGCAACTCGAAACAGGGACTACGGATTGAGCGAAGATTGGCTAAGGACGAGGTGACGATGCGCCTGGGAAATGGTTCCAAAGTTGATGTGATCGCCGTCGGCACGCTACCTCTACATCTACCTTCCGGGTTAGTTTTAGACCTGAATAATTGTTATTTGGTGTCAGCGTTAAGCATGAACATTATATCTGGATCTTGTTTGATACGAGATGGTTATTCATTTAAATCTGAGAATAATGGTTGTTCTATTTATATGAGTAATATCTTTTATGGTCATGCACCCTTAAAGAGTGGTCTATTTATCTTGAATCTCGACAGTAGTGATACACATATTCATAATGTTGAAGCCAAAAGATGCAGAGTTGATAATGATAGTGCAACTTATTTGTGACACTGCCATTTAGGTCATATTGGTGTAAATCGCATGAAGAAACTCCATACTGATGGACTTCTGGAATCACTTTATTATGAATCACTTGGTACTTGCGAACCATGCCTTATGGGCAAGATGACTAAACTGCCATTCTCCAGAACAATGGAGCAAGCAACAGATTTGTTGGAAATCATACATACTGATGTATATGGTCCAATGAATATTGAGGCTCACGGCGGGTATCGTTATTTTCTCACCTTCACAGATGATTTAAGCAGATATGGGTATATCTACTTAATGAAACATAAGTCTGAAACATTTGAAAAGTACAAAGAATTTCAGAGTGAAGATGAAAATCATCGTAACAAGAAAATAAAGTTTCTACTATCTGATCGTGGAGGAGAATATTTGAGTTACGAGTTTGGTCTACATTTGAAACAATGCGGAATAGTTTCGCAACTCACGCCACCCAGAACACCACAACATAATGGTGTGTCCGAACGTCGTAATCGTACTTTATTAGATATGGTGCGATCTATGATGTCTCTTACTGATTTACCGCTATCGTTTTGGGGTTATGCTTTAGGGACGGCTGCATCCACATTAAGTAGGGCACCATTGAAATCCGTTGAGACGACACCTTATGAACTATGGTTTGGCAAGAAACCAAAGTTGTCGTTTCTTAAAGTTTGGGGCTGCGATGCTTATGTGAAAAAACTTCAACCTGATAAGCTCGAACCCAAATCGGAGAAATCGCCTTCATAGGATACCCAAAGGAAACTATTGGGTACACCTTCTATCACAGATCCGAAGGCAAAACTGTTGGGGAACGTAGCAGAAATTCAAAATTTTCCTACGTGTCACCAAGATCTATCTATGGAGAAACTAGCAACGAGGGGAAGGAGAGTGCATCTACATACCCTTGTAGATCGCTAAGCGGAAGCGTTCAAGAGAATGGGGTTGAAGGAGTCGTACTCATCGTGATCCAAATCACCGGAGATCCTAGTGCCGAACGGACGGCACCTCCGCGTTCAACACACGTACAGCCCGGTGACGTCTCCCACGCCTTGATCCAGCAAGGAGAGAGGGAGAGGTTGAGGAAGACTCCATCTAGCAGCAGCACAACGGCGTGGTGGTGATGGAGGAGCGTGGTAGTCCAGCAGGGCTTTGCCAAGCACCGCAGGAGAGGACGAGTAAGAGAGGTAGGGCTGCGCCAAGAGGGAGAAGTTCTCGTATGTTGGGCTGCTCCAATGCCTCCAATATATATAGGGGGAGAGGGGGCTGCGCCCCCACCTAGGTTTCCACCCCTAGGGGGCGGCGGCCAGCCCTAGATGGGACTTGGAGGGGGCGGCCAAGAGGGGAAGAGAGGGGGCGCGCCCTAGGTGGGCCTATAGGCCCATCTGCGCCTAGGGTTTCCCCTCTCCCCTCCTAGCTGCGCCTTGGGCAAGGGTGGGAGGCGCACCAGCCCACTCTGGGGCTGGTCCCTTTCCACTCTAGGCCCATGCAAGCCTCCGGGGCTGGTGGCCCCTCCCGGTGGACCCCGGAACCCTTCCGGTGGTCCCAATACATTACCGGTGATCCCCGAAACACTTCCGGTGGTCAAAACCTCACTTCCTATATATTATTCTTTACCTCCGGACCATTCCGGAACTCCTCGTGACGTCCGGGATCTCATTCGGGACTCCGAACAACATTCGGTAACCACATACAAACTTCCTTTATAACCCTAGCGTCATCGAACCTTAAGTGTGTAGACCCTACGGGTTCGGGAGACATGTAGACATGACCGAGACGTTCTCCGGTCAATAACCAGCAGCGGGATCTGGATACCCATGTTGGCTCCCACATGTTCCACGATGATCTCATCGGATGAACCACGATGTCAAGGACTCAATCGATCCCGTATACAATTCCCTTTGTCTAGCGGTATTGTACTTGCCCGAGATTCGATCGTCGGTATGCCGATACCTTGTTCAATCTCGTTACCGGCAAGTCTCTTTACTCGTTCCGTAACACATCATCCCGTGATCAACCCCTTGGTCACATTGTGCACATTATGATGATGTCCTACCGAGTGGGCCCAGAGATACCTCTCCGTTTACACGGAGTGACAAATCCCAGTCTCGATTCGTGCCAACTCAACAGACACTTTCGGAGATACCTATAGTGCACCTTTATAGCCACCCAGTTATGTTGTGACGTTTGGTACACCCAAAGCATTCCTACGATATCCGGGAGTTGCACAATCTCCTGGTCTAAGGAAATGATACTTGACATTAGAAAAGCTTTAGCATACGAACTACACGATCCTTGTGCTAGGCTTAGGATTGGGTCTTGTCCATCACATCATTCTTCTAATGATGTGATCCCGTTATCAACGACATCCAATGTCCATGGTCAGGAAACCGTAACCATCTATTGATCAACGAGCTAGTCAACTAGAGGCTTACTAGGGACATGGTGTTGTCTATGTATCCACACATGTATCTGAGTTTCCTATCAATACAATTATAGCATGGATAATAAACGATTATCATGAACAAGGAAATATAATAATAACTAATTTATTATTGTCTCTAGGGCATATTTCCAACAGTCTCCCACTTGCACTAGAGTCAATAATCTAGTTCACATCGCTATGTGATTAACACTGATAGGTCACATCACCATGTGACCAACATCCAAAGAGTTTACTAGTGTCACTAAACTAGTTCACATCACCATGTGATTAAGACTCAATGAGTTCTGGGGTTTGATCATGTTTTCCTTGTGAGGGAAGTTTTAGTCAATGGGTCTGCAGTATTCAGATCCGTATGTACTTCACAATTCTCTATGTCATATTGTAAATGCTGCTTCCAAGTTCCACTTGAAGCTATTCCAAATGGTTGCTCCACTATACGTATCCGGTTTGCTACTCAGAGTCATTCGGATAGGTGTTAAATCTTGCATCAACGTAACCCTTTACGCCGAACTCTTTATCACCTCCATAATCGAGAAACATGTCCTTATTTACTCCAAGGACAATTTTGACCGCTGTCCAATGATCCATTCCTGGATCATTCTTGTACCCCTTGACTGACTCATGGCAAGGCACACTTCCGGTGCGGTACATAGCATAGCATACTATAGAGCCTATGTCTGAAGCATAGGGGACGACCTTCGTCCTTTCTCTCTTTTCTGCCGTGGTCGAGCTTTAAGTCTTAACTTCATACCTTACAACTCAGGCAAGAACTCCTTCTTTGACTGATCCATCTTGAACACCTTCAAGATCATGTTAAGGTATGTGCTCATTTGAAAGTATTATTAAGCATTTTGATCTATCTTATAGATCTTGATGCTTATTGTTCAAGTAGCCTAATCCAGGTTTTCCAATGAAAAACACTTTTCAAATAAACCTATATGCTTTCTAGAAAATTCTACATCATTTCTGATCATCGATATGTCAACAACATATACTCATCAGAAATTCTATAGCGCTCCCACTCACTTCTTTGGAAATACAAGTTTCTCATGAACTTTGTATAAACCCAAAATCTTTGATCATCTCATCAAAGCGCACATTCCAACTCCGAGATGCTTACTCCAGTTCATGGAAGGATTGTTGGAGCTAGCGTACCTTTTAGCATCCTTAGGATCGACAAAACCTTTCTGATTGTATCACATACAACCTTTCCTTACGAAAACTGGTAAGGAAAACCGTTTTGACATCCATCTGCCAGATTTCATAAATGCAGCTAATGCTAACATGATTCCGACGGAGTTGAGCATTGCTACAAATGAGAAAATCTCATTGTAGTCAACTCTTTGAACTTGTGAAAAACTCTTTGCCACAAGTCGAGCTTCATAGACGGTGGCATTACCATCCACGTCCGTCTTCTTCTTAAAGATCCATTTATCTCAATGGCTTGCCGATCATTGTGCAAGTCCACCAAAGTCCATGCTTTGTTCTGATACATGGATCCTATCTCGGATTTCATGGCTTCTAACCATTTGTCGGAATTTGGGCCCACCATCGCTTCTCCATAGCTCGTAGGTTCATTGTTGTCTAGCAACATGACCTTCAAGACAGGATTACTGTACCACTCTGAAGCAGTACACATCCTTGTCACCCTACGAGGTACGGTAGTGACTTGATCCGAAGTTGATCACTATCATAAGCTTCTACTTCAATTGGTGTAGGTGCCATAGGAACAACTTCCTGTGCCCTGCTACACACTAGTTGTAGTAATGGTTCAATAACCATATCAAGTCTCCACCATCCTCCCACTCAACTTTTCGAGACAATCTTTTCCTCGAGAAAGGACCCGGTTCAAGAAACAATCCCTATTGCTTTCGGATCTGAATTAGGAGGTATACCCAACTGTTTTGGGTGTCCTA
This sequence comes from Triticum aestivum, assembly GCF_018294505.1. Classification (NCBI taxonomy): domain Eukaryota; kingdom Viridiplantae; phylum Streptophyta; class Magnoliopsida; order Poales; family Poaceae; genus Triticum; species Triticum aestivum. Next base: position 101,513,419 of record NC_057795.1, read on the forward strand.
TGAAGATGCATTTTATCCGCTTTGGGTTCGAGCTTATCAACCTGAAACTTTTTCACATAAGCGTCGTAGCCCCAAACTTTTAAGAAACGACAACTTAGGTTTCTCCAAACGGTGTCGTCTCAACGGAATTTCGTGGTACCCTATTAAAGTGAGTGCGGTTGTCTCTAATGCCTAACCCATGAACGATAGTGGTAATTCGATAAGAGACGTCATGGTACGCACCAAATCCAATAGGGTGCAACTATGATGTTCGGACACACCATCACACTATGGTGTTCCAGGCGGTATTAATTGTGAAACAATATCCACAATGTCTTAATTGCGTGCCAAAGCTCGTAACTCAGATACTCATCTCTATGATCATATCATAGACATTTTATCCTCTTGTCACTATGATCTTCAACTTCACTCTGAAATTACTTGAACCATTCAATAATTCAGACTTGTGTTTCATCGAGTAAATATACTCAACATCTACTCTAATCATCTGTGAAGTAAGAACATAACGATATTCACTGCATGCCTCAGCACTCATTGGACTGCACACATCAAAGTGTGTTACTTCCAACGAGTTGCTATCTTGTTCCATCTTACTGAAACCGAGGCTTTTCAGTCATCTTGCCTATGCGGTATGATTTGCATATCTCAAGTGATTCAAAATCAAGTGAGTCCAAACAATCCATCTGCATGGAGTTTCTTCATGCGTATACACCAATAGACATGGTTTGCATGTCTCAAACTTTTCAAAAACGAGTGAGTCCAAAGATCCATCAACATGGAGCTTCTTCATGCGATTTATACCAATATGACTTACATGGCAGTGCCACATGTAAGTGGTACTATCATTACTATCTTATATCTTTTGGCATGAAAATGTGTATCACTACGATCGAGATTCAATAAACCGCTCCTTTAAGTGCAAGACCATTGAAGGTATTATTCAAATAAATAGAGTAACCATTATTCTCCTTAAATGAATAACCGTACTGCGATAGACATAATCCAATCATGTCTATGCTCAACGCAAACACCAAATGACAATTATTCAGGTTTAATACTAATCTTGATGGTAGAGGGAGCGCGCGATGTTTGATCACATCAAATTTGGAAACACTTCCAACACATATCGTCAGCTCACCTTTAGCTAGTCTCCGTTTATTCCGTAGCTTTTATTTCGAGTTACTAACACTTAGCAACCGAACCGGTATCTAATACCCTGGTGCTACTACGAGTACTAGTAAAGTACACATTAACATAATGTATATCCAATATACTTCTATCGACCTTGCCCGCCTTCTCATCTACCAAGTACCTAGGGTAATTCTGCTCCAGTGGCTGTTCCCCTTATTATAGAAGCACTTAGTCTCGGGTTTGGGTTCAACCATGGGTTTCTTCATTAGAGCAGCAACTGATTTGCTGTTTCATGAAGTATCCCTTCGTGCCCTTGCCCCTTTTGAAACTAGTGGTTTCACCAACCATCAACAATTGATGCTCCTTCTTGATTTCTACTTTCGCGGTGTCAAACATCGCGAATACCTCAAGGATCATCATATCTATCCCTGATATGTTATAGTTCATCACGAAGCTCTAGCAGCTTGGTGGCAATGACTTAGGAGAAACATCACTATCTCATCTGGAAGATCAACTCCCACTCGACTCAAGTGATTGTTGTACTCAGACAATTTGAGCACAAGCTCAATGATTTAGCTTTTCTCCCTTAGTTTGCAGGCTAAGAAAATTGTCGGAGGTCTTATACCTCTTGACGTGGGCACGAGCCTGAAATCCCAATTTCAGCTCTCGAAAACATCTCATATGTTCCGCGACGTTTTGAAAACGTCTTTGGTGCCTCTACTCTAAACCATTTAACTGAACTATCACGTAGTTATCAAAACGTGTATGTCCGATGTTCGCAACATCCACAAACAACGTTTGGGGTTCAGCACACTGAGCGGTGCATTAAGGACATAAGCTTTCTACTGTCCGCATAATCGCTACTATCAACTTTCAACTATATTTTCTCTAGGAACATATCTAAACAGTGGAACTAAAGCGCGAGCTTACGACATAATTTGCAAAGGTCTTTTGACTATGTTCAGGATAATTAAGTTCATCTTATGAACTCCCACTCAGATAGACATCCCTCTAGTCATCTAAGTGATTACATGATCCGAGTCAACTAGGCCGTGTCCGATCATCACGTGAGACGGACTAGTCATCATCGGTGAACATCTTCATGTTGATCGTATCTACTATACGACTCATGCTCGACCTTTCGGTCTCTTGTGTTCCGAGGCCATGTCTGTACATGCTAGGCTCGTCAAGTCAACCTAAGTGTTTCGCGTGTGTAAATTTGTCTTACACCCGTTGTATGTGAACGTAAGAATCCATCACACCCGATCATCACGTGGTGCTTAGAAACGACAAACTTTCGCAACGGTGCACAGTTAGGGGGAACACTTTCTTGAAATTTTAATGAGGGATCATCTTATTTACTACCGTCGTTCTAAGCAAATAAGATGTATAAACATGATAAACATCACATGCAATCAAAAAGTGACATGATATGGCCAATATCATTTTGCTCCTTTTGATCTCCATCTTCGGGGCTCCATGATCATCATCGTCACCGGCATGACACCATGATCTCCATCATCATGATCTCCATCATCGTGTCTTCATGAAGTTGTCTCGCCAACTATTACTTCCACTACTATGGCTACCGATTTGCAATAAAGTAAAGTAATTACATGGCGTTGTATAATGACACGCAGGTCATACAATAAATAAATACAACTCCTATGGCTCCTGCCGGTTGTCATACTCATCGACATGCAAGTCGTGATTCCTATTACAAGAACATGATCAATCTCATACATCACATATCATTCATCACATTCTTCTTGGCCATATCACATCACATAGCATACCCTGCAAAAACAAGTTAGACGTCCTCTAATTGTTGTTTGCATGTTTTACGTGGCTGCTATGGGTTTCTAGCAAGAACGTTTCTTACCTACGCAAAACCACAACGTGACATGCCAATTGCTATTTACCCTTCATAAGGACCCTTTTCATCGAATCCATCCCGACTAAAGTGGGAGACACTGGCACCCACTAGCCACCTTATGCACCAAGTGCATGTCAGTCGGTGGAACCTGTCTCACGTAAGAGTACGTGTAAGGTCGGTCCGGGCCGCTTCATCCCACAATACCGTCGAAACAAGATTGGACTAGTAACGGTAAGCATATTGAACAAAATTAACGCCCACAACTACTTTGTGTTCTACTCGTGCAAAGAATCTACGCAATAGACCTAGCTCATGATGCCACTGTTGGGGAACGTAGCAGAAATTCAAAATTTTCCTACGTGTCACCAAGATCTATCTATGGAGAAACTAGCAACGAGGGGAAGGAGAGTGCATCTACATACCCTTGTAGATTGCTAAGCGGAAGCGTTCAAGAGAACGGCGTTGAAGGAGTCGTACTCGTCGTGATCCAAATCACCGGAGATCCTAGTGCCGAACGGACGGCACCTCCGCGTTCAACACACGTATAGCCCGGTGACGTCTCCCACGCCTTGATCCAGCAAGGAGAGAGGGAGAGGTTGAGGAAAACTCCATCCAGCAGCAGCACAACGGCGTGGTGGTGATGGAGGAGCGTGGTAGTCCAGCAGGGCTTCGCCAAGCACCGCGGGAGAGGAGGAGTAAGAGAGGTAGGGCTGCGCCAAGAGGGAGAAGTTCTCGTATGTTGGGCTGCTCCAATGCCTCCAATATATATATGGGGAGAAGGGGCTGCGCCCCCACCTAGGTTTCCACCCCTAGGGGGCGGCGGCCAGCCCTAGATGGGACTTGGAGGGGGCGGCCAAGAGGGGAAGAGAGGGGGCGCGCCCTAGGTGAGCCTATAGGCCCATCTGCGCCTAGGGTTTCCCCTCTCCCCTCCTAGCTGCGCCTTGGGCAAGGGTGGGAGGCGCACCAGCCCACTCTGGGGCTGGTCCCTTTCCACTCTAGGCCCATGCAAGCCTCCGGGGCTGGTGGCCCCTCCCGGTGGACCCTGGAACCCTTCCGGTGGTCCCGATACATTACCGGTGACCCCCGAAACACTTCCGGTGGTCAAAACCTCACTTCCTATATATTATTCTTTACCTCCGGACCATTCCGGAACTCCTCTTGACGTCCGGGGACTCATCCGGGACTCCGAACAACATTCAGTAACCACATACAAACTTCCTTTATAACCCTAGCGTCATCGAACCTTAAGTGTGTAGACCCTACAGGTTCGGGAGACATGTAGACATGACCGAGACGTTCTCCGGTCAATAACCAGCAGCGGGATCTGGATACCCATGTTGGCTCCCACATGTTCCACGATGATCTCATCGGATGAAACACGATGTCAAGGACTCAATTGATCCCGTATACAATTCCCTTTGTCTAGCGGTATTGTACTTGCCCGAGATTCGATCATCGGTATGCCGATACCTTGTTCAATCTCGTTACCGGCAAGTCTCCTTACTCGTTCCGTAACACATCATCCCGTGATCAACCCCTTGGTCACATTGTGCACATTATGATGATGTCCTACCGAGTGGGCCCAGAGGTACCTCTCCGTTTACACGGAGTGACAAATCCTAGTCTCAATTCGTGCCAACTCAACAGACACTTTCGGAGATACCTGTAGTGCACCTTTATAGCCACCCAGTTACGTTGTGACGTTTGGTACACCCAAAGCATTCCTACGATATCCGGGAGTTGCACAATCTCATGGTCTAAGGAAATGATACTTGACATTAGAAAAGCTTTAGCATACGAACTACACGATCCTTGTGCTAGGCTTAGGATTGGGTCTTGTCCATCACATCATTCTTCTAATGATGTGATCCCGTTATCAACGACATCCAATGTCCATGGTCAGGAAAGCGTAACCATCTATTGATCAACGAGCTAGTCAACTAGAGGCTTACTAGGGACATGGTGTTGTCTATGTATCCACACATGTATCTGAGTTTCCTATCAATACAATTATAGCATGGATAATAAACGATTATCATGAACAAGGAAATATAATAATAACTAATTTATTATTGTCTCTAGGGCATATTTCCAACAAAAACATTCGTTGCTAAGAATGGATCCTTTCTAGAAAAGGAGTTTCTTGATAAACCACAAGTGTAGGGGATCGCAACAACTTTCGAGGGTAGAGTATTCAACACAAATTTATTGATTCGACACAAGGGGAGCCAAAGAATATTCTCAAGTATTAGCAGTTGAGTTGTCAATTCAACCACACCTAGATAACTTAGTATCTGCAACAAAGTATTTAGTAGCAAAGTAGTATGATAGTAATGGTAACAGTAGCAAAATTTAAGATAGTAGTTTTGTAATGATTGTAACAATAGCAACGGAAAAGTAAATAAGCGAGGCACAATATGTGAAAAGCTCGTAGGCATTGGATCGGTGATGGATAATTATGTTGGATGCGATTCCTCATCTAATAGTTATAACATAGGGTGATACATAACTAGCTCCAGTTCATCAATGTAATGTAGGCATGTATTCCAAATATAGTCATACGTGCTTATGGAAAAGAACTTGCATGCCATCTTTTGTCCTACCCTCTCGTGGCAGCGGGGTCCTAGTGGAAACTAAGGGATATTAAGGCCTCCTTTTAATAGAGAATCGGACCAAAGCATTAGCACTTAGTGAATACATGAACTCCCCAAACTATGGTCATCACCGAGAAGTATCCCGATTATTGTCACTTCGGGGTTGTCGGATCATAACACATAATAGGTGACTATAGACTTGCAAGATGGGATCAAGAACTCACATATATTCATGAAAACAAAATAGGTTCAGATCTGAAATCACGGAACTCGGGCCCTAGTGACAAGCATTAAGCATAGCAAAGTCATAACAACATCAATCTCAAAACATAGTGGATACTAGGGATCAAACCCTAACAAAACTAACTTGATTACATGGTAAATCTCATCCAACCCATCACTGTCCAGCAAGCCTACGATGGAATTACTCACGCACGGTGGTGAGCATCATGAAATTGGTGATGGAGGATGGTTGATGATGACGATGGCGACGAATCCCCCTCTCCGGAGCCCCGAACGGACTCCAGATCAACCCTCCCGAGAGAGATTAGGGCTTGGCGACGGCTCCATATCGTAAAATGCGATGAAACTTCCTCTCCGATTTTTTCTCCGCGAAACGGAATATAAGGAGTTGGAGTTGAGGTCGGTGGAGCTTCAGGGGGCCCACGAGACAGGGGGCGCACCCAGGGGGAGGGTGCGCGCCCCCCACCCTTGTGGACAGGGTGTGGGCTCCCTGGCCTTCATCTTTTGCTAGTATTTTTTTATATTTTCCAAAAGTTATCTCCGTGGATTTTCAGGTCATTCCGAGAACTTTTGTTTTCTGCACAATAAACAACACCATGGCAGTTCTGCTGAAAACAGCGTCAGTCCGGGTTAGTTTCATTCAAATCATGCAAGTTAGAGTCCAAAAAAGGGCAAAAGTGTTTGGAAAAGTAGATACGTTGGAGACGTATCAACTCCCCCAAGCTCAAACCTTTGCTTGTCCTCAAGCAATTCAGTTGATAAACTGAAAGTGATAAAGAAAAACTTTTACAAACTCTGTTTGCTCTTGTTGTTGTAAATATGTGAAGCCAGCATTCAAGTTTTCAGCAAAGATTATGAACTAACCATATTCACAATAACACTTAGGTCTCATATTTACTCATATCAATGGCATAATGAACTAGCGAGCAATAATAATAAATCTCAGATGACAACACTTTCTCAAAACAATCATGATATGATATGACAAAATGGTATCTTGCTAGCCCTTTCTGAGACCGCAAAACATAAATGCAGAGCACCTTTAAAGATCAAGGACTGGCTAAACATTGTAATTCATGGTAAAAGAGATCCAGTCAAGTCATACCCAATATAAACTAACAATAATGCATACAAATGACAGTGTGCTATCCAGCGGGTGCTTTTTAATAAGAGGGTGATGACTCAACATAAAAGTAAATAGATAGGCCCTTCGCAGAGGGAAGCAGGGATTTGTAGAGGTGCCAGAGCTCAATTTTAAAATAGAGAAGAATAACATTTTGAGCGACATACTTTCACTGTCAACGCAATAACTACGAGATGGTGATATCTTCCATACTACGTACATTATAGGCAATTCCTAAACAGAATGGTAAAAGTTTATACTCCCCCACCACCAACAAGCATTAATCCATGGCTTGCTCGAAACAACGAGTGCCTCCAACTAACAACAACCCTGGGGGAGTTTTGTCTTAATTATTTTGATTTGCTTTGATCCTTTTGATCATAGGACTGGGCATCCCGGTTACTAGTCATTTTCTCGTGAATGAGGAGCGGAGTCCACTCCTCTTGAGAATAACCCATCTAGCATGGAAGATATAGACATCCCTAGTTGAAACATGAGCTGCTCGAGCATACAAAACAAAATTTTATTTGAAGGCTTGGAGTTTGGCACATACAAATTTACTTGGAACGGCTGGTAGATACCGCATATAGGATGGTATGGTGGACTCATATGGAATAACTTTGGGGTTTATGGAGTTTGGATACACAAGCAGTATTCCCGGTTAGTACATGTGAAGGCTAGCAAAAGACTGTGAAGTGACCAACTGAGAGAGCGACAACAGTCATGAACATGCATTAAAATTAATCTACACCAGGTGCAAACATGAGTAGGATATAATCCACCATGAACATAAATAACGTGAAGGCTATGTTGATTTTGTTTCAACTACATGCGTGAACATGTGCCAAGTCGAGTCACTCAATTTATTCAAAGGAGGATACCATCTCATCATACCACATCACAATCATTTTAATAGCATGTTGGCACGCAAGGTAAACCATTATAAGCTCCTAGCTAATTGACCATGGCATAAGCAACTATAATCTCTAAATGTCATTGCAAACATGTTTATTCATAATAGGGTGAATCAGGAACGATGAATTCATCATATTTACTAAAACAAAAGAGGTCGAGTTCATACCAGCTTCTCTTATCTCAATCAGTCCATCATATACCGTCATTATTGCCTTTCACTTGCACAACCGAACGGTGTATATAATAATAATAGTGCACGTGCATTGGACTAAGCTGGAATCTGCAAGCATTCAATTCAAGAGTGAAGACAAAGTAATATGGGATCTACATTAAATCATCAATCATGCATATGAGAGCCACTAAGCATTTTCAATATGGTCTTCTACTCTTGACCCCCAAAGGAAAGAAAAGAAATAAAACTATTTACACGGGAGAGCTCCCGACAAGTAAAAGAAGAACGAGAAATCCTTTTAGGTTTTCATTTTAATTACTACTACAAGCATAGAAATTAAACTAACTAATTTTTTTGGTTTTTCATAAGGTTTATCAAACACACAAGAAGAAAGCTAGAAAAGGAAATTTAAACTAGCATGGATAATACAATGAAAGAGTATGAGCACCGACAACTAGAATAGTGTGTGAACATGAATGTAAAGTTGGTGAGAAATACGTACTCCCCCAAGCTTAGGATTTTGGCCTAAGTTGGTCTATGGCTATGGGTAACGGCTACTCTCCCCGGTGTACTAAGGAGTGCCATCAGGATACAGCTGGCTAGCGATCTCCTCCGGATCCCACTGATAAGATGATGGACGATAAGGGTCCAGTGGAGGTTCCGGCTCAGGCTCTGGAGCTGATGTCTGGCCTTGATGCGCGTACACATCCTTCGGCATGACAAGATAATGACTATTCGATCCAGTCGTGGAGGAAGTCGGTGAGGCCCGCATTTTCAGCCAAAGAATAAAAGTCTTCATAAATCTCGGCTGCTCTCAAGAAGTTATCACAAGGCCATTCACACGGCCGTATTTCTGCTACGCGAGGAAGATTATACTTGGCCTTTTCCTTTTCCTTAGCTTGTTTATCCTTGGAGCTTTTGCTAGAGGAGCCCCTCAAGAACAACCTCTTCATCTTTTTCTAAAAATTTCTGAAATTTTTAGTAACTTCAAAATAAAAGTGAATCAAACTGAACAAGGTTGATAGAAACTACTCCCACACGTGTCTAGAGCCTATATCATGCATTAGAACTACTTGGGACCTCATAAATTTGACATGCAAGCTGAAGAACAGGGTCACCTATGCAGCAAAAATTTGCAATGAATAAAGCACTAGAACAAAAATTAATTGGGCCAATGGAGGAGTCACATACCAAGCAACAATCTCCCAAAGCAGTTTTGTGAAAGGAGCTTTGAGCAAGGAGATTGAAAATCGCAGCAAAACGAGCTAGAACTCGTGCTTGAGCTGTATGGGGATTTTTTTTGGGATGAAGACGAAGTGTATGGGTGCAGGAATAAGTGGAGGGGGGCCACCATGGGCCCACGAGACAGGGGGCGCGCCCTCCACCCTCGTGGCCAGGTTCTTGGCCCCCTGCAGTGTTCTCAGTGCCTAAAATCCTCAAATATTCCGTAAAAAACATACTAAATTTGCAGGGCATTTGGTGCACTTTTATTTTTGGGATATTTTTTATTGCATGGACAATTTAGAAAACAGACAAATAATACTCTTTTTGCTTTATTTATTCTAAATAACAGAAAGTAAAAAGAGGGTACAGAAGGTTGTGCCTTCTAGTTTCATCCATCTCATGACAATCAAAAGGAATCCACTAACAAGGTTGATCAAGTCTTGTTAACAAACTCATTCTGAATAACATGAAACTGGAGAAATTTTGAATGACACTAGGTTACCTCAACGGGGATATGAACATCCCCAACAATAAGAATATCATATTTTTTCTTGATAGTAGGAAGAGGAAATTCAAAACCTCCAATAATGATAGTTGGACTTTTTCCAATAGAATTGATGCTATGAACTTGAGGTTGTTTCCTCGGAAAGTGTACCGTATGCTCATTACCATTAACATGAAAAGTGACATTGCCTTTGTTGCAATCAATAACGGCCCCTGCAGTATTCAAAAAGGGTCTACCAAGGATATTCGAAATGCTATCGTCCTCGGGAATATCGAGAATAACAAAGTCTGTTAAGATAGTGACATTTGCAACTACAACAGGCACATCCTCACAAATACCGACAGGTATAGCAGTTGATTTGTCAGCCATTTGCAGAGATATTTCAGTAGGTGTCAACTTATTCAATTCAAGTCTATGATATAAAGAGAGAGGCATAACACTAACACCGGCTCCAAGATCACATAAAGCAGTTTTAACATAATTTCTTTTAATGGAGCATGGTATAGTTGGTACTCCTGGATCTCCAAGTTTCTTTGGTATTCCACCCTTAAAAGTATAATTAGCAAGCATGGTGGAAATTTCAGCTTCCGGTATCTTTCTTTTATTTGTTATCTTCATATATTTAGCACAAGGATTTGATTTAAGCATATCATTTAAGCACATACGTAAGAAGACAGGTCTAATCATTTCAGCAAAACGCTCAAAATCCTCATCGTCCTTTGTCTTGGATGGTTTAGGAGGAAAGGGCATGGGTTTCTGAACCCATCGTTCTCTTTCTCTACCATGCTTCCTAGCAACAAAATCTCTCTTATCATAACGTTCATTCTTTGATTGTGGGTTATCAAGATCAATAGCAGGTTCAATCTTTGTTTCATTATTTTTGCTAGGTTGAGCATCAATATGAACATTATTATTAACATTATCACTAGGTTCATGTTCATCACCTGATTGTGTTTCAACATCAGAAATAGAAATATCAGTGGGATTCTCAGGTGTGTCTTCAACAGGTTCACTAGAAGCATGCAAAGTCCTATCATTTTTCTTTTTCTTCTTTTTAGAAGGACTAGGTGCATCTACATTATTTCTCTGAGAATCCTGCTCGATTCTTGTCACGCCCAATATGCGACCCTATCCAAAAGGAACTCGAAGGTCCCACCAAGGATAGACCCACATATTGAAATGCTTTGCAAGGTGGATATCATTACATCAACATTACGTAATACATGGGGATACATACATAAGGCATACAATGCCACATGAATACAACATCACAATACATAAGAGCATCATCCGACTATGGATGAATCACAAACAGAAACTCAAACGACATCCACCCTGCTAGCCCAGGCTGCCGACCTGGAACCTATCCCTGATCGAAGAAGCAGAAGAAGAACTCAACGCAAGCAAGCATCGCTCTCGCGTCATGATCATCGCACAACTTGTACCTGCAACTGTTGTTGTAGTAATCTGTGAGCCACGAGGACTCAGCAATCCCATTACCATGGGTATCAAGACTAGCAAAGCTTAAAGGGAAAGGAAGGGGTAAAGTGGTGAGGCTGCAGCAGCGACTAAGCATATATGGTGGCTAACATACGCAAATAAGAGCGAGAAGAGAGCAAGCGGAACGGTCGTCAAGTAGTAATGATCAAGAAGTGATCCTGAACTCCTACTTACGTCAAACATAACCTAGAAACCGTGTTCACTTCCCGAACTCTGCCGAGAAGAGACCATCATGGCTACACACGCGGTTGATGCGTTTTAATTCGGATCTGGTGTCAAGTTATCTACAACCGAACATTAACAAATTCCCATCTGCCTATAACCGCAGGCACGGCTTTTGAAAGATTATACCCTGCAGGGGTGTCCCAATTTAGCCCATGACAAGCTCTCGTGATCAACGAAGGAATAGACCTTCTCCCAGGAAGACCCGATCAGACTCAGAATCCCGATTTACAAGACATTTTGACAATGGTAAAACAAGACCAGCAAAGCCGCCCGATGCGCCGACAATCCCGATAGGAGCTGGACATATCTCGTTCTCAGGGCAACACCGGATGAGCAATCCGTACAACTAAAACCAGACCTCAAGTTTCCCTGAGGGGGCGCTGCAAAGGGCTCTAGTTCGGACCAACACTTAGACAAGCACTGGCCCGGGGGGGGCTATAATAAAGATGACCCTCGAGAGAGCGACTCCCAAGGGAAAAGTAGGTGCTGGTGAGGCAAATGGTAAAAGTCAATGTTGGGCCTTGCTGGAGGAGTTTTATTCAAAGCGAACTGTCAAGGGGGTCCCATAAATCACCCGACCGCGTAAGGAACGCAAAATCCGGGAACATAATACCAGTATGACGGAAACTAGGGCGGCAAGAGTGGAACAAAACACCAGGCAAAAGGCCGAGTCTTCCACCCTTTACCAAGTATATAGATGCATTAATAATATAAGAGATATTGTGATATCCCAACCAAAATCATGTCCACCATGGAGCAATCTTCAACTTCACCTGCAACTAACAACGCTATAAGAGGGGCTGAGCAAAGCGGTAACATAGCCAATCAATGGTTTGCATAGGAAAGGTGTCAAAGGTTAGAGGTTCATGGCAATGTGGGAGGCATGATGAGCAAAAGATAGGTAACGCAGCATAGCGATAGAACGAAGCAACTAGCATAGCAATGATAGTAGTGAGATCCAGGGTAGCGGTCATCTTGCCTGAAATCCCGCTAGGAAGAAGGACGAGTCCATGAAGAAGATAGACGAACGGGAGTAGTCGAACAAATCCTCACGAACGCAACATTACCGGAACTAAGAAGCAACACCGGAAAGAAACAAACAACATGGTAAACAACCATCACATAGACATGGCACGATGCACAACCAAGTATGATGCATGTCCGGTTTAATAAGGCATGGCATGGCAAGTGCAACAAACAATACTACAAGTTAAGTGCAGATCAATATGCAACGAGTTGCATATTGAAGAAACACCACATGCAAGTATTTAGTTTAATCTAGGTTATGCTACCAAAAAATATTAAATGTTGTTAAACATGGCAAGAGGTGAAGCATAAGAAAACTACCTAACTAGGCAAGTTTAAATGAGGCCGAAAACAACAAACAACAATTCCGGAAAAACCCCATGTGCAAATTATGGATTTGGTACTGTTCTGCCCTAAACACAATTTTATGTTTGTTAAACAGGAAAATAAAGTGGACCATGTTAAACTAGTCATTTTTCCACCCCATTTACATATAAAGTTTATTTAAAATGGAGCTACGGTTATTTAGTTATGAAATAAAGCATGTTAACATGGCATTATGCAAAATAAATACAACCAGCATTTTAAACATTTTAAACATGGATGAAAGTGACATATTATTAATCTACACAATTTTCTGATCATTTCACATATATAAATTATTTTAATCCGATGCACAGTTGATGAGTTATTAAATGCATGAAGACTAGGGACTTTTCTGTAAAACAGGTAAATCCTGGATTATTAGACAAATTCGCAGCGCAGAAAAAAATACACATGGGCTGAAACTGGTGCATGCTGGGCTGAACAGAGAGGAGCTGTGGGGAGCTCACCCATGGGCCGTGGCCCGGTCGGAGGAGGCTGGAGGCAGGCCAGGGAGGAGGGCTGGGCCGCGGTGCTGCTGGGCTAGGGCGCTGGGGCTGCGGGTGGGCCTGGCGCAGGCTTCGGCTGCGGAGGCCCACGCGGGAGGGAGGTCATCGTCGCCCTGCTTGTGCACGGGCAGGGTGCAGGGACGGCGGCGGCGATCCTCAACGGGGACGGCAGGGGGGGTGGTCCGGCGAGGCCCCCGAGGTCGGGAACGGGCAGATCCGGCCTCGGGGATCTCGGATCCGGTGGAGGACGAGGCCGAGGAGGGGCGAGGAGGTCGGCGACGAACTCGACGAGGGCGACAGTGACAGCAAGCGGCGGCTGCGGTTCTGCGAGGAGAAGAGAGATCGTGAGGGAGCGAGGAGGAAGAAGGACGGGAAGGAGAGGGGCGGCGAGGCCTGGCCTGGCGTTGGCGCGGCGGCGAGGGTGCAGGAAGGCGCCGGTAGGCGACAGAGAGGCGCTGGCGACGGGGACGGCGCCGAAGCAGAGGAGCGAGCAGACGGGGGTGCAGGACAGGCGAGCGGCGGCGCGCGCGGGTCGGGGCGCGGCCCAGGTCGGGCCTGGGGCGGGCCGCACCTGGATTCCGCGGGCCGCGATGGCGGGGAGCGGGGCTGGAGCGACGTGGCGCCTCTCGGTTGGCCCGGGGCGCCGGCTGCGGCGGCGGAGGCCAGTGGGGGCGCGCCACTTGGCGGCGGGGAAGAGGGCCGGCGCGGAATTTGAGGAAGATGCGGCGGCTGAGAGGTGGGAGGAAGGGTAGGGTAGGTTTAGGGGCTAGGGATGCCCAAAATGAGCTATGTGGGTGTTTATATAGAGAAATGGCTAGGGTTAGGGGGTATTTAGGAGCGATTCGAAGCGTACGATCGCGATCATGCGGCTCCGGGCAAAGGGGAACTAGGTGGGCTGCAGGAGGGCTGTGTAGATGAGGCCTTGGGCTGAGATAAGAGCAGAGGAAAGCAGCCCGGCAGGGTTTCCGGAGACCGAAAACATCCGACGATTAAACCGACTATATCTCGGTTATAAATATAACGGTTGGGCAGTCAAACGGACTCCGAATGCGACGAAACTTGGCAGGCGGTCTGTCTACACTATAATAAGACCGCATGACAAGTTGCAACCCATTTCGAGAACATTTTTATGCCACTTATAAAATAATATTTCGGAGGTGCCGCGGGCGCGTGCGAGTGTGGTCGGGCTCAGAACGGACAACGGAGAGAACCGGCGGAACCCGAACGGATGCAAGTTTTCAAAAACATGCAGATGAAATGCAGATGAAGTGCAGATGAAGACATGAGACGAGATGCATAACAAGAACAAAATGCAAAACAACAGACAAAAACCCAACCACGGAGGAAATAATAAATCACATCTCCGGAAAAGGCAAGAGTCGGAGTTACGAATATGGAAAGTTGTATCCGGGGCGTTACAATTCTCTTAGGGTGGCCTTCAGGATACAAAGGTTCCCGAGTCATTCTACCAGTTCTAGTAGCCACTCTAACAGCAAAGTCATGTTTATTATTTAGTTCATCGAGCAAATCACTTTGAGCTTTAAGTACTTGCTCGACTTGAGTGGTAACCGTAGAAGCATATCTGCTAATGAGTTTAAGTTCACCTTTAACTCTAGCCATATAATCACTCAAGCATCCTATCTCGAAAGCATTATTCTTTAATTACCTACCAACATAAACACTAAAACTTTCTTGTCTAGCCATAAAGTCATCAAATTCATCTAAGCACTGGCTATGAAATTTAGTAGAGGGAATTTCAACCTTATCATATCTATAGAGAGAATTTACCTTTACTACCTGTGTCGGGTTATCAAGACAATGTGTTTCTTCGACAGGCGATATATTAAGACCATGTATTTCTTCAATATGAGGTAAATTCTTAACATCTTCGGCTTTAATACCTTTTTCTTTCATTGATTTCTTTGCCTCTTGCATATCTTCAGGACTGAGAAATAGAACACCTCTCTTCTTTGGAGTAGGTTTAGGAATAGGCTCAGGAGTTGGCTCAATTGGTTCAGGAATTGGCTCAGGAATTGGCTCAGGAAGGGTCCAATTATTTTCATTAGTCAACATATTATTCAATAACAATTCAGCTTGGTCAACTGTTCTTTCCCTGAAAACACAACTAGCACAACTATCCAAGTGGTCCTTGGAAGCATCAGTTAGTCCATTATAAAAGATATCAAGTATTTCATTTTCCTTAAGAGGATGATCAGGCAAAGCATCAAGTAACCGGAGAAGCCTCCCCCAAGCTTGTGGGAGACTCTCTTCTTAGATTTGCACAAAATTATATATTTCCCGCAAGGCAGCTTGTTTCTTATGTTCAGGGAAATATTTAGCAGAGAAGTAATAAATCATATCCTGGGGACTACGCACACAACCAGGATCAAGGGAATTAAACCAAGTTTTAGCATCACCCTTTAATGAGAACGGGAATATCTTAAGGATATAATAATAGCGAGACTTCTCATCATTAGTAAACAGGGTGGCTATATCATTTAACTTGGTAAGATGTGCCACAATAGTTTCAGATTCAAGACCATAAAAAGGATCAGATTCAACCAAAGTAATAATCTCAGGATCAATTGAGAATTCGTAATCCTTATCAGTAACACAGATAGCTGAAGTAGCAAAAGCGGGGTCAGGTTTCATTCTAGCATTAAGAGATTGTTGCTTCCATTTAGCTAATAACTTCTTAAGATCATATCTATCTTTGCAAGCAAAAATAGCTCTAGCAGCTTCTTCATCCATAACATAACCCTTAGGAACAACAAGCAATTCATAATTAGGGGGAGAACCTTCATCATCACTTTCATCAATGATTTCGTTTTCAGTTATTTCATTCCCTCTAACCCTAGCAAATTGTTCATCAAGATATTCACATAATGGCACAGTAGTATCAAGCATAGAAGTAGCTTCATCATAAGTATCATGCATAGCAGAAGTAACATCATCAATAACATGCGACATATCATAATTCATAGCAGTAGCAGGTTTAGGCATCGCAAGCTTACTCATAACATAAGGAGAATCTAGTGCAGAGCTAGATGGCAATTCCTTACCTCCCCTGTAGTTGAGGGGAAAATCTTAGTTCTTGCGTCTTTCAAGTTCTTCATAGTGATCATCAGATATAAATCAAAAGTGACTCAAAGAATAGAGCTATGATTCCTCGGCAACGGAGCCAGGAGTTAGTCTTGATAACCCACAAGTGTAGGGGATCGCAACAATTTTCGAGGGTAGAGTATTCAACCCAAATTTATTGATTCGACACAAGGGGAGCCAAAGAATATTCTCAAGTATTAGCAGTTGAGTTGTCAATTCAACCACACCTGGATAACTTAGTATCTGCAACAAAGTATTTAGTAGCAAAGTAGTATGATAGTAATGGTAACAGTAGCAAAATTTAAGATAGTAGTTTTGTAATGATTGTAACAATAGCAACGGAAAAGTAAATAAGCGAGGCACAATATGTGAAAAGCTCGTAGGCATTGGATCGGTGATGGATAATTATGTTGGATGCGATTCCTCATGTAATAGTTATAACATAGGGTGATACATAACTAGCTCCAGTTCATCAATGTAATGTAGGCATGTATTCCAAATATAGTCATACGTGCTTATGGAAAAGAACTTGCATGCCATCTTTTGTCCTACCCTCTCGTGGCAGCGGGGTCCTAGTGGAAACTAAGGGATATTAAGGCCTCCTTTTAATAGAGAATCGGACCAAAGCATTAGCACTTAGTGAATACATGAACTCCCCAAACTATGGTCATCACCGAGAAGTATCCCGATTATTGTCACTTCGGGGTTGTCGGATCATAACACATAATAGGTGACTATAGACTTGCAAGATGGGATCAAGAACTCGCATATATTCATGAAAACATAATAGGTTCAGATCTGAAATCACGGAACTCGGGCCCTAGTGACAAGCATTAAGCATAGCAAAGTCATAACAACATCAATCTCAAAACATAGTGGATACTAGGGATCAAACCCTAACAAAACTAGCTCGGTCACATGGTAAATCTCATCCAACCCATCACCGTCCAGCAAGCCTACGATGGAATTACTCACGCACGGCGGTGAGCATCATGAAATTGGTGATGGAGGATGGTTGATGATGACGATGGCGACGAATCCCCCTCTCCGGAGCCCCGAACGGACTCTAGATCAGCCCTCCCGAGAGAGATTAGGGCTTGGTGGTGGCTCCGTATCATAAAACGCGATGAAACTTCCTCTCCGATTTCTCTCTCCGTGAAACGGAATATAAGGAGTTGGAGTTGAGGTCGGTGGAGCTTCAGGGGGCCCATGAGACAGGGGGACGCGCCCCCCACCCTCGTGGACAGGGTGTGGGCCCCCTGACCTTCATATTTTTCCAGTATTTTTTATATTTTCCAAAAGTTATCTCCGTGGATTTTCAGGTCATTCCGAGAACTTTTGTTTTCTGCACAATAAACAACACCATGACAGTTCTGCTGAAAACAACGTCAGTCCGGGTTAGTTTCATTCAAATCATGCAAGTTAGAGTCCAAAACAAGGGCAAAAGTGTTTGGAAAAGTAGATACATTGGAGACGTATCATTTCTCTCGAAAGAAGTGAGTGGGAGGAAAGTAGAACTTGATGAGGTAACTATACCTGCCCCCTTATTGGAAAGTAGTTCATCACAGAAACCGGTTCCTGTGACGCCTACACCGATTAGTGAGGAAGTTAATGATGTCGATCATGAAAGTTCAGATCAAGTTACTACCGAACCTCGTAGGTCAACCGGAGTAAGATCCGCACCAGAGTGGTACGGTAATCCTATTCTGGAGGTCATGTTACTTGACCATGGCGAACCTACGAACTATGAGCAAGCGATGATGAGCCTAGATTCCGCAAAATGGCTTGAGGCCATGAAATCTGAGATGGGATCCATGTATGAGAACAAAGTGTGGACTTTGGTTGACTTGCCCGATGATCGGCAAGCCATCGAGAATAAATGAATCTTCAAGAAGAAGACTGATGTTGACAGTAATGTTACTGTCTACAAAGCTCGACTTGTCGCGAAAGGTTTTCGACAAGTTCAAGGGGTTGACTACGATGAGACTTTCTCACCCGTAGCGATGGTTAAGTCTGTTTGAATCATGTTAACAATTGCCGCATTTTATGATTATGAAATTTGGCAAATGAATGTCAAAACTGCATTCCTGAATGGATTTCTGGAAGAAGAGTTGTATATGATGCAACCAGAAGGTTTTGTCGATCCGAAAGGTGCTAACAAAGTGTGCAAGCTCCAGAGATCCATTTATGGACTGGTGCAAGCCTCTCGGAGTTAGAATAAACACTTTGATAGTGTGATCAAAGCATATGGTTTTATATAGACTTTTGGAGAAGCCTGTATTGACAAGAAAGTGAGTGGGAGCTCTGTAGCATTTCTAATACTATATGTGGATGACATATTGTTGATTGGAAATGATATAGAATTTCTGGATAACATAAAAGGATACTTGAATAAAAGTTTTTCAATGAAAGACCTCGGTGAAGCTGCTTACATATTGGGCATCAAGATCTATAGAGATAGATCAAGACGCTTAATTGGACTTTCACAAAGCACATACCTTGACAAAGTTTTGAAAAAATTCAAAATGGATCAAGCAAAGAAAGGGTTCTTGCCTGTGTTACAAGGTGTGAAGTTGAGTCAGACTCAATGCTCGACCACTGCAGAAGATAGAGAGAAAATGAAAAATGTTCCCTATGCTTCAGCCATAGCCTCTATCATGTATGCAATGCTGTGTACCAGACCTGATGTGTGCCTTGCTATTAGTTTAGCAGGGAGGTACCAAAGTAATCCAGGAGTGGATCACTGGACAACGGTCAAGAACATCCTGAAATACCTGAAAAGGACTAAGGATATGTTTCTCGTTTATGGAGGTGACAAAGAGCTCGTCGTAAATGGTTACGTCGATGCAAGCTTTGACACTGATCCAAACGATTCTAAATCACAAACCGGATACGTGTTTATATTGAACAGTGGAGCTGTCAATTGGTGCAATTCTAAACAAAGCGTCGTGGCAGGATCTACGTGTGAAGCGGAGTACATAGCTGCTTTGGAAGCAGCAAATGAAGGAGTCTGGATGAAGGAGTTCATATCCGATCTAGGTGTCATACCTAGTGCATTGGGTCCAATGAAAATCTTTTGTGACAATACTGGTGCAATTGCCTTGGCAAAGGAATCCAGATTTCACAAGAGAACCAAGCACATCAAGAGACGCTTCAATTCCATCCGTGACCAAGTCCAGGTGGGAGACATAGAGATTAGCAAGATACATACGGATCTGAATGTTGCAGACCCATTGACTAAGCCTCTCTCACAAGCAAAACATGATCAGCACCAAGACTCTATGGGTGTTAGAATCATTACTATGTAATCTAGATTATTGACTCTAGTGCAAGTGGGAGACTGAAGGAAATATGCCCTAGAGGCAATAATAAAGTTATTATTTATTTCCTTATTTCATGATAAATGTTTATTATTCATGCTAGAATTGTATTAACCGGAAACATAATACATGTGTGAATACATAGACATTAAAATGTCACTAGTATGCCTCTACTTGACTAGCTCGTTGATCAAAGATGGTTAAGGTTTCATAACCATAGACATGAGTTGTCATTTGATAAACGGGATCACATCATTAGGAGAATGATGTGATTGACTTGACCCATTCTGTTAGCTTATCACTTGATCGTTTTAGTTTACCGCTATTGCTTTCTTCATGACTTATACATGTTCCTATGACTATGAGATTATGCAACTCCTGATTACCGGAGGAACACTTTGTGTGATACCAAACGTCACAACGTAACTGGGTGATTATAAAGGTGCTCTACAGGTGTTTCCGATGGTACTTGTTGAGTTGGCATAGATGGAGATTAGGATTTGTCACTCCGATTGTCGGAGAGGTATCTCTGGGCCCTCTCGGTAATGCACACCACTATAAGCCTTGCAAGCAATGTGACTAATAAGTTAGTTGCGGGATGATGCACAATAAAATGAGTAAAGAGACTTGCCGGTAACGAGATTGAGCTAGGTATTGAGATACCGACGATCGAATCTCGGGCAAGTAACATATCGATGACAAAGGGAACAACGTATGTTGTTATGCGGTTTTGACCGACAAAGATCTTCGTACAATATGTAGGAGCCAATATGAGCATCCAGGTTCCGCTATTGGTTATTGACCGGAGACGTGTCTCGGTCATGTCTACATAGTTCTCGAACCCGTAGGGTCTGCACGCTTAATGTTCGGTGACGATCGGTATTATGAGTTTATGTGTTTTGATGTATAGAAGGTAGTTCGGAGTCCTGGATATGATCATGGACATGACGAGGAGTCTCGAAATGGTTGAGACATAAAGATCGATATATTGGATGACTATGTTTGGACTTCGGAAGTGTTCCGGGCAAGTTCGGCATATACCGGAGTACCGGGGGGGGGGGTTACAGGAACCCCCCGGGGAGTATAATGGGCCATATGGGCCTTTGTGGAGAAGAGGAGGGGCGGCCAGGGCAGGCCGCGCGCCCCCTCCCCCCTAGCCCGAATTGGACAAGGGGGGGGGGGGGCGCCCCCCCTTTCCTTCCTCCTATCTCCTTCCCTTCCCCCTTCTCCCACTCCTACTAGGAAAGGAGGAGTCCTACTCCCGGTGGGAGTAGGACTCCCCCCTTGGCGCGCCCTCCTCCTTGTCCGGCCGCCTCCCCACTAGCTCCTTTATATACGGGGGCGGGGGGGGGGGCAAGACACACAAGTTGATCATTGATCTTTAGCCGTGTGTGGTGCCCCCACCATAATCCACCTCGATCATATCGTAGTGGTGCTTAGGCGAAGCCCTGCGTCGGTAGCTTCATCAACACCATCATCACGCCGTCGTACTGACGAAACTCTCCCTCGAAGCTCTACTGGATCGTGAGTTCGTGGGACGTCACCGAGCTGAACGTGTGCAAATCGCGGAGGTGTCGTACGTTTGATACTTGGATCGTGAAGATGTATGACTATATCAACCGCGTTGTCATAACGCTTCCGCTTAAGGTCTACGAGGGTACGTGGACGACACTCTCTCCTCTCGTTGCTATGCATCACCACAATCTTGCGTGCCCGTAGGAATTTTTTTAAAATTACTACGTTCCCCAACAAAGCCGGCCTCAGCCGCAGCCGAGAGCACTCACCGGAGAGCCATCCCGCGCCGCTCGCCGTCGTCCAAGGGCCGGAACAGGGGAGGCCCGAATGGAGCTCGGCCAACACGCACCACCAGCATGCGCTCCCGCCGCGAGCCCGACCACCGCGCTGCACGCAGCAGCAGAAGCTCCCGTGCCCGCCGGCGAGGTGTCGGGCGTCGCCCGCGCCCATCGGACCGCCAGATCTGGCCGAGCCCAGACCTGGCCGCCGCCGCAGCCACGAGTGCGAGTCGCCCCGTGCAGCCCACCGTGCCGCCACCAAGCCCTCGCTACCCCACCACCAGGGCCCGCCGCCGCGCCTCCGCGCCCCGCACCAGCGTGAAGCACCGCCGTCCGCTGCCGCCCCGCGCCAACAGCCTCCAAGCGGGATGAAGAAGAGCCCCACCGCCACTAGCGCTGGTGGGCTTTGCCCGACAGCGTGGTCCGGCGACGGCGAGGGAGGGAAGGAACGAGGGAGGCCCGAAGCCGGCGGCTAGGGTTCCCCCCCCCCCCCCCCGGTCGCCACACGGGAGCGACGCGGGGAGGGCCGGAGGGGAGAGGGGGACTACTCTAACCTGAGTCACTGTTCATCTTCCAAACTACTACATATTACAGGATGAGGAGCCCATTGTAGCACTGTTCATTTAATTGACTTGACGAACAGGAAGCATCCTACTACTATATTGACAGGTCAGACTATAAAATTTGTCTTGTACATTGTTGTAGCTTATCAGGTTCTATATATGCTATCATATGTTCGCCATAGTTTGATCACTTTTCTTTTGTACACCCACAGATCAATGCAAAGCTATGCAAAACGCTTTACGAACTACAATGCCTCATACCTGTCATAGGTGGTGCAAATGGCATGTGTTAAAGGTGTTGAAAGAGAAAATTGGGCTAAAGTAAAAAGTGATTTTTTTAAATATTTCTATCAAAAATAAACTACATGCTTTGTTTGTGTCCTGTATTAAACGCTATTGTTCTTCTTGGGCTAAAGTAAAAAGTGAATTTTTTTAAATATTTCTATCAAAAATAAACTACATGCATTGTTCTGTATCCTGTATTAAAGCTCATATGTTTTGAGTTTCTTACAGTCGGAATTACTAGTCAGAGATGCGTGGAGTTTCTTTTTTACGAAACACCCCCACGGTAGTATACATCACGGAATCTTTACTTGAGCTCCCGAATCATGATCTGATATAATTTTTCTTTATTAAATGATTAGAATTCGAATAGATCTGTCAAAACATTTTATATTTTTTTGTTATAAATCATGTATTTTTTTTTTGATATTTTCAGTTTCTTGTAGAGTTGTAGTTAGAGTTAGTCTTCAATATATCTGTAGAGAATTATTTACAATGGATCATGGATGGTACAAAAGACTGAATCCTTGTGCGAGCTTTCGTTCTTTTCTACATTTTTATTATGCTATTCCTTCTCCCTAAGCGCATGTGTGAATCCCCACATTTTGACCAGGCATGCACATGACACAACTGATGGTAGCGGCCGGTAGGTTTATTAAGGCGAATCCTTCTCATCATGTCCATTGATCTTTCCCGTCGAGGTTTAGCACACCCGCCATGCACAGATATCGAAAAATGTTGTCTTCTGATGTGTGGCACCGAACGTAGGTTCGGCTGAACCATGATCCTACACAACATTTTCGATCATTAACAATTTATTGGAGTTATTAATCTAGCACTCGTTAAACCGCACGTAAGGGTGTTGCAATTATATAGACCGGATCGCGTCAAAATCGTCTACACCAAGAAAGATCATAACACCGATAGTGCTATCACAACCGAACCATTCGAGACATTGTCACCCAATTAACTTACAATTACCAAACTGCACAATGATGTTGTGCGGGATCACATCGTGCGCCCACTAATCTTCAGACGCCTTAGTCTGAACGTTGAAAGGGAGACCATACAGATACAGGTCTCCATTTTACTCCAGAATGAGAACTTTGCGCTCCACTTTTCCATCTCTCCATAAAGTAAAGTGCGGTTGTTCCATCTCCACTGATTAGCCGCCCACTGCAGCCATCGTCTTAATTTCTCCCCTCCCGGTCGTCCTCCCGTCAACGGCCATGGATGTGGCTTCTCCTAGCTCCGATGGAGATCTGCAGGCAGGGCTCCTGCACCCCACCGCTAGCAGCTCCAACTCCATCTCCAGGTTGCTTCTACGTTTTTCTCTTTGACTGCGATCGATATTGCTCAATCCTCTGACTAGCTAGCTTCATGCATGATTCAGAATTTCAGATGTCGTAATACACCTCATCTTCTTCTTCCTCTTTTTTCTCCCCGGAGAATTAATTAATTTAATATACAGATGATATGCTTCGATCTAGCTTTTGCCCCTCCTAATTTTATTTATTTAAGCGTGTGTGTATGTCTCTCCGCCTTGCTCCCATACAGATTCCTTCTTGCAGACCTGATATTAATCATAATAATCCGGTTATTGCTTCTGATTGTATTTGTTCCATCAATATGTAAATATTTTTTTTCATGATATATGATAAATATTTGGTAATGCTAACTGGTCAACGCCCTCTCAGCCATTTGATTGAGATCAAACGATGCCAGTTTTGGAAAAAAAAATTGCCTTCTCTAGAAGAAATCGCCACTCCCCTACAACTAAATATTTAACATATGGGAAATCTGACCGTGTGCATCGTATGATGTAGAGGCCGGGGTTATCTCTTTTCAAAAATAATGATATGGGAAGTCTAATAATATTATTTCCAAGTGATGAATGCAAGCAATATTTATATATTAATAGTATTTTTTCACAAGAATATATTAATAGTCGAAGTTATAGAAGTTTGACTGCACTCTTCTCGAACGTCATCTCTTTCTGAATGGGGGTAGTCTGTTCTCTATTTTGATCATTCTTAGGTGTCCTCATTTGTCCCAGCAGAGACATTAACATGGCTAGCAAGTTGCAAAATGCAGCAAGTCTAACTATCCGACTACTACAACAAATCACGGATAATTTCTCAGAGGAGCGAAAAATTGGTCAAGGCGCATATGGAACGGTTTACAAGGTAACATGGCATGCTTGGTTTTCGACTCTGAATACAAGGTAACATGGCATGCTTGGTTCTGTTAGTAAAATTTGCAGGAGATATTTCGACTAGAATAATGTAGTGCATTAAGCAATCTACTTGCTTAATTCCATTGACAACCTTCGACAGACTATCTAACAAAACGCGACATAAAACCAAGCATAACCTGGTACTTATATCCTTGTGCTTTTCAAATGATATGCACTTTGGGGCTATGCCCTCTCATAGAGAAAATGATATGGACTTATGAATGGATTTGTTCTATTAAAATGAGTAGGGGGTGCATGCCAATGGAGAGGAGATTGCTGTAAAGCTGCTCCGTAATAACCTGCAAGGAACTGACGATGAGCAATTCAAACGTGAGTTTGAAAACCTCATGAGGCTCGATCATCACAACATTGTACAGTTAGTTGGCTATTGCTACGAAACACATCATAAACCTATGCTGCACAATGGAGAAACCATTTACGCTGAAGAAACAAACAGAGTGCTCTGCTTTGAGTATATGCGAAATGGAAGCCTTCAAAAGCATATTTCTGGTACAAGACCTCTCCACTTCGAGTATGCTATATGGAGTGTTTAGCATGTGAAGAAAATAAGGTTTGTTTATGTTTCTATTTCATTGAAACTTTTGTTTAAATTTGCAGAGGAATGTGATGGACTTGACTGGCACACACGTTACGGAATTATCAAAGGGACATGTGAGGGATTAAAATACCTTCATGAAGGATTCAAAGAACCAATTTACCATATGGACTTGAAACCTGACAATATACTGCTAGATGAGAATATGATGCCAAAACTAGCAGATTTTGGCTTGTCTAAGCTCTACGATGGAGAACAATCAGTGATCACTCAAATTCTTACGGGAACAATGTGAGTGATCAAATTTCTCCTGCAAATAAGTTGTTCAGCAGTGAAGGAGAATATGCTGATTATATACATTGTACCTATTATATTTATTTTTCCATGCTCAGTGGATACTTGCCGCCGGAATATTTATTTGAACACATAGTCTCGAAGAAGTTGGACATATTCAGTCTGGGTGTTGTGGTGACAAAGATAATTACGGGGCCTAGAGGCCCCACCAGGAGGGCTGAAATGACTTACCAAGACTTTATTAATCAAGTAAGTAGGTATTTTCACTTCATAAAATAGATCAACTGCCATTTTTGCAAATATTATGATTGTCTTGCATTGCAAAGTACTCTTGCCTTACATATTAGCTTTTTTTTTGTTCATAAAAATCAACATATTTCCTGTTCCTAATTTCTATTACAACACCAGCTTTGATGTTTCCTTTATCCACCTAGTAAACATCCAACTTTGTGTTCTACAACTTCGATCCTTTTTTTCCGAAAAGGGGGGACTCCCCGGCCTCTGCATCAGAACGATGCATACGGCCACATTTATAGATAAAAAGAGGTTCAACAAGGTCTTATAGTCTGGAAACAATAAAAACGGCAAGCTCACAAAGAGCCACAACGCCAAAAATAGAAGGCCCAAAAGCCACAACCGGCTGGCATAACAAAGATAGGTAAACTAATCGCCTATCCTATTACATGACCGCCATCCAAACCGGTTGAAGATATCCCGCGCTACCATCTCCCACCGGACAGATCCAGTAATCAAACGTTCCCTGGCCTCCGTCGGAGTGAGTAAGGACCACATACGCATCAACGCAGTAGCTCGGAATAAAACCTGCAAAAAATGAATAGTTGTTGTTCTGTTAAAAGCCAAATCATTTATGCAGTTCCAAATTGCCCATAACAACACACATACTCCTACACGAATGTGTCTAGCTGTTTCGGACTCTATCCCAACAAGCCACGTTCCAAATAACATACTGACCGAATTCGGAGGAGTAATGTTAAAGGCAATTTGCACGGTGCGTCACAAAACTCTCGCCAACGGGCAATCAAAGAAGAGGTGTTTGATAGTCTCGTCCCGATCACAAAAACTACACCTAGTAGATCCTATCCAGTTGCGCTTAACCAAATTACCCTTTGTTAAAATGACTTGTTTATGCACATACCACATAAACACTTTAATCTTCAAAGGAACTTTGACTTTCCAAACATGTTTGGAACTAGGAATAACATTAGAGTTAATGACATCGATATACATCGACTAGACTGTGAATTCTCCAGACCTAGTAAGCTTCCAACACAACTGATCGGGCTGATGAGCTAGCTGAACCTCCATCAGTCTACTCACTAAATGAAGCCATGCCTCCCACCGGTCGCCAACAAGCACCCTCCGAAACTGAATATTAAGGGGAATGGACTGCATAATCGTTGCAACAAGAGCATCACGTTGTTGAACAATACGATACAGGGACGGATACTGGAGCACCAACGACGTTTCACCAAGCCAAGTATCCTCCCAGAAGCGAGTGGTGTTGCCATTACCGACAATAAACTTTGTTCTATTAAAGAAGAAAGCTTTGACTCTCATAAGCACCTTCCAAAACGGCGAGTCAGTTGGTCTCACTGTCACTTGGGACAAAGTCTTGGACTGCAGAGAGAATCTGCGCCCATGTTGCCTCAGTCTCAACTGATAACTTATACAACCACTTACTGAGAAGACATCTGTTCTTGACTTCAAGATTCTCAATACCAAGGCCCCCTGGTCCTTTGGTCGATAGATGATATCCCATTTGGCGAGTCGGTACTTTCTCTTTAGTTCATCACTCTGCCAGAAGAATCGGGATCGATAGAAGTCCAGTCTTTTCCTAACCCCACCTGGGACTTCAAAGAAAGATAAGAGAAACATTGACATACTCGTGAGCACCGAATTAATAAGAATCAATCAGCCTCCATATGACATGAGTTTGCCCTTCCAGCAACTCAGTTTCTTCTCAAACCGATCCTCGATGCACTTTCATTCTCTGTTTGTTAGCTTACGATGGTGAATGGGTATTACCTAGGTACGTAAAAGGTAAAGCCCCCAATTCACATCCAAACAATTGCCTATAAGCCTCTTGTTCCTCATTGGCTCTACCAAAGCAGAACAACTCGCTTTTATGAAAGTTAATCTTCAATCCGGTCAATTGTTCAAATAAGCATAACACCAGCTTCATATTTCTCGCTTTTGCCAAGTCATGCTCCATAAAGATGATTGTATCATCAGCGTACTGTAGGATGGACACACCATCATCAACTAGATGAGGCACCAAGCCACCCACCTGACCGGCCTCCTTTGCCCTTCCTATCAGAATTGCCAACATGTCAACCACAATGTTAAACAGAATAGGAGACATTGGATCACCTTGTCTCAGGCCCTTGTGTGTCTGGAAATAATGACATATATCGTCATTCACTTTAATTCCAACACTCCCTTTTTGCGTGAAAGATTCTACCTGGCGTCGCCAAGCTTCATCAAAACCCTTCATGCGTAAGGCCTGTTGAAGGAAAGGCCATTTCACTTTGTCGTACGCTTTCTCGAAATCCACTTTGAAAACAACTCCATTTAGCTTTTTTGTGTGAATCTCATGGAGCGTTTCATGAAGGACCACAACCCCTTCAAGGATGTTCCTGTCCGGCATGAAAGCAGTTTGGGTAGGCTGCACCACAGCATGCGCGATCTGTGTGAGCCTATTAGTCCCGACCTTGGTGAAAATTTTGAAACTAACATTAAGAAGACAGATGGGCCTGAATTGCTCAATTCTCATAGCCTCTGTTTTATTAGGAAGAAGAGTTATCGTTCCAAAATTCAGCTGAAAAAGCTGAAGCTGCCCAGAGAAGAGATCATTGAACAAAGGCAACAGATCCCCCTTAATAATATGCCAGCACTTCTTATAAAACTCAGCCAGAAATCCATCCGGGCCTGGCGCCTTATTATTTTTCATTTGCGATATGGCCTCAAACACTTCTTTCTCGATAAAAGGAGCCGCTAAAATATCATTCTCCACTGCTATTAGTTGAGGAACATCCTCAATCCTAGACTCATCCAGAGACACACAGTTATCCTCTGGAGGTCCAAACAGCTACATGTAATACTCGGTAATGTATAATTTTAGGTTTTCCTGTCCTAAAATTGTTCCTTCATCTTGTTCAAGCTGAAAGATCATCTTCTTTCTGTGTTTACCATTAGCAATCATGTGAAAGAATTGAGTGTTCGCATCCCCCTAGACTACTCGTCGGACCTTGGCTCGCAACACCCACTTTAATTCCTCTTCTCGAAGAAGTTCTTTCAGCCTCATCTCCGCGTCAAGCTTGGCATGAAGCTCCGAGGCTGGCAGCACTGTGGTTTCTGCTTTTACATCTAAGGACTGAATAAGGATAAGGAGCCGTTCCTTTTCGACCTTATAAATCCCGCTAAGATGCTTAGCCCACCCACGCAGGAAACTTCTCAAATGCCTGATCTTATTCTGCCAGCGCTCAAGCGCAGTCTTCCCTCTTGTATCCTTAGCCCACTCTCTGGCTACGAGATCAAAGAAGTCGTCTCGTTCAAACCAAGCAAGCTCGAAAGAGAACGAGTTTTTGTTTCCCAAGTGGGTGGCCTCACCAGAGTCTACAAATAACGGCGTGTGGTCAGAAATTCCACGGGAAAGAGCCTGAACTGTTACGAAGGGAAACTTCTGTTTCCATTCGACGCTAGCCAACACTCGATCCAACTTCTCAAACGTCGGGTTTGGCAGCGCGTTAGCCTAAGTGAGTTTTCTTCCCGAGAGCTCAATCTCTCTCAGATCCAAACTTTCAATGATAGTATTAAACATGAACGACCATCTGCCGTCAAAGTTATCATTGTTCTTCTCCTCACGCCTTCTAATGATGTTGAAATCACCCCCACCAGGATAGGAAGCTGCTCAGATCCGCAAATCCTAACCAGATCAGCCAAGAACTCAGACTTAAGTTCGGGCTGTGCGGCACCATATACCACGACCAAAGCCCAACTGAACCCATCGGCCTTCGACCGCACCCGAAACTTGACTGCAAAATCTCCCATTACCACACTTCGAACCTCGAGCGAATCGCATCGAACTCCGAGTAAGATCCCACCCGATCTCCCTCTCGGTGGCAGACAATGCCAGTCAAAATCAATACCTCCCGACAAAGTATTTAGAAATTATGGCACAAAATTATCTCTACCAATTTTCGATAAAGCGATAAAATCTAATCGATGCTCGACAGACGCCTCAGCAGGAAACCTTCTTTTAGCCAAGTCTTTTAGATCTCTTCTATTCCAAAAGATTCATTTCATAATTCATCATGGAATTTTTTAGCCGTACGGATCCTAGCACTTCTACGCACTGCGGACACCGGGTACACCTTCTGTTTCCACTTGCGTTTAGTAACATTCTGACTCTGCAACCGGTCCTCACAACCAGTCTCAGAAGGTCTAACCACAACATTCTCAGAAGTATCATCATCCTCTTCCGACTCAGGTATGGGAGGAATAAGATCCGCACAAAAATTATCGAGCACCCTGACCCCCAAAGCATCAAACTCAGAATCACTCATGGGCTTAACCGCCGCTAAGTTGTGAATCATCTCTAAAGCCCGCTCAGCCTCTAAATCCAGGAGATCATTAACCGAATTTGAAATTTCACTAACATTACTACCTAGTGAAACTCCTAATTGATTTGCATTATCAACAATCTCATCATTAAAAAAATGCAAAATGGAATTAGAGGTATTAGCTGACATACCAGTAGTGACCTCAATGTCATGATGCTTGGCCGCCCTCATGGCGCACCGCTGCTGAATGTCGTCCACCTCAGGCTGATTCTGGAGACGGCCGCTCAACCGCCATCCCTCAGAAATCGGATCCGGAATCCCTCCAAACGCTATAACCTCCTCCCGAGAGATCCTGCTCGAGGTGAGGCCTCCTACCTCACCCCAACGCGAGGCCGGTCAGTCTTCGATATACAATTTTTGATCATTACTATGTCTCACTACATGTCAGTAAAAATTCCTATGTACGCAATGGCATGAGAGTAGCTTTGTGGCTAATCTAGTAACCGCATTTGCCCACTCGAAATTTGTGCGTGCAGATTAAGGGTCAAAGTTATACATGACTGACCACACGCATTCTAAAATGACATCAAAAACAGAATGGAGGTAGTATTATCTATGCATGCAAATTACTCTAGTACTCCTTACCTAATATTTTTGAAAGCAGCACTGCTGCATTTCGTTAAAAAAGGGGTATTGGAGCTATTTTTAGTATTATTTTGTTCATCAACGACTAGAAAAAACAAGCCTTGCAATCTCAAATGGAGGATCTATCATCCTAGCTGTATGCTTCGATTTCATAGGTACATGTAAACTGGAGGAAAAGATTGCAGGAAACATGGCATGCTTCCCAACCTTTAGAAGCGTATTGCAAGCAAGTGAACATATGCATTGAAATAGCATTGACCTGCATGGAGAGCGATAGGCACAAAAGGCCTACTATAGTAGATATCATACATAAACTGAACGAGACTGAAACTGTGATCAAAGAGCTGAAAAATGATGAGGGTCACCGATGGACAAGGTAACTAAGACAGTTGGCATGAGTGCGCCCAGCCTTTCCCTTCATTTTTACAACAGTGATGCATATTCATCCATTTTCGTGATATTTGTCTAGTTAAGTACTCCCTGTCTTATATTAGTTTACAGAGATAGTAGTTACATGAATCCTTATTAATTATTTAATACTATATTTATGCTAGTTAAATTTTGAATCCAGAGGCAAATTGCCATGATATTTATGCTAACGAGAACCCAATATATGGTTGCCTCTGCACGACTCTACACTGCTTTGTCCTTCACTCTTTAAAATAGCATAGTATCTAGGAATCATTTATATCTGAAATTATTGCTTAAGCCCACCTATTTTACAAATAATGGTGAACTTTATGTCTTTGAAACACCAGTTTGGGCATGGTTCACAATGCACCAACAAGGTAAGGCGTGGTATTCTATTCAATCTTTGGTGTTTTCTGTATGCAGTTAAATTTGTGTATGAGACCTCTTAATAGAATGTTCTTCTTATTCAAAAAACCTATATTATAGAAATAGACAATGCATGTTGGTTGTCTTACCAGGTCTGGTTTCTTCTTTCTGCAGCAACCATATTACCGAGGATATTGTAGCGCAAGAAACTGAGCGTGATTATCGTGCTATACCTGATCAAGACCCAACACTCATGGAACCTGTTAGGAGTGATGTATTAGAAAATACAGAGGGAGTTGAGAATGAATATGCAGCTGCAGAGGATGATCCCCTGCCAGGCATAAAAGGACTAAGAATCACAGGTGAAGCTTTCCCTGGAAGAGAACTTCAAGCGAGTGGGTTTTCCATCAACGGAACCAGAGGTTGTAATTTCGAGGTGCGCTTTTATAACATACTCTGACATTCTATCAATTTCCTGTCTTTGTGGACTTGTTCTGAGTTCTGTACAATTCTCATGTTTCACAAATGAAAATAAATTGTGCATACAGTGGGTACGCCATTTCGAAGATGGATCCGTGAAGTTCATAGAAGGTACTCCCTCCGTTCCAAATTACTCGTCGTGGTTTTAGTTCATTGAACTAAAACCACGACGAGTAATTTGGAACGGAGGGAGTATATATTTCCATCAGATGCTAGGAGGCTTTTATTTTATATTGGTTTTCTTTGAGACATTTATTTTATATTTGTGTACGTAGAAAAATTCAGATTAACATTCTCCTTCCTGATGCAGGTGCACGGCAGCCCACATATGTAGTTACCGCTGACGACGTGGACACTCTACTAGCCATTGAGGTCCAGCCACTAGATGACCGAAAAAGAAAGGTGAATCCTCTCGCCCGATCATTCTTAACTGGAATTATGTGTTCTTTTTTACTTCCGTGCAATGGAATCGATGGCTCAGTCTTGTTTTATTCACAGAGAGGATTCTATAGATTAAGAGTCATATACGAAAAAGTATATTTTTCGTCCTTAACTCTTTTTAGTACGCATCTCGCATCTCGCCCTGCCCCGCTTCCGCGAGCGGGAGGACGAGCCTAGGGCCGCCGCCGCCAGCCCTCCCTCACCTACTCCTCCTCCTCACCGCCGCCAGCTCGCGCCGACGGGCAAAGCTTGGCTGGCATAGGCTGCGGCGGGGCCACTCTCTCCCTTCCTCATGGGGCTGCTAATGCGGGGCGGCAACTACACGCGGAGGCGCGGCGCTGTCCATGGTGCCGTGGCGCGGCTCCGGCTAGAACTCCGGCGACGGTGGTGGCTGGTGCGGACACGTGGATGGCTGCGGGCAGACCTCTTGAGGTGTGTGCTCGGCCAGGTGCAGACGGCGGCTTGTGGGGCTGCGGCGCCTAAGGCCGGTTTGGCTCGTCGGGCAGCGCGGGCTGCGGCGACGTGGGTTGGCAGGGGATGCCGGGGCGGCGGCCGGTGTGAGGCCCAGACCGTCCTCGGCTGAATAGCATGGACGTACCCATGTCCAAGGCGGAGCTGCTCCAGTGGTCCGGCGGATTCGACCCGGATCCCGTTGGGTTCACAGACGGTGAAGAGTGTGCTTGAGATTTATCCTAACGGCTCTTTCGGCATGGCGCGGTGGGGTGGCAACCCTCCCTCCATGCTCCAGCGGTGTCGCCCTTCGGTAGTGGCCGGAGCGTCAGGATACACCCTGGTGGTAGTGCGGTTGTGGATGATCGCCGGATTTGGATGGCCAGCTCCGGGGCTTTGAAGGTGGTTTTGCATATGCATATGTTGTCGGTTGAATGTTCTTGGGATGGATCCGGGTGAAAACCTGGTCTTTGGCTGGTGGCCGAAGCCGGTGATGGTGACGCCCTTGGTGCCGTTTCCTTCATGAATCATGAAGGCATCATCGAGGTGAAGCTCCCAACTCCTCTCGCTACCTCCAGGGGAAACCCTTGACCAGTTGATCGAATGATGGCGGCGCTCTTGTGTTGTTCCCTCCTTGGGGGCGTCATTCTTTGGAGGTGTGCATTGGCTCGAGGGATTAGTGGACGGATTTAGCGGTGGAGCGGCGTTTATGTCACGCATCGATGATGTGGAGTCTCAGAAGCGTGGTGCAGCAGGGTCTCGGCGACGGATGTATGATGGACGCGCATAGCAAGGTGGTGTTGTCTGGCGCCGTGGTAGCGTCGATGGCAGGCCTGGCAAGGTCGATGCATCAATACTTGCTTTGAAGATGGATCGGTGGAAGATGGCGGCGATGGCCTCTGAGAGGGCGTTAGACCGATGTGTACCCCAGACCCGGCAATAGGGTTGGTTGGGGCCTCCGGCTTTAGATGTTAGGCTTTGATGCAAGGTCTATTTGGTATTCGGCTTGGACATTCGACACCCCTTCATCAAGTGGATAGGAGTAGCGACAGATGTTACCAAGATGGTGACTTCAGACTTACTGATGTATTACTTTGTAAGGTCTTTGTGAATAATTAATAAAATGGCTGCATGCATCACCCAGATGCAGAGGTCGAGGGCGTCCTCATTTTCAAAAAAAGAAACTCTTTTTAAAGTATACAGATGATTCCTCGACTCCAAAACCAGCAAACTTTAGTCCCTCAACTTTTAAAACCGAATAAGTTTAGTCCCTCATTTACCGTTTTGGGTGGTTTTTTGCTGTTATGAACATGTTTAATATCTATGTATATACTATAAAGGAATGTCTACCTCCTAATCAAAAGCAACACATGTTCGGTGAAGTGGTTAGCACACGAGGTCTCAAGTTCGAACCTGTGTCATGCATTTTGTGTCTGGTTGTAGTCAAAACTGTGTCCATGTCGGCAGAAAACTACCCAAAGGTACTAAACTTATTTGGTTTTAAAAGATGAGAGACTAAGGTTTGCTGGTTTTGGAATTGAGGGACCATTTCTATATTTTCAAAAAAGTTTAAGGACGAAAAAAATAATTTTCCCTATAATATATACTTAGCTTTTGGTTAGGACTTATCTTTATATCGATTAGCAAATTAGTTTTTTCGAAAAGGAGGTTATCCCCCGGCCTCTGCATCGAAGTGATGCATGCGGCCATCTTATTAATAAGCAAAATGTTCAACAAAGTCTCCAAGTCTCGAATAACAAAAAAGCTCACAAAGAGCAGCGCCCAGACATAGTTTGTTTTCTTCTGTAAAGTGGTTGATCATAGTAACGTTTACTATGACCTTCATAATATTTAACTTTATTTGAAGAAAAGTTTTCTTTTGCTTTGCAGGGAGATGTCCTGAAGATTTATGCCAATGAACAAATGAGAATTACTTGCGGTGAATAGTGTAGTTTCATTATGGCTGTTTTTTTTTAAGTACAACGTAGTAAATATTGAACCATGTTGCTAAATGCTAAGTATACAATCATTATCTGTGCAGATCCTGAAATGAAGGAGCTTATCAAAAGAATCCTTTCCATTGGGCATGTGTCTTATGAAGTCCTGCTACCTGTACGTATATCCTCTGTCTTCCTCTAGTGGCCTGTCAAGGCCTAGTAGTTCTTGGTACAAATTGTTTTTTATATTATATAACCATAAACAATTGAAACATTAAAGTTTCAGGTTAGATTTCTAGATATGTGGGAACCTGCTGTATTGTCAATAAAGAGGGAAGGTTACAGCATTAAGTGTAACGGACAACGCGGTGTTGTCATTACAGAGAGATTCCAGCAATCCACGGATGTATGGTTCCCCAAAATCACTGTCCTTGAATTTAATCTGTTCATCTTATAATCCATCCAGTCACAAAAAAAATGTTGTTTCTGCTACAAAACATTTATAAAATATCATTATGTTTTTACATAACTGAGTATTTAGATTGGATGCATGGCATTTATGTTTTTAGTAGGTTTTACTAATTTACTAACAATGACAACAATTTGCAGGAGAACAATAGTAAAACATGTCACTTTTGTAACCAGGGATAGTAATAGTTATTTCCAATAAATAATTGTCTCTTGTTTCTGATTATACTCCGCTCAATCACAATAAAGCATAACTTTCTGTGATAAAATCTTTTTTATGTAACATTAATCTTTGTAAATAACATTGCATTAATATTGGCCGCGTGAAATTTATGTTAGCACATTTTTTTTAGAAGAGGATCACTCCGGCCAAAAAGTACTTTCATAATGGTATAATTTAATAGATTTCGTAAATTGAATAAAAATAACATGTCAAATTTGCAGGAAGGCGAGTAAATCGTAGCACTATTTTTCTGAGCAGGGATAGTAATCGTTAGTTTCACTTTATGCATTTTCGTACTTTGGCACTCTGGAGTGCTGAACAGAACTTTAAATTGTATCAGCCGGTTCACTACGTAGTAGTAAGTTACAGGTGTCAACTAATCTTGTGCTATGTTTACAGATCAGTATCCCATGGGCGCATCCTACTGAGTTTTCAATTCAGTCAGCTAAGGGCACGCAGTATAATGTCAAGCCTGCTGAAAATTCCCCGTGAGTTTGAAACTAGCTATTTGTTTCAAATGTTATTTTGCATTTGTGTAGTGGTCCATTGAGTTACATTAGCAGTTGTATGTGTAATCATGAAACCTTATTGTTGGATGCTATTGAAAGAATAACGGTTGTTAGTTTGTTGCCATTGTTATTTGTGTGTTTGTGGTTTTTATATATCTTAGAATGATGACCTTACACGTACGAATTGTATGGAGGCATAGGTAGTAAGTGTTGGTTCTTTGGATTTTGCAGATCACGGGATACTATTGTTCTAATACTGAGGGTGTTCAGGATGCAGGTACGAGTTAATTGTCTGACAGTTTGTCACTTGAACTGGCTTTGATTCGTGCCTGCTATGCACTTGAAGTTAGCAATGCCATGTGTTTCCGTAGGATCGCATGATATGCAGTAGGAACAATAAATTCACATTTTCTTTTTTGCTTTGAGGTATGTGATGAAATGAAATGAAGATGTGTGTGTTTTTTTTTGCAGGCTATTGAGAAGAGCAAAGCAAGAAGATGGGGCATCTTCTCCAAGTAGAGTAGTGTGGAGTGGAGTAGGGTAGAAGGCTGGGGTTGCTTAAAGATATTTATGTTTGGCTCGTGATTCTTGTGTGCAGAATGAAAGAGCAAGCTTGTTTTCGTGCATTTTATTGGTCTATCTGTCAGACTGTATGCCTGTGTCTGCTCCGCAGTTAAGGATCCAATTTTGCTGGTTACTGAGTGGGATTGGAAAAGTGACCTGACAAACATAAGTCTGCTTGTGTTGTGCCTGGTACTAGAAAGAAATTAAAGCACCTCATGAGAGGCCGGAGACGAGAAGGTCGGGGCGACGGCAGCGAGCCCCACGGCGACAGCAGCGAGCTGGCTACACAACGTGATGGAGACGGCAGGGGAAGCTCGTCGTTGCACAGATGGGAGGCTCAATGGCTGTAGTACCTCGTCTTCTTCGGCATCCTGTTCCCAAAGTTTGTATGCAGCAACTAGTAACTTGTGCGGAGGCAAAATTTCAAGGCGGCCATGGCCCATGGCGGAAGACGGAGCTGGAGAAAGGCGACGGGCCAGTCTCCAATAGTAATGGCGGTGCCGAGCTGCTGCTGTCTCCAATATAACAGACTGAAGGCGGTTCGGGCGATCGATCCGGAACGTATGTGTACGTGCGTGAGATCTGACGGCTGAGAGCGCCGTGCGTGATCTGAGAGCGGTTTTATTTTGTTTCTTAATTAATCGCAACACTATTCCCTCAACCGAGCGAACGACCAGAGAGGCCTCCTTCCCGAGTTCCTGCCCCGCCGCCGGCCGAAGCCTCTGCTGCCCCGCCGCCGGTACAGGAACCCATCAGCGCCACCCACCGTCGAGTAGCCGCTTCCGCCCGGAGCTACGCCGGCGACCAGTCCATACTCCATAGGCAGGTAGCCACCACTCCTTCGTCCTCCCTCTTCCCTCCTTCCTCTTGCATCCTCTGTTTGTTCAATTTCTTTCCTACCTTTTTGTACTCGATGAGTACTTGCGGTAGATTGCATTGTGAGAATATAATGATGACTGTTTCTTGATGAGTACTCCTACTTGCTGCATGATTTTTTTCCCGGTGCATGTTCAAGTTTACATACCCCGCAAAAAAAAAAGTTTACATGTGCAAGGATTTTGCTCGATAGGTGTTTGTGATAATGCTTGTAGGAACAAATGTTTACAAGTTCTAGTTTCTATATTTCTCAGATGAGCAAATGTTTTGGTTTAAAAATCTTAGCAGTGAAAACATGCAATGACTGATGATATATGAGAAGGAAAAGATTAAGTTGTTTTATCTGCGCCGTCTAGACATGAAATCAAAGCTTAGTAGCAGTAACATGCAATTTGAGAGAGCAAGAGCTTTTTCCTGGTTATACTGACCGAAATTGGTTAACCCATTAGTACTATAGTGGTATTGTTGGCACATGATAGATGTCCCAAATCTTGTTTATGATTGGGAATGTAGTGCTACTGTTACACTGTTGTTGATCTTAACAGTCTAAAATATTATTGTTTCAAGTGATTGTTTCTCCTTTTGCATGTTAGCTGATTGATCTTCAGGTTCCACCTTTCGTGTCACGCCATGCTGCAAGCCTTTCTGTATTTTTGCTCAGATTGTGCTAGTGTGCGCACAAGAGGAATGGTTGATTTCTTGTTTATTCATACATTTTTTGCTCAGGTTCCACCGGAGGCCATGGTGCCGCAGCACGGCATCCTCCTCGCCATGGGCCTCATATCCGACCACTTCGGCCCCCTCGTAGCTGTAAAATCTCTGTCCACCTCCTACCCTAGTGTGTCAGCTCATGCGTGCGCGTGATGCCCTAACTCGCGCTGCCCGATCCGTCTCGCAGAAAGTGTGCGACTGCCTCCTCCGTCACGGAGCGCTGCAGCTGCCGGAGATTGTCCGCCGTCTCAAGCTCCCGCCGGGCCAAGTGAAGAACTCTCTCCTTGTCCTCATCCAGCACAATTGCGTTCAGGCCTTCTCATCGACCAGAGGCAAGCCCATATGCAAATCCCTTGACTATTTTATCTGATTTGATGCCCTCCTAGTCCGTGACTCCATTTTTCTGTGATTGTAGGCAATAGGATGGTGACGCTCTACCTGGCCATCTTCGATAATGTCCTGCATCGGCTGCGCTTCTCAAAGTTCATCTCTGTTATCCGTGCAGACATTCCAGAGGTATTTACTTTGACGTGAACTCGATTTTAATTCACGCCTGCTTGTTATAAGCCGGGATTGATTAAAACAGCAGTCATAGTTCTCTGAATGCTGAAACCAGTGTGGAGCAGATGGTACTGTAGATTTTGTGCACCTATGAATTGTGCCTTGTGATTCTAGTTGCTAGATGCATATTGACCTTGATTAATAATGGTCTAGAGATGATGACATGAGTTACTTGCAAATTTAGGTCGGTGTCCTGAGGATGTCTTTTGCTCTTTCACAATATTTAGGTACCGCAATCACTAAATATTATTAGCAGTGACCATGGCAAATTGGCAATGACAAATGCTGATTGGTTAATGATTAGTTTGTTGGTTGTTTCAAAAATAAAAACATGTCCCCTATCTATATTCTTGATTTGATCATTTTTAGGTGTTTCATAAATATGCTGGTAATTATTGGTTTGTGATAGGCTGATAGTTGAGAAACTGACAGATAACATACGTTGTATGAATGTACATTCTAATAGTTCTGGTGCTATTTTTGCTACAAAATATGTGATCTTGTTCATGGCCATTCTATCATTTTAACATTTATGACTACAATCATTTAGTACTTGAAGCTTTTCCACAGTTCAAGACCTTATGCATGGAATTTATGCATCTTGCAGTCAGAAGCTCTTATTGAGGGTTTGCTTCAGAATGGTAGGCTAACATTCGACCAACTTGTGGGACGAACAATCTCTAAAGTGCCAGAAGGTATGTCCATTTAATTTGTTGAAGTTGTTATTGGATCATCCACTGTTCTTCTTATGATGGTATTCTCTTTCCTTTTTTCTATATAGTCTTCGATATTTACCGGTGATAGTGACTATTGCTATTCCTGATAATGGGTCATCCATGTTCCAGGCACCATCCGACCAGCAAGGGAAGAGATACGAATAAACTTCAACAGACTTGTGTATGCACGTTATGTGGAACGTTGCCCAAAACCTGAACCATCTTTTGATCCACTCGGAGATGAACAGTCTACATCTGCGAGGAGAAGAGTTCCAAAAGTATGCAAAGCGATTCCCTGCTATGGACATTCCTGGTCATTTTAATAGGCACCTAATTACTTTTATAGTTTTCTACTGTAAGCTATTACATCAGATAATGCATGCAGAGATTGGTAGAAGCTGACTAGGCTGGTTAGTTTAGTACTTTGGTCTTGCAATTAGACATCTTAGCAAAGGGCTAATTAGCTAGTTCAGTGGTTAAGGAGTTTCGGGTCCTTTCTATGCCAGACTGTTGAGAAAATCATCTTACTCTTAGCTCATGAGTACACTTTGTGAAAACTGGTTAATTACCAGTACCAAGATCTCGATGCTTTAATAATGTATATTACTGTTCTTTCTTCAGTTGTTATGTTCTGTGCATGGTGGTCAGTTACATGACCTGACAAATGTATCTTTGGTACAGACCGCCGAGGAGGTTCTTTCACTTGAGCAGAAAGTTGTCAATACTGCAAACCTTTCTGACCCAGAAAGATTTTCTGAGATCCCATACAGCGTGGAGGATGCATCAAAAACAAATGATTGTCCTCATAACGCAGTTGTTGGTGCTAAGGTGCTGTACTCTTTTTACTTGTCTTCATCACCATGTTATGCAGTGACTTCATGTTATGGAAAAAATTGGTATTTGTTGTTTCGGCCATCCTATTGCCGAAAAAGGCTTTCGCCCCGCTTTATATATAAAGCAAAGATCATCAACAACCCGGTACAACGCACGCCACCAGAACACACGCACACACCCAAGGCAGGATACATAGGCGCTGAGCGCAGCAACACCACCCCTAGCACTACATGAGCAACCGGGGGCCTCAACCGTGAACACGCCACCGCGAAGAGAAGAAGCTACATACGACGAACCGTGGGCTCCAAGGTGGTGCCTACAGGAAGGTTACGACACCGAAGCGTCGCCATCGCCCGACCCAAATATCAGAGTTTCCACTGGAGCAACACGACGGGCAGTGAGAGCTGCGACGACGCCTTCAAGAAGGGAACGAGCTTCGCCACCGCCGGTCCATCCGAAGATAAAACAGGTTTCCACCCCGGCCAATATTCACCGCCACCGAACATCACACCCTGGCTACCACGCCGCCCACACGGCCATGGCCACCAGGCAGCACCAAGCCACGGGCTTTGCCCAAGAGCACCGCAACACCACCACTAGGGCCGCCGCCCCGGCATCCAGGACCTTGATGCCACCTCATCCGCCACCCGCCGCTACCCCAACCAAAGAGACGAGTGGAAAGGAACCGCCTTTCGCACCCCTGGGCTGTCCCAGTGTCGAGACCCAAGAGGCCAGCCAAAACTGGCCACCATCGACCCGTCCTGCTGCCGGGCGCGAGACGAGCTCGGTCCTGCTGCCGAGCGCGAGATGAGTCAGGTCCTGCTGCCGGGCGCGAGACGAGCTCGGTCCTGCTGCCGGGCGCGAGACGAGTCCGGTCCTGCTGTCGAGCGCGAGACAAGCGATGGGCCGCCGCTGGGAAAGGGCCAACCCTCCAATAAAGGTAGCGCCCGAACGACGGGGAGATGAATCGAAGGTCGTCAAGGGCGCTCACCGACAGGCAGACGCCGAAGAAGTCCAGCCGCTGCCGTGAAACGACCCAGACCGCCGCGATGGGCCACCACTACGCCGTGGCAGCCCACATCCATGCCGGGACCCCGAGGGGCAGCCCTGAGTTAGCGCCACCACCCTCGCCGCCAATGGCCGCCGGACGCAAGGGCGGACGAAGCCCACACCGCCGCCAGCGCCACCACCAGCACGAACCACCACCACCACCACCGCGCCGCCGCCACCACCTACCACTGCAGGGCGGCCGCCCACGGCCCGCGCCATCACAGGGCCAAGCATGCGAGCCCGCGGCCACCCGCCCGCCTGGACACGCACCAACCACCGCCACCGCCACGCCTCTAGCTCCGCCAGACACCGGCCATGGCAGAGCCAACACGCTGCCCCCGCCGTGTGTCGGGCCACCGGAGCCAAATCCGTCAGATCTGGACGGGGCCGGTGCGCGCGTCACCGCCAGAGAAGCCGCAGCCGCCCCGCGTCGAAGGGGCCCCAAGCCGCTGCTGCACCGCCGCCACCCAGCACGCCCGCCGCTGCGCCGTTGGGCCCTGCACAGCCCAGCGCCGTCTCACGCCGGATGCCAGCCGCGAGGAGAGGGGAAAGATCCCCGCCGCCACCAACACCGGCCGGACTTTGCCCGGCGGCGCTGTGCGGTGGCGGCGGGGGAAGAGGTCGACGAGGGAGGACGAGGGGCGGCACGCTAGGGTTTCCCCCGAGGACGCTCGTGGGAGCGGCTCGGGGGGTCGGGGGTGGCCTCAGTGCCAGTATATGGCTATTCTCGGCCATCCTATTGTTTATCGAAAAAGGCAAAGTGACATATGTAGATTGTTTGTTAATGGCAAAGGCATTTTCTGAAAGTATTGGTAGGAACTGGCAAATGCAGCAACAATATGCAATGTACTGCTTTGATCATCATGTAATTCTCTGTGTCGTTATTTCATCAGCGGAAACACGGAGCCTTTGAGGTAGATGAAGAGCTCAACTCAAACATTGCCGAGAATGAAGTACTTTGGCGGGTAAACTTTGATAAATTTATATTCTGTCTAAAGAAGAAGGTATGTTGCTGTTATCATAGCTACTATGGGTAGCATATTTTTAACTGGGCAATTCTCTTATGCTTAATTAATCGATAGGCAAATCTTTTGCCTCCTTTTCCAAAAAAAATGGGTAGCATATTTATGTAGGTTTCTTCATCTTATTTTTATCTGAAGCCAAAGTGAAATGAAATTTGTACAGTAAAAAGAGGACAACTCTAAGAAAAAAGAATGTACTTCTTTGTGAACATATAAGAGCTTCTGCACTATATTGAATCAAAGTACATAGCCATGCTACCTTAGTGAAAAGCACACGCTTTTTACCCTATCATGTTGAGCCCCTGTTCTTCTCAAATCGTACCCAGTCATTTTTTCGAGAAAACGCAAAAAGCCTTTGCGTTTCATTTCATTGAAAAGATGGATGGCCTCCTAGGAGGTGTGTCGTTACATGTTTTTGTAATTGGTCAGTGTACATCCCAGGTTGTGGGCAGGACAACCCGAAGCCCCTGGGCGCCTGCCTTTGCCCAACATCGGGCCTCCTCTTTGATCCTATCCACTAGTGTTGCGATGGATGGTGTAGCATTGTCGAAGACGCATGCATTCCGGTGCGTCCATATCATCGAGGGGACGAGCAAAGTGATAGACTTGAGGGCTTTGCGCTGCGCCGGTGGTGTTCCCTCCCTTGCGCGCCGCCACCACTCCATGACGCTGGGCTCTTGATCAAGCGGCTGGGCCGGCAAATGGAGCCAGTTGAGGATGGTGTGCCATGTCTGGCGTGCAAAAGGGCAGGCCAGGAGCAGGTGCTGCAGCGTTTTGACTGCCTGGTCGCAATGGAGACACCTGGGGTGATGATCCAGCCCGCGCCTGGCGAGTCTTTCGGCCGTCCAGCAGCGATCTTGGGCTGCCAACCAGTGAAAGAACTTCACCCTTGGTGGTGCCCAGGTTTTCCATACCAGCTGCCATGAGGGGCATCATGTAGAACCCTGGAAACTTGCCGCATAGCATGATTGTGCCGAGTAGCGGTCGTTGGCCGTCCACCTCCAGAGTAAGCGGTCCGGCTTGTTACCGAAAAAGGGTTTCCCCCCGCTTTGTATTCCAAAGCAAACAACACCGATACAGGATTGCTGGGGCGAACAGCACAACAAGCCAAAATGAAAAAGAAGAAGAAGCAAATGCCAACAATGGCAGCTCGACAAGCGCGGATGACCCGCCACCGCTACGCCCACCAGAGACAAACCACTACAGCCCGAGGCTCCGAGCCACCGCGAACAAAACAGCACCTCCAAGAAGGAAAGCGATGCCAATGACGCTGCTGCCCGGACATGTCCTAGGGTTTCCCCGGCATGCGGAGGGAGGTGGGGGATGGATATCACCGACACCCTTCAGGAAGGAATGGTGGCACCCGTAGGTGTCACCGCATCGGAGCCGAAGACCGGCAAAGATTTCTCCCGTACTCCAATCCCCACCGCCCAACGGACCGGAGCCGATCAGCCAAATCGCCGCCCACCACCATGCGCCATCGCGGTTGCGCCGCCACCCACGCCGCCTCACTACGAACATCCACACGAGGCCAAGAGGACCGGAGAGAAGTGCCCCGCGGAGGGAGAAGCAGCACCGAAGCCGAACGGGAGGGAACCACCTCCACCGCCGTCGTGCGGGAGGATAGAGCCTCCGGCACCG
This sequence comes from Triticum aestivum, assembly GCF_018294505.1. Taxonomy (NCBI): domain Eukaryota; kingdom Viridiplantae; phylum Streptophyta; class Magnoliopsida; order Poales; family Poaceae; genus Triticum; species Triticum aestivum. The sequence goes on from NC_057795.1 coordinate 101,557,459, forward strand.
TCGCGGTAGCCGTCCGGACGCGGCAGCAGGGCATGCCAGGCCACCCCAGGCCCGGCCAGGCCCGAAACGGGCCCGCTAAGCCCTGCCTCCACGCTGCAGTAAGCCGGCGATGGCGCCGCCAGCACCCTGCCGCTCATCGCCGCTCCCCCGCCTCCCGGAAGCCACGAAGCAGACCCACCCCGCGCCAGCCCGCCCAGGCCCAGATGGGGCCCGAAGGGCCCAGATCTGGGCCGAGCGGGCGCCGCCAGACCGCGCCGCCGCGTCGCCCTGCCGCCAACGGCGACGCCGCCGACCAGAAGCCCGCCCCCGCTCGCGCCAGGAACCCCCGCCGCCGCGCTGGACCGTCGCCGCCGAGAAGCACCACCCGGGGTCGCCCCGTTCCGCGCCGGTGGACACCCGAGAGGGGAAAGGCAGGGGGCCGCCGCCACTAGCGTCGCCCGGGCCAGGCCCGCAGCGGGCGCCGGCGACGGCGGCAGGGAGGAAGGGGGAGGGAGAGTTGCGCGGGGGAGGAGGCTGGACGCGATCGGCCGCCCGCGGGGGCGCCGCGGTAGCGGGAGAGGAAAGAGGGGGGGGGGCGTCGGTACACTCAGCGGTCCGGCTTGTTAGAAAGGGTGGTGTGGTGGCTCACAGCATGCCAGAGGAGCAGGTATTGGCCTATCTCATGCAGCCCCAGTGTCCCCTGGATATCGCGCGCCCAAGTGTTGTTGGCTAGCCCATCGGCAACCGTCCGTGCTTTATTGGGGATGCATTGGTAGAGTAATGGGGCGATGTCAAGGACAGACTGCCCGTTGATCCAGCGTTCCTCCCAGAACAGTGCCGTCAAACCATTGCCGATGCTCATGGTGGTTGATGCAGAGAACATTGCTCGCTCCTCATTAGTGAATTGCATGTCGAGCCCTTGCCGGGCGCGGTCAGGGTCCACGCGGGCAAGCCACATCCATCGTATGCGCAATGCCAACCCAGCGCGTTCAAGGTCGCGGACCCCGAGGCCGCCGTACTCGATGGGTCTGCATACATGGCGCCAATTGACGTGGCAGTGTCCGCCATTGGCAATGGCACGGCCGGCCCACAGGAAACCTCTCAGGATCTTCTCCAGCTGCTTCAATGTTTTCTTAGGCGGGGCGAACGCGAGCAACTGGTGCACGGGAATCGCGCACAGAACGGACTTGACCAGTGCGAGCCGCCCAGCCTTGTTCATGAGCCACGCTTTCCAAGTCGGGAGTCTGGCAGCCATCGAGTCGACGATGGGCCGCAACTGGGTGGCAGTGGGTCGACGTGTCATCAGCGGAATGCCGAGGTAAGATATGGGGAGCTGCGCTACCGGGCATCCAAGCTGGGAGGTCGCCTCATCGGCCGTCGGATCGCCATGCAGGGTGGTGGCCGAGCTCTTGGCGTAGTTCACCAGCAGTCCGCTCGCCTTGCCGAATAGGGTTACGATTCCTTTGATGGCGGCAACATTCTCCGGTGTGGCGTGGCAGAATAGCATCACATCATCCGCATAGAGAGAGATCGCTGGGATGGGGCGCCTGGGATGGAGCTGCCGCAGGATGCCGGCGTCCATAGCCCGGCGCATCAGCCTGCCAAGCGTGTCCACGGCGAGCACGAAGAGCTGGGGGACACGGGGTCGCCTTGTCTCAGGCCAACGCGGTGCCATATGGGGGGTCCTGGCTCTCCATTCAGCAGGACGCGAGTGCTCGCTGTCGAAAGCAGGATTGCGAGCCACTCCATGAATCTGTCTCCGAACCCGTATTGTCGCAGGACCTCAAATAGAAATGGCCATGATATGGTGTCGAAGGCGCGCGTTAAGTCGAGCTTCAGCATGATCCGTGGAGCCCCTAGCTGGTGTAGCATCCGTAGAGATTGCTTGACTAGGATGAAGTTGTCGTGTAGGCTCCGGCCCTGGATGAATGCGTTTTGGTTCCGACTGACTAGAACATCCAGCCTCGGGGCGAGGCGTAACGAGAGGACCTTGGCGAAGATCTTGGCCACAAGATGTATCAAGCAAATTGGCCGGTAATCGCTTAGCTGTTGGGCATCGGCTCGCTTGGGGAGCAGGGTCATCAGGGCTTGGTTCAACTTGTGGAAGCCGCGGCCTCTCATCTCGAACAACTGCTGGAAGACATCCATGAAGTCATGTCGAACAGTTGTCCAGCAGGCCCGCGAGAATTCGGTGGTGAACCAGTCAGGTCCCGGCGCCTTGCGGGCGGGGAGGCGTTTGATCGCATCCCAGACCTCCTCCACGGTGAATGGTGCATCCAAGATGGAGAGGTCGCAAGGCTCGATGAGCTGGTCCAAATCCAGCATGAGCTCCCTGTCTGCAGCCGAGCCCAGTATCCTGTCAAAATGCTCAAAAGCAGCTCGCGCCATCGTGTCCTGGTTTGTGAGTATGTGCCCATCCACTGCGAGGCTGTATACTCGATTCTTCTGTCGGGGAAAAGAGCATTGCAGATGGAAGAAACCTGTATTGGCGTCGCCCTCCTTGATCGTGGCAATGCGTGCGCGCTGCCTAGCAATGGTGCGCTCCAGGGACGCAAGGCCAAGGTATGTGATCTTGAGGTGCTTCCTCAGCCAGTCTTCAGGCGGTGATAAAGCGCGGTCCTCCTGGGCCTTGTCGAACCGTGATATGAGCTCGCGGGAAATGGCCATTCGGTCCTGAATGCTGCCAGTAGACTTGTCACTCCAGCTGGTGAGTCTACGGGCTGTGGCCTGAAGGCGCAGCATCAAGCGGTGAAAGGGGTCCGGGTCGTAAACCGAGCCCCAGGCCACGGCCACCGTGTCCTGAAATCCATCTAGCCTGAGCCAGAAATCCTCAAAATGGAAGCGCCTGTACGCCGTGGGCATGGGTGCGCAGTCTAACAGCAGCGGGCAATGATCTGAGACGACGGACGCAAGGCAGCGGAGATGGCACTCGCCGTGTGCGTCTTCCCAGTCCGAGGTGCAGAGCACGCGATCTAGGTGCACCAGGGTAGGCGGGGACTGCTCGTTGGACCATGTAAAGCGGCACCCGTTGAGGTAAATTTCTTTCAGGGCGAGATCATTGACAAGGCGGCGAAACCTGCCCATCATTCGCCTATTCAAGTTGCCATTGCTCTTGTCCTCGTCACGTAGGATGAGGTTGAAGTCTCCGCATAGCATCCATGGTCCAGGGCAAGCTGCACGGATGTCCCGGAGCTCTTGCAGGAACGCAATTTTGTCCGCGTCATCCTGGGGTCCGTACACGACCAAAAGCCACCAGGGTACGCCCGTGGTCGTGGTAACCGTGGCGGTGAGGGCGTTCGTGGTGAACAGAGGGTGCGTGATAGATACCACCCTGCTCTTCCAAGCCAGAAGAATGCCGCCTCGCGTGCCATTCGCCAGGAGATATGTGTAATCATCAAATTCTGAGCCAAGGGTGTCGAGCACAACAGACGAGCAGAGCAATTCCATCTTCGTTTCCTGTAGGCATACAATGGAGGCAACCGTGGTGTCCAACAGCGAGCAGGCGGCAAAGCGCCAAGCGCGTGCGTTAAGGCCACACACATTCCACACTACAATCCTAAGGCCGTGATCCATGAATATTGGATCGACGAGCGAAACCATGCGCCTCTCCTAGGCTTCAAACGCAACCTCGACCCGTGCCGGTGTGGTTGGCAGGCTGGTCAAACCCTCCGGGATCTCTCGATCGACCAGGGCAGCAATGGCCTTGAGCATCGCAAGCGGGATGGGTGTTGCGAACATGCCCTCCGTACGCCGGCGCTTGCGGCCGCGTCTACGCGCCCGGCCCGGGCCATTGCCTCGGGCATGGTCGTGGCAGTCTCCGGCGCCGCCTCCGGCGCCATCTCCGTCACCAGCGCCAGGTCCATTGCTTCCTTGATTGCTAGGCGCGGGGGCTCCGATCCTCTCCGCCCGAGCAAGAGAGATGGAGATTGGGTAGGTGAGGGTCCTAATGGTTGGCGCTTCCGAACGTACCCTTGCTGGAATCTGCTCCACGATCTCAAGAACAGCAGCGCGGCGGATGCTGGCCGGATCATGCGCGCGCCCTGCCAGCCGGAATGTGGCCATGTCCTCTCTGGAGCGCGTGTTGGGATGAAGCCGCTCGATCCAGCAGCTCTCCCCCAGGATGTGCTCAGCAGTCGATAGATGCCAGGCCTGAGCGGGGATGCCCCGAAGCTCAAGCTCGACGCGATACTTGAACTGGCCAGAGCCCGCATGGGCCAGCTTGCTCCAAGGCCGGACAGAGAGGGTGAACCGCGGGGAGCTGATGAAGTGGTCTCCATTGAGGCGGCGCATAGTCGTGCGCGAGCTGAACAGGATCAGGAAATCCTCGGGGTGGTGAGCATGTACCGTGAAGTCGTCGTCTTCGAGCTCTAGGGAGGTCAGGAGCACATCAGCCACCTCGGTAGCGGACACGGTCGGCCTGTTGCCAGTGATGGAGGCTACCATTGCACGGGACAGGACCTCCTCGGCCTCCTCCATCTCCACAGAATGCGACATGATTATCCTCACCGGCTCCGGCGCGCGTGGCAAGGGCGCAGCGGCCGAGGCGGCGGGAGGAGGCGGAGGTGGCTGCGCGGCCTGGGGCGCCCGCGCCCGAGCAGCAGGGCGAGTGCGGTCAGGGTCGGCCCGGACGGCTCTCCGGCGCTGTGGGTTGCAGGAGCGCGAGTCGTGGCCGGATTCCAGGCATCGGCAGCACCGAATGTCGTTGGTGCAGTCCCGAACACGATGACCAGGGTCGAGGCAGCGGAAGCAGAGTCCAGCGACCTCTTCCGGGGATGGGCTGCGCCGTTGGCGTGGAGTCGTACTGGGCTCGTCGTCTTGGCGGGGGCGGCGGCGACGGTTCCGGCGCCGCGGCTGCTGGAAGCCGTCGGCGTCGACCTGGACGCTGCTAGGGGCACGGTGCACCTCGGAGCGGGGGCCGATGCGGCTCGCAACGGGTAGTCGAGGCTGGTCGACAGCGCGTGCGGGAGCGAGGAGAGCGAGCGGCGCGGGCATAGCCGGCGGTGTGCATGCGACGTCGCTATACGAGCGGGCCAAGGACTCGCTCTCCGAATCGTACCAGCGGTCACCGGAGGACACGCGGTCGTCGGAGAGGGTCGCCCGGGACTCGACAGGGTCAGCACTTGGGGCCGCCATGGCTAGGGGAGGTGCTGGGTGGGCTGACGGCGGGGATTCGCCGGCGGCTGGGCTGGAGGGTGGGAGGGCTAGGAGGAGCGGGGAGGGAGGGGAGCGAGCGGAGCCATCGCAATGTATCGTACCCAGTCGTTCCCCCCCCTCTCTCTCTCTCTCACACACACACACACAATACCACTGTCGCTAGTATATCTCCTGAAACCAAGCTGATCATGAACAATGGAAGCACAAACAGTTGGTGATCTTTGGGGTCGATGACATCTTGACAATGTCCTTGACCATGGAGATGATCTCGCAGACAATACCGAGGAGTTTTGTCGCGTGTCCGAGCTGCTCCTCAGAGGCGATGGGCCAGAGCTGTGAGTGACAACAGAGCCAACCGAAGCGGCAGCCAGCAGCTAGGGTGGGCATGCTGTTGTGTGGGCCATGAAAGTTATTCTCTCACGCTGTGGTCGGTTTCAGCTTAAGAGGTTGATGCTATGATTTATTTTCCAGCTTGAACTTATCATTCCATTGTATAATATGGAACTCAGTAGCTTCTCTGGCATCTAGCGCTAAGGGTTACCTGTCATGTACAGGACCGTGTTGTTGTACTGCACCTGCCTTTTGTGCCAAAAATAAGTTAAGTTGAATGAGGAATTATTCACATAGCAGCACCCCCTGCCCCCACCCCCATACACCCACAAAAAGATACTCCCTCCGTTCACTTTTATAAGTCGTTTCAGACAACCGAAATCGAGCTGTTTTGCACACTATCTGAAATGTCTACAGCGCCTTATCTAACATATAAAAGCTGCTAGAGTACCCGCCCATCTGAAGCCACCGCGTGCGCCACGCTCGTTCGGCCGCCCGATTTTTTACTGTCGCTCCGCTTTTGGCTGCTGGCGTGTGGTGGGCCGTCCGTTTTTTTTCACGTTCATGACTGTCTCCACAGTGAATGACGAGTGGGCCTCGTTACAAGTCGGGTCAAGAGAATGGCGTGGCTCTCGTCCAATTCTGTGTAACAGAAGCAACAAGCCCTAGATCAACGAGGGGTAAAAGGGAAAAAGTAACGCAGCAGCCTTATCTCCTCGCTCACTCCTTCCTCTCTCTCCCACGCCGCCCCTTCCCTCTCCCCGCTCGTCTCCTCATCTCCTCTTTCCTCGACGCCGGCTCCCCTGCTTGCCTCTCCGACCTGGGCCAGAGCCTCGCCGGTCGCTCCCCCCAGCCGGCGCCCACTAGCTGCTTGCGTGGAGGGGAGCTTCTCCGATGGCGACGGCGACCACCATCCAGGCCTCCTTGCTCACCTTGGAGATGCAGAGGAGGAGGAGCCGCGCCTGCGGGAGCTCTCCACGGAGGAGGAGATTTCGTGGCGGTGGTGCGGAGCGTACGGCAGTGGAGGGGCTGGAGAGACCGGGCCCACATCGCTGAAGCAGTGGGCGTGGAGCAGGGGAGGATGAGGGCGATGGGCATGAGGGAAGGAGCAGCGAGGTCGGAGTTCCAGGGGATGCCGGCCGTCGTCACATGTCCCCAGTGTAGGTTGCCCATCTGCGGCCAGAGTTATCTTCCTCCCCAGTTTTCACTCCTCGATTTATTGTTTTTCTAAACATATGTGTGCAGATCTGAGGAACAAAAAGAAGGGGATGAATCTTGAGGAAGAGCTTGGCTAAGAACAAGGTGATATCTCTCTCTCTCTCCATCCCTCTCAATTTAAATCCAGTTTCATGTTCTTTCCTCCCCAGTTTTTGATTTATTGTTTTTTTAAACATATGTGTGCAGATCTGAGGAACAAAAATAAGGGGATGAATCTTGAGGAAGAGCTTGGATAAGAACAAGGTGATCTCTCTCTCTCTCTCTCTGAATTTAAGTCCAGTTTCATCGTTCTTTATTGATGCTATTTCTCGTGGGATATTCAGGAGTTGAGAACATATATTTTGTAGGTGTTCGTAATGGCAACGGTTGTAATCAACGATGAGAAAAAGGGACTGAGATTGGATTTGTACTAGGCATGTTCCTCATCTCTCTCAGTCCTTGTTCCTATCCCCACCCTGATGTAACTGTTTCTTCACAACTGTTGGATGTGTCTTAGGAGATAAATGCCATGAATTGTTTAGATTCTTGTTGAGCTAACCACTAACAAATTGTTTGTCCCCTTGTTAAAGCTAATCATAGTAATATCTGGTAATCGTCCCAGTCAAAAAAAAATATCTGGTAATCGTCCGGCTGATGTGTATGGTGGCAACCAAATTCATGTTGATGAACTGAATCAAATCTGTAGTAAAGTTAGTGTTAAATCACACATGTGTACATTCAGGTTCAATACACTCGAGCAGTTTTGTCACATCTGTGGATTTAGTATGACAAGAAAATTACTTGGAAACCCTCTTCTTCACGTCCAGCGGCCGACGCAGCTCTCGTGCCCTCCCAGCGCTGCCGGTCGGGAGCTTCTCCATCCTACGCCGCTGCCTCGTATCGGCTGTGCGAAGGAGGGCGGCGAGCAGCAGGAGCTCACCGCGTGCGTGGAGTTGTGTGGACTCCCTGCACCGCAGCTGCCTCTTTGCCATTGCTGCGATGCCTCACCGGCCATGGATCTGCTGCAGATGGAGAGTGCCAACGGGGCCGCCGCCGATGGGAAGTGCGAACAGAGAAAGGATGTGGTCGTCGCCATCGCAAGAAGGTTTGCCCCCTGACAGACCGTGCACTGTTGTCGCGGGTGCTGCAGCAGTCTTGCTCCTTCCTGGAGCCTTCCTCCTCTCACACCGCCTCTTTGGCGACCCCTGTAGGTTCATGGTTTTACTCCTGGAGTGGTGTATTCCTTGATGATATGTTGATGCGGTCCGCTTGGTGTTCTTGTTTGCTGTTCTTACTTGACAATAGAGAAAAGAAATATCATCTTTGAAATGCTTGGAATCGATAGATCATTCATGCCGTGGTTGGATGCAAATTAAGAACTATTGGTATAAGTTTTGTTTTCTTGGTCGGACTTTGTTCATTTGATTGTCTTAGTGCAGTCACACGTGCACACTTTTTGCAGGCATCAGTGAAGATTTGGGCAGTAGCTAGGGAGGGATTGCTGGAGTGGAAACATGGCAAGAACCGGAAAGAGCTCAAGATTTTGCTACTACCTTGCTAATAAATTTGTGAGGTAATTCAGCTAGCTACATGTGTGTTTGTTTCTGCTATACCAAGGTCATTATTCTGATTTAGAAAATAGAAACATGAATTCTGATTTAAGAGTCTAATAGCAAATGTTGGTAGCATTAATAGAATGTGCATTGTACGCACAAGCTAATAGTAGAGTTTAATTCTTCTCAAGTAGCGGTTGTTGATGTAGACTTGAACTAATTAATAAGGCAGGTATCAAGTAGTGATATCGTCCACAATCGATGGACGACTAATATTCTTGAGCAGGCTCACAGAGCGAGAGACGAACCTGGGCTGACCGGGACCCTTCTAAAACTGTTGTACGTGGGCAAATTAACCGAGTTTTAGCTGGGAGAGTTAATGGGAAAGCACGAGTATATCTATGATTCTGATCTGTATAAAAGAACTACATAGGATCATTTTTGTTCTTATTTTTAAGACATGCATGATCATCCTAGGCATTTTGCTGACAAATAAAAACCTGAAACTAATTTCTATTTAACATAAACTCTAATATCTATACTATACAGACATTTTAGACATGTATATTGGCTCACCAACAATTTGTTTTCTGTTGAAATGAATGGTAATACTTGATTTTAAATTTCCTAAATCTTTATTATTCTTCTGTTGCAATATAATATAACGAGGCATGGTCAGCAGGAAACCTAATTCTCCGTGAACATGCGCAAAAGAGTCAACTTTTAGTTCTTTTAGAATTTTTGTTCTTTCCTTAGAGTTCATGAGAATTATTTGTAGACGGTGTTGTGATGCTCCAGTACTTGTGTGATGATATTCTTCTGACTCTTGCAATGTCCTATGCTGACAAATACAAATGCTCTGCTCTATTTGATGCTATAATTGTTCATTTTGAATCCATTGCCTCTTTGTAATGGTAAACCAGAGTCCCTTGACAGTTCGTTGGTCATCTTCTTCTCATGACAGAACTGGCAAGATGTCATGATGGAACAATATCTTTTCTGCATGTAGTAAATTATTTTCTTATTAGTTTAGATCCGTTAACTGCACTATATTTTTAGGAGGTGTCACACTAAGAATTTCATAGTTGGATTTTGATGTTCTAGGTTGCTTTATGGAAGTATTTACAGGCTTGCCATGACAAGGTATTTTATTAGTTTGTTATCTCCCTTTCCATAGACTTTTTACATTCTACTCTGGTTATTAAGTACGTATACATATAAAGTGTGCTCTATTGCTTAACTAAATTCTGGACTTCAGGTATACTACCTGACAATGCACCCTGTGTTGATAAAAATAATATTGGGATGCACCACATACTGATTCACAAACAAGTGATGTAGAATTGGAAAATAGTGATGTAGAATTGATCCGAATTTTAAACAGACCTGCCCCTGAATTTTAAACAGACCTGCACCTGGGTTTTTAACTACCTTTTCTGTATCTTATTCTTTTACAGGAATGCATCAATAATCTTGGTATAAAATTTATTTGGATGGTTCAGAACCTTCAGATGGCATGGCTGAGATATAGTTTGTTGTATTCAGTTTTTTTTTCATCGTCACATGTTTGCAAAATTTGGTTCTACTGCCAGTGCATACTTTATGTTTCCATTTCCATCAATTCATCTTGTAGAATATCTGTGACCCTCGACGTTGGTTTGGAAGTTCGGTTCAGTCATAGCCTAATTTTTGGGTCTTCGCAAAAAAAGGCCTAATTTTTGGGATTTAGTAATTGCGGCCTGTTGTTAGTATGCGAGTGTACATACAAACGATTAGCACTATATTTACTTTGATTTATTTGTTGTGATTAAGAGCAGAAGCTCTACTCATCTAGGACGAGGTCTATGACAAGGAAAGTTAATGTAAAAAATCAAAATTGTGTGTGTTTGTGTGGTTAATACTCACTTCATTTTGATATATTTGTCTTCTAATAACCCACCGTGCACAGGACAGACCATGCAAGCATCAACTTATCGAGAAATGACTTATTAACCTATTAAAAGACCATACCGGAACCACCTATGGCATAACCTTTTCAAAACATTTAAGTAGGGGTGGGCAATAGAAGCGTTGTAGTAACTGCTCGCTTGTTGAACGGACAAACATTTTGACGATGACTCTTGCTTTCATGGATATACAGAGATAAATGGATGGATGTTGCAAATACAGTAGAAATCATGGGTGCAACAATTTTTATGTCCATGTTTTTCTTTTTGTCTGATTGTGTATGTATACTGGTTACAGGGCACTATTTGCGTAGAATTTACTTGACCTGTAGGAACTGGCTCTACTATCTAGCTTTTAAATGTAATAAATCTAGAAGGCAATGGAGCATTACTGTCTTTCCCTCTTTCTACATAAGCAAGAAAGCTGTGACTTGGATTCTGGACATGAATCTTCTTAACCTGTTGAAGCAGAAAACTATAGATGCAGAGTCCAATTAGTTGTCCTTTGTGCATACACAAGAAAGTGGAATTTGGAGTCTGAACATGAATCCTTGAGACTGATGGCCAGAAACAGAACACAACATGATGACCTTGAGTGAGACCCTTCTTCACATGTGACTGCTCTCTTTTGGAATACCAGCCATGCGTGACATGTTTAGTAGAACAGATTGTGTCGTACGTCTGGTAGTTGTTGTTGCCTATACAGAGTGTGATGATCTGAGGGTGTGAACTATTTTTTGTGCAAAATACTTGTTATATAAACTATATGGATGGAGTTACGGGACATTAAGAAAAGATATGAGAAAGAATATAGAGTGTGAAATTTGCTATATAAATTACTTGTTATATAAAAGTTGAATCTCACGATCCAACTTTTTAGAACTATGCCACAACTTTTATGAGGCCATAAGTTTTTCTTTTGAAATCTGCAGGTTATATGATTTGTACATGGCGGTGTTACTGAACAGAAGGAGGTAATTTCTTCGCTCTTTCTATTGATTAATATTGTTCTTCACTCTTTCTAAACTATTGAATTTATTAATATTATTCTTGCACAAATTAATTAATGATTATATCATCTTTTGGTCACTCGAGTAAGATAGAACATGATGATCCTCTCTTAATTTGGTTTCTCCTCCGCTGAAGAATATAGGAATCACCAGCAGCCCTTCTCGTGAGCACCATGTCTATGAACTCATCTCCATGCTTACTATCCTTCTATAAACTGGGGGTATCCATGTGTTGCTAATAAGGCATTTTCCATTCTTTGTTTTTCAATTCTGTATCAGTAGTTCCGAGGAAGTGCTCAACCTAGACGTTGTTGGCCGAAGGAGGGGCGGAGCAGGTGCCAGTCAAGTAGGCGGCTCAATGGGTGGGAGATGGCAGCTGCCGATCTCACACGGCTCATGCGCCCCGCGACCCTCCCCTCCCCGGCTAAGTAGGAGGTTCGAGGGCAGCGACTAAGGAAGGAGCACATCGGCGATGAGGGCTAGCAATAGCAAGACAATTGCCAGGTGCAGTCGATATGCCGCCACGTCGGCCCTTCACGCGCGCCCGCCAGGGTCGGGACCTTTTTCAGAGCAATGCGTAGTGTTTCCTTTATTGTTGTTGTTTGTGATGTCCTTGATATTCCTTTGCCATATGATTTTTGATCATTTTCTCGCTCATTCCTAGAGGAGCGCTATGGATAATATGATTGAGATGACTAAGATACATGCTTTTTGTTTACTTGGCATCTGCTTCTCTTAATTTTTCTACAACCCTTCCTTTACATGCTGGTATGTTTTGTTGCCAGGCTCAGATCGGCGAGACCCGTGCCAATGCACGAGGTACAATATTGGTTAATTTTCCATCTCCAATCAGATTAATGGTTTGCATGCAGACCAAGCCCAGTGTTTTATGGTGTTCTTATTCCTGATTTAGTTGTACATTTGACTTTTAGTTTCTTCATAGATAATAAAGTAGTGGCAGATGAACCAGTAAGTTATCTGTGCCCATTCTTTGCTGTAAGCATTAAATTTGCTCTCTGCTTTTACTTTCAATGTGTTATCCGTACCCCTGTTTTTTGTGGCTAATTATTATGGTGTTCTTATTCCTGATTTAGTTGTACATTTGACTTTTAGTTTCTTCATAGATAATAAAGTAGTGGCAGATGAACCAGTAAGTTATCTGTGCCCATTCTTTGCTGTAAGCATTAAATTTGCTCTCTGCTTTTACTTTCAATGTGTTATCCGTACCCCTGTTTTTTGTGGCTAATTATTATGTCCTATCAACATATGCAGAGTCCATGGTATCATACGATTTGAAGTTGAAAAAATCATGCTATGGGTGATACGGAAAAGTCATTGCCTTCTTTGCTGGAACATTTCCTAAGATGATCTAAGGTAATTATTTTAGTCACCATGTCATTTATATGCTAAATTCAGTGCGTTGACAACTAGAGATCGCTTCCTTTTTTGTGTATTGATCATTTCAGTACGATTGTTTGATACACTGCCGACATCATTTTGCTTTCTTCTTGCTTGTTATTTCATTTATTTCCTCCAGCAAGTGGATGGCTATTTCCACTGCTTCAAGTGTTGTTTTGGCTCTAATTGTGTGTATGGCATCTTGGCCTTCTTAGGTGAAGCATTTATGAATATCCTCGCTGATCTATGGATCTATCATTGTAAGAGTCGATAATATATGGTGAGCTGCCTCACACCATCATTTGGTCTTTGTGGCATTTGAGTTGGCAAATTTGTTGGATTCATGCGATTAGGCATGGTAAGTGCTCAGAGACCTCATAGCTCTATAAATTTTGCTTCCAAAAGTTCTGAATCTTTTCTGTGCTTGGTCCTCTCATTGGTGAGAGTAGCCATGTAAATCAATCTGCAATGGGAAATGGGAGTTTGCAAACTACCGGAGTCTAATTGCTGAGGGACGAGGTTCGTAACTGAGGGTCATGTGCAGAGCTGGAGGAAGAAGTTGCGAGGCTTGGAACTCTCCTTGTGAAGGGCTCAGGGACAACAGTGAGGACAATGCCTCTTTAGTTGTAATTGTGATACTCCTGATGTGCAAGTAAACATTCCTGTGATACTGCTTATGCTAAAATGTTGGTTGTTAGTACAGAGGTGGTGACATTATTTGGTTCTCTGATATTGATTTCATGATTTGTAATATAATCCACATTGCATTATCTTTCCAGTAACATCTCCTACTTATGCACTACTAACATTCTTTCTAATTCGGTTCTTGCGCCATTGGCGCAACCGGGTCATCTAGTAAAAGTGAACAGAGGGAGTAGTAGAGAGTGCAGATTTCTCATTTTGATATATTTTTATTTGTGCATGCATGAATGGTGCAGCTAAAGGAAGCATGCAATTCGACTTTGTTAATGCCCACTTCATATTTCCTTCTTGTGTTAAAGTTTTGTGCAGACCGAAAGAAGCCAAAGCTGAAGGTTGGCACACATCCTATCTGGGAGTCATTTTTCGAAGCTAACTTAGCTGACAGGGATACAACCAACTCTGGTAGTAGATCCAGTATCCTTTCAATAGTAGATCCAGGAACACTGCAATTTTATTTTATGGCTTTACGTTCACATTTGGTCTTTTATGAACATAACTATTTTTTAAACCACATTCCTGTTTTAAATTCCATCGGTTCTGGTCTTGTCTCTTGGTGGTGAGCGTTAACTAAGAAGTGCTAGTTTCTATTTGAGCTATTTATTTTAAATTTACAGCTTGGCATGGTCTTGAATGAGCCAGATTAAGGAATGCCATATGCTAGTTTATTCCTATGATGGCATATGCTTGTTGAAATCACACCTTCTGTGATTTATTTTAGTTTTGTACTCTATTTGATTTGAAGAAAGGAGGATAGAAAGAGACATAAGAGAACAAAACAAATCTAGTATACCTTATTAGGTTAATTGCATACGAATATTTTGCAGAATCAGTACCAGCACAATGCCTCCCAAGATACCAAGTAGGCAAGTAACCAACTTGCTGAGGTACCAGTGTACCATGACAATTTATCACTCAAGTTACATGGTTTCAGTTTTGATTAATAGTTGTCCCATCGATATCGGTGCAAGAAAAATCACTATACCTTAATTGAAAATCTATAATATCACTGGAGGGGGAAAATACCATCCTTGCAAGCACTCATGAATTATTTCCAGCAAATATAACAGTGAGTTCCCTTTTTTCAGTGACATCGTCATTAAATGGTATTTCGGAGAAATTAGGACAGAAGGAAGGAGGTGCAGCAATGACATTTGATCACATAACAAGAGTTCTGGAGGATTTACAGTGTACTACTACCAGTGAAGATCCAAAAGAATTTACTTTTGGTAAGATGCTGATGATATTTTTACTCTTCATAAGTCCGATACATGAAAGTTCTATTGGTAAAATGCTTGACATGGAGTCCAGTTCTTGCTTTCAAGAAATGAACTGTTATAGTTCGGAAGTAAAGCCTTGGCACTACACGATGGGTGCCATAGGGAAACTGGTTACATTCCATTCCAATTCCTGGATTGAATTGTGGTACCTTAATGTATCAGTTATATTTGAATTTGGATATTATCATGTGAACCAGTCCACACTCCGCACTTCATTTAACGAGACATGTTGATTGGTCTATACATGAAAAAGTACTATAACCATGACATCTTCCACTGTTTTCGTAATTAGTTTGAGCCGAGTTACCATTATGTTGCTGATACTGACGGCCTGCTATTTCGTGAATTGTGCTATATGCAATGACAACACAATATTCAACCGAAGCGTGAAAAAGAACTCTAACAAATACCTGGAAATTATGTTGTAGAAACTTACTTTCCTGGTTACTTGTCTTCCATTCTAAACTCTGCATGTTCGAATTTAGTATACCAACCTTGAGTCAACATCATAAGTTTTTGTGAGATTCAGAAATACTTGATGTTCAAATTTAGTTTGTCAGCCTTTGAGTGTACATCATAAGTTCTTTTTGTAAGATTCTCATGACAGTGGTACTGTTTTTCTGTAGATTTACGCAAAATGGTTGAAGCATGTACAAATGAGGAGGTACCAGATTGTGTTACTGTTTCATAGTTTATTTGAGATAAAAGACCCCCCCCCCCCCCCCATCCTTTATGTACTAACAGTTCACATGAACATATCTTTTTATTTTGTGCATTATAGATCGAGTCGCTTGTGAAAAAGAAATATGGGCAAGAAGCTTTTACAATCTTTAGGCTATTGGTCACACAAGGTTGTGCAGTTGAAACAGATCAAGTAAGTACTCTTGTACATTGAGGACATTCTAGAACTATGCTCTGTTATTGTTGTCAATCTCTTTGGGTTAAGAAGCTTCTGTTATGCATTAAATTTAGTTGTGTGATCCTGTTTTACGAATTTTTTATTTGACGGTATGGCTTCCTGTTGCAAATTGCAGTGCACAGTACTAAACTTTGATTGCAAATGTGCAGATTATTGACACGACAATTCTTGACAAGCAAATTGTTCATTCAACTTTGTACAAACTATGGAATGATGGGTACATAGATACAGAGGTCTGTCTCCTAGTTCCATCAGAAAAGCAGTATTTTTGTTTGGAGGGCAGAGAGAATAACAATGATAAACCTCCTTGCTTTAAATGATATTTGTGCGGTTTATCTAAAAGATAACTTCACTGCTTTGATGATCTACTGTTTTACTATACCAGGTGGCCCGTAATAGCCTTACAAATGCATCTGATATATTGCGTTACTTCCATCATAAATCTGCATACATGTATAGGCATTTATGCAATTTTACAAGGCTATTTGAGCATTTGGGACAAAACTTGTAAACAAACTTGATAAATTAGTTATACAGGAGGAAGTGTCTAAAGGTTTCTTGACACGTTAAGTACTTAAACGCAAATAGCATCCAGTTATATGTACTAGAGGAATTCCTAGTTATGTGAATGGTCCTCAAACACCTTAACCCACACTATTTAACTTGTAGTTTTGCAACTGGTAATACCATAAAAGTTTAGAACTTCTTGCACCCATAAATTACATCAGCTTAAGAGCATATCCAGCAGCTTCTGTAAACACTCAATTCCTTAAAATGGTTTTAGGGAATGTCTGTAAGATTCCTTATAAATCCATTCCTTCTAAAAATATCTCTTCCATTCCTTACAAACTTGTTGGACGCCCGCCATGGTATGTCCTGTGCTGGCGTCAGAGCTGATGGCAGCCTGCGGGGAGGCTTGGACGGGGCCCGGGACGTGCACGGCGGAGGAGCTGGCCAGGGGACTTTGATTCGTACTGCGCGTGGCCAGCGTTGAGTCTTGGACGGGGCCGGGACGTGCACGGTGGAGGCTGGAGTTACCTACATCGGTGGCAGGATGAATCGGGAGCGGCGCGGCGAGTGTGGGAGGGGAACAGCAGTTCGCGCGAGGGGGATGGGTAGGATACAACACACTTAGTTGGTTATGTAAATTTGCAGAAAAAAGCCAAGTCTTAGGGAAGATCCTTAAAAAAAATTTAAGGATGAAGAATATGATAGGGGAAGGGGAGCCTTGCACAGTGGTAAAGCTTTGCCTTGTGATCATGAGCTCAAGGGTTTGAGTCCTGGAAACAGCCTCTTGGAGAAATGTAGGGAAAGGCTGCGTACAAAAGATCCAAAGTGGTCGGACCCTTCCCCGGACCCTGCACAAGCGGGAGCTACATGCACCGGGCTACCCATTTTTTAAAGAATTGGATAGGGAATCTGCTAGAGTGCTTATTTTCCTTGTAGTTGCAAATTCGAAGGATAGGTGGGTTATAAGGATTCTTCTAGGGAGGCTCTAATGCTGCATTTGCATAGTTGGAACTATGCATAAATAATGCATGTGAAAGTGATTCTATTGGACCGCCACAGTAGAAAATTTGCTGGAAATAGGAAGCGATGTATCTGCTACTGCTATTTTTGTGCTTCTGTTTTACTCCAAATAAATGTTTGCATTAGATGCTAGACAAAATTATATGTTTTTAAGTTTTTCTGCTCCGTTTGCAAGCTGTAAGACTTTTATGACGATACTTTGTGGATTGTTAATAAGATGGCTGCATGCATCATCATGATGCAGAGGCCGGGGGCATGCCTCCATTTCCAAAAAAAAGTCACATAGAACCGTATCCTTGCTCCACACAAGTGACTCATGGCAGAGTTATCGTCTGACACAATTTTTCTACAGCAACTTTCAAGTTTCAGTTTCTTTCCTGGAGCAATAGTTCAGAACTTTCACACTACTGCAGCTCTGCTACCTCAGTTTCAAGCTAACCTAAAAGAATTGACTACTCTTATGCTTAAAGCTAGGAGAACTTGTGTAGTAAATTACAGGATATCTATATGCATGGTGTATTGCTATACTGCAAGTTCATAAGCAACAAAAATATGCCTCATTTTGTGCTTCTGTTCACAATAATCCCATTATGTTTACAGAAAATCGCTTCGGCAGCAGGAACAGGGTACGCACAGTTTTTTGCATGGAGAGCCAGAAATACATTTCGTGAACAGTTCATCGATAATCTTTACCATGCTGCTTTGAACTTGCGCCAGATGGTGAATTACATTGCTGAACTTCTAGTCGAGGTTATCATCTCATGATCACCATTACATTTTTTTAGCTGCAAGCCAAGCTTTCTGAACAAAGCATTATTTATTAGTTTTACATATCATGAATTCATGATGCACGTCAGGATTGGTTGCTCTATGCCCCATATGTTTATGATCATAGTCCATACATGAATATATAGTGTATTTGTGCCATATCATAGTTGCAATTCGGTATGTTTGTTTCTCTAACGAGTCACAAATGATGTGCAATGTGCATTCTTCGTAACAAGAATAATGTATGTCTGCAATACGGTATTTTGCAGGAACATGGCCTAGTTGCCACAATGCCATCTTAATTACTAAATGAATTTTTACCATGTTGAAACTATTTTGCTGGCTTGAAGCAGATTTTACTTGCACAGATGTGTGTAACCTCACCTCAACTCACGAGTTGTTTAAATATCATGTGTTGCAGGGTTCGAAGGACGAAACGAAGCTGCGGAACAGAAAGAACATTTTGATCCTAGCTCTCACTAGACATGATGACTCTCTCATGCTGTTCCATGATTTTTGAGAACACTGGAGCTGGGTGTTACGGTATATATAAATGTAAAAAGGAAAACAGACTGAAGTTGGGCGACTGAGTTAATGTATCTTAGGTGATAAGTATATTTTTCTTCGTTATGGCATTTTGGTGATGTCTACAATACTACCCTAGTCCAGCACGTTCCATCTCTTCTTGCTTGTCTGGTTTCTTATATGCAAACTCCACATGCAATAATTTCTTCTTCCTTCGCCAAGATTGTGTTGGAAAATTCTAGTTCAATGGCTACATTTTGGTAATGTCCAGCATGCAATTGATCTGCTGTTGATTTTCCACTTGTATGTCACGCCATCTTTGTGACCTGTGAAAGTTTCAAGTGGTTGTGCCTTTTTGCGGCTCGACGAAGGCACGCACTCTCTTCACTTGGTCCCGTCTCCCGTGTCACTTCCACCGCCTCGTTGGACAACGCCATCCGAGCTTCTAGGCCCGTGACGGCCTCCATGTTAGAAACGTAGCGGTTGGGGCCGATAGCGATCATTAACCTCTATGCATATGGACGCCAGGCAATGCTCACAACTCGGTGATTCTGTGATCGTCCACACCGGCAGGGGGCGCGGGATCCCGCTCAAAACCAAGACCGCGGGCTCCAAGAATAGGGTTGGTGCTGGGCCTAGGGCAGCAAGGGGGCTAGAAGAAGGTTCCACAAATGGGGCGGGTGGATGGACCGGGGTCTTGATAGGTATGAGCGTGAGCTCCACAAATAGGGTGGCACCAAACGGCGGGAACAGGCACGGCCTCCGGCACGGCTTCGACGGACGGAATTTGCCATTGGTAGTTAGTGTGGTCAAGTGAGGGCAGGGTAAGAGCTTACGAGGCAACGCTGGTGAAGGAAGGATACTATTGGTTTTTTCCCGCGAATACGCAAAGCTTGCGTATCTTTCATTGATAACAGAAGGAATTAGAATGATTATTACAAAGTTGGGTACAACACATGACACAAACGCAAGAAGGTGCGAACATGGTGCACCAGAGCAGAGGAACAAGGGATGCTCGGCCCGGAACAAAGGATACACACGCAGCTAAACCCACCAAGACCCAACAGGATAGGCAGACCGAACAAGCAATGTATTCCACACCGGCAAAATCATCATCAGGAACACCACAAGCAAACAAGATAGCGCCTTCATGAAGGAGAACGACGCCGAGACGCCGTCGCCATCCGATCCGGAGAACCGGACCCAGGGTTTCCCCTGAGCTCGAAGAGGGGCGTAGATGGAGGCGATGGCAGCGCCTTCAACAAGGGAAAACGACACTCGTGAGTGACGTCGCTGCCAGCAACGGCTAGCCGAGCAAGGATTTCTCCTTGGCCTGAGTCTAAGCAATCCCATAGCCACTGAATCAGGACTCTATGACGCGGAAGCCACCGCCGGTCGAAACTGCTATGTCGAGGAGAGGGTTGGAGGGGCTGCACCTGCCGCCGGAGGGGGTACTGGGTGCCATCGGACACATGAGCATTGGATGTGGCTCAAGATGAGGCGCGAAGGTATACGGGTCGGGGAGGCGACGAGGCAGAGAGAAACCTGCACAGGGTAATCATCGGCTAACAGCGACGCCGGCAAGCTAGGAACCGGAGATACGCAGATCCAAACTGCCGGGGCCGTAGCCGACAGGACACCAACGAGCAGAGTAGGCTGGAAGAGAACGCAACAGCTACTTGGTTGTTGGGGCGGGAGACGCGCCGGCAGAGGCGCCGCAAGCCACGGACACCGGAGAACGCAGGTCCGAGGCTGTCGGGGCTGGAGCAGCGCCAGCAAACCCACCACAGGGTGCCACTCGCTCACCAAGCCATCAAGCCGGTGCGCCGCCAAAGGTAGCCGCCGCTGAGGAAGCAACCACCGTACCCTCAACATGCCACCACGCTGGAGCCGTCACCGCAACACGGGAGAGAGGAGCACCGCCGGGGACAAGGACCGGCCATTCAAGGCTAGCCCACACCCGGACGCAGAACCACACCCATCCCAGGGCAACAACACCATGCTAGGTTGTGCCGCCGGGGGAGGGGGAAGGGGGCGCAGGGGAGGACCGTCCAGATCCCGCCAGGGCACGCCGCCAGACGGCCGCTGCTGGACGCTTGCCGGGCCAGAAGGGGCAGCAGCCGGAGGGGGGGCACACCGCATCTGGAATCTGGATCTCGGGGATGCGGGGGGAGGGGTGGTGCGCCGCGCGCACGGAGGTGGATCCGCCCCGCCGCCGCCATCCCGGGGCTTGGCGGGAGGGGGGGAGGAGCCTTACGGCAGCGGAAAGTAAAGCATGCAACTTGCAAGAATGTAAAGGGAAGGGTTTGGAGAGTGCAAACACAATAGGAGACACGGATGTTTTTGTTGTGGTTCCGATAGGTGGTGCTATCGTACATCCACGTTGATGGAGACTTCAACCCACGAAGGGTAACGACTGCGCGAGTCCACGCATGGCTCCACCCACGAAGGGTCCACGAAGAAGCAACCTTGTCTATCCCACCATGGCCGTCGCCCACGAAGGACTTGCCTCACTAGGGGTAGATCTTCACGAAGTAGGCGATCTCCTTGCCCTTACAAACTCCTTGGTTCAACTCCACAATCTTGTCGGGGGCTCCCAAGTGACACCTAGCCAATCTAGGAGACACCACTCTCCAAGAAGTAACAAATGGTGTGTTGATGATGAACTCCTTGCTCTTGTGCTTCAAATGATAGTCTCCCCAACACTCAACTCTCTCTCACAGGATTTTGGATTTGGTGGAAAGAAGATTTGAGTGAAAGCAACTTGGGGAAGGCTAGAGATCAAGATTCATATGGTAGGAATGGAATATCTTGGTTTCAACACAAGTGTAGGTGGTTCTCTCTCAGAAAATGTAGGTTGGAAGTGTAGGCACGTTCTGATGGCTCTCTCCACGAATGAAGAGTGGGTGGAGGGGTATATATAGCCTCCACAAAAAATCTAACCGTTACACACAACTTACCAATCTCGGTGGGACCGAATCGTTAAACTCGGTCGGACCGATTCAGCAAATAATGTGACCGTTAGGATTTTCGGTGGGACCGACATGCAACTCGGTAGGACCGATATGGTTAGAGTTAGGGCATAACGTAATCTCGGTGAGACCGATTACACAAACTCGGTGGGACGGATTTTGGTAATGGACACACAGAGGGTTGGTCAGGCAAACTCGGTGGGACCGATTCGTTCATCTCGGTGAGACCGAAACGTTACGAAAGGGAAACAGAGAGTTTGCATTGCAATCTCGGTGGGACCGATCGCTCATCTCGGTTTGACCGAAACGTTACGAAGGGAAACAGAGAGATTACAATTCCATCTCGATGAGACCGAGATCCCTATCGGTGAGACCGATTTGCCTAGGGTTTGTGGCAGTGGCTATGACATCTGAACTCGGTGGCGCCAGATAGGAAGAATTGGTGGGGCCGAGTTTGACTTTTGGTTTATGTCATATGTGGATATGAAAAAGTAGTTGAGGGCTTTGGAGCATATCACTAAGCACTTTGAGCAAGCAAGCCATTAAGCAACACCTCATCCCTCCTTGATAGTATTGGCTTTTCCTATAGACTTAATGTGATCTTGGATCACTAAAATAGAAAAATGTATAGTCTTGTGCTTTGAGCTTGAGCCAATCCTTTTGTCCTTAGCATTTTGAAGGATCCACTTTTCTCATCCATGCCATGCCAATCATTGAGCTTTCCTGAAACATCTATCTTGAAATAGCATTAGCTCAATGAGATATATGTTGTTAGGAATTATCAAAACCACCCACGGATAGTTGCACTTTCAGTTTAGCCTCTACAATCTCGTGGCAGATCAACTCTTGTAATACTCATATCATCAAGATCAATCAAGCAGGAAGTAGGGTATTACCTCCATCGAGAGGGCCTGAACCTGGGTAAACATCGTGTCCCCCGCCTCCTGTTACCATTAGCCTTAGACGCATAGTTCGGGACCCCCTACCCGAGATCCGCCGGTTTTGACACCGACACTCGTCGTCCCTCACAAATTTGTGGAGGTGATGAACACCTGGCTGATCATCAAGCGGCTCCCGTGCGTGATCAAGTTGTCGGCGAACAAGCGGTGCGTGTTCTGGGTGCAGGTCCAGAACTTCGAGGGGCACATGGTGCTTGGCCGGGGTTGGAACTAATTCTGCCGCTGCCACCTGATCGTCCCCGGCGACCTCGTCGTTGTGCGCATCTCAGGACTCGGACTGAAGGTTCAGATCTACAACCACGACTCCTCGGTCATGTGCAGGTTTCGTTGCAGGAGGCACAGTTGCGTTGGTGACATCGAGCATGCTATGTAGTTAAGTTGTTAGTGTTAAACTTTTATGGTGTGTGGCTGGACTTATGATGGAAACTTGGGCTAGGAACATGTTAATATTTTGGCCAGGAGCAACACCCTGGTGTGGAGTAGGGAAGGAGGATGCCCCTACTGTTAATCCTAAGTAGTTTGTTGTCATTTCTTTACTTGTTTGTTTACTTTGTTTGATCTTGCTTTATTTGATCTGCTTTGTTTGATCTTGCTTTGTTTGTGCTGATCATGTGGTGCTAAGGCCACCACATTTAAATGGGGTGAGCAGAACATAAACGCTGTTTGCAACCAAACAGCTGAAGTTTGCATCTGTTCACACCGTAAGCACAAAAAAGGACAACCAAACAGCAAGGGAGGTGCCCCTCCATGCGATGCAGGCAACCAAACAAGTTACATCTGCTGTATATGAGGTTATATTTTAAGAATCAGGCTGGATTGAGATGAACGTGCGATGCAGGAACTGTTGCAAACTAAAACCAAACACACCCTAGATGATTCAATTGCACGGCGACCGGAATAGCATATGGTCGCTTCTCAGTCAATTCCGCGTACAATACGGCACGAGACGAAATCATCGCCCAACAAGGTGTCGGTGACTCGAGCAGAAGACTCGAGCAGAAGACCTGCTTGGAAACTGCTGTGGAACTGTGAGCTCCCCTAAAGTTTGCATCTTTGCATGGGAAGTTGCTCGTGAGGCGCTAGCCTCCCAGGTGAACAAGAATACCCTTCGGGACATATCATATTGGAAGAATACCCTTCAGTCTCCGCAAAAAAAAAGAAGAAAGGAAGAATACCCTTCAGAACATATTAGACATTAGACGAATAAATCACAAGGAAAACAGGCAATAAAAACAAGCACAGGCTGCAGAACTCTATCATATTGGAAGAATACCCTTCAGAACATATTGCACACGCTAGCTGCAACCAAAACAACTGTCAAGAGATCAGAAAATGGTATACATATACTCCCTCCGTTTCAAAATAGATGACCCAACTTTATACTAACTTTAGTATAAAGTCGAGTCATCTATTTTGAAACGGAGGGAGTATTCAAGAGCCAATGGTTCAACGAGGCATCAGGACTCTTAGAAAATGATAAACATATATTCAAGAGCCTAGGGTTCAAGGAGGCATGAGGACTCTGGTCTCGCATGACAAAAGAAGTACCAATATTTTTATAGAGAAATACTCCCTTGTAATCCATCCAGTTATGATGAAACTTCATTCCATTCCCATCTCACTGTATCGTCTTGAGGTCCTTCAAGTGTAGTACTAACTCGAAGAATAAGCACAAGTAGTGAGAGATACTCCAGCCAGCATAAGTAGTGGCCTCTTTCATCACTCAGAAATTAAGCATGGAGCCCCAAATAACCGAACTTAACGGAACGGGCACATTTCTTTCTTTCAGTTACACAGCAGCATATGAATCAAGTGGGACGTACATCCATCGGTCAATCTAGTTTCTCAAAGAGCATGCAGAATCATCACGCATCATAAAAATCTATACTAAGAAGAGATTTAGCTCAGCCTAGCAGCACTTCAATTTGGGGTGTCGAAGTCGAACAGCAGTCCAGGACGGCAAGTTTCTCCTCGTTGCTCCAGGTGCTTTGCTTGCTCACCATCTCCCAGTCCCAGGGGCCCCCCTTGTCCTCGACATGACCATGCTTGAACACCGCAACACGGCGCAGCGCCGTCGAAGTATCCACGGCGAACCTCACGAGGTACATTAGCTGATGATGTATCCTGCTCGTGCTCTGAAAGCCAACAACCACCAGCTCCTTCAAATGGCGGTGGCGCTGCCAAGAAGATGATGATGATGGCTGCTGCATCTGCAAGTAGGAGGAGATATTCTGACGACCTGGCTCCTCCTCATGTTGGCACTGGGACTGGGACTGGGACTGGGAAACATGAACATGAAGACTCTCCAGCAGTGGTGCTGCCTGGATGAGGATGCGCGGCCATGAGACATCCCAGGAGGATGGCACATCCGCAACAAGCAGCTTCTTCAGATTGGGCATCAGAGAAAACTGATTCTTCAGATTGGGCAGAATCCACATCTCTGGCCCAGTAAAGCGCAGAATGAGATTCCTCAAGCTGATGGCCGCGTCTTTCAACGAGAGCATGAACAACGCAATCAAGTGGTTCACAATGGAGTGGTTGTCCAGTGGTCCAATGGAGAAGACGAGGCTCACATGCGCAAGGCAAGGGACGTCGGCGTCGGAGCACAACAGAACCCTGGCATCCACGGCAGTGAGGCTCTCGAGCTTGGGGAGAGAGCGGAGCTTGACCGTCATCAACGGGCCGTCAGCGACAAGCTCTCTGATTTCTGACATGGGCGCGTCGAACACCACCCAACGGGCTGTATCCTTGTCGAAGGAGCAGGAGACGAGATGCAGAACCCGCAGCTGCGGGCACGCGGCGACCACGCCCTCGTAGACGGCCGCAGGTGTGGAGCAGGGCAGGTCCCGCAGCAGGAGCGTGGTGAGCGCGGTGAACCCCTCCAGCGGCGGGGGCAGGCAGTTGACGAGCTTGAGGCTTCGGAGGCGGGACTCCCCGGGCTTCCTGCTGATGCGACCACGGGGGAACGTGTAGACCGGACGAAGATGTGTGATCGGCTCCGTCGACTTGGCGACGACCTCGAGGTCCTCAACACCCCAGGAATCTACGGCGTCCACGACCAAGCGGTTGATGGCGGCGGAGGTGCTGAACGCGAAGAACTCGAGCGACAGCCTGCTGCACGCACGCCGGTGGCGGCGGGCCCTGAGGCTCCTGACGGAGCTGACCATGGCGCGCATGGCGCGGCGCTCGTACCGTCCGACGATGGGGCGTAGCCTCCGGCTACACCCGCGTAGCGCGTCCGATGTGACTGCCTCGTTGAGGAGGTCGAGCCACCGTCGGTAGCGCGGCGGGAGCGCGTCGCTGACCTTGAGATCCAGGGCGGGGAGCTCGCGAGGGAGGTGGGCCCAGCGCCTGCAGAGCGCGGCGGCGCCAAGCGCGCTGCGGGTGTCGAGACGGCCCACGATCTGGAGGATCAGGTCGTCGGAGAGGGCATTGAGGCGGTCCTCATCGCGCGGCCGACGGAGGGAGAGCCGGCGCCGGCGAGAAGACAGATCCTTTCTAGCCATCGCTCTCCTCGGAGGAAATTTGGTGTGGCGCGACTGGATGGAGGATCGGCCGAGTGGAAATATAGTGGCGATTGTCCGATGTTTGTCGGAATCGCGGGCTCTGAATGGGGATCGAAGACGGAGAGACCGCGTGGGGGCGCTGGGAAAGCTGCCTAGCGCGCGAGAGAGAGGGGCTAATTTTCGAAGCAAAACGCGCCGTTTCTTTTCTTCTTCGGTATATTCATTTCGAAAAGGCTGAAAATCTGACGACAGACTTTTAGCATCTAGGAACGCACTTTCAACCATGTATCTTTTTGAACAAATCTCTAGGAAAGTCTGTTGGAAGGGAGAGAGGGATTTGATGGAATAGTTGTTGTATTGCTTGAGCCTCGTGGGCATATATATAGGAGTACAATGATCTACTTTGAGTACAGGACAAGCCAGAACAAATCCTAGTCTATCTCGTCTTTCCTAATAAACATTATACTCAACATCCCCCCGCAGTCACAACAGTAGCGACGCAGACGGTGAGACTGGAGAAGAATCCGAACGCAAGCCGACGGACACCCCCCACAGTCGTAACGGCCGACGCATCGCGGAGTCGTGGCTGGAGTGGCAACCGACGAGGTTGCTCAAGCAAGGCGATAGCCCTTTGTGCCATTTGTCCGGGGGCCGGGGAAAAGCCAGCAAAATACGCGTCATTTATATTCTTCTTCTCTACTTAATTTATAGCCCTTTGTGCCATTTGTCGAGGTAGCTGAGAGCGTGGGTGGTGGAGCCGTGGTCGAGGTAGCCGTGCGAAGAATGCCGTGGTCGATGTCGAGTCAGGGTGGCCGGTGTCGAGGAAGTTGCCGTGGAGCCGCGGGCGCAAGGGGACGCCGAGTTAGCATGGGCGCAGTGGTGTCGAAGTAGGGGTGCGCCAGGAAGATGATGTTGTTGACGGCGCGTCGCGGCGGGTTTGCCAAGCCCGGGGACACGTCGTGGACGAAGGCACGGACCGGTGTTGCCAGCACCGGGCATGCGTAGACGGACGAAGACGAAGTTGACGAAGCGCCACACCAGGCTTGCCAGGCCTAGGGACACGTCGTGGATGAATGCACGCGGCGGTGTTGCCAGCACCGGGCATGCGAAGACTGGGACCTACACAAGCTGTACGCCATGTCGAAGAAGTCGGAGAGGCCAGCAGAGAAAAACTCGACGACAATTGCGGCGTCCATCGGCGCGGGGCCGATATCACCAACGGTGGTCGGGATAGATGACGGCGACACTGGCGACGGGCTGGTGCTTGGACGAAGACGAAGGGCGTGGACGGGCGGCGGCGGCGGCTACGAAGGTAGCGGCGGCGGCCAAAGAAGAGCGGCGGCGGCGGCTAGGTTAGGAGTGCGGCGGCGGTGCTCGATGTAGGGGAAGAACCTTGATAGCGTGACGAAGACCGGCGCGGACGGTAGCGTTCCCGCGCCAAGGGAGACGGCGCGGCGCATACCACGGGAGGTCGACGCGCGCGGACGGCGCGGTGGACCGTGGGCCGCGGCGCTACGGCCCAAAGGGGCGACGCAGCGGCGGCAGGCGGGTCGGAGCGACGGCGGGAAGACCTCTGGGCGGCGGCCGGGACAGCGGGCCGCAACGTTGCAGCCCAAAGGGACGACACAACGGCAGTTCGCGAGTCGGTGCAACCGCGGTGACGGCCTCGGGACGACGGCGTGGACCGCGTGCCACGCTCGCTACGGCCCGACGGGGCGACGCAGCGGCGGCGCGAGGGGCGTGGCAGGCACGGGACGGCCTAGAGCGACGCCCTCGGGGCAGCGGGGGACCGCGGGCCGCGGCACTATGACCCGAAGGTGCGACGCAGCGGTGACGCGGGTCGGTGCAGTCGGGAGAAGAACCATGGGGCGGCGGCGCTGCGGCCCGACGGGGCGACGCAGCGGCAACCCGATGCTCGATCGGTGGAAAGGCGCGCTGAACTCGGGGACGATCTTCACGGCACCTGCGGAGGCGCGCGTAACCAACGGGCCAGGTCGGTCGCGCGGCATAGATGAGGCGGATCGCGGCGGTGAGCGGGTGATCAAGCCGATCGCGCGCGAGGTCGGGGACGCCGTTCGGTGGAGACGGGGTGGTGGCGGAGTCCGAGATGAAGCCGGCGACGGTGGGCGATAGGGCGGCTATGATTGGCCGCCGCTTGGCGCGAGGCCGCCGGGTCGGGTGATGCAGGAGTCCCGGTTGGAGCAGGGTGGTGACGGCCGGTGCAGGGCGACGGGCGGGCCAGCGCGCGGACGACGACCTTGGGGGCTGCCTGTCACGCGAGGCCGCCGGATCGGTGAAGTAGCCGGCCGGTCGCGCCGATGTCGGAGTAGAGGCGCGAGGTGTCGACGGCGACGGCGGGCGACAAACCGATCTTAGATCGGAAAACTAAAAAGTAAACGCCGATCAAAACAACCGGCGAGAGAGCGAAAAAACCCGAAGCAAGGGCTCACGAAAAAGACTCTCTAGGACAGCCGGCCAACACGGCCGGCGGACAAACCCTAGGCACGGGCGGTGCGGCCCCCGGCGGCGGTCATGAAGGCCGACCGCCCCGGGGGCGGCGCGTAGGTGCGGAAGCGACGACGGCTAGGGTTTAGGATCGACTTGCGATAGATACCATGTTGGAAGGGAGAGATGGATTTGATGCAATAGTTGTTGTATTGCTTGTGCCTGGTGGGCATATATATAGAAGTACAATGATCTACTTAAAGTATAAGACACGTGTCACGACCCAAGCACATACATGGGGTGAGCAATCAGATCAGTACCGATTTCGGATACAAGAGAAGAGATTTGAGGTGAGAATCAGCAACAAGAGGGAGATACAGATAGCAGGGAGGTGAGGAACAGGAGCAAAAGGATGAGAGGCTTTAGACGTTTCAATCATTTGCCCTGTCTCCTGTGACGCGCGCCTCTTTATATAGCATTGCTCCAGATCCTTGCCACTAGGCCCAGCCCAAGTTCCACGACCCATTTTCCAGGGCAGTCCCACAAAGAGAGCATGACCTCTGGGGCATGACATTCTCGCCCCCTTAAAATGCGGCTTGTCCTCAAGCCGGTGATGTGAACCACCCGGATCCCATGGTACTAGCAGCTCAATGAGAAGTTCAATAATGTCGACGAAGCGGACACCACCCGGGTCCCATGGAGATTGTCTCTCGGGTACTCCTACGAGCTTAACAACCTGTTGCTGCAGAAATGGGTTTGGCCAGTCGACCCGAAAGATGTGATGCCAACTACTCCAAGCGATATTAAAGTTGTCACGCTTCAGCTGCGCAGAGATCACTGCCATATCCGATGGAAAAATTGGGTTGTTTTCTCCGTCCCTCGGGTCAAGATAACATGATGTGCATACATATTCCGAGTAGTCTGAGCAAGCTGGGTGACCATGCAGGTTCTGAGTATGTAACATAATTCCTCCCTGAACACCAATGGAATGTGGTAGGAGCAGAGTATACTTGACAACTATGAAACTCCCTAGTGTGCAACTGTTTTCAACCAAAACTGCTAGAAAGATATTCGTGTTGGAATTTATCTCAAACATATGCCACTTCGTGAGCGTTCACCTAGGGCTGGGTTCAGGCAACATGTACAATGCTTTCCGAGATTGGAATATTGTCCCATCACTCAGAACATCAAAAACAGCAAGAATATAATAACCAACCACTTTGCTTACTTTCTTATCAGTTGTAGTCACCCTTCTTGACATTTTGTCCTCCAATAAACACCATAATGTGGTGAGATCAAACTCTCCAATGATGCCGAGGAGCCATACAACCAGATAAAAACACCCACTGTCAACTTGCATAACTTCCATCGTGAAATATAGCGTTGTACACCACCAGGGCAAATGATATGGCAAAGCTCCTCTATTCTCGTGCAGATGTATATATCCAATGGATACACCACTAATTTTAAGAAGAACCTGTTGTAACTTATGGTCTCCTGGATCAAAAGGCAACTCCAGATCCATAGGAAAATATTTATAACCAAAAAGATAGCCACCCGGAGTGGAGAACTGAAGTTCCACCACCGGTAGCTTGAGCCACTCCAGTGAAAGATAAACATTAGCTTCACCACCAAAAGATATATTTCCATCAAGCTGTATGTGCCACATCTTGTAACTGAGTCTTGCCGTGTGACATAGAGAGTATATCTCTTGAGCTGTAAGCCCCCAAGACACTATGGTTGCACATTTTGTTTGCAGAACTGGCTTAGAATCAAAGGCATGGACACTAGCATGGTTTAATTCTGGAACAGAGCTCGCGAGAATACAGCAGGGGTAAGCATCCATTTTCAGTTTACCAAGATTATGCGCATGAACAATAAAGGGATTCTTCAACTGCCCTTGGACTGTAATGCTTAAAATTCCATTATCCAACTGAATAACATTGAGTGTCCTGAGAGCTTCAGGCTGCATAGTAACTGGAACATAGAGTGTTCTAAGAGCTTCAGGGATCCTAGTATCCATCTGTTTTGCAGATCCCAAATGCAAAGTAGCATGACCAATAGCATGAGCTTGATGTACAAATTTAAAATCAGACCACCAATCAATGTGGTGCAGCACGCTCGCTTTAGTTGCAGAAAATAGTGTGGAAAATTCATTTTGAAGAGACCACCAATATAAAGGCATGCCTTCACAGCGACCACTGGTTTTCCATGAGGAATTATGAACAATGGCACTGTCTACCTTACACGAAGACTGCATCGACTTATAGCAAAGAACATCTGTAGCACTGAACCGCCAAGTAAACACAGAAGATGCAATGATTTTACTGCAAGTTGGCTTTTCCCACACTGTGCTGTGGGCAAAAATAGTTGAAGGGCGATAGGCTTCGCTAAAGAGTTCCACTTCTGCTCTGCATAATATTAGGGCCTGATTAGCTGCTGCACAAATATGCAAATGCTTCTCTTCGATGGATTTCCCCAAGATACAACAAGGTACATATTGTGCTCTCCATAGACATCCATCCACCTGGCACTCTGTCATTAGTGAACTAGGTGCAGCTTCACTGAACAATATGTTCAGAATTGAACCAACACCCAAGACTTGCAAAGGGAGTCCAGTGTTGTGTTGTCCAGCAGAAAATAGAGCTTCAAAACTCACATCAGCTAACCGTACATTTTGAGGATCAGACCAGTAGTTCTGGAACCTCCAGAACACGTCCACCAAACACCAAGGAGAGTTGGAGGGATTACGCCTTAAGTGCCGCACCTCTGATTCTGCTAGAGCATACATTACTTCCAAGGACTCATTGAAAATAAGCCACCAATACCAGTCGATGTTCCCAAGGCTTGACTTGCTGCGGTTGATGTCTCCTGCTTGCCTAAGAGATTGAGGGGTTGTTTTATGTGAGTGCAGTCGAGGCCAGAAAGAGAGCTTCCCGCGGCACACCTTTGCACTGTAAATATCCTCTGTCATCATTCCTTGCCAATTCACACAGGGAGCCACCTCCCTGATTAACACCGTGGCGGCGCTCGGTGGTGGCTCGATGATGCCGCCACGAGCTGTACTGCTGTCCTTGTCAAGGAAAGAGGGCCATGGTGCCGGCCGGACCACCGTCCCTTGTGGCTTCAAACCTGGTGTCACACCTGACATGAACACGTCCGTAAACACAAAGCCTTTCAACAAAAACCTGGTGGGCGTCGTCATGACGAACTTGAGGGAAGGAATCGGTCGCCACCACGGGGTTGGTGTGGCGACACTAAAGGTATTGGTGTCGAGAGCTTCGCCACACATAGCAGAGGTTGCAAGATCAGGGGAGATGTCGATGGTGGCGCCACGACTTGGGTAATCCGTTGAGCACATGATCGGTGTTGGAGCAGCAAGGCTGCTGGCGTCGACGCCGCGATCTGCACTGCACAACACTAGGACCTCGAGCTTGGTGGAGACGATGCAGAGGGTCTCAGTAGGCATGAGACCATGAACTCCATGGTCGTAGCCATTGCCATGCTCCTCGACAGCCATGGCCTCATCCTTCATGATCTCTTCCTCCCTAATTCTAGCAAGGCAGGACGCTCTGGTGATGCTAGATGGCGATTGGGAGTGCACAACTACCTGAATATCCTTGCGCAAGCCATCGATGTATGGGTGGACAAAGCTCTTGATGCTTAGACTGGAGTCAAGATGCAACACATGGTGTAGACGCTCCCAGAACAACGTCGTGTACTCAGCCACGGTTCCCACCTGCGTCAGCTCGAGCAGCAAGCGCATGCGCAGGTGGAACTCACTCTCAGGCATTTCGTCGAACAGGTGATAGGCAGGAAGTGGGTTGGTGATTTTTTGTTGGCTCTGATTACCAAATTGTCATGACCCAAGCACATACATGGGGTGAGCAATCAGATCAGTACCGATTTCGGATACAAGAGAAGAGATTTGAGGTGAGAATCAGCAACAAGAGGGAGATACAGATAGCAGGGAGGTGAGGAACAGGAGCAAAAGGATGAGAGGCTTCAGACGTTTCAATCGTTCGCCCCGTCTCCTGTGACGCACGCCTCTTTATATAGCATTGCTCCAGATCCTTGCCACTAGGCCCAGCCCAAGTTCCACGGCCCATTTTCTAGGGCAGTCCCACAAAGAGGGCATGACCTCTGGGGCATGACAACAAGCCAGAACAAATCCTAGTCTATCTCGTCTTACCTAATAAACATTGTACTCAACAAAGTCTGGTGCTATATAGTCTCCTGGTGTCGTCCGCGCTGTGTGACCCAAGAAATGAATGACCCCCGCTTCCTGCTTCTCACTGCAATTTTATGCACCGCTTTATTTTTTATGAAGTCTTTGATACAATATTGCAAGACATTCCTGTAGTGTCTTATTGTGACCTTGTGTGCAGTGGCGGAGCTTCCAACGCAAAGCTTGGCGGGTCATATAAGAGAAAATATTTTGTGGGATGTTGTTTGAAGGACCAGAAGTACTAGATGCATAGTGTGTACAAAATCCCATGTCTGGGCGGCCACGGCTCATTGGGCCTTCCTGTAACTTCGACAATGCTTGTGTGTGTACTCTTGGAAAATTGCCGCTGCTTCGCACATAGGCGAGCGAGCTAGCGATCAAGATGGGCCGGCCCAATTACGAGATTTCGCACGTACTACAGTGTCCGGTTTTGAGAACATTCTGGAAGGCTCCTGACGGTTTTGGGAACCTTCTAGAAGATTCTTGAACCAGTTTTTTCACTAGTTTTTTATGTTTCTGTTTCTTTTTCCTCTTTCTTCGTTTTTCTGTTTGTTTATTTCATTTTTCAATTCCCTTTTATTTATTTTTTATTTTTGTTCTTCGGAATTTCAAATTCTTTTCTAAAATTCGAAAAATGTTTAGAAGTTCAAAAAATGTTCTTGTTATTAATATTTGTTCACAAATAAAAAAATATGTTCTTCATTTTCGGAAATATGTTCTTCATTTTCTAAAAAATGTTCGCGTATTATAAAAAGTGTTCACTTTTCAAAAACAAATCAATAAGTTCAAAAAAATGTTCAACTTTTCAAATTGCGTTTAGGAGTTTCAAAAAATGTTACCACCATTTTCAAAATTTGTTTGCCAATTTCCAAAAAATGTTCATGCTTTCAATTTTTTTGGGAGGTTCAAAAAATGTTTCCATTTAAAGAATTGTTCGCAAATTCCAAAAAATGTTTGTGTTTCAATTTTTGTTCGGGAGTTTCAAAAAATGTTTGCTTTTTAATAAAAAAATGGTTTTAAAAAAAGTTTCTAGGTCTTTTAAAATGTTCCCAATTTCAAAAAAGTTCAGAAATTTCGAAAAATGTTTGTGTTCTCAAAACATATTCATTTTATAAAAAAATCTTGAAATTTTTAAACCACTAAAACTCGGTTGCTACAGGACACTGGATATACAAAGCCCGTCTGCTACAGTAGCCTACTCTCTGCAGTAGCTCGGCTCGCTACAGTGCATCACTTGCTATATGGGCCGGCCCAATAGGGGGGCGCACCTGTGCGATTGCTCGACTGTTTGACGCAACGAGTGTCAAACAGGAGCTCCCTGTACTCTTTATAATCTGTTTTTCTAATAAAATATGTGATTACTTCAAAAAAACAATAATTCACCACTTTTCTCTTTTCACTCCATGGAAGAAAAGGCAAGGAGTCCGGTCTCCTCTCCCACGCCCCCCCCCCCCCCCCCCCCCCCCCCCTCCCCCCCAAGCAGCCGTCGTCCGGCAGCCTCCCGCCTCCGCCGCGCACCTTCATTAGCAGTGTGGGCAATGGTGGACGACAGTGAAGACAAGGAAACAGGCGGCGCTGACGCTCGACAAAGGCACACACTCTCTACATTCGGCCCAAGGCAACTTTTATCGTCCGATCGGACAACGCCATCCCGGTGTCAAGACCCGCGGTAGCCTCCATGTTGGAATGTAGCGATTGGAATCGATAGACGCTTCAGCAGTTGAGCGGGCTTCAACCTCTACGCATATGGCTTTCTCGCGAGCATCTTCAAAGCATCTGATCATGCCAGCGTGCTGATGGTCTCCTTCTCCACACGTCTCTCTTCCTCCCACTTAGCCATACAAGCATCACGCAATGCCCACAACTCGATGATTCTGTCATCATCCGCGCTGCAGGGGCGTGCAGGATCGGCCTCAAAAAAGCTAAACATCACAGACTCAACGAATAGGGCTGGCGTTGGCTTTGGAATGACGATGGCTCGGAAGCTGGTTTCACAAACAGTGCGGGCGAATGAACCCCGACGTTGACGAGGATGGGCGTGGGCTCCACAAACGGGGTGGCACCGAGCTATGTCATGGCAGCGGGAACAGACGTAGCCTCCGACACGGGTTCAACAGAAATTACCATTGATAGTTAGTGTGGTCAAATGTGGGGAGGGGAAGAGCTACTGGGGCAACCTCGATGGAGGAAGGACACTATTGCACTATTAGGAAAAAGCCTAACAGTAGCGCGCGTATTAGGGGTACCAGTAGCGCGGGGCACCGCGCTACTGATACAGCGCTACAGCTAACATGTATCAGTAGCGCGTGTTGACCTACGCTACTGCTATACACGGCTAGCAGCAGCGAGCTTTAGCGCAACGCGCTACTGCTAATATCTGCAGCGCTTTTATCTAGGGCGCGCTACTGGTAAGAGCACGCTGCTGCTAACTCTACTCCCCTCGCTACTGTTAGTTTTATTAGTTTGTTTTTTTCTGCCTATTTGTTTTGTATTTGAACATGCTTTATACAATAATCTTTAGCATATCATACACATACAAATGTAATCATAGCATCAAATCATGTCAGCATCATAATTATCATCCAACACAAAGTGGTCTCTCGTCATCATCTCGAAAATAGCGATACAAGTTCTTGCAACTACATCGTCATCCATCTAAACAATGATATACGGGAGAAGAGCTATCACTATGAGTTAGAGCGGAACTATGCAGTACATGAGTTCATATCCCTCTCTCGTACTAGCGTGAACCTAAACTAACTACTGGCAGTCGCTCGGAAACCGGAAACTGATACAAATGGGTCTGACACTCCGGCCACTCGTCGTATACTCCTGGTGTAGCACTTCTTCGCCATCGATGATCTATGCACCTGCATCGTCACATGAGTCGATGATATGCAAAATATATAGTTGAGCAACAGAAAGAGACATACTTGGCAAAAATAGAAGCAACATATCATAAGCATAAGTAACAAAGTCCATCATACCCAAAATGCCCTAACTAGAGTGATCTTCGCTAGTCGAGGAGGACGGATTAATTACATCACAAATAAAGTTTCGTCGTGCATAACTCAAAGTTTTGTAATACAGAAAGTATGGACTAAACGGACACATTGTCATATATCGACAATCACTCAAACATGTCGTGTCATCCATCCAAGTCAGGGAGATAGTCCCCGAGCTTAGTGAAAGGCTTCAGGTCGAGACGCTAAGCGGCTACGCGTGTTCGGACGTCTTCTCGCGACATTTGCCCCTCCTCGTAGAACATCCCTGTTTTTTTGAAGGACCTCCTTCATAATGATTTGGGCAAGTTCATGCTAGATGTGATAGAACTCAGCTCGAAGCCGATGATCCTCGATATCTCCTACGTTCTTTGCCCATTGCAGAATATGGGCATCCCTGGATGCAAGTGACATGTGAAGGTTCTGCTGATCCCGTCTGTACTCCAGCATGTGGTGTAGGACATACAATCCATAACTAAGAGTATCACTCGGTTGCTGGATGCAGCAGAAGTCGGTCTTATGCCTGATGGCGGGCCTGCCATTCTCTTCTTCTTGGTCTTGATTTCTCCACCCCATGTGCCGTAGAAAAAGATAGCACTATCGAGAACAGACTTGATGTGGATGTAATCCTTTTTGTTCATGTTCTTTGACGATTCCAAATAAAGAGCGTGGGAGTATCGGGGTTAAAGGATGATGAGGACGGTGCGCCTGTGGCTGCGCAAAATAAGTACACCTCAAATTAATTAGCCTCCACCGTGCAAATGAATGATTGAAATCGAAGGAGGGATATCCGTGCGGATGACTTACAGGGGATGATAAGGCACGAGAATCGTCTCCTTGTCCTTATTGGCGACCATGAAAATCGACGATGTAGTCCCTCACGTATTCACGGTGCTCTGCGCAGACTGCTAAGAAGCCCTCGTGCATGAAGTACGGGTCAGCGACATAGATATAAGGTATATGCTCAATCCCGATGACGTAGTTCATGTACAAGGCATAAAGGCAAAAAAACGTAAAATCCAGCTTCTTCAAGTGAAACATGTCGAAGATGTAATCGAATCGAAGGAAGAACTTCTCTGCGGGGAATGAGTCGGTGTACAACCTTTGCCGTGGCACGTTAACCACGTAGAGTGGGTATCCCGGATTTTCCGAGGCGATTAGACTTTTCTCTCTCCGCAGCACATCGTCATGAAGTCTCCTTAATTAGATCGCCGTGTATGGCCTCTACCGATGCCTTAGGTAGGATTGGTTCACTAGGGATATGGTATTTCGTCGCACCGCGGACAGGTATACGGTCTTGAACCCGAGGCTGCGGAGGCGGCTGGATCATAGCAGCAGCTTTATTGTTGCCTTTCCGGGCTCTCTTCCGATGCTTATTTGGTGGAAGGTCGTCTATAATACGTTCAGGCTCCGGAGGAGGCAATTCAGGCACCGACTCATGACGCTCAAACCCTGAGTACTCATACTGCTGAGCCATCAATCCTCCATCATCATTGGCGCTAGTATTAAGATACTGTTGAGTGTCATCATCATCGTCATCCTCATCTATGGCGACGTCATCAGTGACTAATGGAGCCTCTTCCTCACCCCGTCCTCTATCACCCAGCACGACAGGCGACCCTAATTAGGTAGGTGGGGTGCTGATGTTCATACCTTGCGGAGGCTGCGTGGTCGTGGGTGTGCTCCTGGCCGCCTCCAGACGAAGCAGGCCCTTTGGCCACAACAGGACCCATGTCTTGCAATCGCCAAGCCGCCGCGGGGTCTCGTCGTCATCTCCCCTAGTATCGGAGGAACCAAATTCTCGTGGCTCGGTTTGACGCTGGCCACGGAAACCTTGAAGACGACCGGCTATGGAACAATTGTTCCTTCGGCTTCATTATTGTCACCTTCCCCACATCCACCTTCTAGCCATTGATGTCGTACAATATGGTGCACGGGGCGTCGGCCTGCAAAGACATGTCTGCGACGTGAGACATCCGAAAGGCAACAGAAATAGGAGATTATACATTTATTGAAGAGGGCCGGTGTGACAGGTACCGTGAGGGCGTCGAGCTCAGCCAAAGACGAAGCACCCTCGAGCACGTCCGAGATAGAGGACGGCTGCTATGAGAAGGTGCTGGAGCCGGCAGAGGAGCAAGTGCTGGTGCTGGTGCAGGTGCTGGTGCAACGCTAGTCGAGCTGCTCCCGAAGAAGTCGGCAAGGGGAAAGTCCACTGCATCTTTATTTGGATTTTGCCTGCTCCAACTGACAATAGCCGGAACCAAGACACCACACGTAGCTGCCAGCTCCCACTTTGCGGCAGCTACCGCTGTTGCGACTGTCTCAGCTGATTTCTTCTCAACCATAATCTCAACCTTCTTTTCGATGTTTTCTTCAGTTAACCTCCGTCTTTCCTTTCTCTCCTCCGTGGTCTCACCATAGTACTTCTGCCACGTGGTGCTGTCTCCGACACCGTGCACGCATCCATATGATGGCCAAGTGTCCACCGGGAGTCGTTTCAATATGTTCAACGCCTGGTTTAATGGGGTGTCCTACTTGGGCCTCGCCAACGCCTCAGACGGTGACTCACTTTCGGCCGCAATCCGGTGTTTCTCTCTCTGCAAAAGGAACAAGGATCGTTTACAAATATGACTAAACATGTAGTCGAATTGATCAAAAACTAAAATTACCAGCAGTCTCATGAACTCCGCCGTGACCTGGTCCGTCTTGAAAACCTTCTTGACTGGGTCCCAACGGTACCGGGCCCCGAGGACGTCATGCTCGTGCGGGACGGTGAACTCCGCCAAGGGGTCCGGCATGCCCAGACTTTCGCATTCCGCGTCCTCCTTGGCCCATATGGACCTCTTCCCCGCGTAACCACAGCTTTCGAGGTCGTGGCACCCCATGTTCCTCTGTTGAAGCCCCTTCATGTACTTTGACTTTTCTTTGGCATCTTCAGCATCGCAAGTCGCCTTGAATATTTGAAATTGCTCTTCCGTGATTGTCGGGTTTTCCTTTACAATCTCGGAGTAGGGTTCCTTTTTCTCGATGGCGCGTTTCACCCTTACTTTCCAGGCGGCCAACGCATCGCTAAACTTGGTCATGGCGCGTTTATTTATCTTCTTCATTGTCGGGTCTTTCTCTGGATCAGTATATTGGATTTCATCCCGGCCCAGGAACAAGAATATCTGGTGTAGCAAGGTTAGGAGGGAGTGCTTCATATTTGGTATCTTCTTTAGTTTCTCATCATTAATGGTGGTGCACACCCGTACGATGCAGCCTATTTGATTGCCGTAGTAGGAGCGCGCTTCCACAGGCAGTTTTGGCTCAAAATTGTCGTCGTCCACCTTCGTGACCACTAGTCTAGTAGTGAGGAGATGGTTTGGGCGTCAACATCTCCTCTTCGGTTTCGGTTCTATGGCTTTGCCAGTCTCGGTGCTGGTCTCGGTGCCAGTCTAGGTCTCAATGCCAGTCTCAGCGTCGGTCTCGATGTTGGTCTCGGATGTGACAGGTGGGCCCAAAAACAACAACCATTGATCATTGGCAAGGTTCAAAAATTTGTCTGCCGCCAAGTAGACGTCGTCGCAATCACCAGAACCCTGTCCTTCATTGTTGCTAGCCATGTTTCCTACGATTAAATCTAGTCAATTAATTCTAGACCTAATAAAATGAATAATGACATTAAAAAGCCTATGTTTTGCAGGAACGTTGATTCCTTCCTAGTGCGGCAAATCCTGGGCACTCGATATGTCCTAGTTTGTAGCACAAGTCATCCCGAAATTCATGGAAAATTTCAACACGACCTTTGCTAAAAAGTGGACAAATCAAGCACCTGAAATTTGCCGAAACAGAAATGAATCAACATTCCGGCAAACCATAGGTCACTCGGCTTCATTCCCTGGAAACAACAAAAGGCCACTTGGGCAGAATTAAACCACTTCAATGTTGCATATAACATGAGCAAACACTATTGATGAATTTGCATATAATATGATGATACGTCTCCAACGTATCTATAATTTATAAAGTATTCATGCCATTATATTATCATTCTTGGTTGTTTATCATTTTATAGCAACTTTATATCTTTTTTGGGACTAACCTATTGACCCAGTGCCCAGTGCCAATTGCTGTTTTTTTGCTTGTTTTTTTTTGCATCGCACACTACTAGGGAAAAGCCTATACACAGAAATTTAGCAACATCGCGGGTTAAAAAAGAGTGCTAGTGCTAGATAGCAGTAGCGATTGAGGAAAAACCACGCTACAGATACACCCTTAGCAACAGCGCGTTTATTTCCAAAAGCGCTACTACTAATATTCCCGTTGGTAGAATGATAGGATACGCATAGCAGTAGCGGGCTTGGAAGAAGCGCGCTACCGCTAGGGTATAAGTAGCAGCGCGTTTCCTACGAAGAGTGCTACTACTAATGGAAATAAATAAAGATGAAAAACAAATAGAAAAGTAAATGAAAATGAAAGAAATAGAAAAAGGAGAATGGAAAAAATAAAATGTAAAGCATAATAATTGAAAAAAGCGAAAAAACGGAGAAAGGCATAGCAGTAGCGTGTGTTTGTAAGAGGCGTTATAGCTAACATAGCTACAGCGCGTGTCCTAGACCCCCGCTATAAAAACAGAAAAGAAAATAAAAAATGGAAGAAAATTACATAGCTATAACAGTAGCGCGTTTTGTGAAAACCGTTGTAGCTATCTTAGCTATAGCGCGTTTTGCGAAACGCGCTACCGCTAAATTTGACTTAACCAAAAAATTGTTTCCCTCCGGCCACCACTTCTCCCCCAAATCCCTCGACCCACCCCGCCGCCGTCTTCCCGATTCGCCGTCGCCCCACTTCGCTGCTGTCTCCTGCCGACGTCGACGCCACAAGAGTCGTGCGCCGTCGATGCCACCGGAGCCGCCCCCAACGCGCAGAGCCGCGCGGCCTCATCAACGCCACCGGAGCCGCCGTCGAAGCCACCGGATCCTCCCTCGCCACAACTGCCTCCCTCACCGTCACCGGAGACGCCCCTGCCTCCCTCGCCAGCACTGCCTCCCTCGCCACCACCGGAGCCATCCTCTGTAAGCCCCCACCCCTCCTCTCTCTCATGCATAAGTTAGCTAGTTTAATTAGCTTAATTATCTAGGTTAGGGCAAAAATTTAGTTAGGGCTTTGACAGAGAAGTATTTAGGTTAACTGGTTTAATTAGGTTAATTATCTAGGTTAGTGCAAAATTTAGTTAGGGCTTTGACAGAGAACTAGTCAGGTTAACTAGTTTAATTAGGTTAATTATCTAGGTTAATTAGTGCAAAAATTTATTTAGGGATTTGACAGAGAACTAGCTGTGTTAACTAGTTTAATTAGGTTAATTATGTAGGTAAACTAGATTAACTAACTAGGTTAAATAGGTAGGTTAATTAGGTTCGTTGGATTAACAAGCTAGGTTAAGTAGGTTGGCTAGGTTAGAGGAAAATGTTATTTTAGAGCATTAGGTCAGAAGGGTTAGAGAAATGGAGTTCCTTTGCAATTTAATTGGGTTATGTCCTAGGCAGAGAAGGGTTAGAGATAATAATGTGTGTTTGTGTGAGAGAGAGGAATAGCTAGATCAACACAATTTGGGTTTTGTCCTAGGCAGAGAAGTGTTTAGTGAAGGAAAAGAATTTAGGCAAATTTTATTTTAAAGATGATCCCTTCCTAGACTTTTATTGTTGATTATATCTTTTCATTGAAGTGGTCATGTTATATCTTTTCATTGAAGTGGTTCGATTGTGCCCAAGTGGCTTTGTTGTTTCTAGGGAATGATGCTGAGTGGCCTATGTTTTGCCGGAATGTTGATTCATTTCTGTTCCGGCAAATTTCAGGTTCTCGATTTGTCCACTTTTTAGCAATGGTTATGCCGAAATTTTCCGTGAATTTTGGCATGACTTGTGCTACAAACTAGGACATATCGAGTGCCCGGGATTTGCCGCACCAGGAAGGAGTTAACATTCCTGCAAAACAATAGGCCTTTTTATGTCATTATTCATTTTATTAGGTCTAGAATTAATTGACTAGATTTAATCATAGGAAACATGGCTAGCAACGATGAAGGACAGGGTTCTGGTGATTGCGTCGACGCCTACCGGGCGGCAGACGAATTTTTTAGCCTTACCGACGATCAACCGATGTTGTTGCTGGGCCCACCGGTGGCATCGGGGACTAAGACTGACACGCAGACCGGTGCTGAGACTGAGACTGACGCTGAGACTCAGATCGACATCGGGAGCGGCGCTGAGACTGAGACCGGTGCTGCCTCCGGGAGCGGAGCCGGTGTAGAACCGAAAGCAAAGAGGCAACGACTTACTAACAAACTCAGGACTACTAGGCTGGTGGTCACAGAGGTGGACGACAGCATTTTTGAGCCAAAGGCGCCCGAGGAAGCTTGCTTGTGCTACGGCAATCAAATACGCTGCATCGTACGGACAACCGCCACCATCAACGATGAGAAACTATAGAAGATAGAAAATATGAGGAGCTCCCTCCTAAAGAAGTTTCACCAGATATTCTTGTTCCCTGGCCGGAATGAGAAGGATTATGAAGATCCAGACGAGGACCTGACAATGAAGAAGATAAACAAACACGCCATGACCAAGTTTAGCGACGCGTTGGCCTCCTGGAAAACTCGAGTGAAAGCAAGGATCATCGACAAGAAGGAACCCTACTCCGAGATTGTAAAGGATAATCCGACAATCACGGAAGACCAGTTTCAAATATTCAAGGAGGCTTACGAGGCCGAAGCTGCCAAAAACAAGTCTAAGTACATGAAGGGGCTTCAACAGAGGAACATTGGGAGCCACCACCTCAGAAGCCGTGGTTACGGCGGAAAGAGGTCCAAATGGGCTAAGGAGGGCGCGGAAGCCGCGAGTCTGGGCATCCCAGACCCCTTGGCGGATTTCACCGTCCCGCAGGAGCATGACATCCTGAGGGCCCGGCACCGTTGGGACCCAGTGAAGAAGGTTTACGAGACAACACCGGTCATTACGGAGTTCATGAGACTGCTGGTAATTTTAGTTTCTGATCAATTCAACTGCACACGTTAGTCATATTTG
Source organism: Triticum aestivum (assembly GCF_018294505.1). Lineage (NCBI taxonomy): Eukaryota > Viridiplantae > Streptophyta > Magnoliopsida > Poales > Poaceae > Triticum > Triticum aestivum. The sequence continues at coordinate 101,599,920 of NC_057795.1, forward strand.
TAAACGATCCTTGTGCCTTTTGCAGAGAGAGCAGCACCGGATTGCGGCCGAAAGAGACTCGCCGTCTGAGGCATTGGCGAGGCCCAAGTGGGACACTCCATTCAACCGGGCGTTGAACATATTGAAACAACAATCGGTGGATACTTGACCGTCGTATGGACGCGTGCACGGTGTTGGAGACGGCGCCACATGGAAGAAGTACTACCGTGAGACCACGGAGGAGAGAAAGGAAAGACGGAGGTTAACTGAAGAAAACATCGACAAGAAGGTTGAGATTGCGGTTGAGAAGAAATCATCTCAAATAATCGCAACAGCGGTAGCTGCCGCAAAACAGGTGGTTGCAGATTTGTCTACTTCCTTGGTGATGGGCGTTATCAATTGGACAAGGCAAAATCCAGAAAAAAATGCAGAGGACTTTCCCCTTGCTGACTTCTTGGGAGCACCTACTCCCGCACCGGACGTGCTCGGCGGTGCTTCGTCTTTGTCTGAGCTCGACGCCCTCACGGTATCTACAACACCGGCCCCCTTCAATATAAATGTATAATCTCCTATTTTCGTTGCCTTTCGGATGTCTCACGTCACAGACTTTTCTTTGCAGGCCGACGGAACCCCGTGCACCATATTGTACACCATCGGCGACCAGAAGGTGGACGTGGGGAAGGCGACGATAATGAAGCCGAAGGAACCATTGTTCCACAGCCGGCCGATCCCCCCGAACGCCTTCAAGGTTTTCGCGGCCAGTGTCGAACTGGGCCATGAGAATTTGCCTCCTCCAACACTACTGGTGGATGACGAGGAGACACCGCGGCGGCTTGGTGATTGTTGCAATGGGTGGGTCCTGTTGTGGCCAAAGAGTCTGCTTTGTCTGGAGGCGGTCGGGAGCACACCCACGAGCACGCAGCCTCAGCAAGGTATGAACATCAACACCCCACCTGCCCAATTAGCGTCGGGTGTCGGGTTGGGTGATAGCGGACGGGGTAAGGAGGAGGCTCCATTAGTTGCTGATGACGTCGCCATGGATGAGGATGAGGACGACGGTGGCGCTGAACAGTATGTCTATACTGGCGCCTCCTCAGGGTTTGAGCGTCATGAGTCGGTTCCTGAATTGCCGTCACAACGTATTATGGACGACCTTCCGGTAGTAAAGAAGTCTAGGAAGAGAGCAAGGAAAGGCAAAAAAGCTGATTCTATGATCCAGCCGCCTCAGCAGCCTCGGTTTCAGGACCGCATAGATATCCCCGATGCGGATAAATGGCATATCCCTGGTCAACCAATCCTACCTGCAACAGCGCTACAGGCCAGATTCGGTGATCTAAGGAGACTTCATGACGATGTGCTGCGGGTAGAGAAAGGCCTCATCGCCTCGACAGATCCAGGATACCTACTCTACGTGGTTAACGTTCCGCGGCAAAGGTCGTACGTTGACAGCTTCCCCGCGGATAAGTTCTTCCTCCGATTCGATTACATATTCGACATGTTTCACGTGAAGAAGCTGGATTTTACGTTTGTCCGCCTTTATGCCTTGCACATGAACTACATCATCGGGATTGAGCAGATATCTCATATCTGTATCGCTGACCCGTACTACATGCACGAGAGCTTCTTGGGAGTCTGCGCAGAGCACCGTGTATACGTGAGGGAATACATCATCAATTTCATGCTCGCCAATAAGGACAAGGGGGCGATTCTCGTGCCTTATCATCCCGTGTAAGTCATCCGCGCTGCTATCCTTTCTTTGATTTCAATCATTCATTTGCACGGTGGAGGCTAAGTAATTTGAGGTGTACTTATTTTGCGCAGCAGCGGGCGCGCCGTCCTCATCATCGTATACCCCCAATTCTCCCACGCTCTTTACTTGAATTCGTCGAAGAACATTCACAAAAAGAATTACACCCACATCAAGGATGTTCTCGACAGTGCTTGTTTTACTACCAAGCAAGGGGTGGAGAGGTCAGGGACAAGAAGAGAAGGGGCGGCAGGGCCGCCTTCGCCCATAAGACCGACTTCTGCTGCATTCAGCAACCGAACAATTCTCTTAATGATGGATTCTATGTCCTACACCACATGCTGGAGTACAGACGGGATCACCAGAACCTTCGCATGTCACCTAGATCCGGCGATGCCCATATTCTGCAATGGGCAAAGAACGTAGGAGATATCGAGGATCATCGACTTCGAGCTGAGTTCTATCACATCCAACGCGAACTTGCCCAAATCATCATGAAGGAGCTCGTTGGAAAACAGGGATGTTCTACGAAGAAGGAAAAATGTCGCGGGAAGACGTCCGAACATGGATAGCCTCTCAGCGTCTCGACATGAAGCCTTTCACTAAGCTCGAGGACTATCTCCCTGACCTCGATGGATGGCACGACATGTTGGAGTGATTGTCGATATATGACAATGTGTCCGTTTAGTCCATACTTTCTGTATGACAAAACTTTGAGTTATGCATGGTGAAACTTTATTTGTGATGTAATTAAACCGTCCTCCTCCTCGACTAGCGAAGATCACTCTAGTTAGGGCATTTTGGGTACGATGAACTTTGTTATTTATGCTTATGATATGTTGTTTCTATTTTTGCCAAGTCTGTCTCTTTCTGTTGCTCAACTATATATGTTGCATATCATCGACTCATGTGACGATGCAGGTGAATAGATCATCGATGGCGAAGAAGTGCTACGCCAGGAGTATATATACGATGAGTGGCCAGAGTGTCAGGCCCAGGTGTTACCGGTTTCCGGTTTCCGAGCGACAGGCAGTAGTTAGTTTAGGTTCACACTAATGCGAGAGAGGGATACGAACTCATGTACTCAAAGTTATAGCTCTTCTTGCGTATACCATTGTTTAGATGGATGGCGATGTATTTGCAAGTAATCGAGGACTTGTATCGCTATTTTCGAGATGATGACGAGAGACCACTTTGTGTTGGATGATGATTATGATGAGACTATTTGTATGTATATGCTATGATTACATTTGTGGTCTCGCAGGTATTTGTATGTGTATCATGATGACATTTCTATGTGCTAAAGATTCTTCTATAAAGCCTGTTCAAATACAAAACAAATATGCCCAAAAAAACAAAAAACCTGTTAAATTAGCAGTAGCGAGTATATAAAAGTTAGCAGCAGCGCCGCGATAGCAGTAGCGTGCCTTTGAAAAGCGGCTAGATATACTAGCAGTAGCGAGCTTCCAGTAACCGCGCTGCTGCTACACTTGTGTACCAGTAGCACCGGTGACCACGCGCTATTGCTATACGTTAGCTGTAGCGCCTTATTAGTAGAGCCGGCCCCCGCGCTACTAATAGGCCCAAAACCCGCGCTGCTGCTAGGCTTTTCCCTAGTAGTGGTAGGAAATCAATATCAAACGGAGTCCAAACACCGCAAAACTCCTTGTGGATTTTTTATGAACCAGAAGAAAGCCAGTGGGCCAAGGAAGCACCTAGGGGCTGCTCGAGGGGAGCAGCACTCAGCAGGGCGCGCCAGGAGGCCTAGGCGCACCCTGGTGGGTGTTGCCCACCTCAGGTGCCCCCTGGACCGCCTCTCTGCCCTATAAATTCCAAATATTTCAAAACCCTTCAGGGTAGCCCTAGATCAGAAGTTCCGCCGCCGCAAGGCCTATGTATCCACGAGATCCAATCTAGACCCCGTTCCGGCACCCCGCCGGAGGGGGGAATCATCACCGGTGGCCACCTTCATCATCCCGGTGGCCACCACCATGAGGAGGGAGTAGTCCACCCTCGGGTCTGAGGGGTTGTACTAGTAGCTATGTGTTTAATCTCTCTCTCTCTCTCTCGTGTTCTTGAGATGTCACGATCTTGATGTATCACTGTCTTTGTTAATATAGTCAGATCATATGTTGTTTTCCCCTCTCTATCTTGTTGTGATGAATTGAGTTTTTTTTCTTTGAGATTTCGTTGTTATTGGATTGAATACTTTTATGGATTTGAGAACACTTGATATATGTCTTGCAGTTGCATACTCATGGTGAAATGGGGTATCATATTGATTCACTTGATATATGTTTTGGCATTCAACTCGCGGATTCCCGCAATGACTTTGGGGTAATCTATGCATAGGGGTTGAGGCACGTTGTTTTCTTTGTTTCTCCGGTAGAAATCTTGGGGCACTCTTTGAAGTTCTTTGTGTTGGATTGAATATTATAAATCTGAATTTGCTTTGGTGTTATTTTAGTATGAACTCTAGGATATATCGAACGGAAAGAATAGCTTTGTGTTATTTAGTACGAACTCTTGAATAGATCGAATGGAAAGAATAGCTTTGAGGTGGTTTCGTACCCTACAAACAATTTCGTCTTATGTTCTCCGCTAGATAGGAACTTTGCAGTGATTCTTCATCGCACTTTGAGGGATGGTTATATGACCCAACTATGTTAGCATTAAGAGATTGCACTAGTGAAAGTATGCACCATAGGCCTCATTTTCCATTGTTGCAATACTTTTTGTGCTCCATTTTATCATTTACTACCTTGTTGTTTTTATTGTTCACACTATAAAAACTCATATCTACTATCCATAATACACTTTTATCACCATCTTTTGCCGAACTAATGCACCTATACAATTTTCTATTGTATTGGATGTGTTGGGGACACAATAAATTTCTTGTATTTGATTGCAGGGTTGCTTGAGAGAGACATCTTCATCCTACGCCTCCCACGGATTGATAAACCTTAGGTCATCCATTTGAGGGAAAATTGTCACTGTCCTACAAAACTCTGTGCTTGGAGGCCCAACACGTGTCTACAAGAATAAAGTTGCGTAGTAGACATCACATGACCACTTCAATGAACAGATATAATCAACAATAATGAAATATGCAAATGAACATCAATGACATATATCATATAACAACAATCTTGTTTTTTGTTTACATAGCAACAATTACTTTAACCAAGTTTTTGAAAAGAAAAATAATTCTATTTTTTTATAGCTAAATGCCATAGCTACTGTTTTTATTTATAGCTAAATACCTTTGTTTTTTCTCTAAAGCTAAAAGTCTAGGAACTCCATTTTCTCTAACCCTTTTGACCTCATCAAAATTTCCACAACAAGACCTTAGTACCTACACCCAATTTCTTCAAAAATATTCAGGTCCATAGTCCAAATAATTCAAATTTTATTTGAATGAAATTTGGAACAGATTTAGGTCCATAGTCTAAATAATTTTTTATAGCTAACTGTTTTTTGTTTATAGCCTCTATTGATTGAAAGCTAAATGCTACTATTATTTATATACCCTTTATTAATTTAAAGTTGGAATTGCCGTTTAGGCATTTTCATAAAAATTTCCCTAGCTAATTTCCTAAAAAATTGCTAATCATTTTTCCTAAATGCTAAAAAAATGCCTACTGCCCTAAACAAATCTAGGGTTCATATGAACACCTAGGGTTCATATGAACATCAACACAGCAACAACATATGAATTGCCCTAGCAAAGAGAGAGGAGGGTAGGGGAGAGGAGAGGCAGAGCCTTACGGTCGGCGGCTCGGGCAGGCTCGGGCTCGGGCGGCGGAGATCCTGGGCGGGCTCGGGCGGCGGCGATGAGCTCAAGGGAGGCGACGGTGAGGTCAAGGGCGGCCTCAGGCGGTGACGGTGTGGTCGAAGGCGGCAGGGCGATAGACGACGGCGATGGTGGAGTTGTGGGACAAGGGGGAAAAGGACTTAGTGAAATTTTGAGCACGCGCAGTCGGGGTTAAGTCAAAATAGCAGTAGCGCGTTTTGGCAAAACACGCTATAGCTAAGTTAGCTATAGCGGTTTCCACCAAAACGCGCTACAGCTATGCCTTTCTATTTTCTTTTTCTTTTTCTTTTGTTTGTCTTTACATTTTTTTTATTTCTCTTTTTTTATTTCTTTCATTTTCATTTATTTTTTTACTTATTTTCTTATTTATTTTCTTTTTCTTAGCAGTAGCGCTCTACACCAAAAACGAGCTGCTACAAGGCATTTAGCAGTAGCATGCTTTCCGTAGAATCACTACTATTATTCCTAGCCTACCGGAAACAGCGTGGAAATTATAGTAGTAACGTTTTTTCCTGCACGCGTGCTACTACTATAACAATATCTGTAGCGTGCTTTTTTGACACACGCTACTGCTAAATATTAATAACGCCTTTCTCTGACCCGCGCTACTGTTATACCTCTGTGTATAAGGTTTTCTCTAGTAACATTGGTTTGTTCTGGATCACACGTGATTGATGCGCTTTGCAAACCACCTATAATGTCACACACCAATATTTTGGGAAGATATATACCATCGCATGAACGCGTGTGCATTAATTTGTAGGCGGCCAGACAATGCGTCCAAGTGATCAACAAAAAAATGACACTACGTCCAAGTCGTGCCACTTAGTCTAATCCTAGAGAAGAAGATCAGGGGGTCTCTTCCTCCTACTTTGTCTCAGTTGCAAGTTCACCCTCAACTTATGACCAAGCCCGGTCCCTTTTTTCTACCTCCATTGAAAGTTCAACCTCAACTCGCAAGTGGCACCGATTTTATTTGGTTTTCGGTGTGGGTTTTTCTTTTGAGTTTTGGGTTTCATCAGTTTTCTTTAGATTTTTTCTTTCTTTACTTTTTGTGTTTTTCTATATGGTCCTCTTTGGTTTTAGAACATCCCGGGTGGCTTTTTCGTATACATCGGGGATATTTTTTATGCATGTTTAGTATTTTTTGAAAATACATGATTAACATTTTTGAAATACATGTTTTGATGTCTACTTATTTATACATGTTGTACATTTTTTTATACATCTGAAGCATTATTGATATACACATTTACCTTTTGAAATACGCGATTAACGTATTTATTCAAATGCATGTTTTGATGTCTACTTTTTCTGTACATGTTGTAAAATTTTCTTATACATCTGAAACATTACTTTTACACACATTTAATATTTTTGAAATACTTTATTAAAGTTTCTTTTTCTAATGCATTTTTTGATGTCTACATTTCCATACACATTGTACATTTTTCTTATGCTTCTGAACCAGTATTTTTATACATGATTAAAAAATATTAAATACATGATTCACATTTTTAAATACATGTGTTGAGGCCCACTTTCTTTCGTATAGACTGATTTTTTTATAGATGTAGAACGTATTCTTGTTCATGTTCAACATTTTTCAAATACATGATTACCATTTTTCTAAATACATGTTTTGAGGTCTGTTTTTTCATACACATTGTATATTTCTCGTGTACATATGAAACATTTTTTAATATATTTTTAACATTTTCCAAATACATTACTAACAATTTTTTCAAACACATATGTTTGAATATATTTTAATATATGTTAAACAGTTTTTAAAATACACATCCAAACATTTATTTTGAATGATATGATCTTTTTAAACTATAAATATTTGTTAAATGTCAAGAACATTGTTCTTTTAATCTTATCAACATTTTTATTAAGCTGCCGGAACATTTTTTACATAGCATGAATTCAAAAATACATGCGAACAAAGTTTACTTGTCTGAACATTTTTCCAGTACGCTGGGACCTGGGAACATTTTTCTAAACTAACTAAATAAAATAATTTCACTCTTGCATGTACGCACGTGGCGTGTAGATTGAAAAAAAAAATACTTTCTGCGCATGGCTCACTGTGCCATGCAACACGTATTATTGCACTCATGTATCTTCGGTTTGTGTTCAGCTGTAGTAGGTTTCTTAAATTTTTTTCGAGTACGCCAAAAACGTACCTTATTTTTATAAAAGAGAAGAGAACGGACAATGTACAAGAGTGTCGAAAATGGAAGCAATCTTCCATCAAGGATGCACACTCTACCACACCCTACAAATTAGCCTATGCCTACACTCTCATAAATGTGTCGTAGCCTCCTCCTCTCAAGCCCGCCAACCTCCACTCTTTGAGCTCCACAATGATGGCAAGGGCCAATTCTGGCGCCGTCTTCTGCTGATGAGTCCGATGGAACACTCTAGCGTTACGTTGCTTCCATAAAGCCCAAGAGGCCGCAATGATCACCGTGTCGAAACCACGCTTGGAGTCCTTCCTGAATTGAGCTCTCCTAACCAGCCACCACTCCAGCAAATAGTCCTCCGGTTCCGGGATATTGCCCTGCAAGCTCAATGCCTCGAAGATGTAGTGCCACACTTCCCTAGCATAGACGCACTGAACAAGAATGTGTTCCGCGTTATCCTCCTCTTGAAGGCACGTGTAGCAGGCAGAAGGTGAATCCTAAAGGCCATGCCTCGCTCTTCTGTCACACGTCCAAATCCGGTGTTGTACTGCCAGCCACACACAAAATTTGCACTTGAGGAGGGCCCAACTCTTCCATATGCATGAGGCGTAAGGGACCCTCACAGCACCCAAACAGAGCCTATAATATGTTGACTTGGCAGTGTATCTGCCAGATGGGTCCGCCGGCCTGGAAAAGGAGTCTTCGCTGGAAGGATCGCGATTGACAGTACTGATCGTGAGGTTGAGGTGTAAAAGTTGCATGTGGCCACCAAAATTAACTTCACCGGCAATGTCAAGCAACCATCTCGCATTCTCTAACCCTTCTTCAACCGTGCGGCGGTTAATCGTTCGTGTGTCCACCAAAGCATGGATGTATGGTGCAATGTCTTTAACCGCGAAGCCATGGATCCACCTATCTCTCCAGAACAAAACTTTGTTGCCCACCCCAACCGAAATATGCACCATATTGTCAAAGACCGCACGAGCCTCCTTGTCCACAACCATGGGTAGCCCTTGCCACTGCCTCTTGGGATCCGTCCGCCTCAGCCATTCCCACCTCACTCTCAAAGCCAAGCCTTACAGTTGAAGGTTGCGCACACTCAGACCACCAAGCCAAGTAAGTTTACAAACCGAA